>NC_134403.1:140034096-140774096 GCF_038048845.1 Mixophyes fleayi | reverse complement strand
ATGCAGGTTTCACACTGCAATAAGATCAGTAAAAATAAGATTTTTACTCACCATAAAATCCATTTCTCTGACTCCATTGGGGGACACTGCAATACATTGGGGTATAGTAGGTGGATTGGGAGTTTAGGCACTTATAAACTTGTTTGATCTTTCCACTCCTACTCTACTATGCCCCTCCTCTCCAGCTCAGACCTCAGTTTTGTATAACCAAGCCAGGAAGAAAGGAGAAGCAATACAGAAAATAGCACCAAGAGCAGCACTACTTTCAGAGCAAGGGAGGGTGCGCAGTGTCCCCCAATGGAGTCAGAGAAATGGATTTTACGGTGAGTAAAAATCTTATTTTCTCTTTCCTACCATTGGGGGACACTGCGATACATTGGGGACATACCCAAGCTGCCTCTAAGGGTGGGATTGCTCTGGAACAATTGTACGCAACAACCTGCGGGCAAAGCTTGCATCAGCGGATGTCAAGCCATGCAACAAAGAAAGTCTGTAGAAGATGGAGGCGTTGTTCTCCTGTACAACTGCTTTACCGAAGCACCTTGACCTGTCGTCCAAGAAACACCAACCATCTTGGTGAGGTAGTTGTAAAGTCACCAGAACCGGATAACGGAGTGCGAACATCCAGCAGAATGGTGGAAGGAATGTAGTAGGCTTGAGACAGTCTGGAAACTGACCAGGGCCGCTATTGAGCATCCGAAAGGACGAAGAGAACCTAGTCTCCCGGCTAGAGACTCTGCCGTTAGTTTGGCACAGTGGAGCACAAACCACATCCAGCCGATGAAAAGCATAACACGCAACGGAAGGAGAATAATGGAATGCTTGACCCCCGAGCTCCTGAGTCAAATATAATGCAGATTCTATTGTGTGAACCAATATTGGTTGGAGCGACGCACTTGTCGCCTGTACTGGAAAAGTAGAATGTAGTCGTGCATTGCACATTACCGGCACTGGACCCCTGCGAACAGGGGCGATATCCAAGAGACTACCCCTACCCTGGGAAAAACATATCTTTCCCCGAGTTAGTAAGTAAAAAGTGTCCCAACTAGGTGTTCTGATCAGCCGGGCTAGATTTCAAGACTTAACTTTAACTGGCAGAGAACCCTTGAAGAAAAGCTTGAAGATACCAAGATTCTGTAAACCGGTGCTGAAATATATATAGAGCACTGGGAGCAGCACCTTGCGGGAAGGTAGGCGGATATTAGAGCTAGGTTGCGGAAGAAAGCGACCTAGAGAGTCAGCCCTGAGAAGTGTGAAAACTCCAGGACTCACACCGACGCTTTACTGTTTCCAGCCCTAGGAAAACTGCCCTTACAGCTCTATCCACGGTACGAAGTAGTTCCCTGCGAAGAACCTCTGGCCCTAAGGTTAGAGTCTTTCCACGCAACATGTTAGCCTATACAAAGAGTGACAGAAGGAGGCCCTCGAACGTTCAGTTCTGGCCAGAGGTAGGCGGAAGGGAGGTGTCGCCACCAGCCGCCAATGTCTGAGAACCATACCCTGGGAGGTAAATGAAGGGCCCCAGTATAGCTGGAAGCCGCACTGTGTTAGACAGTCCTTAGCCCCCATGGATACCTGGAAAGTGGGAGCGACAGGTACACCAGACTGAAGCTTTAAGAAGCATCCTGGCATCGGAGAATTCCGCTTACGGGTATCTAGATTAAGAGTAGTAAGGGGGTGACCTGATGAATTAGTCTGAACGCCTTGGGGGCAAAGTCTGAAGTGCCCCCAATACACCCCCAGGTGGGCAACGGACATTTCCGGAGAGAGACCATTTCTCTTGGTTAATTGCCTGCCTACTGAGGCTCTCGGCCTTCCACCTTTTCCTGTGGGGATAATGGACACAAGTGTGGGAACCTGACACGTTGCTCAGGCTATAACCTGGTCGACTGTTAGACTGCTCTCGAGCCACGAGTTCTACCGTGATACTCCAGAAATGCAACAGCCGTGGCATATCTAGACCTATTGTTTAGGGGTTTCTTGATTAGGACCTGATGGGACCGGCGTCACCTCCTGTGAACCTTGAGCACCTGATTGAAATAACAGTCTTCTTGGTAGGACCCAAAAGACCCTGGAAGGATTCTAATAATTCGCCTCTAGGTAACAGACTAGAGCCTGTCTGAACAGGGTTCAGGACCTGGAGAATGATTAGACCTCACTTCTGACTGTGTGGCCAACCACTATGAGAGACTTCGACACGTAGGTTCGGACAGAGTGATGATCTGCGAGTCCAATAACCGGTGAACCAGGTACTTTCTGGGTAATCTCCCTCTAGGAATGTTGCGAGGAGTATGCATTCATTTGTACTCTGAAACTTGGTCCCCTGTATACCAGAAGCTTAATGCCACTGAGAAGAGAAAATCTGTTTCCGCGTCAGAGGTATCATATTCCTGCGCTGAAGTGAGGGGCCTTTCCTGTGGTAGGGAGACCCTCTGGGACCCAGTCTAGAAGCTGAGGTGTAATACACGTATCTGCTGTGGCAATTGGGTGGGGAAGTATGTAGTCTCTGCACCCTAATGTGTGCTTCCCGGAACCAGATGGAGATCTGTGCGAGAGAGAGCCTTTGGAAAGTGTTTTTCCAGACAGGGTACTATAGTGACTCACTTGGGTGCAGCGTAGCCCTGCCCTGACTGCCCTAACATCGAAACCTCACGAGGTGCAATGCACGGAATGAAAAAGGCATGATCTTGAGCCGGAACTGAAATTACTGTCCCGCCCAAGCGAAAGAGACACCGGTGCCTCCTTCTGAACTGGTACATGTAAGAATACCTACATGATGTATACTGAGGCCAGGAACTATTCTGTTCACTGCCTGCAATGATTGTCAGCCCCTGACGTGCCCAGTGGAGGCGACGGGAAGAGATGTACTCTTACTCTCATAGGCCCCGCCTTTTAGGCTACCCTGTAACTCTGCCAAAGTTAGCCGCACCGTTCTGTGAACGTCCTTCAGTATACCTCTGGCTAAGCACTCTGCCCATGGTTGAATGGCCTATTTTACAACCCAGCTATGACCCTGTAGGGTGTAAAACATGCTGGCAGCTGTCAGTAAAGTTGAGTGGGGGCTATGTTACACTTTCAGAACGATAAAAACCTACCATGGGCGTCTGCCCTGCGTAGGGATAGTGGAAAAGGGTGAATACACGAGTCACAAGGGTTGTTAATTCCACGGGTTTCCTTCTATTTATTTTCCCGGTAAGGAAAATTTTAAGAAGAAATTGTGCCCTGTGTAGTAATTGTTTAATTGGCTCTTAGCCCAATGGTCAGACACCGTGCCCAGCCTCTGGGGCGGTGCGGATGGGACAGCAAAGTCAAGTTCCGCAAGGGTTAAAGTGTGTCTGATGCTTAAGCTGAGAATATACATCCTGAGAATGGATGTTGCATTTTCAGAGTTAATGTTTCTCGTCTGTAAATTCAGATTTAACTAGCCAACGTCTGTTGAGGAATGGAGCATATCCTGACTCTGACTGAAGAACCCTGGAAAATCAAAATAATGCTAACCCCTGGTAGCTGGTGAGCAATAGTGTCCCTGTCTGGGTGGAATCCGATCAGGACCCCAACATAGCTCTTCTGTCTGGGAAGAAGTGCTTGCGACAGATCTGATCTGAGTGAACTGAGTGTGCGTGGAAGCGTAAGACAAGGAGTGGTTCACGTACCTTTTCAGACCCTAACATCGCCTTAGGGCGTTCGACCATTGATGCAGTTAGTGATTTTTGCTTGGACTGGCTTATCCAGAGTTGGCGTCCCCGAAGCAGTGGCGGATCCAGGGGCTTGCTGCCGACAGCTGCACACTGTGCAGGTCCGTTCAGAAGTGAAAGTGTGCTGTCCAGCTGCTCTGATTGTGTTTTAAACACAATCAGAGCGGCGGGACAGCACACTTTCACTGCTGAACGGACCTGCACATACTGTGCAGCCGCCGGCAGCCTTAGAACACAGAAAGGGGGGGCCCTAAATCGCCCCCCCTACAATCGCCCGGGGTAGGACAAATGTCTGGGTCCGCCCCTGCCCCGAAGTGGGGGTACCTCGTTCACCGGCCTTAGTATCGCAAGCTTCCCAAAGAGCATTCGGGCTAAGCTGTTGAAAATATAACAATATATTTGGCACAGATATCATGCAGTTTAGCCGTACCAGCGAGTCAGTTTGAAACATAAGACAATGGTAGGTAGAGTCACAGAATAAACCTGAATCTCGTCATTCTGGTAAATATATATATAATGCAGTACAGACGAACCAGAGTGTGGCTTACTGCTGAAGGTGCCCCTTTTAGCCATAATACTCTGGTAAGGCAGGAGTTACAGAATAACTGTCATTTATCCTCTGGGCACATATATTATACAGTCCTTCACAGGCTTTAGCCTTATATGCTGCACAGAGGGCATCCGGGCTAAGCTGTTGAAAAGGCAATATAAAGATATATTTGGCACAGACATAATGCCGCTTAGACGTACCAGCGAGTGCGTATGAGGCATAAGACAATGGTAGGCAAAGTGACCCAAATTAAAGGTGAACCTCGTCATTGATGTACATAAATTATGTCAGTACAGACGGTACTTCTGGAGGTGCCATTCCAGACATAATACAATGGTATGATACGTGCTACCGAATACATCTGTATGTTATTATACACACCTTGTAATATGAACATACCAGCTGGTTTGCAATCATGGATAATAGTAGGGCATAAATAGCTGTTCCTTATATATGATATATATTTATATACCTATATTATATGCATATAAACAGCCCATATAAAGATCATCTTGGCTTCTCAAGGTAATCTAGAATTATAGGCACCTGTATATTATAGTACAGACATACCAGAGTATGTCTACTATTTTTGGAGGCTCTTTATGCAGACACATTATGCAATATAAAGGCACAAAGTCACAATACCCAGCACTTTATATTTATTAGATGTTTTCTGTAGCATAGGAAATAACCAAGCTTATATACTAGGTAATTCCTAAGTATAAGGCACCAAGTCCCCAGACTCTGAACCAGTTCTAGTATATGTGCAGATAGCAACTGAACTGTGTAACCTTATTTTAAGACCTAAACAGGTAAAACAATACAGAGGTACCTGTAGATCAGAGGCAGGGCGATTGTAGCGTGCAGCACGATGTACTGTTTGCACAGTATCCAGGAATGGCCGCCGTCCGCGCCAGGATGCTGAAAGGGGGAGGGAGGAGGAAGTTCCACGCTCCATCTGTCCTCCAAGATGGTCGCCTCCATGCCCCGCCGAACCGTGCCTACAAAGTATGGCTGTCAGCTCTTAGAATGCAGCCTCCGCTATTGTTGTGGTGCCCAGGCTGCGGGGAGCATTTGCAAGGAAATCGCCTCCTATTAGAGTGTGATTGCTTCGCTGTCCCCTCCGCTCATTGTCTAGGGGAAGGAGGGGAGGGACTTGCCGGCATGTCCGTCGGATCGTGGAGGAGAGGCTATTGTAGCTTCACTCCCGACCGTAGTAAAGATTTCGCCCTCGGCCATCTATATGGGCGTCCTGCAGTGCTGGTTGTCACATAAAAGCTGCCTGTATTGCAGACTTACATTCTATGTGGCCAACTGCTCATGTCTAAGGGAGGGCTGCCGGCAAAGGTGCTAGGCAAGTGAGCCAGGCTGCTGCTTACCTAGCGCAGGGACCAGGGTGAAGGAAGCCGACAGGCTATTCACCCCTCTGGGACTTAGGTTCGATCCCCACGCAGCACCTGAAAGGAAATAAAATAAAAACACGTAAAAACCTAAAACTAGACTAAGTATAGGCAAGAGCCTATACCAACGTGACCTAACTCCTAGGCACTTACAAAAAACTGAGGTCTGAGCTGGAGAGGAGGGGCATAGTAGGGGAGGAGTGGAAAGAACAAACAAGTTTATAAGTGCCTAAACTCCCAATCCACCTACTATACCCCAATGTATCACAGTATCCCCCAATGGTAGGAAAGAGAAAGACAGTTTTGGCTAAAAGAAATGTGAAAGAATTTAGACCTAGACCTTCCACGCAAGTTTTTAACTCCCCTTTCAGACCTTACTGCAGAAACTGCACCAACTAGTGTAACCTGAAACAAGGGGCAGTAAGTCCCATTCAGGAAATGAAGATTAAAACAAGCTGCTTTAAACTCTGATGGAGTAAGGGGTCCTAACTTAACATGCCTTGTCTTAAAGGCACGTGTACCAAGACCTCCTGGGTCAGTCCAGTACCACAAAAATCACCGGAAAACCCTCTCAATACCATTTTTTAAGCAACTGCAGAGACATGGCAACCTGCAGGAAAAAGTATGTGTGTTGGAAGTGATATGGATAATCAATTGACACAAAATGGAAGTTAATTAAAGACTGGTTATAAAATAAAGTTAGTATGGATAAGAGTTAAGAAGCTACGTGCATAAATAGATATTGCAAATTAAGCTGTTTTATTCCATAATAGATATATTGCTTAGGGTATGTCTACAAAGTATTGCTGAAGTAACATATCTAAAGGAAATGTGCCCTCCATTAATAGGGAATAGGGAAGTTGTGGTATGATGAGACATTGAAGTTAGCGCATGGTAAGATGTGGCAAGATTAACTTGAATTAATGCTAATATCGGGAGGGGGGGGGGGGGAAGGGGGAGGGAGATATTGATAGTTCCTGAAATGTGGAGTGATATTATTGGGCTAAAGTCTTATATGATGCTTTTTGCTTTTATCTACATATTAGTTTGTGGTTTTAAGAGATAAAAGGCTTGCAAAGGTAAAATGAAATTGCTATTATTCTATTTGAGTTGATTGGTCTGTATTGCGCATACATAAATAAAGAACATATTCTGGAAAGACTTCGTTTTTTGAATTAATTCTACAAAAGTCATTATCAGAAGCTCCATGGAACGGACATGGCATCCACTAGACAGTCCTGAAATTCCCTAATCTTGGAGCAGAAAAGCTTCAACTTGTGGATTAATAGAGATACCATTATGTCAACATCTGGTTGAACCCACCAGACCACCAACTGATGAAATATCTCCAGGTGAAGAGACCATCCATGGGATGAAGGACCTGCCTGCTGAGAAAGTTTGCCTCCCAGTTCTCTACTCCTGGAATGAAGACCACCGAAAAGGCCATTACATAGTTTTCCACCCAAAAATTCTGGTGGTTTCCCTCGTCACTAGGCGATTCTTGGCGATTTACTGTCCGAATGAACTTCTATGGCCCTTCCTCGCAAAAGTGTTGGCCTGCACTTAGAGCAGCGAGAACTGTTGATTCTAAAGACCCTGAAAACTATGCTGAAGCACCACAGCCCACCAACCTCGGAGACTGGTATCTACTGTCACCAATGTCCAGTCACAGATGGCAAAAGGGTGACCCTTGTGGAGGTTTCTGCTCCACAGCCACTAGCTGAATGAAACAAACAGACTGATGGTCAACAGATGGTGGGACTGTCCTACTTCGATATAAACTATAGCTGCAACACCCGTGAATTAAACTGTGCAAATTACACTGCTTTGAAAAAGTGGAAACCATCTTTCCCAGAACCTTCATGCACAAGTGAACTGACAACAACTAGCTAAGAAGGACTTCATGGGTCCTTGTAGCAGGATGATCTTGTCCTCTGGCAATTACACCAGTTGCTGCCGGGTGACAAACAGAAGGCCCAGGAAGATCATCTTATGGGAAGGGATCATGTTTGACTTCCTTAAGTAGATAATCCAAACATGCTACTAATACTTGGTCATTTCCTAAACATGGGACTGATCAGCAGATCATCGAGGTACAGAATGTTTGTCACTCTTTTGGATCTGAGAAGTGTCATCATCACAGCTATCATGTTGATGAACATCCCACCCCCTGTGCCATACCGAAGGGAATAGCGAGTCTTAGAAAGCACTGATGACTCTCCCAGAGTGGAACATGCAAGTATGCATCCATGCAGTCCATGAACCATTCTCATTCCTCAGCTGCATGTTTAGGAATGTCAGGTTCAGTAACTGTCTGAAGGAGCCATCCTCTTACTGGACCAGAATCCAATTTCAGTAAAACCCAAAAACCATTTGTCTGGGATGGCAATAACTACTTTCGCTCAAATAAGGGACTGAAAAGAGGATTTCTTATACTTACGGTAAAGCCGTTTCTCTGATTCCCTCTGGGGGACACTGCTACCATAGGTTGTGGAGGGGAGCGTGGGCGTTGACAATTAACTAACTTGTATAATGTAACCTTTGCTGACAGACCCCTCCCTTCTACAATCCCCTGTAGCTCCTCAGTTTAATTATCAAGCCCCAGGGAAGATTGGCCAATCAACCAAACAACATACAGCAGAAGTGCAGAAGGGAAGGAACGCAATGTCCCCCAGACGGAATCAGAGAAATGGATTTATCAAAAGTATAAAAAAATCCTCTTCTTTTTCATCCTATCTGAGGGGACACTGCTACCATGGGGACGTTCTAAAGCAGCCCCCCAAGGGTGGGACCGCTCTGAAAGCCCGACACGTAAAGCACTACGGCCAAAATTGGCGTCTGAATACGTAAAGACATTGAATTAGTAAAATTTTGTAAATGTATGGACGGAGGACCAGGTGGCTGCTTTGCAAAGTTGGTCCACTGAGGCCACATTTCTCGCTGCCCAAGACGCCCCCATCACCAGGGTGGAATGGGCAGTAAGTCGACCTCGCACAGGCCAGTTAGCACTGATTATCATCATCATCATCAACAACATTTATTTATATAGCGCCAGCAAATTCTGTAGCGCTTTACAATTGGGAACAAACATTAATAATACAATACTGGGTAATACATACAGACAGAACCCCGATCGAAAGCTTACAATCAATCTATGATGTAAGCCTGCCTAATGGTTGCAGTAATCCATCTTGCAATGGATTACTTTGAGGTTGGCCAACCTCTTTTATGTGAATGAAAAAGGATAAATAAAGAATATGTGCGACGAATGTGGGAGGTCCTCCTTACATAAATTTGGAGAGCCCTGACAACATCTAAACTCTCCATCGAATTCTAGTGGGAAGACAATGCTCCCACCTGAAACACTCACAATCTCTTGGATCATGTGAAAAGCCGAAACCACCTTCGGTACGAACGAAGGAATAGTCCGTAGAACCGCTCTGTCCTCGTGAAAAAACAAATATGGCTCACAACAAAAAAGGGCTCCTAACTGACACTCTGCGAGCAGATGCAATAGCCAGAAACACTACTTTCCAAGGTAAGAACCTTAGATCTGCTGAATGTAATGGTTCAAAGGGAGATCCGTTAAGCATATCGAGTACCAGATTGAGATCCCATGGTGCCATAGGCAGGGCATAAGGAGGCTGGATATTTAAGACTCCCTGTAGAAAAGTCTTAATATCCGGCATGTCTGCCAATCGAAGATGAAAGAAAACCGAAAGTGCTGATATTTGCATTTTTTAAGGAGCCCAACCTAAGACCTGCATCCAGGCCATCCTGGACGAATTCCAGGGACCGGGAAAGACGAAAGAACGATGTATGACAAGGCCAATTCTCACACCATCTGATATAAGTACGCTAGATGCGGTGGTAGATATGAGCAGAGACTGGCAACAGCGTGTTCACGGCTTTAGGAGAGAATCCTCTAGACCGCCAAAGGCTGGCTTCAACAGCCATGCTGTTAAAGTCAGCCGAGGCAAGTCCTGATGTCTGAATGTCCTTGGAGAAGGTCGTCTCGAAATGATGTCTGCACACCATACTCTCCGCGGCCAGGCGCGAGCCACCAGCATCACTGGTAGTCCCCCTTGCCTTACTCATCCGAGAATGCTGTGAATCATGGGTATAGGGGGAAACAGAAAGTCCCAGGCCATTGTCATGACATCGACGGCTACTGTCAGGAGAGTTCCTTGCCCTTGCGCAGAATCTTTGGACCTTCCTGTTATGCCTTGACGCCATAAGGTCCAGGTCTGGGAGACCCCATCTCCGGATCAGTGACTGGAAGACTTCCGGATTGAGTGACCACTCCCCCAGCATTACTGCATGACTGCTTAGATAATGTGCTTCCCAGTTCTGGATGCCTGGGATGAACACAGTTGAGTTTGTGGGAACATTTCGTTTCGCCCAGGCGAAGATCTGTGCTGCCATTGCCATTGCTCCTGCACTTCTGGTTCCTCCCTGTCTGTTGACATAAGCCACTGCCGTGGCATTGTCGGATTGTATCCTGACCGGAAAGCCCTGAAGTATGGTCTAGGCACCCCAAAGGGCCATTAGCAACTCCAGAATGTTGATAGACAGGGAAAACTCCTGAGTCGACCAAAGGCCTTGAAGCTGTAAATGAAGGGCCACAGCCCCCCACCCCCTCAAGCTGGCGTCTGGGGTCACTATGATCCAGGACCACGGGCAAAGGATCTGCCTACCGCCAGGTGATCCTGGACCAGCCACCACTGAAGAGATATCCTCGCTTTGGAAGACAAGCGGATTTTCTGGCGTTCCAACTGCAGATGGGAACCTGACCACTTTGTTAAGAGGTCGCACTGGAAGCAGCGGGAGTGTAAATGACCATAAGAAATAGTCTCAAAGGTCGACACCATCTTCCCTAAGAGACGCATGTATAAGAGAATGGTTGGACTGGGAGTGGCCAAGACCTGTGAAGGTACTTCCCGTAACAACATGGAAGGAACACCTTTTGTTCCCTGGTGTCCATGATGAGCCCCAGGAAGGTCATCCGCTGGCAGGGAATCAATTGATATTTCTTCATCCGTGGTTCTCGAGAATACTGATGGTCAGAGTCAGGTGCTGTTGTAACAAATTCTCTGATGTGGCCTTGATGATGGTACTATTTTGAGCCCTCTGGAACGAAGACATGCCACCGTCATGGACATGATTTTTGTGAATAGTCTGGGGGCTGTGGAAAGGATGAAGGGGAGTGCCCAAAACTGGTAGTGGGCTAACCCCACCATAAATCTGAGAAGTGACTGATGTCCCTCCTAAATGGGGACATGAAGGTAAGCATCTTTGACATCTATTGACGCTAAAAATTTGTTTGCCTCCAGTCCGTTGGTAACTGATCAGAGGGACTCCATGCGAAATCAGTCTATCCTTAGATGTAGATTTCGCATTTTTAAATTTAAAATAAGTCTTAATGATCCATCCGGCTTTGTGACCAAAAACAGGTTTGAATAAAAAAAAAACATTATTTTTTCTGGTTGTCTGGTACCGTGCAAATGACTCCTGAGGAAAGAAGAGAAGCGACACAGAGCCGCATCGCCTGTCTCCTTTCTGGATCGCGGGGTAAAGATGTTGCAAAGAAGCAACGTGGGGCTGAACCTGACAGTTCTATCATGTACCCTCTAGTCATGATCAAAGGTCTTGGGAGGACGCTATCCACTGGTCCCTGAACAGAGTCAATCGCCCCCTCCCCTCCCCACTCATGCCGTCGCAAGAAGGGATGGATGAGAGTCAGGAAGCCGTTTTTCCCTGGAACTTTTGCGGACGGGCGTCTCGTAGAGAAGGAGGACATACCTCTGTAAGAGTGTCCCCAGCTACCGGTCGGTCTGCCTCTAGTCGTCCGACCTCTAGCAAAAGAGCCCCCCCAAAAGGGCTGCTGAAAGGAGACAAATCAGGGAGGCTAAGACTACGTAACGTTCACTGGCAGAAAAGTTCTTTTACCACCCATAGCTTAGCAAATCATATTTTCCAATTCAGGGCCAGACAAACTTGTGCCTGAATAAGGTAACGTTTTAAGTGATTTTTCAAACTCCGCGTCCCAGGACCTATGGCACAGAGTCCTTCTCACGGTCACAGCGGAAGCCTGTATAGAGGAGGAAAGAGGCTGCATTTTGGGCCGCCTCATATAAGTATCCAGAAGCTTCCTTTAGATGCAAGGCAAGGGGTAGCAATTCTGAATCCTGCAGTCCCTCGGCCAACTGTTCTGCCCATGCTTTCATCACTCTGGGAACCCACACAGATGAAGACACAGGTCTGAAAAAGGTACCTGCCGCTACAAAAGATTGATATTAACTGAGCCTTGACCTTGCGGTCCGTGGCGTCTTGCAGGGCTGCTGTACCCGGCACCAGAAGCATAGTGTGGCGAGCTAAACGAGCCACCAGAATGTCAACCTTTGGGATCTGTTCCCATCGGGCCAGGTGCTCTTCGTGTAGTGGGTACAGGGTAAGGAATCTCCTTGGAATCATAAACTTCCGTTTTGGTTGTTACTTCTCATTTTTTTTTTTTTTAAAGACGCTGATCCGAAGATCTTGGTTCATCCAAATCTGTAAAGTCCAATGCTTGCCTTACTGCTAAAACCAGATCATCAATACCCTGATATTTAGAGGATTCTTCCGGGTCCATGAAACCGCTGTTAACCCCGTAGGCTTATTAAGTAATTGGACCAGAGGAGTAACCGACTGCACCAGGGAAGATACCCATGCCGATTCCTCCAGTAGTGGTAGTACATTAGACTGGGCCTGTAAAGTGAGCGACCCTGCGTCACAGTCAGTACAAAGTGCCCCCGAGTCCTTCTGTACAATAGGCAACTTAACCTTGCATTTTGAACAAGTGAAATATTTTGTAACCGGTGCTTTTCCCTTATCCGACATATTTGATAAAGAGGAAAACACACTAAATGAATAGAATACAGTCACGCAAGATATAGTCTGAATAAATACAAGTATAGCAATTAATCTTTACCAGTAAAAGTTGTATCTTCCAACCAGCAAATAAAAAGGAAGTAAGTTGGCTAAGTAGAATACAATAAGATTTTATTACTACTTGCACACATATAACTAATAACCCTCTAATATGAATAGAAAGGTATAAAATAAATGGTACTTAGCCTTCCAGCTAAGCACGATATGCAGGAGAGGAGTCAGTCAGCAGCGTCCCCTGGAGACAGTGTCAGACTGAGGAAGACTGTGTTCCCGGGCTTCCTACGGTGCGGAGACTGGTTCAACCATCTAGAAGAGGTGGGGGAGCTCTATATTATTTAGCTCCCCCACCCATTTCCTGATGCTGTCCTTTGAATTAATGCTGTCTGACATTTACTGTGTCAGGCGCCGCATGTAGAAACCTATTACAAAAAAAAAAAAAAAAAAGGATCCTGCAGCTGAAGCCAAGATTCCCCCCTCCTTTCTCTCAAGGAAGGTAACTTGGTGTGTCCCGGGCAAGATGGCAGCCGCCACAGCTCAGAGTACCGGTGCTCTATGCCTGTAAAGGCAGTGCCGGTTTTCGGGAGGCTGTCAGTGTGACAGCCACTCTGTTAAAAACACTGCCAGCTCTGTCATTGAGAGCCGTTCGGCTCTCATCAGAGAGTAGTGCCGCTGCTCCATAGGAGTGTGTTCTCTATGTGTAGAACACACTCCTCAGATCAAATGTAAAATGAAAATTGTACCTCTAAAAAGAGGATTTATGTACTTACGTTAAATCCATTTCACTGATTCCGTCTGGGGGACACTGCTTACCATGGGTTGTGGAGGGAGCTTGGGGAGTTGGCACCTAACTAGTTAACCTTTAGTACTGCCGACAGACCCCTCCCCTCTACAATCCCCCTGCCCCCTCTTGTTCAGTTAATTAAAAAGCCCAAGGAGAAAAGGCCAGTCAAACAAGAGCACACAGAAGAAAAGCAGAAGGGAGGGATCACAGTGTCCCCCAGACGGATCCAGAGAAACGGATTTAACGTAAGTACATAAATCCTCTTTTCTCTTTCATCCAGTCTGGGGGACACTCCTTACCATGGGGACGTTCTAAAGCAGCCCCCTAAGGCTGGGACTACTCTGAATACCCCGCTCGTAAAGCACTACGAGCAAAATTTGCATCCGCGGATGCAAATACATTAAACTGGTAAAATTTTGTAAAGGTGTGGACAGAGGACCAGGTGGCTGCCCTGCAAAGCTGGTCTGCAGAAGCCCCATTTCTCGCTGCCCACGACGCCCCTACCGATCTGGTGGAATGGGCCATAAGTCTCTCCGGCACAGGACGGTTAGCCCTTATGTAAGCTTGCTTGATGGTTGCCGTAATCCATCTTGCAATGGACTGTTTTGAGGCTGGCCAGCCTCTCTTATTAGCATCATAAAGGACAAACAGAGAATCAGTACGTCTAATCTGAGAAGTTCTTTAGACATAAATGCGGAGAGCCCTAACCACATCTAACTGTTCCATAGACTGTTTATCCGAATGGTAAGTAGATGAGAAGATCGGAACTACAATTTCCTGGTTAAGATGGAAAGCCGAAACTACTTTTGGAACGAAGGAAGGAAGGGTTCTTAACACCGCTCTGTCCTCGTGGAAAACCAGATATGGTTCCTGACAAGACAGAGCTCCTAATTCCGAAACCCTACGTGCAGATGCAATAGCCAAAAGAAAAAGGACCACTTCAAATCTGCCACAAGTAATGGCTCAAAAGGAGGCCCTTTAAGCATATCCAGTACCAGGTTGAGCTCCCATGGTGCTATAAGCGGAACATAGGGAGGCTGAATATGCAAGACTCCCTTGAAGAAAGTCCTAATATCTGGTAAATCGGCTAATTTCAGGTGAAAAAATATTGAAAGTGCCGATACCCGGACTTCCAGGCCATCCTGAAGGAAAGCCAACAAGCGAGTGAGACGAAAGGAGGACGAGTGACATGTCCTATTTTCGCACCATCTGATGTAGGCTCTCCAAATCCGGTGATGGATGCGAGCCGAAACTGGCTTTCTGGCTCGCATCATAGTGTTCACTACGCTGGAGGAAAAACCTCTAGCCCTCCAGAGGCTGGCTTCAACAGCCATGCCGTTAAACTGAGCTGAGGTAAATTCTGGTGACTGAAGGGACCTTGCAGAAGAAGGTCGCCTCGAGACGGAAGACGGAAACCCTGTCCTTCCGCCATAGGGATTATGTCCGCGTACCAGACTCGGTGCGGCCATGAGGGAGCTATTTGAATTACTGGCAGTCCGCCCTGCCTTACTCGTCTGAGTACGCGAGGAAGCATGGGAATCGGAGGAAACAGGTATCCCAACCTGAACTCCCATGACATCGTCATAACGTCCACTGCCACCGCTAAGGGGTCTCTTGCCCTTGCACAAAACCTGTGAACCTTTCTGTTGTGTCTGGAGGCCATGAGATTTATGTCCGGAAAACCCCACCTCTGAACCAGAGACTGAAAAACTTCCGGATGGAGTGACCACTCCCCCGGCATCATCTGGTTTCGACTTAGGTAGTCGGCCTCCCAATTTCTTATTCCTGGAATGTATACTGCCGATATTGCTGGAACATATTGTTCTGCCCAAACCAAAATTTGAGCTGCAATATTCATTGCAGCTGCACTCCTGGTTCCTCCCTGCCTGTTGACATATGCCACGGCCGTGGCATTGTCGGACTGAACTCTGACAGGGTGGCCCTGGAGGAGGGACTGGGCCCCCCGGAGGGCCAAAAGAATAGCCTTCAACTCCAGCACGTTTATTGATAGGGCCGATTACTGTACCGACCAAAGCCCCTGGAGCCGAAGGTGCAGGATTACCGCCCCCCAACCTTTCAGGCTGGCGTCTGTTGTGGCTATGATCCATGACCATGGAGCGAAGGACCTGCCCACTGTCATGTGATCCTGAATCAGCCACCACTGAAGCGATTCTCTCGTCCTCGGAGATAGAGAGATCCTCTGAAGATCCAAGCGTAGTTGGGATCCTGACCATTTCGTCAATAGATCCTACTGAAAACATCGAGAATGGGCTCGACCGAAGGGGATAGTCTCGAAGGAGGTCACCATCTTTCCCAGCAGCCGCATGCACAAGTGCATTGAGGGGCTGGGAGAAGACAAGACTTGAATACTCTGAATAGAACTGATCTTCACGACAGGAAGGTACACCCTTTGCTGGCTGGTGTCCATAATGAGCCCTAGGAAAACCATGCGTTGACACGGAACCATCTGGGATTTCTTTAAATTTATTAGCCATCCATGGCCCTCGAGAACCGCCAAGGTGAGGGATAAGTGAGGACGTAAACAATTTTCTCTGGAGCATTTGATGAGCAGGTCGTCCAAATAACGCATGACCTGAACTCCCTGAAGGTGAAGACATGCTGCCATAACGGACATGATCTTCGTGAAAACCCTTGGCGCTGTTGAGAGGCCGAAGGGAAGGGCCCGAAACTGATAGTGGAAGGATCCCACCGAGAATCTTAGGAGGGACTGATGGTGGATCCAAATGGGAATATGGAGGTATGCGTCTTTTATGCCTATGGACGCCATAAACTGATCCTTCTCTAAGTCGTTTATTACCGACCTTAGGGGTTCCATCCGAAATTTGTCCACCCGTAAGTGCACATTGAGGCCCTTTAAGTTTAGGATGAGACGAAAGGAGCCGTCCGGCTTCTTGACCAGAAACAGGTTTGAATAAAACCCCTGTCCTTTCTGGTAATCTGGGACCCTGCAGATAACTCTTTGAGAAAGAAGAGAGGCGACACAATCCTGTATTGCCTGCCTTCTTGATGGATCTCGGGGGAGCGGAGTCATGAAAAAGCGATGTGGAACCGGGCCCAGCAGGTCTATCCTGTACCCCTCTGATATAATGCCCCGAATCAAAGGATCTTGGGAGGACGCTGCCCACTGTTCCTGAAACAAAGACAGACGTCCCCCCACTGGCGCCCCCTCCAGAAGAACAGAGTGGTCGTCAGGACGCAGGCTTCTCCTGGGTCTTGGACTGGCGCCTAGCTGCAAATGAGGATCTCCCCCTGGCAGAGGAGCCTCGAGAATTGGGCTGTCTGCCTCTAATGGACTGTCCTCTAAGCAAGAAGGTCCCCCCCGAAAGGGCTGACGAAAAGAGCTGACCCGAGGGTTCCGGCTCCTGCTAGGGAATACCGGCAATACCGGCTTTTGCCCCACGTTGCCTGTGAGACCAGGGTATCCTATTCCGGGCCGAACAAACCTGCTGCTGAAAAAGGAATGGTTTCCACAGACTTTTTTGATTCTGCATCTCCTTCCCAGGATTTCAGCCATAACGTTCTTCTTGCTGAGATAGATGCAGCCTGAATAGAAGAGGATACAGCCGCTGTGTTCTGGGCCGCCTCATAAAGGTACCTCGATGCCTCCTTCAAATGCAAAGCCAGGGGAAGTAAATCAGAGTCCTGTAAAGCCTCTGCCAGCTGGTCTGCCCATGCTTCCATGGCTCTAGCAACCCAAGCTGAAGCAAATGTGGGCCTAAAGGAAGAACCTGCAGCCGCAAATATAGATTTCAGCTGGGATTCCACTCTGCAGTCATTGACATACTGCAGAGATGCAGAACCTGGGGCTGGGAGTAAAGTGTGCTTGGCCAATCGGGCTATTGGAATATCCACTTTGGGAATACTCTCCCAGCGAACCACATCTTCTTCCTGCAAAGGATACAGGGAAGAGAACCTTTTGGGAACAGAGAACCTTTTATCAGGCTGTTTCCAGGCTCCTTCTGCAACATCCTTAAGTTCTACGGAAGGGGGAAAACGGATAGCCTTTCTTTTGGCCTTCTTAAAGAGACTTCTGTCTCTAGGAGTAGGATCCTCCGTTTCTGGGAGGTCCAACGCTTGTCTCACGGCTAAAACCAAATCGTTAATAAATTGGCTTTTAGAGCTTTCTTCCTGTCCCAAAGGTTGAACCTGGTCAGGATCAGAATTAATTTCCCCCTCTTCCTCTGAAAACTCCTCAGAGTCTGAAAGGACCATAAGGGAATTATCAGATCTAGGCCTCCTTTTAGCAGGCGGAATGTTTGGGGATTCAAGTAACTGGTTTAGTTTGCCCAAACCCTTTATAAATGCCGCAGACCATGCCTGTTCTGTGGGAACAGGGGCTTGGTCTGTATGTAAAGAGGAAGGTCCTGGTATAGACGTTCCAATAGAACCTGTGGTAACAGGGAGGCCCAACTGTGTACTAGCATTATTAGCCAGCGAAGTTGCCACAGTAGACAGTAATTGATTGGATTGAAAAACCATCTGTGCTAAAGAGGAAACCGACTGTGTCAGGGAGGTCACCCAGGCCGGTTTCTCCATCAGTGGGGCTAAAATATGCTGGGTTTGCGCAGGGGGAACCCCTGCCTCGCAGACAGAGAAGAGCGCCAACGGGTCCTTCTGCCCACAAGGTAATTTTACACTACATTTAGAACATGTAAAATATTTTGCCATAGGGTCCTTTCCCTTATCTGTCATTTTTTAATAAAGGAAGGCACACCAAACACACAGACTTAAATTGTTAAATTTAGCTGAGTAGAGAGAGAGATATAAATGTGTGGAGAGAATAGTGTAAAACAAGTAATCAACTAATCTAGATATAAAAGTTGTACTTGTAATTATTTTAAACACAAAATAATACTTAGGCAAGTAGGAGAACTATAATAACCCCTACTAGCCCACTTTGTACACAGCAATATAGAGTATGTGTTTAAGTAAATCAGATACTTGGTCCATAGGCCAAACAGGGGAGAAGTCCAGCAGTATCCTGGTGCCTGCTCCCTCAGATCTGTTCTCTCTTCCCGGGCTTCTCCTTGGCCCCAGAAGACCGGGTTAAACCATCTCTCTCTGGAAGGAGGGGGAGCTCTATGTGTTAGCTCCCCCCCTTCAGTAATGCTGCCTCTGCAGCTGATTCTGTGGCCGTATAAAAAAATAAAAATGATTATGTGGCAGAGTAGTGGAGACCTCCAGGGTTGAGGTCTCCGCAGCGGATAATACCCGATGCCCCCTCCTATGTATGAGGGGGGATCCTGGTATAGCCCCCTTCTCCTCTCCTCCGCTATCCAAGATGGCCGCCGTCAAATAAAATATCCGATAACCGGCGCTTTATGCCTGCAGTGGCAGCGCCGGTTATCGGGGAGGCTCTAGGAGTGACAGCGGTCCGTGAGACCGCTTGTCACTCCCAATTCAGGCACCCATTCTGTTTCTCTCCTCCTGTCCCTGTCAGTGAGAACACACTCCAGCTCTGCCACCTGTAAAAAAAAGTTAAAAGAATAAAATAAAAGAAAAAAATAACATGAAGTAACTAAACACTTCCCAACTCCATGGGCACCTAAAAAAAAAACTGAACAAGAGGGGGCAGGGGCATTGTAGAGGGGGGGGGGGGGTCTGTCGGCAGTACTAAAAGTTAACTAGTTAGGTGCCAACTCCCCAGGCTCCCTCCACAACCCATGGTAAGCAGTGTCCCCCAGACTGGATGAAAGAGAAAAATAAAGTAAAATAAACAAAAAACAAATGAAAAAACTACTAGCATAAAAAAGTAAGCCCAACTCCTTGGGCACTTAGTCTAAACTGGGGAGCTACAGGGGATTGTAGAGGGGAAGGGTCTATCAGCAAGGATACAATAAACAAGTTAACTAGTTAAGTGCCAACTCCCACGCTCCCCTCCACAACCCATGGTAGCCGTGTCCCCCGGATTGGATGAAAGATAAATGCTTTTCTCAGGGCAATATGCTTTTCCCTGTTTCCTGTAATACCCATAGTAAATAAAGAACCTATGCAAGGAAGCCTGGAGATCTGTTATGTCTGCCTGGCTGACGATACCTCTCACACAAGCCTCTGAGATGGAACTTGTCTGTGCAATGATTTTATCCAGCTCTAGACCAAACAAGACCTTTCTGGGGTATTGCAGGGATTCTAGAGTCCACTTGGACTCAGTGTCCCAGGTCTGAAATCAGCGGAAACAACGTGCCACAATAGTCAAGGCTGAAATTCTAGCCTCAAATCAACGGTGGCTTCCCCAAGATACTTGAAGGCCTCCCGGATATGCTCCACCAAGGTGAGCAATTCCAATTTTTGTCTGTCAGACTCATGAGAGACTCACGAGAGCATCAACCTTTGGCAGGATTCCCATATTCCTATATATGCACAAAGTAGAGGATGAAGGCCCTGTGATCTACAGGAGACCTGAAACTTACAGTCAAACACTAGTCCATGCCTCACAAAACAGGTCATCCAACTGAGCGGAAAAAGAAAACGAAAGTTTATTTTTCCTTAAATTGGGAACAGTACAGAATCTCCAATTTCTCGCTGTCCCTGATATCTAGTCTCTGCCTAATAGCACACACAGTCATTCACACTTCTTGCAGGAATCCTAGTCAATAAATAAGGAAAACTCAGGGTAGAAGCCTGCTCCACCACCCCTTCCACCTGGGAGAAGTCATAAAAAAACTGTTCCAGAGTCTGGGGGACAGCTGGAAGCGAATGCTTCAGAGATCCAGAAGTGGTAAATGTCAGAATCCTCTCCAAGAAAGAGGATACATGAACTAAACCCTGCACTGACTTAGCCAAGGCTTGAGAGGAGGCCAGCTGGTCAGTCCCAGAGGGTGTTGCTCAGGTGTATTCCCTGAGGCCAGAGGTGGGCAAATCCCCAACCTGCTCCATAGTGTACTCCATCCCTGCAGCAAAGAAGGTAGATGGAGAGGAGATTCGATTGCTGCTCGAGGCTGCTCCAAAAATGTCTGCTGTCTCTCTTCTGTTGGGCTTGCCAAGCTAGGAAACTCCACCACGGTGGCCACAAGACCCCTTAGCCGGCCAGTGCCTAGTGAGAAGCTGCTTTGAAGGGCAGTCCCCACTTGATCCCTCCCTTCCTTCTGCCCCTTTGGACAAATAAGGACCGGGTACTTGAGAGAAATGGACATGTGATGGTAATGGTTGTGTTGTGACAAGGAACCCAACAGTTTATGAAACTTTCCAAAACCCGTAGAACAAGTAGAGTAATGAACATGTTGATGGAAAAGGAAACCATAACGAATGTCACGTCCGCTTTTATAAACATGGAACATTTTTTCTTTATTGATGTTTTTATTCAATTTTATTAGGTATGCCGTCTTCCTCATACATATTTCTGCTTATTTGATATGGATACAATTAGTATATTGGAGTTGCAAATTTTATTCATAAACTATTACATACCGTATCAAAGCGTTTTCCTTCAAAAATTCTAGTGACAGAGCTTAGCTGGGAGTTGATGTACTTATTGATGAGATTATTCCATTGATTCAATGAATGAAGAGTACGAAGTAAAGCTACAATCTCCTCTGCTAAAGTACTGCTGTGAGTTGCTGTCAAGGATGCCTGTGGACGAGCTTTCCTTCTTCTCAAAGTAGATTCTATCGAAACACACAGTGCAATTACCACCCAGAAATGCATGCAAAATATTGGTCTAGTAAGTGCCGGTTGTGCATTAATTACCTCTAAGAAGGGGTATGTCTGAAGAGCAAGTGCTGAGTAAGCTACCCAAGAATCCAAAGAGCTTTTCAACAAGAAGTTTCATGTCTCCTGATCTTTCATTTTTGTCCCATGAAGGAAGGACTGCTTGTAACAACCGAATAGCAAGTATCTAGGCAAGAGAAAATTACATTATAAAACAGGCTGTAAAAGATATGCTCACATTCCAAATAAAGTATCCTAGATTGCAAACAAATATAAATCAGCTCTTTTCAATATTTTATTCTCCTTCAACCTCCTCTCATTACAGCAGCGCTTCCTATTATATCCCAAAAGTCTAACTTCCTTCCATGCTACCTTTTCCCAGTTTTCTTCCTCCCACTGGTCCCCTTACTGTCCTCTTCACAAATCACATCTTACATGCTCTTTCTAGAATCTTGAAAGTTAATTTTTTGGTCTCCACTATTGTCCTAGCAATTCTAGAGCAAGTTCATTTGACCTCCAGCACTAAAACAGCATTTAGATATTAAACAGTCAGTACAGAAATGTGTTGACAAATGTTGGAAATTATTCAATTATAGCTATTTCAGAAATGAGAGTCATTTGTATGGAGATCTTTGGCCACACTACATTAATGGCTAGGCCCTTACTTGGTCCTTGGATCGCTACAAATCTCTACCCAGTGTCTTTTTATGTGATTGTGTTCTCATTTCCATAAAACATCTCTTGGCTTAATGTGAACTTTTCTAAATCAAGCAACCACCTCTATGTCAATAAAACAAAACAGATGTGGTCAATTACAAAATTTACACCTCATAAATACTCATAAAATACAGGAAATCAGGAAAACGCCTTAAACTAAAAAATTTCTACAAATTCCCACAATGCTGGTTCTGAAATTCCATTACTTATTACACAACTCCACTATTGAGTCCATTCCCAAGATTAGTATTTTAGGGGTCATATTTTATTCTCTCTCATTCACATGGACCATCAAAAACATGTTGCTATATAGCTTTTTCCGTCACTGAACCTCTAAAGTATCTCATATTTTACTGTCATTTTTAGCACTCGTTTGCTCCTCTGCATATCTTCACACAATTCTAAGAATATACTAGGCCACTTTCTCTGCTCATGGCTGCCTAATCTCCATCCCTAGCTCCCCGTTTCTGAAATCCTTAAGTAGTTATTTCTGCTGGGTATGCTCCATCATGTCACTCAGTTCCCAGAAGCTTACCTACCCCAAAAAAAGTTCAAAACAAACACGTGGCACCATCTTATCACCAAACACCGCCTATCTGGAAAAGTGCGATTTCCCCTAGTGGCTATAGAATTCACCACTACCATTTAAGTTTAACAGTGAATGAATTCATTATATTTGCATATATGCCATATTTGTAATATTTTTGCTTTTTTACAGCAAATCATTTACTAAAGGCACAATAAGTAAACTATACATGCAATTCTTTTCATATCTGGTGTCCAACAATTTTGTAGTTTGCCATGACTATGTATATTCCTAAAACAAAATGATTTCATCTGGTTGTTTTCTTCAATTTAAATATAGGGCTGCTTTAGATAAAAGGTCAAAACACGCATGCATTTGACAAAGCACAAGATTAAAGTATTCTGTGAAAGGAGTAGTGATGTAGAATACCTGACGCTGCAAAGAAGCAGCAGTGAAGGATTCTGGTCCCTCCACAATTTTCATTAGCAGGGATATCCACTGTGACATACTTAGGGTACTGCACATTTGTGGCATAACAGCAACACTGCGGATAAATCCTAATGTACACCAGCTCCTGTGCTGCTCTTTAAAAACCGATTTACTCGCTGAAGAAACTAAAAGGTGTATATGAAAAAAAAATGAAAAGAATTACATTTTAAAAAAGGGAAAAACAATGTAAACTCTCAGAACAGTGTCCTTTAAGAGAAAAGGAAAACTATAATAAAGCAAGAAAAAGACATGGATATGCACCATCATTTCAATGCAAGCAAATTTATCTGCAACCAAAGTACAAAAGGCTCCACTCACTTGTTTTGTCCACGGTGCCGCTTTCCACTAACATGCGCAATAAACCACACAGAGTTCTGGTTGCTTCACTCTGCATAACTTCAGCATTGACACCAGCTGAGAGACAAAGGTTCTGGAGGAGGTTTACGGTGCTCATCAGCATCAGAGAGGTAGGATGTAAATTTCTGTCCACTAGTTCTCCCTCTAAAAATAAGCAAGGTAAGCAAGACTCTAATACATAATAATGCAGAACTGCAGGTACAAATCCAGCCTAAACTAAGCTAGTTTATATACATATCAAGAAATTAATTTATAACACAACAAAAAGAAATGTGGAAAGAGAAAGTAAACAAACACAGACTGACCAGTATCATCCTCAGTGTCCGAGTCATCTGCCATGGGCTGAGCAGCAGGCGGCGGTTCTGTTAGTTTTAGATCATATTTCCCTTCTTTTCCCATTCTGTAGGAATTAGTGCTGCCTGTATCCCATTGAACTCTAATCCAGCCATCCTCTCCTAATTCTCCAATTACACGGCCCAAACCTGGAGGCGGACCGTCCTTTACAAAACAAAGCAAAGGAGAGTATGTAAAAGTTGGAAATGTACAATAAATACTGCTTAAACTGGAGACAATCACCATTAATCAAGTCACTCTCAGTGTAGTTCTAAAGGGGAGAAAAACCAAAGACCAGATTTGTTGCGAGTATAAAAAAAATCCCATTTTCTCTTTCATCCTTCTGGGGGACACTGCTACCATGGGGCAGCACGTTGGCTTAGTGGTTAACACTTCTGCTTTCCAGCACTGGGGTCATGAGTTCGATTCCTGACCTTGGCCTTATCTGTGGGGAGTTTGTATGTTCTCCCTGTGTTTGCGTGGGTTTCCTCTGGGTGCTCCGGTTTCCTCCCACACTCCAAAAACATACTAGTAGGTGAATTGGCTGCTATCAAATTGACCCTAATCTATCTCCGTCTGTCTGTGTGTGTGTGTGGGAATTTAGACTGTAAGCTCCAATGGGGCAGGGACTGATGGGAGAGAGTTCTCTGTACAGAGCTGCGGAATTAGTAGCACTATATAAATAGCTGATGATGATGGGTACTTACAAAAGCAGCCCCCCTAAGGGAGGGACCGCTCTGACTGCCCGGCCTGTAAAACCGTAGTGGTCAGAAGACGCAAAAACATTGAACTGGTAGAATTTGGCAAATGTGTGCACAGAGGACCAGGTGGCCGCCCAACACAGCTGTTTCACCGAGACCCCATTCCGCGCGGCCCAAGAAGCTCCCACTGACCAGGTGGAATAGGCAGTAATGCGACTGGGCAGAGGTCGGTTCGCACGGATGTAAGCATACTTAATTGTTGATATAACCTATCTAGTAATGCTCTGCTTGGAACCAGGCCACCCCCGTTTATGGGGATCATACAACACAAAAAGAGATAATGCATGTGGTCCGATGAACATACATGCGTAATGCGCTGACTGCATCCAAAGACTCCGTCTGGATATCTCAAGAAGGAGTAGAAGGTTCTTGAAAAACCGTAACTACAATTTCTTGATTTAAGTGAAACCCGACACGATCTTGGGTTGAAAGTACTGAACAGTGCGGAGGACAGCCCTATTATCATGGAAAATAAGGTATGTCTCCCTGCATGAAAGTGCCTCAAGTTCCGACACTCTGCGAACAGAGGCAATTACTAACAGAAAAACCACCTTCCATATCAAAAACTTAAGGTCCGTTGACTGTAAAGGCTCAAAAGGAGGAGACTTAAGCATTGAAAGTACTAAATTTAGATCCCATGGAACAGTGGGCGGCAAACAGGGGGGCTGGATGTGCAACACCCCCTGCAGAAAGGTCCTTATGCCTGGCATGTCCGCCAACAGCAACTGAAAATAAACTGATAGGGCAGAGACCTGAGCTTTCAGGGAACCCAACTGAAGCCCCATTTTAAGACCATGTTGTAGAAAAGCCAGAAAAGCCGAGGCAGATTAAAAATCGCAGTATGGCAGTCTCTACTCTTACACCACTTGAATGTAGGTTCGCCAAATCCTGTGATAAATACGAGCAGAAGCAGATTTCCTAGACTGCAAAAGGGTGTTCACCACCCTGGAAGAAAACCCCTTTGACCGCCAGAGGCCAAACCCACCACCCGGCCGCCATCGCGCTTCCTCATGGGACTCTGTACCCGCCTGTCACACTTCCAATCTCCACGCTATCTATCTCTCTCTCGCTATCTCTCTCTCCATCTATAGATAGTGTGCAGATTCTAATTCGCACACTGAAGCAGGCTGTGATACTATTCTACATAAAAACAAGTAAAATATAAGAATGAAAGGAAAAAAAAAAAACCTTACTAATCTATACTAGTCAGAAGAAAGGCCAAACTCTTTGGGCACTTAATCTATGCCAAGGAGCTTCAGGGGGGTTGCAGATGGGAGGGGTCTGTTAGCAGGTTACAACAAGTTAACTAGTTAAATGGCAACTCCCATGTTCCCCACCTATAACCCCATGGCAGCACTGTCCCCCAGAGGGATGAAAGAGAAAAGGTCAATAACGGTGCACATATTTATGAAGGCCGAAATTAAACATCATTTTCAGATCCTTTACAAGGGATGGAAGACCCTGACCATATTTTAATATTCATCATGATGTCCTGGGGTCCAGCAGCACTGGGCTGTAGGGAATGAGATGTAAGGATCATGTAATTGTCTCACGTCACACCTATGATCTCATCTTCGGTCACATACTCCCGTCTGCTGCTGTCCAGCATTCCAGCCAAATGCTATATACACTTTAATTAGGCTTGGGGCTTTAGTCCCTTTAACACATGTATTTTGAAAGCAAAAATATTGGCACCCTTGCACATTTTTCAAACAACTGACAATTTCCTCTAAATAGAAGGCAAATTTAGTAACAGTATTTGGTCTCCACAATTCTCTCCGTTAAATGTAAAATCAAAAACAAAAAAAGGTATATCCTTTTAAAATCAGAAAATGAAAACAAAATTATTGACACCCTAGATGTATTTAGTAGCACAGCCCATGGTCAAAATAACTGCAAACAACTACTTCATACAGCAATGGATGAGCTTCCTGTACCAGTCTACTGCCAGTTTGGTCAATCTGCTGCAAACTGCTCCAGTTCTCCCAGATTTGAAGGCTCCTTCTCACAACTGCCAGATCTTTTCACAGGTGCTCTGGACTCATTGCTAGCCAATTCAAGACAGTCAAGTGTCTTGTCCTGAACCATCATTGTCCAACTGGAAGAACCATGACATTTGAAGTGCTTTGCAATCTTTGATCAAGCTGTCTCTTTCCAGGGAGGTTGGCTATAGTGCCATGGGCCTTAAACCTCCTAACACTACATACGGTTCAAATTGAAATATCAAAGGTCTCTGGAGATTCATTTGTAGCCTTGAGATTGTCCATGCCCATTTAATGATTTGTGTGGGGAAAAATCTACAACTTATTAATTTTGTTCTGCTTTTGTGTTTCATTCCACTGCAAAACAAAATACATACATATGTGGATACCGAAATATTTTTTAACTTCAAAACTCTTCTGGAAGAAATTGTGATTAGAAAAAAAAAAACAAACAGCATGGGTGACAATATTTGTGGCAACAACTGTATTCACCCTTGCCTAAAAATGGTAAAACTACCAGTATTTAACTATTTTATACCGCAACACTGCAACATATTAAATAGCTTGACAAATTATCTGATACAATTCAACAAAATATGTGAAAGACAAGCGTTTTTTCATTTGGACAACAGTGCCAGCAAATAGCTCACTTGGTCTCCCCACTTCCAGTCTACTCCTCTCATCACTCTGGTTCCAATTTTCATCATGGCAGCCAGTTCCGGTCCAGAGGCAGGGAGCTGCACTGGTACACTTTCTTTTCTGGACTCTTCCAGCACAGTGGCAGAGGCTCCAAGTATACATGCACTGGAATCTTCTTCACAGTTATCTGAACTAGGACCTGGGCAAACCAAATCATAGATACAAGTGATACTACAAAGAGAACCTGATTTTCAATATATAAGCACACTATTTATTCAGTCAATATAAAGTAAAATGTCTATACACTGCAAAAAATCACCACCTCCCAAATTATGAAAATATACATCTTCATAAAATATCACCGGAGAACAAGCCATAGATGTTGGTTGCTATTTGAGCAACCAATATGTAGGAGAATAAATCAGAGATCACCAAATGTACCTGTCTGTTTGTCAAGGTAAAGCCACGCCAAGCAAAATCAATACAGATAATGGCGTCATTACAAAAATGTGTTTTAAATAGTGTTATGCCATCTACCTGAACAGTAATAACAGAAATTTTGAAATATAAACGCCTACCTATCAATCGGACGATGGTCTGAGTCAAAGCCAGTATGCCAGAATTGAAGAGTAGACTGAGGCTATTTGCTCCGTGTTGGCGTGTCAGCATGTTCAGCATAACTAGCATGAATCTGGCTTGCGAAATGGTCCCTAAGCTTGGTCCAGAAGGATTCTCATTGGTAATTGTCTGAAGAGGAACAGGTTGGATGCCTAAAATGACATCACGTTTTTGATTTCTACAACAATTATTTAAACTGAAAGCTATAAAGTTACTATCACAGAGGTACTTACCCATTTCTTTGAAACGGCTAGTGGCATCAAGTAATATATTTCTAATATTCTGTATAGCCCAGGCATGTAGTTTACCATATGTCACTTCTAGCAGCATTCGGTTAAAGGGCGGAATAAGATCAACATCCTTCAAACAGTCTGTCAGTGGTTCACTGTAATGGAAAGGGCAAATAGAACATGGAACTACATAAAACATCTGCAGAAAAGCTAAATCCATTAAAAAAAAAAAAAAAAAAACTTACCACAAATTAGTTCCCTCTGGAATAAGTCTTTGCCACCCACAAAACATTGCATATTGTACAGATGGAAGCATGAAGTTTTTTGCTGCAAGTTTCAACATAGTGTCTATTCCTTCTAGACGAACTTCTGCTCTCTCCAGCTACAAGCAAACATCACAAATCATTCAAATTAGAAAATCAAGTTTTTCACATTGCTCAAAGACAATATAAGTGAAATGCTAAATAATTTTAAATGAGATGGACATCTGAAAACAGCAGAGGCAGACATTTGTCAAATGCAATAATATTCATGAAAATGCAATGTATCAATTTTCTAGGAATTTCATATCGCACTAAGGGGCATATTCAATTGTTCGCGGGATTGCCGAAAATCCAGCGGGCCGCGCAGGATTACCGTTATTACGGTAAGCCTGCGCAGAAAAACCGTTAATACAGTAATTTACTCGCTGGATTTCAGCTCGCAGCGAAATCCAGCGAGAGATTACCGTACTAACGGTAATCGTTTTTCCGCGCTCGATCCCGTGGACAATTGAATACCCCCCTAAGAAGCAAATGAATAATACATTACAAAAAGGACCATTTAACAGATTATGCACTGTAAGTATAGACAGTAAATGGATGTATGAAATTTCAAATAGAAGTGTGTCAATATAATCTTTCTGCATCAGTTTCACGGGTGCCTTACATAGCCTCCATGTTCTGTGGTGTCCTACTTCCCCCTGCACACAAAATGACACGGTCTGCTCCAGGCAGCTCTGCCTTCACTATCGCATAAGTGGACTGGTCACTGCCGCTCATAAAATAAAACACACACTCATTTTCTAAAATACTCTCTGCTGTTGTGAACATTGCAAAGATCTAATTATTATACAGGTTAATCAATTCCTGATGTGGGTAGACATGTGCCTTAAGAATTACAAACATATTTAATAGAAAAATACAAAATCAGCCGCAGTAGCCTGGATATATTGATGTTGATTAACGATCAAGTCCCATAGACATAGATTGCAACTATTATTCAGACATTTGGTCTATCTATGCCCCATGCCCAGGGCCGGACGCAAGTGACGGCTCTCCATAGGATATATTATCTAGCCACATGACGAATCTGAGGACTCTCTAATCATCCGGAGGGTGAGCAAGACAGACTGCGCTCTGCTGAGTGAGTTTTTGTTTTCAAACTGCAGTTTGCTACACCACATATCAGTATATGAATTTTTTGTATTGGATTTATCGATCATATTGATACCCGTATTGGCTGATTATTAACCCCGACCGAGGGTGAATTCTCTTTTCTGATCTACTGACATATTGGCGTTCACTATATATCCCTGGTTACTTCAGCAACAAAGGAATTTCTCTTCCGCCACATTATAGACGGTCACATGGGAGCACACATACCTGATGTGCCTCATTATTGGAACTCTATTGTATTGAGGACACAATAAGGCATACGGAAATACCAGGGTCTACAAATATCTTTACTCAATTTATGCCAAATGTTTATGTCTGAAAAATAGTTGCAATCTAGGTCTATGGGACTTGATTGTTAATCAACATCAATATATCCAGGCTACTGCGGCTGATTTTGTTGTCATACCCCTGTGTTGCAAACTATCTAGTCTCTTGAGCTCGGTGGCAATATCCACTTAGGTTATTATATTATATTTATTGTATTTTAATAAATTTTATGTGAAGTATAAACAAGCGCCCCTAAAACATTTTTTTTACTGTCGTTTTGTCTCTTGTCTAGGCGTGTACCCTAGCCTATAGGGGCAGCTGCTTATACTCTCTAGGTCAATACTAGCGCCCATATTGTTACTGTATTTTATGTAATCGAAAAATAAACATACTAAACCCTGGCAGTCCAGTGGAAGTCCAGTCAGTTAGGCTGCCACTCGAGTTCACAGGTCCGAAAACAATGGTGCCAGAATGTTCCCAGTTCTGGTTGTTAACTTGGAGATGCCGTGAGCATCCGCAGCATTTAGACCTGGACAGTAACTGCTGAGGAACCGGACTAATGAGGCTTCTAATGGCACTTCCTGGATTCAATTATCTAACAGTATTATAAACATTAAAATATCTACAGTTAAAGCCTATGATTTTAATTTTGAATCCAAAAAATGGACAGTGTACAAGGCATTTCATTATATTTCATTCATTGTTCGCTATTCCTGCCAGATTGGAGACAGAAGTCTCCATGAAGAATTACATATATTTTCCCTCTACATAACTTAATTTTAGTATGCTCATTATATGTCAACCATGTGAGTATCCTCAGTAGAAAATGGCATTTGTGCAAATTCTTCACAGTGGGGGCAAGAGGGAAGGCAACTAATTTCACAATCTACCAAACAACTAGTTGCAGCTGACTGGTAGATCGCGATCGACTGTTTGGCCACAACTAGGCTAAAGAATTATTTGTGACTGGTTAAAGGGTAAAGTAGCTGGATTACCCCTTTCCAGCATTTGTGTAAAACTGTATACATAAAGCGGGCTAAACATGTAAAGAAAAGAGGATTTATACTTACGATCAATCGGTTTCTCCAATTCAATTTGGGGGACACTGCAGTAGGGTAGGGAGGAGTCTGGCACCTAAACAGTTAATCTTTTGCTGCTGACAGACCATCCCCCGCCAACTCCCAACAGAACTCAGTTTGATTAACAAAGCCCCAAGAAGATAGGCCAATCAACCAAGATACACAAAAGAAAGCAAGGGGGAGGGAACGCAGTGTCCCCCAGATGGAATCAGAGAAACCGATTTATCGTAAGTATAAATCCTCTTTTCTCTTTCATCCGTCTGGGGGACACTGCTAACCATGGGGACTTACTAAAGCAGCCCCTCTGATGGGTGGGACCGCTCTGATAGTCCAGCACGTAGAGCACTACGGCCAAATGTCTTACGCATCTTTGCAGTTCTCTTAACATATATCCGTAGCGCCCTAACCACATCCAAACCTTTACTTCCCCCTGTTTCAGAAGCCTGAGGCTCCTCTCTGAACACCGGAACTACTATTTCCTGATTTATATGGAAACCCGACACTACCTTAGGGAGAAAGGATGGAGTAGTCCTTAAAACTGCTCTATCCTCATGAAAGACCAGATAAGGTTCCCTGCAAGATAAAGCCCCCAGCTCGGAGACCCTCCTGGCTGAGGCAATACCTAGCAGAAAGACTGCCTTCCAAGTCAAGAACCGTAATTCCGCTGTGTAACATTTCAAATGGAGGCTCCTGCAGCATATTAAGGACCAAATGAAGATCCCAAGGATCCGTTGGATGCACGTAGGGCGGTTGAATGTGAAGCACTCCCTGCAAGAAAGTCTTAACATCCGGAATCTCCGCCAGCAGTCTGTGAAAATACACTGACAAAGCTGACACCTGAACCTTTAGGGTTCCCAACCGGAGACCTGCCTCCAAAGCACCCTGTAAAAATGCCAGAAATCTAGTCAGATGAAACGACTTTGAATTGTAGGATTTCTTCTTACACCACCCTATATAAGCATGCCAGATGCGGTGATAAATCCTAGCCGAAACTGGCTTCCTAGCTTTTAGGAGAGTGTCTACTACACTCAAAGAGAACCCTCTTGCTCTCCACAGACAGATTCAAAAGCCATTCCATTAAATTCAGTCGGTCTAGACTCTGATGCAAGAACGGTCCATGGGTCAGCAGATCTCTTCGAAGCGGCAACCGAACCCCTTGACCTACTGCCACAAGAAGAATCTCTGGGAACCATACTCTTCGCGGCCATGCTGGAGCCACCAGAATGACTGGTCGATCTCCCTGTCTGACCCTTCGAAGGACCCTGGGAATCATTGATATGGGGGGACAGGTAACCTAACCTGAAGTCCCAAGGCATTGTCAGGACGTCCACTGCCACTGCAAGTGGATCTCTTGTTCTTGCGCAGAACTCTGGAACTTTCCTGTTGACTCTTGACGCCATCAGGTCTCGATCCGGAAGTCCCCACCTGTCTACCAGCAACTGGAACACTTCCGGATGCAGAGCCCACTCCCCCAATAGAACTTCGTGCCGACTTAGATAGTCTGCCTGCAAGTTCTGTATTCCTGGGATGAAAACTGCTGACAGCGCGGGCACGTTCCTTTCGGCCCAGGCAGAAATCTGAAACGTGACCTTCATCGCTCTTGCACTCCTGGTGTCCCCTTGTCTGTTTATATATGACACTGCAGTGACATTGTCGGATTGGATGCGGACCGGCCTTCCTTGTAAAACACTCTGGGCCCTCTGCACTGCTTTCAAGATGGAAATGAGTTCCAGCACATTTATGGGAAGAACAGACTGTTTCTCTGAAAACAGCCGCTGTATCCTTAGGTGAAGGACCACTGCCCCCAACCACTCAGACTGGCGTCCGTGGATACCAAGATCCAGGACCACGGGGCAAAGGACCTGCCTTCTGCTAGGTTGTCCCTCACCAACCACCAACTGAGGGATTCTCTCACCTCTAGAGGCAATCTCATCCACTGGCGATCCAACCAGAGGAAGGACCCTGACCACTTCCTCAGTATGTCCCATTTAAGACATCTGGGGGTAAATGTATGGAGCTCTGGGTTCTTCAACACCCGCGAGTTTGGCGTCTTCAGCGCTTAAATTTAAAGCGGCGCTGCCTTGTAAAGGGAAACTTCCCTTTACAAGGCAGCGCCGCTTTAAATTTAAGCACTGAAGACGCCGAACTCGCGGGTGTTGAAGAACCCGGAGCTTCATACATTTACCCCCTAGAGTGAATCCTTTCGTACGGAAGTGTCTCGAAAGATGCCACCATCTTTCCTAACCGCTTCATACACATGAATACTGACAGCCTCCTGTGCGACAGGACCCTGTCTGTCCACTCCCGTAAGGACCTTACCTCGTCCTCCGGAAGAAAAACCCTGCTGTCTGCAGTGTCAATTATCAATCCCAAAAATGTCATCCTTTAACATGGTAACATTTGAGATTTTGCTCCATTCAGGAGCCACCCATGTCGTTCCAGCACCTTCACCGTAAGACGAAGATGTTGTTCCAACAACTGAGCTGTTGACGCCTTGATTAGTAAATCGTCCAAATAAGGTACAATCTGCACCCCCTTGGAGTGAAGGAGTGCCGCCATTGTAGCCATAATCTTTGTAAACACCCTTGGGGCTGTGGCCAGCCCGAACGGAAGAGCCCTGAACTGATAGTGAGCTGAGCCCACCGTAAATCTGAGAACCGGCTGATGCCCCTCCCAGATCGGAACGTGGAGATAGGCATCCTTGATGTCTATTGATGCCATGTACTGGCCTGCCTCCAGGCCGTTTATGTCAGATCTCAGGGATTACATCCGAAAGGAGACTACCTACAGATGAAGATTTAGCTGCTTGAGGTTCAGCACTGGTCTGAACGAACCATCCGGTTTCCGTACCAAGAAGAGGTTTGAGTAAAACCCTTTCTTTCTCTGGTACTCCGGAACCTTTACAATAACGTTCTGAGAAAGAAACAAAATCGACAGAAGAGAGCATTGCCTGTCTTTTTTGAGGACAGCGGGGTAAACTGGTTACAAAAAACCTGTGCGGAGCTGGCCCTAACAGATCTATCATGTAACCCCTTCTCACGATTCCCTGAATCCACCTGTCCACCGAGGACTGTGTCCACTGCTGGGCGAATCCAAGCAACCGTCCTCCCACCCCACCCTCCGCTACCAGAGGAGGATGGTAGTCATGCTGCCGGTCTATCCGGAAGCTTGGCGGAAGAGGACCTACCAGTTGCGGAGGAAAAGGATGACCTTCCCCTAAGCGACTGAAGATGATATGGAGGCTGAATTCTGGGCCGCCTCATACACATAACCTGCCGCCTCTTTAAGGTGCATGGCCAAAGGGAGCAATTCCGAATCCTGTAATGCGGATGCTAACTGTCCAGCCCAGGCTTCCATAGCCCTTGCCACCCAGGTCGATGACAACGCCGGTCTGAAGTTTGTACCAGCGGCCGTAAAGACCGATTTCAGAAAAGTTTCCAATTTACGATCGGTCGAATCCTGTAAGGCAGCCGTTCCTGGTACCGGTAGCGTGGTCTGGTGAACCAACCTCGCCACAGGCGTATCTACTCTCGCCACCTGTTCCCATCGGGTCATATCCTCCTCCTGTTGTGGATATAATGACCCAAACTTCTTTGGCACAGAGAACCTCCTATCTGGGTGCTTCCAAGAGGCCTCTGCAATCTCTCTCAGCTCTGTTGAGGGAGGGAACCTGACCACATGTTTAGAAGCCTTCTTAAAAAGAGACCGGTCCAAGGACCTCGTCTCTCCGACTTCAATAAATCCCAAGGTCTGACGTACTGCTTTTATCAGATCGTCCATACCTTGGTACCTAGAGCCTTCTTCTGACTCTATTAATGAAAGATCAGAATCTTCTAACAATTCACCTTCCTCCGCAGAGGATCCTTCTGAATCAGACAGGGACAACAGCGTATTAGCTGATCTCTGTCTCTTATTTCTATGTATATGCCTGGAATTTTCAGCAAATGGTTTAGTCGGTCTAACCCCTGGCCACTGCCGACCATCCAGCCTCCCCCATCTGGGGCGACTCCTGTTGTGCCCGGTAAGGAGATTGTCTGACCCCTGGTGGCAATGAACTGAGCATTCCCCCTCCTGAACTCACTGAGGGTAGCATCCCAGAGGTAGACGGGAGCCTCATAGACACCACTGGGATCTCTGCTGGTTTAGATAAAAGGTTCACTAGGGTATTAACCCCCTGTGACAAAGCTACCACCCATTCGGGAGGCTCTGTCCCCTGAATGGAGCTGTCTTTGGGCTGCAACCTCACAGGTGCCACAGCGCAACCAGCACAAAGCCCCCCCTGATCCAGATGTTCACCAGTCAATTTAGCATTACACTTTGAACAGACAATATGTTTGGCACGTGTTGCTTTACTTTTATCAGCCATCATAAGATAAGAAAAAAATAAAGTCACATATAACAGAAAAAAGCCCAAACACTCAAGACATTTATCAGAAATACTAACTAATTATGCTTAAAAACACATTATAGCATTTCTGACTCAAAAAGGAGAGCTATAGTTTCTTTTAACTTAAAGCTCTACTTAGTACATGTGCCCATAGTACTTCTCTATCTATTACATATATATTAGAGAAGATAAATGATACTTAGCAGGGGAGATGTGTGTCAGCAGCTGCACTTCCTCCAAATGACTGCTGTGTCTTTCCTCCTTTTGTATTTTGGCGCCAAAAGGAATCTTCCACCTGCTCTCTTCAGCAGGGGAAGGGATTTTTTTTTTACACCGTCCCCTACCGCTGGCACACTGATTCTCTGCGCCGTATAACAGCAATTTCCACCTCTCCAGTAAGTGGAATCGTGCCATCTCTGTGTCCCCTGAGAAGTGCTGAACAACGCGGCCATTACTTTCCAAGCTCCCCCTCCCCCCTTACTGAGGGGGGGGACTTGGTACACTCCACTCCTTGTCTGGCCCCGGGGAACGGCAGGAGTACCGGCGCTCTCTGTCTGAGGCAGCGCCTGACCCTGCGAACAGTGTGAGAGCGGTCTGTTGCAGACCGCATAACACCCTGTGAGAAGCCTCACTGTGATAAGCTGTCAGCGGGATCCGCGGCTCCCCGGCTGACAACCGCTTCTCTCTTCCACGAGTCTGCTCTGTGTAACAGAGGCCCTCGCGCCTAGTCAACAGAAAAAAACTGCTAAAGAAAAGAAAAAAGCCTAACAACAGTGAACTCCGTTCACTGTGCAGCTCTTCAACTTCGGCCCATACTCCTTGGGCACCTACTTCAAACTGAGTTCTGTTGGGAGTTGGCAGGGGGATGGTCTGTCAGCAGCAAAAGATTAACTGGTTAGGTACCAGACTCCTCCCTACCCTACTCAACCCCATGGTTAGTAGTGTCCCCCAGATGGATGAAAGAGAAAACTAAATATCTAAACAACTTATATCTGCAAGTGGGCATGTTACAGTTTTTGAAAAAGCAATTTCTAAGTAATTATTACCCCCACTAAATATATTCTGCTCTGTTCTTGCGAGATGTCTATACGTGCTGTAATTGTGTGACCTACAGATATGAGCTACCCACTATCATCCGTCCCCTGGCTGACGTAAAGTTGAGAGCAGCATCCTCTTCTTGCTACCCAGCAGCCCTGATCCAAATTGAGCAGTCAGGAGAATCCAGCCACAGCAGCTACATACCACCAAAAAGCAGTCCCAATGACAAACCTAACGCCAACCCTACAGATTGGCAACCTAAAAACAAGTCACATTAATTTCACACCCGCCCAACTTCAAAACATGGTAAATATACTTCCCAAAACATGTACTAGAATATATAGCTCATAAACAAGAGAGAGATGTCAATCCAAAAACAGCTGTAGATATAAAAAGGCTTGTGCTGGCAATAAACCAAAAAAAGCAAGTCTGAGGTCATGTCTTACCTGCTTTAACAAACATTTCCTCATTTTTTCTACATCTACTGGCTCCTCCTTCAATGCAAACTCCACAATGGTGCTCAACAGTGCAGACTGGGGGTATGAACCCTGCACATTATGTTTCAGCCATTTGTACTTATGAACACCTGTTACAGAGCTCAGAATAGGCTGCCATTTATCCTGCAAAAGAATAAAAATATGTATTCTTCATATTTTGTTTGCCTGTTACAAACAGTAATTACTAATGTTCAATTATAATGTTTCACTCTTTTTTTAAAAGAAAAAAGGAAAAAAAGCTTACAAGTGTTCATTAGCACTTATTTCATGTTTAAATTTAGCCTTATTGAAAAGAATATAATGCATATATTGTAAAAAGCAAAGCTTCCATCATCATTCTCTTTACAAACCTTTGGTGACTTCACAGATATGGACTTCTTATCCACTGACACAGGACTAGATGGGACAACAAAAGGCTCCTCTTGTTCGCCTTCCTCATTATCAACTTTGGTATCCACATCTGCAGATTCAGATTTTTTGGGCCCTAGGAAACACACATTGAAATTGACAAACAAAAAGAAGCAAAAGCCATTTGCCATCTATGAGAAAACAAAGCGACACCATGGACAAAAGCTAACAAAAAATTTCACCTTTTTTTTTTCGTTTCTCCCTAATGATCCTTTGCACTATTCTTTTCCATCTGGGGACAGAACTGAGAAGTTTCAACTTTGATACAATGGACAGATCATTGCAGACAGCGGGACGTAGCTCATTGAACAGAAACCTGAGGCGTTCGATGACTGGAGCACACACTTCTTTGTATGAACGCCCTTGTTCCTGGTGCGTCTAAAATAGGACATCAGAATAATAAAAGGAAAAAAACACGTCACATATGTGTGTAATTGCTTCACTTTAGATAGTAAGTTTTGAATGTGAAACTAACCTTTATGAGTGAGCACTTGGCTTGGTAAACAACACGACAGACATCCACAACAGATTTTGGTAATGTCTTGTGTTTTACTTGATCCACATTTAAAGCACCACGATGGACCATAGACAGAGCAACGTTACCTACACAAAGATGAGAAAAGTAATTTTATAACTGCCATGTTAGGGGTGACCGCTAAGGAGGCGTTTCTTCACTAAATGTGTGGCTCCTCCCTCGCCTCTGGCGGTGTCTGCACGACATTGTACTGGGCGGGGGGGAAATTAAGCCTTAAAAAAGTTCTCAAATGGACCAACCATGTTACAATGCAAGGGGTGCAAATTATTTTGCACATAGGTTAAATACTGGCTGGTTTTCATGTAGCACACAAATGCTTGATAGTTTTATTATTACACTGACAATTAAAATTGATCTAGGACATGCCCTACCCCAACTATAAATCTGCCATCACATTTTAAATTTACCTTCCCCTCCAATGCAACATGGTTTTGCCAAGGTGCAAAGCTACTCTTTTTTTTTTTTCTCGCTTTACTTCCTTAATGAATCAGGCCCTTTATCTTTATATCAGAGTACCTGTTTCCCCCTCAGTAATGTCAATGTGTTAAGAATTCTAATGAATTCTGAAGGTGCTCTGCCTTCTGGAGGTCGCAGTGAGGAAAATACCACTAGCTAGTTGAAAGAGCTCTGGCTACAGCACCTGTAGGTGCTATTCTTCTGGAGCCATATTCGGCTTGGAGAAAAACACCAAACTTTGGAAATTACTTTTGGGCCAGAGATTTAAAGATAAACCTCCCAACCCAGACATGGAGGAGCCAAAAGTGGAAAGAGGACTAAGTTCCCCTCATTCAGGCAGTGCATGCACAGAGAAGTTACTAAACTGCTGTTAGGGAGGGTAGTGATGCTCAGCAACAGATTGCACCAGAGAAAATGCCCACGCCGGTTCCTCCGACAGAGGTGGTACAACCAACCTGGGCCTGTGCAGGCTGGACCCCCGCATCACAGTCAATGCAGAGCGCCACCGGGTTTTGTTGTCCCAATAGGTAACTTAGCTTTACACTTGTCATACATGTTTCTGAATGGGAATAGTGTCACCACCACATATAACTGTATGCAATACAGACAGTCACAAGAGAACTTTTGGAAATTTGAGGAAAAACTACTTCATAGAAAGGATAGTGAAATAGCCTCCCATCAGAGGTGGTTGAGACTGATACCGTAGAGCAGTTTAAACATGCTTGGGATAGACATAAGGATATCCTTACAAAGAATAAAGGATCAAATAAGGTTTGAGGTTATCATAGGTTAAAAATTGGGCAGACTAGATGGGTCAAGTGGTTCTCATATGCCGTCAAATTCTATGTTTCAGGCCAATAACCCATTAGAAAAACATAATTTGTTGAAAACATCTAATCAATGCAGCAAAAGCAATGATGTCTGTTTGTTGGAGAACCACTTTCCCTCCTTGCAAACCATTCTTTTAGAGTATGGACACCTTGATACTATCAAACCTCAGGTAGGTGGCTGGAAAATAATGACACTGGGAAATGTAATGCAATATGCAACAAACTAATTTTCTAGATGAGGATTTTGAGCAGACTCTGCCTGAACGCATCTTAATATGCAATTTAACTTTGCTGACCATAAGAGATTGGGTTCAATGTTCCTATTAACAGGGCCTTGATGCCTTGGCTCTTGTGGGCACTGCTTGACCTCATCATTATTCGGTGCCCAACAGGACTGAAGGACAAAAATATATTTATTGCTTTTAAATGCTGGTAAAATTGCCCTTTTCTTTTAAAAAAAACAAACATCTACTCTTACATACCTAAATCTTCATGTTTTAGTAGACAACACAGCAGTAAACGGCCCACTTCTTCAACTGGATGCTCAGGAGGAAATATAATTGGTGTGGTCAGGTGACACTGCTTACAGTACCGTTCTATCTGACAAAGAAAGTCCTAAAGAGCAAACAAGAACATACCATTTTAACCTACGAAAGTAGCTGAAAAACGAAATCATCAAAATTCCATAGCCTGGACTTTTAGTACATAAAAATAATTAAAAATGGAGTAAATTACTTTAAAAATAAAATAAAAGGGCTTCATCATCTCCCAAGACTTCCAACAAGCTTCCCCGTTGCTGTTGAGTGCTGGGACACTAAAGTGACACTGAAGTAGACACTTTCTCAGCAATAGCTGTGCAAAATAAGACTTAGTTCAGCATATAAGTGTAAAAAAAGTGGACAGCAAAATATGGGGCTAATTTTTGTTGTATTTCCTTACTACTCAAACAACCATCACTCTCTGCCTTATCTGTACCTGACCAATTGTAAAACTTTAAGGGGAGGAATTCAATTGACCGCGAGATTTTTAACACTGTGTTAAGTCATTTTAACGCTGTTTTTTAATCATTTTCAAGTGGCTTAACTTTACCCACGATTCAATTCCATTTTTAACGCTCAGTTTTTTTTTTCATGAAACGGTCTTCTCGCGCTCCAGTAGAAGGTCTATTGAAAGTATAGGATAGGCGAGAGGCAGCCGCTTTAAAAGCTATTCAATTGTTTTTTAACGCACAGGCCAATATGCTGTTTTATCTCGCACCTCTTTGGGGTGTGATAAAAATAAAAAACCTAAGAAAACTATTTGAAATCATGCAATAATGGAAAAAAAAAAATCACAAATTACATATATTTATGTATGTTTTTGGTACAAATATATATAGATGATTCTATAGTAAAAAGTAGTTAAATAAAAAAAATGTACTAAATAAAAGTACTGTCATGTAGATATTATCAAATAGAATGGATTTGTAATACAATCTAATGTATGAAAATGTATGCCAATCCTTTTTTTTTGTGTTATACATGAACGCATTAAACCTCCCCTTAACTCCCCTAAAAACTTGCAAACACAATGATTAACGCGCGGGGGCAGCGTTCCCTCTTTTTCAATGGAATTGCACAAGTTTTCACGCTGAGTTAACTAAAAATGGTCACTATAGCAGTTAAAAACCCACGCATGATTTTTTTTTTACGCTACGGGAGTGAAAAGGAAAAAAACACTGTCAATTGAATACCCCCTTAAGCTCTTCTTTAATTGGGTTATTTATGACAAATGGAAATTTCTTATCTCAAGGTTATTCAATTGCAATATTAAACGGAAAAGCTCCCACTGACATTCGGACAATCAATTTGTCACACTTCTGCAAATGAATGATATGACAAAGTAGTCTCAATGTTGTCAGCATTCAATAGACTAATAGAAGTGAAACATCAAATCACAAAACATTAGCTAATAAACAAATCTAAAGTAATTTCAAGTCATGTACAAGTGGAAACTCCACTCCATGAAAGCAGTAATCACTTCTTTGTGTAATTCACCTTGACATTGTGATCCTGAATATTATTGTCAGCAATAGCCTGTAGGAAGGGCTGGGAATGATCACTCATGGACAGCCGGTGTGCATACAGGCGAGATTTGTTTGGCGTAGTATTGCCGGGGGAGCTGGAATGGTCCTCGTCTTTCTCTTCATTGTAACTGTAATGTATCTGGCTGGTTTGGAGTCCCCCAGAAAATATAGAAGATTTCAGCCACTCTATGAACAACACAAACATAATTTAAGACAAGTGCAAAAGTTTAACAGTATAACAATTTTTTAAATTGTTTAAATTGATACAGTGGTCTAATCTAGCATTAGCTAGATATGAAATAAAATAATAACCACTTTGAAGAACTGAAGCAACAGTTCCATTAGCACTGCTGTGTACTTTCTAAGATTTACAGATTACAGAAGACAGAGGTTGATGTTCCTAACTACAACCCAGTATAAGTATCACTTCTAAGTAGTGGGAGGGCATCAAACACTGCTGTATGTTTGAGCCTGATGGGTAGTAAGCATCGAACCGTTGCAGCCATCAGAGCCCTGTTTGAATGGTTAACTGCGCACACCAGAAATGAAAACAGAATTAATCTCAAAATAAACTTAATCTAACACCACTTATTATGTTTTGAGTGGAGTTCCCTAAATAGCTCTGGCCTTTCAATTTTCGTCTAAAAAAATATTTTTAACCTAAGTGTTTGTTTTCTTTTTATCTTCAGGCCAACACATTTGGCTTTTCAGCTACCAGGTAAAAATACCAAGGTGATAGGCACCTAGCTTTGAATGAAATGTGTGCACACATCATGAAATTTGCATGTATATCACTCAAACATTTTTTAAATATTTTATCAGTTTGTAAAAACTTGCTTACTGGCACATTCAATTTCCACAGAAGACAATGGTGTACTTAGTGAAAGGTACGATGCATGAAGTCCAAGGAGCAAGCCTAAATTTCTCTCTGTGTCCACAAGAGGGGAAGACAAACTGCTGAGATCTGGTGCTGTAATCACTTCTTGATCAGGCTGTTTGTACAAATATACAAAATGATTTTAATTCAAACACATTTTTTTAAAAAAAATATTGTTTCTAAATGAAAAAACAAAAATAATACAAGATAGAACAACAATTATCCATCAACCAATTAACTAGATTACATAATAGATTATGTAACATAATAAAAACAAATATTCACTTGTAGAATTTTGTAGAGTGCCAAGCTATCAATTAAAAGGGGATATTGTATTACACTTCACCATGAGGAAGCAGGGCACTGAAAAAAGAACTTTGTCTGCACTTCCGGTTACATTTAAAGTACCCCGGCATTAGACAAGAAAATGAGCAAAGTACAGCAGAAACCACACATTTCTGGATAGGTTTGTATGTGTCTAAAAACTCATAGAAAGGGATTTAAAGCAAAGTACTTACTCCCTATGCTTCTGTACTAGGGGAGCACAGATGGTATGTCTTAAATCCCCCCCTCAATGAAAAGGAGGAATGCCAAACAAACTGGTACCTGAAAGATCTTCTGACCAGGGGGTAAATGTATTAACATGCGGGTTCTTCAACACACGCAAGTTCAGCGTCTTCGGCGATTAAATTTAAAGCGGCGCTGCATTGTAAAGGGAAGTCGCCAAAGACGCTGAACTCGCGAGTGTTGAAGAACCCGCATGTTAATACATTTACCCACAGATGTTCCTCTGCAGAAGAGGCAGTGTCTAGTTCGCACAGTATGGAAATATGTAGACCAGATGGTCACTCTTCAAACCTAGTCCAACATCACGCATTGACCTACTGCCCATGAAGTACCAGCTGAGTATGAAAAATGGACTTCTCAAGTCCTGAACAGTAAATCTGCAAATGCCCCATCACTTTCAAGAAGTGAGGCGTTGCTTGGAATTGTAAAGGCATAAGGATGACACCACTAGCTCTTGACTTGAAAACCGCAAAAAAAACCATAGAACAAGAAAAAAGTGCAGGTTTTCATAGAAAACCTGCACTAGAGAACACAGAGATCTGTAATGAGTCTCCCGACCAGGGGATAAAACATCCATCCACCACCTTAGAGGAGAAACCACACTTTCTCTTTCCTACCTTTGGAAGATACTGGGAGACATTGTGTATAGTAGGTGAGACTAGGAGTCTAGACACTTCTCAAACTTGTTTGTTCCCCAAACTCCTCCCCTACTATGTCCCTCCTCTCCAGCTCAGACCCCGTTGTTTAGGAGATAGTCACTTTGGTATAGGCTCCTGCCTATACTTTAGTTAGTTTTAGATTTCATGTCTTTATTTTATTCCTTTTTTTTTTCCAAGTGCAGCGCAGGGACCTCAAAAGACCCAGGAGAGTGAAGAGCCTGTCGGCTTCCTTCACTCTGGGTCCCTTCGGAAAGAGAGCAGCGGCCTTCCAGCTCACTCAGCCCTTGCACAGATGCCGCCATTCTGACCCTAGACAGAATGAGCTAAAGGGTCCTTACATTTTTAGCCTGCCATATCGGGAAGACATGACTAAAGGATCACAGGTCGAGCAGGAATGAAGCAGTTAATAGCCTCTCCATCCGCCTCAACTGAATTACCGGCATTTCCCCAGAAGGCGACCACAGAACCAGACAGACAGCTACAGGTCTGGGCACCTAGATATTATACCTGTAGCGATTAGCGCCAAAATATAGATATGCTGTTCAGCGGCACATGGAGGCAGCCATTACGGAGGAAGTCTGGGGGCGGAGCTTTCCCTGTCATCTACAGTTTTGTCGGGCTTCAGAAGTCGGATATATATATATATTTTTTTATTTTTTTTAAAATGATGTAGTTCAGCCTCGTATATATTAAAAGAAAAAAAAAAAAAAAAAAAAAAAGAAAAAAAAGCCACTTCCAGGGGTTAGACACTCACTGGTATGTCTGTACTGCATTATATAGATACCAAATGATAAGCTACAGATTTATTCTGTAACCCTTTTAACAGCATTGCATTAGGTCAACAAATGGGACTTTCAGGGGTAAGAAACCAGCTAGAGCGTCTTTACTGCATTATATATGTGCCAAAATAATAAAAAACAGCTTTATTCTGGGAAACCTTTCCTAGCATTGTATTGGGTCTGAAAAGGGATCTTCCAAGTGAACGGACCCGCTGGTATGCCTGTACTGCATTATATATGTGCCAAATGTAATTTTTATATTGTCTCTTGAAAAGTCAAACACAGATGCTCTCTGTGCAGGAATCTGTGAACAATGTGCTCTCACTCAGGTGTAAGCAGCTATAGAGCAGCCGACCTAGGCCAAACCACTGGCAGCGTCAGTGGCCGAACTCTCTAAGGTGATGTTATGGACCGAAAAGGTATGCGAATATCCCTTTTCTCATGTTTCTTCACACACTCAGCCCACACAGATCATATCTGTTGCAGGCACATCTTCCGAGACAGAAGAGACATGCCTCTTTCCCAGTCTGAGTCCAACCAGACACATTTGCTCAACATCTCAAAGGGATAAGCATAATTTTTGATTTTCAGATTTGTTCCTAGTCAAGATCTGGTTCACTCCTCGGCAGACGATGGCTAGTTGGATCTTGATTTACAGACAAAAGCATTTATATATCTCTGAAGATTCCACAACCACTCACAGGGTGGCTAATCTCAGATTAAGCGTTAGACACATGTTATTCTTTACTGAACGTGAGTCTATGGTTCCATCTGTACCCGCCCTATTTAGGAGACCATCTCCTCATATAATGGACATGGTGTCTGACCTCTGGCAAAAGCCAAATAAAACAATAGGCTGGGCAGATTTTCATCTCTTTTTCCCGGCAGAGAAAATAGATGGCAAGAAACCCCTGGGGCTGACGACACTGATGCTCGTCTGTTCACTTACTCTGATATCCATACGCAGGGCAGGTGCTCATAAAAGGCTTTTCTCGAGTGGTTTCTCGGACAATAAGTGTAACCTGGCAATCACTCAGGTTTAGTGACAGAAGGCAGTTTGTTTAGACCCAACAGGGTCAAAGCTTGATTTCATAAAGCCATCCAGCTTTGGTCAGAGCAGTTAGCCAGAGGCATCCAGGAATCCGTTCCAAGAACGGAGACTCTCACTTTTGGATGACACTCTCCTAATCCAGTTGTATATCCTTCTCGTCGTGGTTAGCCAGAAATAGTCAGGAGTGAGGTCAGGTCGCTCACCAGGACCTGAACCCTGGTCATGATAGGTGCTAGCTAGTCTGTTAGGTTGAGGTGGATTATAGGATCCTTAAGGTTCCAAGGTTTTATTCTTTTGGTCCTCCCAGGAGAACTGTTCTTTCAGATTTGGAGCTCACAGATGCACAAGGTGTTGCGTCAGGCCCAGCAGTTCCTAATCAGGAAACCTCTAGACATTCAGGCAAATAATGCCATGGCCGTTACATATCTGTAGCATCATGGGGGAACACGCAGCCTCAGGGCAGTGTGAGAGACGACCAGGTTATGGCCTGAGTAGTGCATCATATTCCCATACTATTGACCATTTTATCCAGGCGTGTATAAGTGGGAGGCAGAGAGTCTCAGCAGACAGACTGTTAACGAGGGGAAATGGTTTCTCCACAGAGACGTTGTTTGTCGTGAGGCACCCCGGACTTAGTTCCCAGGGCGTCCATATTCGTTTCTCAGGTCACCCTTTTACTGCCCAAATTCAAGAGACCCTCAGGTGGAATTTTCCGATGCTGGGATGTTTCCCTGCAATTTCGAATTGATGTACCTGTCACTTCCGCGTCCTAGGTTCTCGTGGGTGCTAAAGAGTTTTGTGGGGAAAAGAGGTATTAATATTACCTCAACCTGTCTGCACCTCGTTTCTCACAAACTGCGGACTATAAAAACCATATAATTTTTCTAGCCCTTTGGTTCCCCATATTCGTCAGTCATATTTAAACTTGTATATATTCTTTTTTGAAAGTAGTTAAAATGTCTGCCGGCACGGTTTGTTATCTTGCAGACTAGTCCATTGTTTAAGCCTAGGAAAAAGGATTATTGTCCACCAGTCCTGTATGAAGGTACATCACACCAGGGCATTTCTTGTCTTTGTTTAGCTGTGGGTCTGTGTGTGCTAGCATAGGAAAAAGGCGCACAGACAGAGCTCTATGTTTAGTTGCAGAGGACTGCATTGTGTATTTAAATGTAAGTGTGTCTGAATTGTGATCTCTCCTGTTTAAACAAACTACTGTATAGCCACAGAACAATACCTGTCCCTAATTAAATCAGGAGTGGCTCATCTGCTATCCCTTTGTCTGTATGTTTACCTGTGAAAAGGTAAACACAGAAAAGGACCAATCAGGCAGGTCCTGAAATTGCTGATGTCATTTCTGGGCTTAAAAGAAAGCTCCAGAGGACAGCAAATTGGCATTCACTACCAAGTAATAGCTGAAGTCAGGCTGGCGTTGAGATATAGATTTCTGCCCCTGACAGGAAAGGGACTATTGGTCCCTGGAGTATTGCCGTTGCCCTGATCTAACTCTCCAGGTCTTGGGGAGCTGTGTGTCCGCCGAAGGCGAAGTGACAGTGACTCAGGGCCGCTACCTTTACTGGTAGCCTTAAAGGAGAGAGGGGGAGAAGCTTGGATTGATAGACCGCAGTCCCTGAAAGTGACAAGCATACTGGTGAGGTGTTTTCATTGTACCCTGTATGTTGTATGTGCCAGACTGTAGTGTTATTTGTTGCAAGTTATTATTTAAATATGTTCATTGCTGTTTGGTGCTACCATTTTGTTAAATAAATGTATTTATTTTATTTCGGATATTTGCCTGGGTGATTTTGAACTTCGGGTAGGTACCAGATAGGCCAGCTGTGCGGCGTAGGTTACGTTAAACCTGGTATCCTCAAGTTTCTAAAGGGGGTGTCTTCCAGTTTACCTGGTGGCCCCTCATTTACCTCACAGAGCATAGTACGCATACATTCGGCGGCTAGTGGCGACATCTCCCTTCCGCCTACCAATGCAGCCAGATCTTATAGTTTAGTTGGCGCCCTGGCGTTGGATACCTTAAAATTAGGGCCAAAGGTTCTTCGCAGTGGGCTGGTTGATACCTTGAATACTGCTCGTAGGGCATCTTCCTCAGCAGTTCTCATTGGTCAGGAAATGGTACAGCGTTTAGTGTGAATCCCAAGGTTTTTTTTACACGTCCCTGTGCGGGCTCTCCATGTTGTTTTCTTTTGCAAGCTGGCTCTGATATGGGTTTCTGTTTTGGTTCCCTGGAGGTGTAGCTCCTGGTGCTCTCCATCTATTTCAGCGCTGGTTTAAAGGATCATGGGATGTTCAGTCTTTACTTCAACCAAAGGGGGGATGAACCTGAAGAAACCCCTTGGTTAGAGGAAGCCATTGAATCTAGATATCTCATAATCAGTGCACTTGCTTGGGCCACTTTTGACCACATAATTCTGGGTAATTATGTGATCTCATGGTACGGGTGTCCCCTTCGATATTGCCTCTGTTTGTAGGAGTTTGGTGTCGGAAGTGTGAATTGAACTCCCACATTTTACTTTTCCAGGAGGATAGAGCAGTGCCTTGCACCAGGCATTATTTGTAAACAGGATAGTGTCTGCATCCCACTTGACACAGGGGCTTGTGGTCAAGCATTTTGTTATTCTTCCTCCTTTTTCGCGTGACATTCTTCCTTGGCTGGAAGTGGTTCGTGCTTTTGGCCGCACGGTCTCTGTCCATGCGACTAATGTCCTCTTCGTCCTTTCAGACGTTCATTAGAGGGGCTGGCTAGTTCCCTAACAAACAGTTTCTTGCCCTCTATATCACTTTCACAATTCTGTTGGATTCTGTTTGTGTCCCTCATGCTGTTCAGGTGACTTTTAGAGCTCACTCTCCAGGGGAATTGGCGCTCCTTCGACGGCACGTCAGGGTGCTTAAGTTGCGCAAGGTGTCAATGTCCATATCTTCTGCAGAGTTTCTTGGCTTTGTATCCGCTGATGCGAGCTTTGAGCGCAAAATATTGCATGCAGCCATTCCAGAGCAATCCCTCCCTTAGAGGCAGCTTTGGAAAGTCCCCAATGTCTCGTAGTGTACCCCAATGGGGGACATGGCGCATCCTCCCTTGTTCTGAAAGTAGTGCTGTGTTTGGTGTTATTTTCTGTATTGCGTCTCCTTTCTTCCTGGCTTTGTTATATAAAACTGAGGTCTGAGCAGGAGAGGAGAGGCATAGTAGGGAAGCAGTGTGAGGAACAAACAAGTTGATAAGTGCCTAAACTTCTAGTCCCACCTACTATACCCCAATGTCTCGCAGTGTCCCCCAATGGAGTCAGAGAAATCGATTTTGCGGTAAGAATCTTTTTGTTTCAAGAATTGCACATAGAACAAAACACTCCTTTTTACATTCTGCTATAAATGTTTTATCAAAAGCTGCACTAATCCTTTGTGTTTTATTTTCTCTCTTTTCCCAAGATCTACAAGCATTTTGAAAAATGGGAAAACTTACTAAAAGGACTAAGAGTGACCTATCTCTAGCTAGACACAACGGAAGCAAACCCATAGTAAAAGCTGCAATGGAGGCGTCAAGAGAAAAATGTTCTTCTCGCCTTAATCAAAATGCACCATAAAATAATAAGCATTCAAAGTAAATCATATCTCAAATGTATTCATCTTTCATTACCTCGCACAATTTCACTAAGTATTATAACTTTGGAACTTAAAGGAAACACATAACTACATATTAGCCCCATTAGTTGGAGAATACCGAACAGTTGGGAAAACCCCTGAGAATTTTCAAGAGGGCTAAGTGACTGCTAATAAAATGGCAAATTCTACAGTACTGGCTTACCTCCATGTAATGGCCCACACAGAAGGAATGCATTGACTCTCTGGTGTCATCAAATTGCAAAGCAGCCTCAAGAGCAACAACAGGATCTTCCCCAGCAAAGTGAGCTATGGAGATACACACACAAAATGCTAAGCATGAAATCTCAATACATATTTGCTTTATTAAAGAGCATATCCTATACAAAAACGGTTAAATTGTTTAGCTGTGTCAGCACTGTACACACACAACCAATTTTGACTTTACATATTACAAAAAAAAATGTAACGGACAGACATAAAAAACACGAGTATTGCAAGTCAGTAACAGGTAGGTTTACATTGTCCAATTAATGAACAATGTATATACATTAAGGTGGTGAAGTGGTTAGTACTTCTGCCTCACAGCACTGGCATCATGAGTTCAATTCCCGATCATGGCCTTATCTGTGTGGAGTTTGTATGTTCTCCCTGTGTTTGCGTGGGTTTCCTCCGGGTGCTCTGGTTTCCTCCCACACTCCAAAAACATACTAGTAGGTTAATTGGCTGCTATCAAAAATTGAACCTAGTCTTGCTCTCTCTGTCTGTCTGTCTGTGTGTGTGTTTGTTAGGGAATTTAGACTGTAAGCCCCAATGGGGCAGGGGCTGATGAGTTCTCTGTACAGCGCTGCAACAAGTAACAAAAGGGAGGGGGTTTACAGGACAGCAAGTATTGTGTGAGGGATGACCGTTCAACAGTTATTTACAACAAACCTCCTGATACATATTAAGATAAAAGTTTGGTTTATTTAGAGTAGGCTTGCTGAGGCAAAACACAAGGCTATTTTCCCCTCTGCTTAAAATAAGGGGAGGGTAGTTCTGCCCTTCTCTGAAAAACCATGGAGTCCAGTGAAGAGATGCAGTCTGTCATGGAGATAGTATGTGATTTTTTCCATGCCTACAACATACCAGACACTATTTTTAAAAGCTGCTACAGAAGGAGGACTGGTTTGTTTCCAGTGGGCTCTAAATATAAATCGCCCATTTTCTCTTCCATCCTCCATGGTAACCATTACAATGGGATGTACTCAAGAAATAATAGTGAGGAGGGCAACAAATACCATCCGCCATGTACGCTGCAGAATCAAAGACAATTTTATTAATTACCCGTATGGAGGATATGTCTCCCAAATTATGCATTAGCAAATTACATTACATCCAGTAGATATTGCCTGGTGAAGGTAGAAATAGATAACCATCCAGCTGTTGAGGCCAGAGCATTGCATGCACAAGATATGCTCTTGTTGATGGAGCGTTCAGGATTTCTAACTTCTTATATCTGTTTCTCTTGTATGTCTGTGCAACAACTTATCTGATCCAACTCAAGACGGGCTGTTTTAATAGAGCATACCCTTTCCTGGGCCTGTTGGGATCACAAAACATTGTACGGTATTCCTCAATCCCTCCGCTCTGGATAATTAGACAAATATTGATCTGACTAAATCCAGTGTGTGTAGCTTTCATTATCATCAGTTGGTTGCAAAACAAAAAATTATGGCAATTTGATTTCTTGATTGATATGAAAAGTGGACACCACTTTAGATAAGAAAACTGAATTAATCCTTAGTACTACCTTATTTGTAAGACATTTAGAAAGGGTGCTTTACACCACAAACCTTGTAAATCTAAAATGATAAGGGGTTATTTACCAAACTGCAGGTTTGAAAAACTGGAGATGTTGCCTATAGCAACTAATCAAATACTAGATATTCTGTAGCATGCACTACATAAATAACTAGAATCCGATTGGTTGCTATAGGCAACATCTCCACTTTTTCAACCCGCAGTTTAGAAAATATACCCCAAAGTCTTTTGAAGCCAATTTGGTATTTAGCAAGACACTGCACTGTGGTGTAGATACCAGCACCTTTAGCGGAGAGGGCCAGATCTCTGCCAACAACAACCTGCAAAAAATAAAGAATATGTACAATAGAAGCCAGAGCCTCATCAACTTTAGGCTCACACCACAGAATGAATTTCTTCTAAATTTTATAAGAGACCACTGAACATTCTTTTTTTTTCTTGCCTGTAGAGACATGTCAAATCACCTTCTCCAAGACACCTTTATTTCTCAGCATTGGTAGTTAAATCTCCATGCCATCAAAGACATTCTTCTACATTCGAATAAAGAATTGGGCCTTTGTATAGGAGGTCTGGACGAAGAGGTAGGAAAAAGGAAAACCACAGGCCTTTCTTAATTTTTTGATTATTTTTCGCGTGCAAGCAACAAGAGAAAATTGAGGGAAAACATAACCCAACTGAAACATACTTGATTGCCAGAGCATTTATCCCCTCTGTTCTTGGAAGCAATTTTGGAGCAATTTGGTGTTTTGATTTGTCTCATTATGTCTACCTGAGGGAGGCTGAATTTTCTTGTTCGCAAATGGATTATTTTCTAATGCCATCTCTTTGTTTATAATCTAGCTGTGTTGCAGCAGAAAGGCCATTATTTGACCTATCCTGAATCGGACAATGTACTCAGATTTACCAGTCACTAGAATGTCGTCCTGATAGGGCCAGAGAACAATCCACTCTTTTCGTAGCTCAGTCACCAGTTTCCCCTTGGTGAAAGATTTTGGGTATGTTGCAGATGACAGATGAACAGGAAGTACTGTCCAAGGGATTTCTGGTGAACTACAATAGGAATATGGAAGTAGGCACCCTGAAGGTCTATGTATGAGGGAAAAACCCCTTTGCCTATAGTAGTGAATATTGAATCTACAGACTCCATATAGAAATACAAGTCATTGAGTCTCTTTAAAATCTAGAACAGTAGGGAAAACCCCTGAGGATTTTCTAACCAGAAAACGTCTGGAATAAAAGCCTGTACTAATCTGGGCAAGAAAGGTCACACAAGCTTCCTGCAATGTTAGACTAATGTGTAAAGCTTTCACCGCCCCTGAAGGGGGTTCTGGATCTCACAAGGAAGTTTTCCCTGGAAACATGATGATGTTCTATCTTCTGACAATGTCTAGAACCCATTGATCTTGAATAGTATGTCCACTTTTTGCATATTCTTATCCTTCTGGCCACAGGTTTTAGTGAGGACTGAGCCAGAAAATAAGACATTGTAATTGTCTTTTGACCCGATCTCCCCCTCTGAGCCTGAACGCCCAAAAGTGTTGCTTGGTTGCAGCATTACCACCTTGTCTGATGCGTTGTCTCCCAGCTTATAACTTCTAATATCTTTGGAGTGCTGATGAGATGAGGAGGATGGGAAACACTCCACCTTTCGATCCTGTAGCAGGTTAGATTCCCCCTTAAGAAACTTGTGAATCATTAGTCTACTTTATTCATCCCCAAAAGACAAAAGATCCTTAAAAAAGGGGAGCATTGCTAGACTATGTTTAGATTGTGCATTTGCTGTTCATTAAGGCAGCAAGGTAGCTCTTCTAGCTACCACTGGTGAAGCCATAGTTCAGGCTAATAAGGTAATATTCCTGTCTGCATAACTTCAATGCTTTTTAGCAAATATTTTCCTGCATGTCTGTATGAAGAGTCTCACCGAATAAGTGCTGTAGCCATTGAAGACATAGCTACTCATGATTGCAAGGTAGTCTTAGAAGAAAGAAGATTTTTAAAACAACTTTCCATATTCATAGGAGCTCATAGAGGATCAGTCATCTAAAGCAGTGCTGCAAGGACCAAACGTCTGAAGATTTGGAGAATAAACTGGGAGGGCGGACTTTGTCCTCCCATCAGAGAAAAGATCAAATCCAGTTACGGGCCAAAGAGAACAGGACCCTTTGAGGCAAAACTACCTGAGAACTGCAATGCACTGCTGTAGTCTCAAGGGGGAATATATGATCACTTACATCCAAAAGGATGCAATGCACACATCGTCAGTTCAGTGATGGACTGAGCTAGCACCCTTGCCCAGGCCGGCTCTGCCATCTCCGTTGCATCACTGACTATCTCTCTCAATTCACTATACTTAAGCCACAAATTATACATCAAAGTAATGACTTATTAGTGCTAATCCTTTACTGTTCAGTGATTAAATAGCAGGATTTGTCCCATGTATTATATAGTGATTACATAACAGAATTCATCCAAATATCTTAAATGTCAGCTCATACAATTGCTTTTATAGATCACAATGATCACATGAGCGGAGCAAAATCATTTGTATGCACACATTTATCATTTCAGCATCGAACAGCGCATGTCATTAATCGTTAAACAGTAAATATAAAATTATACACATACACTTGTATGTATTCGTTGGTTGCAGTGCTCTACTAGTTATAATTCCACTACAAAACGGTTCAAATCTGTTACATATTGTTAGTTAGAAAGTAACAGAGAACTTTTAAATATAAAAAGTGTCTTATGTGCATAGATTACTGGTAAAAACAATTTTACCAACTAAGCAGCTAAAATAAGCGCTATTTATGGCACTAATGGTGAACAGCTTCTATTATGTCACTTATGAAAAGCTACTAATTAATAGCCAGCCATGTTGATTACTTGGTAAGCTATCCACATGAGCATGGGTCTCAATGGTTACTTGCTTCAATCAACCAACTGCATTTCTCAGTCACTGATTTGGAGTTGTGCCACCGTCCATAGTAATATTTAATAAAAATAATGTAACCAGACCTGCATAAATATGTTGAATGAGTGTGCTCTTAACAGCAGTTCATTAGTCTGCTCTGAGGCACCAACATTCATTAATTTGTGATGTCTTTTGTAGCATCGTAAGAGAAAGTCTTCATGACGTTACCCTGACGTACATTTATTGCTCAGGTCCGTTGATATATACGAGTCACATACAGAAAGACCAAGGGGAAAATTTATGAAGCTGAGAGTCTGAAAAAGTGGAGATATTGGCTATAGCAACCAATCAGATTCTAGCGGACATTTTGTAGAATGTAGTAAATAAAAAACTAGAATCTGATTGGTTGCTATAGGCAACATCTTACCAATCTTGTGTAAATTTATCAAGCTGTGGGTTTGAAAATGTTGAGAAGTTTATGGCCTTCCACCTAGATTTCTAGCTGCATGGCGTTTGTTCTAGTCCCAGATTCATGAGAGATACAGGAAACCCCATCTGCATTTCAGACTTTTGGTCTTGTAGGGGGAGGGGAGTGATGTGTCTGAATTCAAACTCCTGAAAGAATTTTCGTTGCTTGCTATGAACGGTAATTTGCTGTAATTTACAGGCATCTTGTCACCATTTATTTTGCTGTAAAATACCGGAAACGGAGAATAGCACCTTCCAACTGGAAAGGTATTTTAGGAGCAAGGTCTCAAAGCCCTGATTGTTCTATCTAGAGTCTCTTTAGGTAGAGTTGTAGGGAAGGAGATTCATTTATTTCTAGTAAAATTTTGATTAGCACTTTGTTTCTACTTGCCCTATTCCCCTGATCCACTCGATTTTCTTGCAGTTAGAGGATTTGTATTACATTTGGATTAGGTCTGCTTCTGATACTTCATTTTTCTATCCAGCTGGAGCTCCCGTTCACTGGTAGATGTTACGTTGGTCTTCAATATTGAATTGTCTTGTACTTCTATATGGACTGAGGAACTTGTTTCCTTCATTTTATTTAAGAGGAGTAAAATATATTTTCAGGTAATAGCAGTAGGGTATTTTCTTTCAATCCAGACTTGGGTGGTTAACATTGCTGCCTCACAGTGCTGGGGTAGTGAGTAATGGGGGAACAGGGACCTATCTGTATGGCGTTTGTATGTTCTCCCCATCTTTGCATGGGTTTCCTACGGGTGTTCCAGTTTCCTCCCACATGCCCAAAATATAAAAGGTAGGTTATTTGGCTGTTGACTAAAATGAACCCTATTGACTAAAATGAACCCTAGTGAGTGAGTGAGAGTGTGTGAGCGTGTATTTAGACTGTAAGCTTCAGTATAACAGGGACTTATGTGAACGGCAAACATTCTCGGTATAGTACTGCATAATATGGTGGTACTCTATAAATATATAATATTCAGTTTTAGGGAACATGATCTGTATGTGTCATATTGCTAATCCTTTTGTAGCCAACACATTACGGCCTGTTAGAATGGTGATTGGGAAGTAATGTCCCTAGAACCCACACATCTGACTATCTTAAATGCTGCTATGTTATTAATTGTATAAAATGTTAATAGTCCTCAGAGAGAACAGAAAGTAGACACTTGACACTTAGACCCACCAGATGGCACTGTTGGGCAAGGAGTAGAACAAACACTGGCTGGTTGAGGAGCAGTAATGCTTATACCAAAGATCTGAAGCAATCCACATGATGCAAAGGCAGTTTACAATTCAACACATGCAAGACTTTACTTATCTTTGGCAACAAAGACAAAAGCTATAATTTATCTCTTTGGATCAGGATAGACTGACTTGGGAGATGACAGCTAGGTAAATTTATGTTGCAGGGCTCAACTGGACAGTCGTCAAGCCTCTATTGAAGGTGTGATGCCATGGCCTGATCCAGGCAGGATTGTATTTACAAAAACAATCAAATACTTGTTACTAGTGTTCCAACCTGTAGCACCCCTTTTCTAGGATCTTGTCAGAAAAAGTGATGGTGCCTGTGAGGTTATGGTATATGTACATCAATGGCACCATCACTTTTTCTTGATTTAGTGGATTGTATTACTGTGTCCTCTTATCTGGATTTGCTGAGGGCAGAGTACATGCAGGGGAAGCATAATGCTTCAGCACTTTTGACTTCGGGATTACAAGGCCCTGGTCAAGATGGCCTCTCTGATGTAAGTGCTTTCACAGCAAGATTACTGCTGTAGTCCTCTATCAGGCAGGGTACTGTGGACAATGTTAATGGCCTCTCCCTGCAGACTATAGTGGATGTAATGAGGCATTACTACACCAGTTGGACCTCAACTTTTGGAGAGGCCTCTGCGAAGCCGTATTTTCGACCCAGTTAATGGATTAGGTCACTACTTGGGATATTGTGGGTCTCAAATTTGTAGAGAGCTCAATTTGGGGTAGGGAATGTATATAAAAAAAAAAATTAGTTTATTTAAATATGTGCCAGCCTTTATGTAGTGATATAGCTTTTTTTTTTTTTTTTTATTAACAAATTATATTACTTTATCATGTTGACTAAAATATTTTTGGAGAATATTTCTCTCGATCAATGCACTACCCAAAGCTCCCTTAAATAAAGTCTTACAACAGGAATTTTGTCACACACTAAAGAATATCGGGCTATGAAACCTATAATTTCACACTAGGTGCAAAGGAAACAGTCTGCATTTCAAGAATTTATAAACAATAAACATTGAAAATGGCATAAAATTTACATACAATAACCATTGAATATGGCATTTTAAAAAAAACATTTAAAAGTAAGTAAGTTATTAAAAAGCAATTCATACCAAGTATAGTATTAGCATGTAGTGACTGTGCTTGGAAGTCCTTGATGTCATAGACTTTTCCATCTATTACAGTCCAGAAACCTCCATCTTTGTTGTGGTTTTCCAAGTCTGCTTTGCGTATCAGAGTGACTTCCTCATTGTTCCTAGAACTTTGACCACTAAAAAATGTGCCTTTCAGGGGAAGAATCAGAAAAAAGAATTTCTAGACAAGTCATATATAGTCTTAAAAATCACTTTGCTATTTGAATGAATATGTATTCCAATGCTTACTTAATGAGATATATAGAGATATAAACAAAAGTGCAACCTACCCATGATGCCTGGCCAGGCCAAGTCCTCATTGTCATCTCTCTCTCTGCCTGGTGCAAGATGGTTAAATCTATCTAATGGTTCCAGAAGACTGGCTAGAAGAGGGATGGCGCCAGCTTCCTGCATTAGCCAGGCATTTTTACACAGTAGCAATACTGTGGAGACAACAAGCTCTGGAAGGAGAACACCTGGCAAAGACAAGACACATAAAAGAGCTTAATGATTGTCACATGCAGAAGAATCTCACATTATATGCCCCCTAGCAGATCTAGTTTACCTGTAAGATCCCCTGCCACAATACGAGCTACTTCCGCAAAATGTCTATGAGACATAGAAGCAATGTTGGTGGCAACAGGAAGTATGTCTCCAATGTGTGTGCATAAAAGAGCAGCATATTTCTTCAGTAAGGAACCAACACCTAAAAGATCAGGCGCTAAATGACAAAACATCAAAAGGATAAAACATCAAACCAAAGCTTACTGTGTTAGCAATTAGAGGAAAGCCTATTTAACATGTACCATGAGTATTTGTAGTTTGGTCCACAACGCTGCCTGGGTACAGCTTGCTGACAAGCAATCGTTGAAAACGCAGCAGGAGATCCATTGACGCCGACCTCTCCTTACTGAAGTGTTCTTGATCTAAGGTGGAGGAAATGCGTCGTGCCATATCTTTAAGTTTACCGATTGTCTGGGAAGCAATGTTCCTAGGGAGGTCAAAACATTAATTTATGGGGATTAAAGGAATAAATGAATATACCATAGAGAAAATAAAATTGGAGGCAAAACTTTAAAAGAGTCAATATGATTAGCTGTCTAAATGGCACTAATTCTTTAAACACTGCCATTTAGTATGTCCTAGAAGATAAAACTTCCTGTTTCTAACATAATGTAACCACCACCTGCTGAATAATTTCTGATCAGAATAATCTAGATATTCCACTGTGAATGGAAAGACTATCTACTTATATGATAGCTTTAAAGTTAAAACGGAAGCATCCATTTACAGACACGGTAGCAAACCCATGAGAAAACCTAGTTCCCTTTTACAGAGAATTAGAAATCAATATTAAGCAGCTAAAATTAAGCTCTGTGTTAAGATTAATTTGATGAAATGGTAAACAGCATCAGCTGAGCTATCAAAATCGTCAAAAGCCACCATTGGAGAGAAAATTATAAAGTATACAACGCTAGGTAAAAATGCCAGTTGTATGAACAGAATCAACGCACAATCAGAATATTTTAAACAGTAGTGTATATCACAGAAAGAAAATACAATAGTATTTTCACATTTAATTGGCAGACTTTAATATTTGAACTTACATTAAACGCTTTTAAAGTATTTATATATATACACCTTGGGGATTAAATGAAGGATGTGAAATAACACCATTTCTATGAATTTTCATCTGTTTAAATTGTCCTCTAAAATATCTGAAAGTAATGTGTCTTTTTTGTGGCCCGCCTGTTTTTTGTCTTCTGTTTTTTGAGAGGAGAAATTCCTTTCAAGAAATCCTTTTGTTATTTTTATTATTATGGCTATTTTTTATTACCATGGCTATTTTTAATAGTTATAGTATATTGTTTTAAATTGCGTATGTACGAATTGGTATATTAGCCTGTTATATAATAGATCTTGAAATGATTGTTAATTTGTGCACTTACTAAAATTATATCAAATTAGTGGAGAGTGTTCCACCTGTGAATAAATCAGTCACTCCCTAGAAATAGGTGAATTGTGATACAATGATCCACGCCTCCTGACGAAGTCCTAAGGGATGAAATGCGTAGAGGTGATCGTGGAGACTCTCCGATTTCGAGCTGCTTCAAATAGTGCCGTTCGTATGTGAATATCAGAATTGAGCTGTTGTACTATTTATGCCTGAATACCTTTACCATCTGGTACGTGCTATTTTAATGTTTGGAATAAAACATTTTACTTGGATAATACACTATTGAAGCGCCCCTGTTTTGTTGATACTATAGAGAATATATATATATATATATATATATATATATATATATATATATATATATATATATACACACACACACACACATACATATATACACATATATACACATACATACATATATATATATATACACACACACACACACAAGTTAACCCGTGCATGATACTCATGCATTCTAGTCAAATCAAGCTACTTAAGGTCTTAAAAAGGTTCTTGTCATGCATTTGGACCTAGCCCAGGCCTCCTCAGGGGGAAGAGCTTTAGTTCCCGACGCAAGCGGCCTTTTTAATGTGTGTTCATGAGGTAAAATTACCTCACGAAAATGAGTTTGACCCCTCAACTCGTAAATTTAGCCTTTACTACCCCTCCCACGGGGGAAAGGGGGGATGATGGAAGTTAACTGACTTGACTATTCTAATTTTTTTGTCAAATAATGTCAGTATACAAAATTTCAGGTCAATTGGATGAGCCCTTTCTGAGAAAATTGTTTTTTCCCACACACACACACGCCTCTACACATGTGTGTTCATGAGGTAAAATTACCTCACGAAAATGAGTTTGAGCCCTACCAAATTTCAGCCCTTTTTGAATTTTTTTCCCCACACATACTAAGAATTCAGTAGGTCAGTGTTTAACTCTGCCCAGCAGGTGGCGCTGCAACTTGGTGTTTTTTTTCCACACACACACAGACAGACAGACGCCACTAAGCATATATAATATATATATATATATATATATATATATATATATATATATATATATATATATATATATATATATATATTTATATATATACACATATACACACACACATATACACACACACATATATACACACACACACTTATACATACATACGCACACATACACTCATTATGCAAGGGCTCTTCCCATATTAATATACCATTACTTCGCAAAGGTATATAAATGGTATAACAGTGATGATTAGTGTGGTGTTCAATATCTCCCTTTTGGGGTGAGGTGTATTGAGCGAGCCTCAAATATCCAATTGCTCCCTTTATCTCACATTAGATGTATCACTTCCTAGTACCACTGTCGTCTCGACTCCATACTAAATCCCATCAAGTCACAGTTAAACTATACAACAGCAAAAATCTAACAGGAGCACAATGTGATCATTACCTCAGTAATTGCTGTATGAGCTGCACTAAGGGCAAGGTCTGCTTTCCAGCAGACTCATAGATGCCTGTGTTTATTAAATCTTTATCCAGTGTGGTGCTGCACCTGTGCTGTGAGGACACATTGGCTTCTTGCTCATCAATTTCCTTCTCTTTCTGTGCCTCTTTCTTTGCTTCAATATCCTATAAAACATGTTATACAGTAACAGATTAAGATAATTTAAACGCCTTAAACCCAAATTCAAAATTATATCTATCTATCTCTATATATCCACACGCACTGAACATTCCTTTATTTAAATTATCTTCCACAGGGATAACAACTATACCTTAACGTAGCTTTAAATATACAATGAACAGAGAATGCATTAGTGGTTGTATTTTTCATACCGTAAGACTAAATTAGATATTATATTTGGGCAGTGTAGGAACCTAACACTACAAGCTCTCAAAAAAATGGGGGCTATTCAATTCAGCGCAGTGTGTCCAAGGAACAGACAACGAAGACACATCGCGCAGAAGTTCAGGCTGGAATCTCTGCTAAGAAAAAAAAAAAAAAAAAAAAAGAGAGTAGAAAGGATGGGAGGAAACCACCATACCCCAAACCTTTACTTAGGAACTTGCAGATACCAATCACAGGAAATTTGAATACATTTAGCAAAATAGAGGTTTGGGCAATTTAATTCTAAAACATCTAAAAATAAACCCTGAAAGGGGTATACATTCCATATGCAGCTCTGCTGTACCTGAATCTCTGCTGTTATTGCAGTGTTTAGTGCACACTCTAAGCCTCCATCAGCCATCAAACTGCTCACCAACAGATCAATCATAAAGCGCCTCCCAGGACTTATTGTCATTTCATTTCCAGAAGCTATACATAAAAAGAAAAAGAAAAATATAGCCTGGTACATCATAAAATGATGTAGCAATTTCTATACAAAATATATATAATTATTAGACTGGCTACTGAAGTTACAATAGGATCAACTTGTAGGTCTCTGTAGCATTACTGTACAAGCAAAAAAAAAAACAAACACAGAAAGTTCATCCAAACAAGTCTATAGTGTAGATTACATGAAAAGCAGAAAATGTGTATTACAGAAAATGTATTAATTCTACAAGTAGCCTTATAGTGGGTAGGTCCTATCCCTGAGGTAATCCGAAGAGGAAGGTTACACTGAAATAGAGACTAATGTGTTAAGGCTGGGTAGACATTACAGTGTTTTCAGCTGATTATTAGGTCAAATCAGACGATAAACAACCAGTTGGCCAGATATTACGTTAAGGTGTACGCTTCAACAATAAACAATTATCGTTACAAAGCCCATTGTATCGTTGAAAATTTTTTAAACTGTACTAAAAATCTCGTTCATCGCTGGTTAACATTGTTCCATCCCACAGTGTGTTTGCACTCACAATCAGGCTCTCTATAGAGTTTACAGAGTCATGATCTTTTCAGCCGATTGTTATGACAGATGAAGAGCACAGATCTGAAGGTAAATCTTGTAAAACATGTATAGTGTGTAGACATGAATCGACATGCTGATTGGGATTTTTTTTCCTTTTTTAAATTTAAATCAGTCATCCGTAAAATCGTTATACATAACACATCAGGAGAAAATTTCTGTAGTGTGTGCCAAGCCTTAGACATGGGATTCAAACACAAAAATTTCTTAAGGGTGTGCGTGAGATAAGGCAATGAGAGAAAAGGAAAGCAGAGCGGGTGATCTGGAATACATCTAAAGTGTATTTTACATTTACTGCAGTGCTTAGATTTTTTAATATGTGCAATGTACTACACACAAAACCAGATGGTTTATGGAAAAGATACTCAAGTTCACACATTAACAAGACGAGAAATAAAAACGTAGCTATCAATGCATTTACAAACTCACGTACTACCCATACCTGCATTTGGTAAGAGGGCTGACAGTGCCCTGGCTCTTTCCTCAGCAGTAGGAAGGAGAACGGACCAGCCACTCTGTAGCACTGCTTGGGCAGCTGACTGCACAGTGTTTAGCACTCCAGCATTACTGGCTAAAGTGACCACTGTCTGCTTCAAACTGTTCAACAAGGTACTTCCAAGGCCCAGACACTCAGAATCTACTTGGTGGCTAATGGCTGCATGCAACTGGGAGAAGAGGTAAGAAGTAAATGAGTCAATAGAGTGAGCATATAAGCAGTACCGTTAGGGGGAAAAATTCAATTATCCGAAAAGTGCTGCAGGACTCTCCCAATGTGCTCCTGCGCACACTTCCTGTTAATACGGTACTGAAATCTTCCCTCAGTTTAGCTTGCACCTCTATGAGAAGATTTCAGGCCAGACTGGCGTATCTTTGCGGGAAGTTCTGGCAGCACTTTGCGCACAATTAAAAATCTACGCTTAGAGTCCAATTTCAATATAAAAAAAAATTGTGTACATAAAACATTATTGCAAAGCAAATTAAGTTTACAAAGTGATGTGTAAGAACAAGTTGTGCAAATGTTAATGAATAAAATTGTATATCCATTACAAAGACTTCAAGCAAAACAGAGGTAAAATTAAAGAGGACCACAGGACATCTTTAAGATAAAATGTCCAAACAGATCATTAGTTGATGTAAATCTTGAAAATTGGTAGTACCTGCAACCGAAGAAGATTGAGTGTAGCTACAGCCATACATTCCTTCTCTTGCGGAGGCGGCCAGTCTGAGCTGCCATCCATTCCTTCACTAACTTGCCGCAGGAGAAGATCAAGTTGTTCAAAAGTCATGGGACACACATCGACCACAAAGGGTACACGCAGACCAGTGGACCATTCAGAGCAGGAAGACCAGGCAAAACTCTGCACACAAAAAAAAAAACCTCACTTATTACTAATTATACACATTAGTACATAATATGCTCTTTGAATGAAATTACTATGTTCGTGTCCGAAATTGAATGAATGATCTTGGCAGAGGTAACTGTCAATCGTTTGCAGTAAAGAAAAAACAAAATGATGTTGAGAAGCGGAGAAGTGCAACTTATTGACAGTTACAGCTGCCCATTAAACAAATGCTGTCCAAAAAGAAAACTAAACAAAATAAATTAAAAAACAAACAGCATTCCCCCTTTTCAAATCCTCAACCAGCAACAACGGTAGACAGCCTGGGCTGCTATCACTGTAACAGGAAGGCCACAAGTGTGAGGTCCCGCTGGTATAGTGAAAACCAGCCATAGTCTGTTTAATGCTGTGTTGGTGCCTCTATGAGTAGCGGTATGACACACGAAAAAAAAAATCACCACCAATAGGCTATCAGCCGTGCATTGAAAAGTGCATGGTTTAAATCCAGCCCATCTCAGTTGTGGAGGCTGGGGTAATAAGCAGGATTAAGGGTGGGGTGTCCAGATTCACAGTATGCTTAGTGGCAGCTGCACTCTCCCCTAGAACCAGCCACCTTACAGTGCGCTGCCACGGATTGTCCTGGTTCATTCCTCCTCTCCCCTGGTTTTGGGGTGAGGTTTAATCATTTAATGGTGTGTGAGAACTATCAATTTATTGGTGTGGAGATGGTTGGAGGCTATTTACTGTAAAAGTGATGTCATAGTGACTTAATTTACGTTGGGGTGATCGGCCCATTAATTTATGCCGTGGTGATTTGATATTAATTGAATGTGGGGCTGAATTTGGCTAGAAAGAGGGCTATTAGATGTGATTACTATTAATGTCAGGGCTTGTTGAAAGCAATAGGTCTATTTATGAAGTGCATATTCAAATTAATGCTGGGGCAGAATGCAAGAAGTGAGGCCTCAATATTACACATGGGTGTTATTAATTGAACTTTAAATATGGTTGGGGGAGGGAAGCCTAGAATGTTTAATCACCGCTAGGCTTTCCATATTTCATGTACCTATCCTATACCCAAACAGGGCAGAACATCCAAAGATACAGACAATAGCAAAGGAGACATGCGCAGGTTGTGAAAGCCGCACACGAATAGTAGGAGAGAGCAGCGGTCTGCCTACCGTCATGAATCTAGTGGGGCAGTCTCTATTTTGAGTGATTGTCCTGCTCAGTCATGACTGCAGGTACAATTAGTAGTTATGTCATGCTTCACACTGCTCTGCTTGTGAAGGGATGCTGCATGCACAAGAAAGGAGTACATGCAACATTGCCCATGTACATGAATGGGATAGAAAGGGGTTCACACTGTCTGAAGTGATAGCCACACCCCTTGCAGGCTGGTCACGCCCAGACTATTAAAATTTATTAAGACGAACTCAAAGAGCAGCCAGCACTGAGCTGACCAGCTTGGGCCGATTTTCACTATAGCTGGGGGACCACACATCAGTATTCTCCCTGCTACATTGGAAAGCAAGCTTGTAGTGGGTTGGGGAGGTGACATGCTGCCTTTTTATTATTATCAGCAGTTCTTCAGCCAAGTATGGGGTTTTTTTTTTGGTTTTTTTAAAGCCAGTGTCTGGATTACCTCCCGTCAGACCTCAGAGTGTGCCAATACATTCATTTAAAATTAAGTGTTTTAGTTATTTTATATCACTAGCATTTGTCATTCAGTTTGAACTATAGATCTCACAGGAAATTCATATTTACAATGGATCAACAGCAAACCATACAGTTAGCTATGCTATTTCAAGCAAAACAATGGTTTGGGGTTTAACATTAACACTGGGCAAATCTGCTGCCCTCACATCAGCCATGCAGTAGGATTTCTAAATGTCTAAGGTTAAATAGTTTAGGGCTTGCTATATCTGTAATGTATATGTAGTAAATAAATTAAGTATCATAATGGGTTGTTCAGGCATCACAGAGAGTCTTCTTTGAAAGAAGATAGAAAAAGCCAACCCCTGACCTTTAAGAGAACTAAGGTGCAAACCATCATCCAGGCCGGCCTGCAAGAACATGAGCAACTTGGACAATCAAAAAGAAGAAGAGGTAGGAAACCCCTTCTTTTCACAACAGGCAATATAAGTCTTCCAGTCTCTATGATGTATCTTGGATGAATCAGTTTTACATGCTGAAGCATGGTCTAAACCATGTACTCAGACAACCCCTTAGCTCGAGGGAACATGGCCTCAGTCCTGCCGTTAAAGCCAGATGTTCCAAACCTTGATGACAGAATGGACCTGGAGATAACGAGTCTGGGCATAGCGGCAGACGGCACGACTGCTCCATGCTGTGAATCATCGACCACAAAGACTCCATAGTGAACCTGGGTACCCTGACCTGAGTGTTCAATAATTTCAGGTCCAGAAAGGGGTCTGAACAAGCCGTCCGGTTTAACTGGCACCGGAAAAAAGGCTGGAATAACATCCCAAAACATTTAGTGAATCCCACACCGGAATAACCACTCCAGAATAAATCAGGGTTTGTATTACCTCTCGCAGAGCCAGTCACTTCATGGAAGCTCCTATCACGCCCGCCTCCAAGGCCACCTCCCCTAAAAAATCTATAGCCCTCTGAATTTGCTCCACCAACGAAAGCAGTTCAGAAGACTGTCTCCTTTGGCCAGCCTTGCAACTGGAGCATCCACATGTGGAGGCACCTCCCATTTTGCAAGAAGCTCAGGAGGAAAAGGATAACACAGCTGCAGCTGACGAGACATCTGGAACTTTCGAGGTGCAGCCAACAAGTCTTCCAATTGGGAAGAAGCGGGAAAAAGCCAAAGATTGCTTTGTCCACTGTGCAAACAGGAAACGCTCTGCAGTCACAGGGACAGCCGCCTCAGAAATGTCAAGTACCTGACGCACAGCCTTTATTAATTCCTCCACACTCCGATGTTCAGAATGAAGCTCCTCCACCACAGAAGGAGCGTCCATGTCACAAACCACCGCTAATTCGTCCCCCTCCTTGGAAGAACAGTCAGAATCTGCCTCACTTCCCTGCAGGGGTGCCGCCACCTGCATGCGCTTATGTGAGGAGGAGGGTACAGCAAATTGCAACCACAGAAGCATCCGCTCTAAGAAACCAAACCCTGTACTGAGTACACAGGCCCAGGTACCCAGGTTAATCAGAATCAGCCCCCACAGGTCCAGCCAGACCCTGAATTAGCGAACCAGGAAGAGAATCCACCTCACTCGCCACAGAGGAAGGGGAATTCAAAGAAAAACTGCACCAATTGGGCAAGTTTAGCCACAGTATTGGAAAGAGATCGAGCTCAGGCAGGCTACGGCGAGTCAGAACCTCCTGGTGCACACGAAATGCGATCCTGAGAGTTACAGGCTACACACATGACACGTGCACGTGACTGTCCGGACAGTAACTTAATATTTCAGGCGGCACACAGGTGAAATTTACCATAGTTACCAAAGCCTTAACCAGCATGGATTTTTCCCCTTTAACAGATGAGACAAAACACACAGATAAAACAGTAGAAGTCACAGTAAATAAGACAAAACAGCACATAAATCAAGTACAGAAACGGAACCAGCAATACAGTCAAGCAGCCCCAACAGTCTAAAGGACAAAACCCTGGGGGGGGGAAAAAAGCTGGAGTTGTAAAATGAGTGTCTATTCTGGTGTCTGCACACAAGGGAGTGAGACTGCCAGCACTGAATTGGCAGCCGCACAGCTCTCCACCAATCCATTGCCTAGCAGGGCTCATTATCTCAGTGACCCTAGCCTGACTCCACCAAGCATAATTTATTTTATATTTGAAATAAAATGAATCCAGTGGCTGTCCCTAGTAAGAGGCATTATAACTTAGGGGACATACTGTAGATTTTGCTAATTGTGCTGAGAGAGGGTATACTTACCTGCTGCCATGCCTCCTCACACAGTGAACCGTGGCTGCTGGTATGCAGAAGCAGCACAGGACGACGGGCACAGCCTGCAGCGACCATGCCCGGCTCCTAGGACACAGAGAGAACTTTGGGAGAGGGGGACTTGCAGCGGAGGGCACCTATACGGTACTTTCGATACACACCCCGCCCCCCTCCCCTCCAGACTGGCAGCCGCAGAGCTGAAAGCCTCAGATAGCAAAATAAATAAAAATGAACAATAAGAGAATTGGGCTGCTGCTCAAACAGGCCGTTCGACGGGCACTTAAAAACTAAACGGAAGAAACAGGAAGTGCGGTATTGAAAAGGAGGAGCTAGGGCTTAGTTAACAGACGTTTTTAAAGTGCCAGTTCACCCTGTCCTTCTCTATACCCCAAAGTCCCCGGTGTCCCCCAAATGAGGACAGAGAAATTTTGGAGACCCCAACAGGCTCAAACTGAGAAAGTTTGGGAACCACTGGGATACACAATAAAGTAAGCAGTTCCTGCATATGAACACAAATGTACCAGTTTTTTGGTAGAGAAGAGTATGTATAACTAATCATAAGAACATTTGGGCTTGACTTTAGGTCTGATTTTCAGCTTTATTATGCAATTTCTGGGCAACTGCCCTTCCCACTGGCTTCCCAACACAGTACACAAACCAGCCTTTGTATCACAAAAAGATTTTAAGTATATTCTTTTCTCCTACGTCAATGCTTTGAAGAAAGGGAGTGCTAGTGACCACCCACAGGATGACACCAACAGCAAAACAAATGTTGACAACTTCTTCTCTACAGACAGTTAAGCAATCATTAATTTACAAAATGTAGTAAAAAGTGTGCACATCCATGCATAACCCATTATAAGCCGATAGCTTGAAGTATACCTCACTTTCCAATCACCGATGGCAAGTGTAGGTGTAGCCAAGTAAATGAGGAGATTGAGGAATTTGCTTGCTTTTTATTTTTTTAAACAATCTTTCTCCTGTTGGTAAAACTTTTCATCAGGTCTAACTGAGAAAGTAGATTCAGCAATACATCTCTGATCTGGAAGTGGATGCAAATTGAAAGACAGCCTGTGTAGTGTTGCACACTGTGCAGAGACTACAAGCAAGAGAAAACAGGGGAGAGATATAGTGTTCAGGCTACAAACACCTAACCATTCTTAGCAGCTATATATCCCTGAAAGGGCAGTGAGAGAGAAGCAGAGAGGAAAGGAAATCAGGCCTGACCATATAACCATTACTATTAAATGCAAAATGTAAAATAAAAAGCAATGAAAATAAGTGTTGCCATGTCCCACGGTTTAAGAAGGAATACAATTTCTACTGATTAAAAGCAAAATCTGGTAAAATACCAGGCGTACAATACACATGATTAGAAAGAAAAGAAAAAGGCCATACCTGTGCAGGTCCACATGCAATTCCAACTATATGTTTACAGTCCAATCCCGGGAGAGCAGATGGCTCAGGTTTTGCAATACGTAATGTGTCAAAGTGCTGGCATTGATCATTGCACCCCCAGCTGTATACTTCCCCTGATTCAGTAAGTGCCAGGCAATGTGTGGAACCTACTGTTACATCAACCACCTTCTTGCCTGAAAGAAAAAAAAATCAATTGTATAGAGTCCACATAGTGCACTTACGTTATAATTACTTAGACATGTAAATCAAATCTTATTGAAACACATAATACAAGAGGATATTTAGGTTAAAAAAGTTGCTTATAAATTTAAAAATGTAATACTGATTTCATATCCATAGAAACTATAGAACGTTTGGTGTTCCACAAGAAACAAAATAACCCCAAATCTTTATTGGAGCATAGCTACCACTACAGTCAAATTGAGAGTGGTGCTATGTCATAATTACCCATTTGATTTTAGTGAGCAGTGACACATTTTCCAATAAACTGATTACCCACACATTCTATCTCAGTATAAGAGCTGGTCTTCTAAGGTGAAGCACTGGACAGAATTTTTATGAGAATGGTGGGATGTTTGTCAATCAGCTTTTAAAAAAAAGGATTTAACGGGACGCCGACTGCAAATTATTTGTGACTACTAGGATGCAGTACATTGGGAAACAAGAATTGACTCTGTCTCTTCCTGCCTAAAAATTTAGAGTAAGAACAAAATAATCCTTTTCTAATTCAACAGTATGGGGGCAAAAGCAGTGAGATTTCCCAGTCACGAACAAGAAGGAATGAATGCTTAAGAGAGCAGAACCAAAGCGACCTTCCACAGGCGTAGCACAATGCACTTTGTAAAAATTATAAAGCGGACAATTAGTGGCAGCTCTGCAACCCTCATTAGATGCCCCACGACGCTGGCCTAGGTCGAATGCGAGGCAAGTCCACAGGGAACCTGTATTTCTGCCACTGAATGGGTGAATCTGTCCTTGCATTCCCTCACTGTGCTCCTTATGAGGGCCATACATGGAATGCTTCCTGGGTCAGGATACTGATCTCTATCACCTCAAACAATATTGAAGATGTATTGAAAACGCATGGTAAGAATCGTTCTAAAGGAGGAAGACACTGAAGAACGCTGCCAAAACAGAGGCCAAAAAGAAAAAAAACAAATTCAGACACGTCGATACGGTCAGCGACAAATCTAGGAGCTACATAGTGAGCTGGAGGTGGTAATTCACCAGCTCCCTCTATCAAGCCTTCATTAACATAACATCCAGATATGAAACACACGATGCAGAGGGCTGAGGCTTCAAGGAATTGCACCATATCTGATTTGCACCCAAAAAGTGAAAAGGGCTCTTGCAGCTGAAGTTAACCAATTTGGGTTTATTTTGAAGAAGGAAATGTTCCCACCCAAGGCAACCTTAATTATCTTCTCCAGCATTGGCGAGAAGAGGACCATACATGAATAAGGCAGTGAAGACAGTAACTTTTATAAGAGCAGTTAGTGCGGCAAACTTTGAGCCACAGGACGCCATACTCCATGACTGAATTGTGTGAGAATCTGCATGTAGGATGCATCAGCTACTCCCTAGAAGTGCCATTATTAAATCCCTCTAGGAGTTTTCCCAACCAAGAGCCCATGGCTTTTGCCACCCAAGCGACTACAAAGGCAAGAGTGGACGGGTTTCCCTGTCCATCCCCCACACAAAGTGCAGGAATTATAGTTTAATGTCTGACACTATAGAGCCGAAAATTTAAATTAATTCACCAACTGCCCTGCATATGCTGCGGTAAATGTCATATATAACTCTGTCAGCAAAGTGTGCCTATGAATAATGTGACTAACAATGGTTTGAATGTTTGCAAGTGTTAAAGAAACTTTCCCCCTGGTGGTCCAGTGTGAGTCTGGCAGGTCAAGGTGGTGATGTGCTGCCAGCACTTGGGAACGGTGCTGGGAGACGAGGGTGCACCTGATCTCAGGAAACCATGCCGTTTAGGCAGATGATTTAAAGAAAAGTCATCCAACCCAGATTTAAGCTGAGTACACACTACAGGTTTTTCATCCAATTATTGTGCCAATTACATCCATGTAAATGAGGAAATGCAAACACACTCACAGCCAGCAGTGTCAGCAGAATTTTTATAGAGTGTGCAGAGTCACAAGCTTTTCAGCAGACGGTTATGAGAGATGAAGATCACAGATCTGTGTACACATAAATCTCCATGCTAATCGGAACTTGGAGATGTTGCTTATAGCAACCAATCAGATTGTAGCTTTTATTTATTTAGTGCATTCTACAAAATGATAGCTAGAATCTGATTGGTTGCTAAAGGCAACATCTCCACTTCGAACCCGCAGTTTAGTAAATAAAATATGGGAAAATATTTTTTACTTTAAAAGGCTACAGTGAGGTGGTTACAAACAAAGTTTTCATTTATTTTATTTCTTACCATGTAAGCCCCCCAGGAGCTTAGGATATCGAACATGTTCCTCTGTCCCATGTCCAAGCCTCTGATTGTCTCCTTTTCCCCAGGAATATACCTGGCCATCTTTGGTGATCGCAATGGAAAACTGGCTGCCACAGCGCACTTTCACTACATCCAGATCTTGCAGTTTTTCAATCAGCTTGGGAGTCTTGCAGCCATCACTACCTCCTCTGCCTAACTTTCCATAATCCCCATCTCCCCAAGACCAAACCTGACCTGAAATAAAGATAAAGACATTTAATCATCCAGCAAAAGCTTGTATTTTTGAACAAGAAAAGAAAGAAAATCTTATTATGGTGGGGAAATGTTTTACTACAGCAGGGATACAGGGAGAGAATGTCACTACTGAGGTGAAGGTAGCCAAAAGGGTTACAGTGGGCAGTGTGCAACTCACTACATAAGTGGCCATATTCTCTGGGGAGGCACATGAAAAATGTTACATTAGGGAAATGCCGAGTTATCCCATATAGGTGATTCAGGGTCAACATCGGTAATCTCGTACCTCCTGTATCATGTTCAATATTAAAATGCCTGAAGTAGGATCTCTTGAAACCCAGATACCCAACAAAGTCTGTACAGGGGGGCGGGAGGACCGCGCCCACGTCTCAAGGAAACCCCTTAAAGCAGCCATTGGGAACCACCAAACCACTCCCTGCACTAGTCGCATGGCAACATAAGCCTTTAAATTTGCAAGGGCCAAGATGGCGGAAGCACGGAATCTACACAATATGGCTATCTTAATTCGAGCACTCCGCTCCCCCTAGACCTGAAAGGATAAATGCTTATTTATTTTAGAAAACAGCAAGCCTGGGAGATATAAATTCACTCTCACCAACATGGGCAAATGTAGTCGTTTCCACGTTGAGGCTTAGGCTTGGAGATAACGGATTCCTGGGTCAATATTAAGCGGCATATAGTCAATAATATTTGAACTTAAGCGTCCATTGTAATGGATGAGGAGTAGTACCAACCGGAGGTCAGCCCCCTATGGTTAGGAAATATAGTTGACTTGGACCAATTATTTCGGAGGTCAGAGAACCCATCAAAATCATCCACAAGTTGTAGCAACGTGGTAAGAGATATGTCAGAATCTCTCAAAAACATCAGCATGTACTCAAAGAGCCATTTTGACAACACTGTACCCAGCCCATAGGTCATAAATACCAGTGTGTGCTTGAATCAAACACCCCAGGGAGTTCAATAGCAATGGCGAACAAGGACGGGGAGAGAGAGGACATCCCTGTCTTGTACATCTGCCCAATTCAGAGGGTGCAGTAGTACAAAAGCCATACCCAAGCTAAACTTAGGGCCAATCCTAAATCTCCTTATAACTTCCCAGTGAAAGTCCCACTTCACAGAGGCCTTGGCCACATCAAAGGACACAACCATAGTCTCACCCCATGACACCTTTAAATCTGCAAGTGAGTAAAATAGGCGTCTCAGGTTAATAGAGGTGACTTTCATTTTTAAAATTTTGGTGCGTAATCTGTGTTGTGGCTGGTTAGATGGGGGGCCTGAAAGAGAACACATAGAAAGTTCTGTGCAAAAGAACCCCACACCGATTGATCAGAGATATATCCTTATTAAAAGGGTTTTTTGTTTTTCTATTTTTAAATAATGAAAGTGACTTCACCTTTATTATAAATTTTATAGTAAGTGCCATCCTTTTATAAAACCAAAAATAAAAAATAGAGTTAGAAAATCAGTGGTGAGGGGGATTTGAACGCGGACTAAGTTCCACAGTTTATCAGATGATCACCCCACTAGAGCCTCTGCAACAATCAAGACATAAAAATCAGACACATTTTTAATGCCAAACACACCAGTTTTCAGTTAAGGGTGCAGAGCAAATGCTGTATAAACCATCCTCTACACGAGATTCAGAGCTCTGCGATATGAAATTGTCCTACAGCAGATAAAAGGACCATCCGCGTGGTCTGCCTGCCTTTTATCTAGTTTAGAGGGAAAGGTTTAACATACTTTTTTTATTGTCCTGCTCAATCATATACATGTAAAAACTTCCATCAACTTTATTTGATCTTCAAAAGAATGTTAAGGATCTCACCAACAACTATAAAGAAATGCACACAAATCACAATAATTTACAAGCCAAATGACAATTATTCAGCTGTAGACTGTATCAAGTTCCTTGCAATATCCTCACACAGCACACTTCTATTCTATCAAGTCCCATCAGAAATGACTGAGTGCTTAACAAAAAATAAATTCACCCACACCACATTGTTTACCTTCAGTTCACAAATGTGCAGTATTGTAAATTACACAATTATAGGACCCTTCCGTATGCTCTAAAATAAAATTGTTCAACTCATCCAATCTAAATTCTATACAAATGTCTTCCATGCAAATAAAGGTGTGAAGCGACTTTTACAGATATTCGAGTACGTTTGCAGCATAATGTGAACAAATTTTTATGTATTGCAATCTAGTAATGTCTCCATCATAAGCTACGGTACAAAGCTCTAACTTTATAAACTGGTTCTGCATGAAGTAAATAAGTTTAGTATATAGTACATTTTATTGTAACAGTGAGGAAGGCTTAAAAACACCTTGACAGACTGCTTATGCATTTATATAGGGAATTTTCTTGTCCAGAAGCCTTTTACAACTTATCTATTCCCTGTGCTTGCATATACAGTTTGTTAGATTTCATTTTTTGTTAATATTTACACAAAAATGTTAAACCTGTATATAAATCAAATTGTCTAAGTGTGAGCTCTACCCAAAATCTACAATCATATAAAGAATCAACTGACCATTCTCAGTCACTGCCAGAGTCTGTGCATCACCACTTCCACAGGAAACATCAACGACCTTAAGTCCTTTAAGTCCTGTTACCAACATTGGAACGGTCTGGTCCTCACTAGAGCCTACATGACGGAAGCAGAAACATTAGATAATTATACATTTTACTTTCATGATTCATTAGTACATACAGATGTAGTAGGAGTACATTGCTGTTGGACCATTGGGGTAGTGCAGCTCCTCTGGAAAGAAAAACAGCACACAGGAAATCACCCCCAAGTCAAAAAGTTATGGAAGAGCAATGCACGTAGAGGTGAACAGCACAACTGACAAACTCATAGGTGTCCGAATGCACTGTTCATCTAAGCAAAAGGTACTCCACCTCTACATCACTAGTTTTGATATAATCCAGTTTCATTAAATATAAATTCAGACTTACACTTGCTAACAACTTGGGTTATTTGTAGTGTATGGTTAGGAACATATGCTTTCAATAGATCTTATGGCATTCTTAGCAGAACATATAAAAAAGCTTTTATAGTGCAGCTAGTCAATTTTACTGTTCTATACTATAAGACTTATAACTATATACTGTATCAGATTGTGTCTGTTCTCCCAGGACCCACAACTATGAAAAGATTAATCTACAAAGAATAATTTGACAAAGATGTAGAGTGCAAATAGTGTTGTAGGGTGAGATACAGGGAATTCACACGGTAGCTTAAATGTGTATATATGCTTGTTTGGATTGCAAATGCAATCACAGCATTGAGATTATTTAAAGGTATTTGAATTTACAGAAAATTTCATATTCATTCAGACTTTAGATTGGATTGTCAACGCATCACTTTAAACAGCCGACATACTAGCTACACAGGTTCTGCAGTTGAATGAAGCTATTGTTTTAGTCACAAAACCCAAATAATTTAGATGTGTTAGTAAATACGAGTGATGAGAGAATTCTGACTGTAAGGCTAGTTACACATTGGACCATTGCACTCTCCCAATTCACACGCTTAGCTTGCCTACATATTGGAGGCACAATAAACTCATTTACAGTCACACAAGGGTTGAACCCTACCCACAACGTTGATAGTACTAGTGTTCATGTGATAGGAACTCGCACTTACACTCATGCTATGTGCACAAAGTGCTCATGTGTCATTAGCTTAAAGCGGTCTACAATAACTCCTTCACGTACCGTGCCCAAGTCTTCCATAGTTCCCACGGCCCCAAGTGTAAAGCTCTCCCTCAGCAGTGATCGCTGCACTGTAAGTGCTACCACATGCAACATGAACTACCTGCTTCCCAGACTGCTTTCCACACAGAGCAGAAATGAGCTTAGGCTCCTCTAACGAGCTGAAAAAAGAAATGGGGCATGTTTTAGAGAAAAGTAACAATGTATACATAAACTATTCCTCAATGTTCAATTTAAAAAGACATTTAGTGTGTTCTCTTTTGTACCCCTTTCCCCGCTGTAACATGCAAAATCTTAAAAAAACAATTCATGTATTGGTATTGTTCTGTTTTCTGCATTTGCTTTCATCCGTTTCCTTTCTAACAAAAGAGTTCTAAAAAAAATAAATAAAAAAAAACCACACATTTTAGGGGGAATTCAATTAGCCACGTAGTGTCTCCGGAACGTCCGTGAGACTCTACAAGGTGGAGATTGAACAAATATCCGCTCATTGCGATGTTTGCACACCACATCGCTGACGTTTGAATATACCCCTAAGGGGGAATTCAATTTGGTGCGGACATCACGGTAACGAAGTGCACATTTCTGAGGGCAATATGGTACCGCAATAACGCAGATTTTTCTTTGCTTCCTAATGGGGTTCCGCGTTTTACCTTCGTGGGCCCTTTCAGCACGTAGCCGCAATGCCCGCACCTAGTCAAATATGCCCCTTAGTGTCAAACAAAAAAGTGGAACATGTTGAAAAATTCAATAGATTGCAGTTAATGTTTGACAAGATATATATATATAAAAAAAAAAAAAAAGTAGGATGTATGCTTGAGCCAAAAATTTCTATGAAGTACGCAAAGTATCAGTAATGTAATGTAATCAATCAAACAAGTTTTAGGACTTTTAGGGCCCGATTTAAAATACTCCTCTACTCCTTAAAATCTACCTGTCAAACAAGGGAAGCTGACAATTTTGTAATAATATTTGCAACTGCCAGACTCCTTGCCCCATTCCATCCTACTATGTGCTGTTGTGCCGTCCCCCCGCCTCATGCATTTCAGAAGACACCCACCATGTGATCGTTCACCCCTTCTCTGGAGACTAGGTCCACACTATCCAGTCATCTCCCCCCCCCCCCCCCCCCCCCAATCTTCCACCTAGATGCCGTCCCCTCTCACCTTCTGTCCTTCTCCACTGACATTTTCCCCGCATCCTTTTAACCGCCTCTTGTTTCAACCATCCTCAAAAAAAAACCTTCTCCCAACCCTCCTATCTGCCAGCATATTCCTCTCCTTTCAACTCCAAACTACTCAAGTCCCCCACAAGCTTCCTTTTCTCGCACTCCTTCCTCGATCCACACCGAACTGCATCAGTACCTTCAACTTCACTTGGGCTGCCCCTACTAAAGTCACAAACAATCTTCCCTCTGGCAAGTCCAAAGGTCAAGTCTGCCTGCTCGTATCCCTGGACCTCCCCAACACCTTTGATGCAAGATCACCCTCTTCTCCTGCACTCCCATTGACCTACATTCAATATATACATTATACAATGCAAGTCCCAAATCTATTGCACCCGATTTCTAGTTCTTTACATTAATTAAATCCAACAGGCAAGTTCCTTGGTATCCAATGACTACTAATGCTTGAGGAGGATTTGCCTACAAATGCTGTGTGTGCAGGTAAGCCTCTACCCAAATAAAAAGCATAGCAAGGATCATATCTATCATCATCAATTTATATAGCGCCAGTAGATTCCGTAGCGCTTTACAATTGGGAACAAACCGTAATAAAACAATACTGGGTAATACATGCAAACAGAGAGGTAAGAGGGCCCTGCTCGCAAGCTTACAATCTATGGGACAATGGTTTGATACACAAGGGTAAGTGCTACATCATATTGAATATATGTCCAGCTAAAATGCAAAGGTTACAAAGTATTTGGTGTGCTGTATCCTTGGTCACACAACTATGTTGGTCAGAGGGTTGTAGCTATGTTTTGCAATATCATAGCTATGCATAGCAATTGAAAAGTTGGTCAGTTTAACATGTATTGTGGAATGAACATTCCCTGATTTTAATACAGAAAAATAGTTTGAACAGAATAATGTATTTGAAATAGAGGTAGATATCCATCTCTATCTTTATCTATATTCACTTACACTGTGTCTCCATGTCCAAGTCTGCCACCATCACCACAACCCCATGAAAACAGTTCACCACTGGCAGATAAGGCCAGATAATGTTGTCCATCAGAGTGAGCAGCAATCTTTGCAATGTTTCGAGAAGAAAGACCCTGTACAAGCTGTGGTCCCTGGTAAAGGAAAACAACAACAACACACACACACAAGGAGCAAGAAAATAATACAGACTATTAAGCAAATCGCACACATATTTGTTTTTTATTTTTTAAGTTAACATTTACATAGCCCTAATGCAAATTAAACAATACATTATATTTTAAAGTAGCTAAAGTTATATTTGTAATGCTAAGTTACATGTCTTACAGATTTAGTCTTTGCTTACAGTATTTTTTGTAAATACTGGCACTACAGATCCAGAAATTAACATTTGACTATATTGACTTGATAAATTCCCTTTTAGAAGCATACACAAGTCTAAAATAAACTTACCAGTGTATTGTTGTTGTAAGTTTGAGAATAAACTTTCCCATTTCGGGAGAGTATCAAAAAACACTTCTCAGCACAGGCTATCTGCGTAACACCAAGGTCAGCAAGAGCTTCACATTGCATTGGGCCACTCACATTAGCATAATATTTCCAACCTAACAAACCCCAGCTGATCACTTCCTGTAAAGAGCCCTAGGGAAGAAGGGAAGATTGCTTAATAAAAAAAAATGCTTACTGCGTATAAACCAATCAATGACACAAAGGAATTCAAAGTGAAAGATAGCCATGCACTTCGCATCAACCATCAAGTCTGAATTATGGGTGGAAATGTAGACACATTGGTTATTTGCCAGAACAGTAATCCATCTGGTAAAAAAATAGTAATGCTGGAGTCACACCTGTATTTTGGAAGCAATACTTTACATGTCAGTAAAGCACATCAGGGGGTAAATGTATGAATCTCCGGATTCTTCATCTCCGGCGTGTTCAGCCTCTTCAGCGCTTAAATTTAAAGCGGCGCTGCATTGTAAAGGGAACTTTCCCTTTACAATGCAGCGCCGCTTTAAATTTAAGCGCTGAAGAGGCTGAACACGCCGGAGATGAAGAATCCGGAGATTCATACATTTACCCCCAGATATCTTGTAAATTCCCTTGTAAAGCTATGGCTTAATTTTGATTGCCGGTAAGAGTACCATCCTAGTCTAACTCTTGCACAGAAGGTCTGGCCACCTCAACCCCCAGGCATGCTGAAATATCAGACTATATAAACTGCAACAAGTCTTGTACATAATGTGCTATTTATTAACCCCAGATTAATAAACATAGCTACCAGAAAAACATAAAACATCCTCAAAGGACAACATACCTTGTGCGAGGTTGGTGAGCTGCACTGTGGAGGCATACAAGGTGCAGCCAATCGGTCTAGATAAGCCATAACAACAACAGCGGTTTGCCTCAAATCAATAGCTAGCTCATTATCCTGAGGCAAGATCAGATACCTCAAAAAGTTTTCATTTGGGCTTAGTGAACAAGAGAGTATCTGGATCAGAAGAAGAAAAAAAAAAGAGAAAAGAAGATGTTTTCATTACACACAAAAACAAGTGAACTGAGCGGGGCTTATATTGGTAGTTTTAGGCTGGGTACACACCTATGCAATTATTGTGCAGATCACACAATAAACTCCCGTTTGATCTGATATTGCAAGTGTGTGTTGGCTCCCACTGTTACATTTTATCGTACCAAAACACATCACTTGACTGTTTTATAAATGTTCTAAAAATCACGATCAACAATGGAAACAATGTCGGGCAAATGTGGAAGTGTGCATCACTCACAACCAGCAACGTAGCGTGAACTACAGAGTCACAATCTTTTTGGCGGATGGCTAGGAGAGATACAGATCTCATATCGGACTGTAAAACGTGTACACATGAATTGGCATCTGCAACGGGACTTTCAGTCGTTGGTAAAATAAGTTACCGAAATCGCATCTGAAGTATGATTGCATAAGTGTGTACCAGCTCGTGACCAGAGAAATTATCTTCTTTTGGACACTGCTTACCTGAATCTCCTTCTCCAGGTTAAGAGCATCTTTATTGCACACAATACTCTGGAACCTATGTAATAAAGGGAGGAGAGGGGCACTTGTTCCCTGGGCTGACCTCTCATTATCAGTTTCCCTTGTTCCATTGTCCCAAAGCTGAAGAAGCAGCATAACAGCAGACAACATTTGGCTAAATAAAATATAAAAAATTATAAAAACCACTTTCAATTTACTGAAGACAGGGTTAGAAAAACATAACTCAAAATCAAAAGCAGACATAACACTGGTCTAAAGAGTAAAGTTGTCACATACTGGTTTTATGAGAACTAGTCATGTGACTACTGGGGGATATAAAAGAGAAAAAAAAACAAAAAACACACTACAAAAAAAGCCAAAACAAAAACACAATAGTATATTTATATGCAGATAAATTAATGAGTCAGTCATATTATTTTGTAGATCATGAAAAACAAAAACATTTTTAAGAAGCTTTAGACATACTGACCTTAGGGTACCTCTCTGCACAGCAAGCTCTAGTAAAATGGCAAGTGCTAAGTGCTGGTCTTGTAGTGGAATGTTTCCTGCCCCCCGGGGACTCTGAGCACCATGGACATCACTGAAATACAAACACTAATTTACATATCAGCGGATGAAAGAGCACCCTCACAATTTATGTTGGTTTTATCAGGAATTCGCTGGCTACATCGATTAGGGGACTTAGCAAATATAATACAGCAAGCAAGCAAAGTTATACAAACACTTTAAATTTATGAGGTTCATCTCGCTACCCAAAATCCTCATCTGAATCAGTGGTACATTTTCCCTCTATGCACCCCTCAGATACTGCGCTACAATAAATGTTGAAAGCATAGGAGGTAAACTTTAAAGTAAAAGCTTCTTCACAGAGAAAACTGTGCTGGAGACATTAGGAAGAGGACAATTTCTGTACTTCCAATTACAGCAAATTACTCCTCTAGTTTCTTGTGGACACAGGCACTGTTACATTAATAGAGTGGGCCCTGACCCTAGCAGGTTAAACACCAACTGGTTAAACTTCCTCCACAGGACATACCAACCCCCAAAAATCAACATAATCATAACTACAAAAATCATACAAATATCATCAAAGAGCAACTGTAGCCCCAGGAAAGGAAATGGTGAAAAGTGTTGAGTGTTCATGACAGGCAGATGCATATGGTGCATCAACTAGAAAGACGTTCATTCATATTACTTGACTGGCTTATCCAGATTTACCAAGAATACACCAAGGTATAGCCTCATGGTCAAATTTAACATTCGTACTGTTGTATCACGACAACATATTATGACAAAGGCAAACTGCCATACAATCCACTGCAGCCATAAACTGAAGGGAGACAATATAAAACTAGGCAATGGACCTCCGTAGCTTCCCATTTCTTTAGCCAATTTATAAATTCCTTCCTGCAACTTTTACCAAACACTACATTTTCTTTCAGCGTTTTTTAAACCATGTATTTTTCATCATAGAGCAATATGAAAGGGATTAACCAAACACTCACTATCCAAGCCCAAAGAACAAACTAAAAATATTAGGAGCTAGATAAGACTGCAGGAATCGCTTGCAGAGGATAAAATAACTTTGCTTTACATCTTGGAGGTCTAGGTACTAAGTCAAATATGGAGGAATTTCCTCTGACTTCCCCATTTGCTTCCCCTGTCACTTTGCAAAGTTTTCCACAGTGCAAGTGGATGGAGGAGATGTGATAGTCAAGCCATGGATCAGAGTGCACCTCTCTCATCCTCCGTGCACCAAGACACATCTGCCATCTGTAATGTAGTAGAGCTGCATTGTATATATAACTAAATATTACCTGGCCCACTGTGCTCTAAATCAGAGCACAGCATAGAGCCTTAGGGGTATATTTACTAAACTGCAGGTATGAAAAAGTGGAGATGTTGCGTTGTGTAACACATTGGGAACTGAAGTGTAACACAGCAGAAGAGAAAAAAATTCTCTCAACATTAAAGGCTATGCAACCAAAAGTGCCAGAACTGCAGTCTTGCGTGTTCCAGCACAAATTAAGCCCTTAAAGTAACAAACTTTCGATCTGTCTTTGTTACATTGTCTTAAAGTGTAAGAAACACAGATAACTATGGGAAATCCAGGAGAGTAAAATGATGAAATAGTTTAAACTAAAAAAAAAAAAAAAGTTAAAGTGAAATATAATAAAAATAAAATAAACAATTGTATCGTAATTTGAGTAAACATATCAAGTCTTTTGTATAGTGAGTACAGTATTTGGTATTTTTCTTATACCTAAAACATCAACTACTATTCTGTACTGAACACTTCCAGTGATGGACATTAAAAAACTAACAAACATACTGTTAACGAGCCGCCGCGGCTCGCTCTCCTTTGGGCCCGGCGTCCCGGCCATCTCCTTGACGACCGGGACGGCACTTCTTTTCCGGTCCGGACACCGTGCTGTAAAACGCTGCGTCCCGGCGGGGAGGTTAGATGGGTGCGTGCGTGTTAATTAATTATTTACTATCAGCCTCCTGTGGCTGATTAAGTTAGGCTGGGCTGCTTGGCTTCCACTGGCTGCTCTAGGTATTTAAGGCAGGGAGGACTGGACCTCCCAGCCGGTTATAGCATTTCCAGTCCTGTGGTGCTGCTGACCTGCTATTGGATTCCTGTCTGCCTGGTCTTCCATTGTGACCTTTGCCTGTTTCCCTGACCTTTTGGCCTTTTCTACTCTGAGCCCAAGACCTGGGGGCATCTGAGTACATGTGAGCATATATAGCTCTATGGGAAAGCTGGCTGCTAAAGGTGAAGACCTCTACTTTAATCTGTTCTAAAATATCATCTTGGTGGTTGTGAGCACTTACACATACATCAATGTAACAGTTCAAAATAATGCATCAGGGAGAGGGTTATGCTGTAAGATACAGGAAAAGGTCATGGAAAGTAGCCTATTGAAATGCATAAATTAATGACTGTACTTAAAATATATTAATAAAATATCAATCAACATTTTTGCAAAATCCAGTGATACATGCATTTAAAAAAGCATTATGTAACAAGCATTGACACATCTACCGGCATTCCCACAAGCATTAAAGTACAGTAAAGATATATATAAAAAAAAAAAAAAAAAAGTTACTGCAAACTCACCCTGTAACAGACCTTAAAAATTTGGTGGCTCTCTCTACAACTTCAAGCCAGACAGATGAAACAGTTCCCTCATCAAATAGTGTGGCCTCAGGGAGGGCTCGCAGGGCATCAAGGGATTCTTGTAACAGCTCACTACAAAGATCTGCATCTTCACCTGGATAAAAACAAAAACATTAAAATGGGTGACTTGGAAAATAACAGCACAGATAAGTACATTTATTGCAAACAGATGCACATAATAAATATAAGAGGTATTCTACAAAACATATACCCCCAGCTATAAGGAATATCGCACCGAATAGTGAAAAGACAGTTTACTGAACATTACTAGTCCACTTTATGTTCTATGGCAGTGGTTCCAAAACTTTTGCAGTTCGCGGCACCCTTAGAGTCTCCAAATTTTTTCAAGGCGCCCCTCCAAATAATTACTGAGCAGTCCTGTTTTAGAAGTAGTTGGGTCAAAAAATTGTAATAAGTATTTAGGTCACGTCAGAAATACTTATTTAGTTGTATGCAAAAATTCCCCTCTGCATCCAGGCACGCTGTCCCCCTCCTCTCCGTCACGCTGTCCCCCCTCCTCTCCGTCACGCTGTCCCTCTCCTCTCCGTCACGCTGTCCCCCTCCTCTCCGTCACGCTGTCCCCCTCCTCTCCGTCACGCTGTCCCCCTCCTCTCCGTCACGCTGTCCCCCCCCTCTCCTCTACGTCACGCTGTCCCTCTCCTCTCCGTCACTCTGTCCCCCTCCTCTCCTCTCCGTCACTCTGTCCCCCTCCTCTCCTCTCCGTCACTCTGTCCCCCTCCTCTCCGTCACTCTGTCCCCCTCCTCTCCGTCACTCTGTCCCCCTCCTCTCCGTCACTCTGTCCCCCTCCTCTCCGTCACTCTGTCCCCCTCCTCTCCGTCACTCTGTCCCCCTCCTCTCCGTCACTCTGTCCCCCTCCTCTTCCATGATCCCTCTCACCCTGCCCCGCGCCAGGCGCCAGCCATATAAAAAATAAAGAACACAGAAACTTACCAATCCGTCGGGCGCCGGGACCCAGCAGCCTCCTCTCTCCCGCAGCAGCTGTCACTGACGTCTATATTCAGTGACAGCTGCGGGAGAGAGGAGGCTGCTGGGTCCCGGCGCACGACGGATTGGTAAGTTTCTGTGTTCTTTCTTTTTTATATGTCTGGCCCGCGGCACCCCAGTGACAGCACCGCGGCACCCCTGGGAGCCGCGGCGCACAGTTTGGGAACCGCCGTTCTATGGGGAAAAAGTAAAAAAAAACAATGCTGAAACCCCCAGCAAACAGATCTTGTTTTCTACAAACATTCAGAAAATACAAACATTCAGAAAATACAAACATTCAGAAAATACAAACATGTTATTGAATGCTATGGATTACAACAGAACACTGGATATCTCATCTAATGTAGATTTGCACACTCTTTATAGACTGGCTGTTTAACGATCGTTTGGGAAACATGTTCTTTTGGTAAGCTATGAGGGAGAATTTCGTTCTCGCCTTGGCATAACTTAAGTCAGGTTCACCTGTGAATGCAATCAGGTGACTTTATCAGTCATATAGCGTCAATGATATAGTCTGACTCCTATGCTTGCTATACAGCTTTAAAATCTGGCTTGCACTATGACAAAGTGCCAACGTAGCGGTTCATAGTAGTAATATTCCTATATGAGGCAATCAAAGGATGGTGACACATGGAACGCAAACATTCAAATAATGTACAACACCTAAAACAAACAGTTTTATGTATTGTATGGCTAGTCAATATTAAAATAATGTCCAGAAGATGCTTGGAATATAAAAATATATATAATTTATCAGTGACAAAACTCCTAGACCCACTACTATAACCCAATGTCTCGCAGTGTCCCCCAATGGAGTCAGAGAAATGGATTTATATATTTTAGATGAATCTTAATGATTCACATAATGTGGTTTTACAAAGTACAATATTTTAATCCATGCATGTGTCATGCCAGGGCTAAAATGCACACTTACTTGACATTACAACAGTGCAGGACCATAAATATAAGGAGTGATACAATTAAATTTGCCTCACACTACATATCTGCGCCAAATAATGGGGGAGCTATTCAATTTGGGGACCCATGATGCTCATTGTGCTTGGACCTCACACCTCGCTATCCCGGCATTGATGCGTATAAATGACATGCAAGGCAACTCGCCCAGATTTGAATTTGCTCCCATAGAGTAGAAGAGGAGAGAAGTGGACATGTATCTGGATGATAGGAAAACATGGAGGCAGATATGGCCCAGATGGAGCACAAACATATTTGTAGACTGATAAAAGGGCTTCCTGAAGACATATAGGATAAGAACATATTAAAATGAATGCAGGGACATAAAGCGCTCCCATACAAGGCAAATTAACGTATTGCAATTTCTCAACAGCATCCTCTCTGATTATGCTTGTCTAGAACATAAGACTATTAACAGCTACAGTGGTATGACTTAACCAAAACAAAAATAATTATACATTCTCAGTTTTATTGCAAAACAAACTACACGCACTAAAAAGGGATAAAAACCATAATAAAATATTTCTGAAACCAAATCTAAATTATACATATTGTAATACATTTTCTGCATAAAAATAAGGGATTAGTATTGAGCCAGTTTGCCTTACCAGACCTCCATGCTCTACGCAGGAATGCAAAAGCAAAGGATAACGCAGCTCTGGAGCCCACTCTAGCAAGTCCTTCCACCCCCTGGCCAATCTGACGGGAGCTGTGTACATGAAAGGTATGCTCAAAAATCTCCTCACTGCAAGGGATGAAGTCATTGATTTCAGAAACAAAAACAGAATGACAAGCAACAAAAGAGGGGAGCAAAATGTACAGAAAAGGTTTACATTCATTGAAGCCCAGTGGCGGATCCAGGGGGGGGGGGGGGGGGCGATCGGCGCAATCGCTCCCCCTAGCAGGGAGAGAGTCCTGCCCAACTGCTCTGATTGACACAATCAGAGCAGCCGGGCAGGACTCTCTCCCTAACTCTTTCTGCTGAACGGATCTGCACATAGTGTGCAGCCGTCAGCAGCCTTAGGTGTCAAAAAGGGGGCGTGGCTAAATCCCCCCCCCCCCTAAATCGCCCCCGGTACAATTAACTTCTGGATCCGCCCCTGTTGAAGCCAGACAAAAATTTCAGCAAGCAGTTTGATCAATAAGCAGATGAATCATACATTGTTAAAAATTCCATAGGCCAGCATAAAAAAATAAATAAATAGGGTAACTAGGTATAAAGCAAACTCCCACACAGACTCAGTTTGGACATTTTTGCACCTAGCAATGTGATTACAACATTAGCAAATATATAAAAGTAGAAAAGTTGCTTCTGTATGTTGAATCTTTACACATTTCTATTTACAAGGCCCTTCATTACCTCAGAACACTAAACTTTCTCCTACTATAAGTGCAACAACACGCACCCAGACTTCCTTTACCCTGTCATCTTTGCAACAGGTGCTTCTGACACCTGTCATCAATGGGATGGCTTTTGCACTATTTATACAGGGAAGTGCATTTACATGCACACATAAACCAGTGGAATCCAAACTTTAAAATGTACAAATGTGACACTGATATCTCATGGATTAATGTAGGAGACTTCAGCAAGCAATAATTTAAAAGTAAAAACGTAAGCAGTGATTAAGCAAGGTGGTCCAAAACTGGAGTTGGTTACATTTTTACTTTGACAGCAGGCGATGTAAAGCATCTGCGTACACCCATGTGTGAGAAGAGTCACACCGGCCAGGAATGCCTCCAAATTTTTTGGTTCCTAGATGACACCCAAATGCAACTATCCTACTACAACCTTTAATGAAGGATTTAGCATTAACTAGCATCTTAGTTACTAGAGTCTCGCTCTCTCTCCCATTTTGTTTTATTAATTACCTTTTCTTTTCAGCAGCTGGAGGGGAGGCAGTGTTACTTTTCCACTTCACTTTGACATTTTCGTGAAAAACAGTTCTGTTCAGTGCAATAAAATATCGCTCCAGTATGACCAGTCTTTGCTTTAGCCTCACGGCGGATAGTGTGGTGGTGGCAGTCTGCGTTGCAAGTGCTTGTTGTTCCTTTACAAGCACAGAGAGGCACTCCTTAAGTTCATTCACATCTACCATAAAGAGAAAAAAAATAATAGCCTCTATAATCATGTACAATACTGCAAATAAAAAAGTGAACAATAAATATATATATTGAAAGCTGCCCCTCACCTTTTTAATACACATGCGCACATCTATACCCCCCCTCCCCCCACACATTACCCTAACACACACCTCCGCAAATTTGGTACAATGTTTGCAAATGACTATTCCTACCGACTAAATTTTCATAATTTCTTCGGCTTCTTTTATTTGGTTTATTTACGGTTTTTATGTGGCAGTTACCATTTATAACGAACTTTGCCATCCCAAATTAGACCAGTGTGTGTGTGTGTGTGTGTGTGTAATGTGTAAAATATATATATATATATATATATATATATATATATATATATATATATATATATATATAATGTAAGTGTAGTAGCATACAGTCGTATATACCTCCATTTCGACGCAAACAGCTTGGGATGACACTAACACATTCACAACTTGAAGTATAAAGCAGCCCGGATCAACTGATGTTTGATTTGCATTTAAAAATGTATTTCATGTGTAACTAATTCTTGCATTAGCAAAAGGTCATTGGAGGACATTACATTTACTAAACTGCATTTACTTACATTAAACACACTGAATAAGAGCAGGTCAATGATCCCAAGTGTAAAATAGCAATTGGGAATGCAGTCATTTAAATTATTTCCATTTCAAACCAGTCTTCATATGTTATGCAAACATTAAAATACAATACAATGCATGAAATTGAGAACTGACAATATGAAGCCTAAGGGTCAAAATGAACAGTGCTTTTTATCTTCATGCATAATACAGTTTAACTTTAATACAAACTAAACTCAAAGAGGACAGTAGACTCTTAGCCAGAAAACTCAGCCTTAAATCGTTCAAAATGAAGTCAATCTTACAACTGCTCTATATTTGCATGAGAACTCCTCAATTTTTCAAATAAATGTAATTTACTGTAATAAATGTTTACAAATAGTATTTTAATTTGTTTTCTCCAAATATTTTCTATTCCAGAAAAGGGAGTGTGTCGGGTTGGAGAACAACAGTTCCATCAGTAGTCTTTTACTTAAGACTGATCTTGCCACAATAGGAGGGGCTTACAAATGCTGTCACCACTGGACTCCTTTACCGGCATCCAGTACCGGGTTTCTTCTGGGTAACCGACCCTGCGAGTGTAACCCATTACTGGTGTAACTGGGCTGGTACTCCTGACCTCTTACTATGGATCAGGGTTGCTGTGGTTGGATCCCCCCAGGCCCATCACACTGGCCAGAGCTGCTAGGTAAAGGCAGAACGGTAATGCTGGGTCCAAACCTCAAGAACAGCCGGGAACGGAGTAGGTTTTGGGTCTAATCTGTAGGTCACAGGGATAGAGAAGTTTCCAAGCAGGTCTTTAAAGCAAGTGATGTTTATTTGCAATCACACTGATTGAAGGTATCAGTGCTCAGGTCAGATGGAATCAGAAGAACAATTTTCAATACAAGACCGTGCCTTTTATACAGATTTGAACACAGCCTCACAGGGTAAGCCAGCCATCCTGAGGTCTGAGACATTTTTAGAATCAGGATGCAATTTGTTTATCCAAACATGGATTTACATGCAATGCAAAGCTAACAATATTTACTCTTATCTTTGATATTGTAAAACTTTGCTGTGACTTCCTGCATCTCGTTTTTAGATACAGAAAATCTAACAGCAGTCTAATTAAACCATCCTGCGGCTTCAGGTGCTAGACTCTCACACATCAAAAGGACTAATTAACATGAAATTAACATGGGTCCTTTCTTCAGACAGTCGCAAAATACACATTCCCAAGAAAGGTACAAAACCCCAAACAAGTCATTTCCCCATATCACGATACACAAAAGACTTCCTCCAGAAAGGCTTATTGTATCAGATATATACCTCAGAAATCATGCATTTCCTCTAGCAAAGATAAAACAAACAAATTTCTTCCCCTGGTGTCAGAAATAAAAGATCTTTTAACAACATACCCACAATATCAAAAATAAGTACATGTGCAATTATATAAATAAGCGCCCTGCGCTACCTACTTTAAATAAATTTATATCATAAATTATTTAGAAGTGATCCAGTCACAGGTGGATCATAGTAGAGTCAGCAAAATTAGATATCAAATCAACCAGCATAAGCATAACTACTGGTACAGCCACAATACACATAGCATTCAGTGAGTTGCTGGAAACCAGCATGCTTGCAATAGGGGCAGGTACTGGGAATCATTTCCAATACTGATAAAACCATTTAGTATTTCAAGCAATTCTTTACACTACATTTAAGCATTTTACCCTGGACACATATTTATCACTAATTTTTTAATTTGATAGAAGTTGCATAACAGCATAAGGATCAGTTACTCCTATATCTGCAGTATTTTCCCTTGTACATCATCATTATTTATTATTATTAAACAGTGTTGATAGTTCAAAGCTATTGTTGCAGAACTGTTATCCCAGGATAAGACAGCAAGCACTAAACAATTAAAACATTACTAGAAAACAGGAGACTACACCTCAAGTGCAATTGCGTAATTGAATGTAAGGATATAGTCCAAACCCCACTGACATAATTGCCCACATGTAGCAATTTGATGTTACTATATAACTATATTAATTATTGCTAAACAAAAAAGGGCCCATATTTGAAGAGGGCTTGTCCGCAAAAAGCAGCAGCAAATGTTGTCAGAAGCAAAATGAGACAAGACATGAGAGCAACTCCTTGCAATGTGATGGAACATGTGTCGTCAAGGTTAAAATTTACGAACTGTTGTGAGGGGTTTTCACAATGCTCTTAATTCCCTATTCCACTGCAGTCAGCCTAGCATGTGATTTGAGGGACTGCAGAGGGACTTGACATGCCACAAATTAACAGGTCGCCTAGATGTGAAAAAGAGGAAATAAGACACTCCATGTCATGTGCGGCAATATAAGCAAGTGGAAGATAAACTAACTTACTTAAGACTGGCAAATTTGTAATAAAGAATTTTAACAGATTATTTTCGACATTAATTATTTAATGTCAGGGCTCTCTGCGGGACTCCTCTCTCATTATGGGTTAAAAAATGTAGTGTTAAATAATTATTTCTATTATTTTTTTTTCCCTGTTCTCAATAAACTTTGTATATTTTGTGTATTTATGTTTTTGTGCATTTACCTTACAAAAATTTACACTCAGGAGCCCTCTTTATATACAGGATACTTTCGTATAGCAATGAATATACTTATATTGTAATATCAAACTACTATATGTGGATATTTTTCTGTGTGAGCATTTTTCTTGTGGGCATTTATGTCACTGGGGTTTTATCAGTGAGCAATTTTTCGGTGGATTTTTTTCATGTTAAGCTTTTTTCATAGAACCCTGTGGCGGGCAGAAGAATAGAATACCCACTCTGTATAATATGGATTTGTAGTGTGGTGTATGTAGTTGTGTATGGTAGAAACATCTTTGAAGGCATATAAACAGAGTGCACATAATGTATGAAAAATGCCTGCACTCTTGTCCTAGTCTTCAACACAATAGGAATGTGGTGACAGACCTATAAAGTACAGAATACAGGTGAATTCAACGTGTCATATAGAACATATCAGCCAATATTCAAAGAAATAAAAATAGTTATGTCCGATATATATTTATTTCGTTAGCAGAAATTGAAATCTGCATGGCTGGGCATAATAAGGTCATCAAACTAACATTAGAAAACAAAAAAACTAAGATATGGCAACGCCAGCTAACCATCAGAGTCAGAAAGAGTCAGAAAGCCTGCATCCCAGTACAAGCATCCACACAGGTATGGGGATGGGACATACTGGTTTCTAAAGACCCCATACGCACTTCCATTTGCACCTACAGTTTGGAGTGCCAGTAGCATCTTTTCAACGCTGAATGCCACAATTACGATCTCTGAAGTCAATACAAGAAGGTCAATGAAGTGTCCTCCACTGAACCAGCTAAAATACAGGTTTAAGTTCTGTTAACCACAAAGTGTCAAATGTGATTAATGTCAGTGGGTAAACAGCATAAATTAAATTATTTTTGTCCTAGGTGATCAGGTTTCACATCTCAAACTGTAACACATTATTTGGGACTAGCTCTACTTTAAATTTCTTCACAGATATCCAACTGCCTGAACACTACCCACACCTGATCAGTGGGTAACTGCAGAGAAGAAGAGAAAACATCATTGTGTTCAATTTACAAGTGATCATTAACAGCCTGCTTGCAGTGCGTGCGCACTTCTAAACTCTTGACTGTGTCCCAATAATCAATTAACAAGGCAGTTCTGGGAAATCACAGATTACTGCAAGATTTCTCTTCTATGAGAATATCATCTTTCCAATACTCATCGTCTCAGTTGAAGGAGGTGTTAATCCCTGTTTAGCAGAATTTATGCTAAACTTAGTTTCATGCTAAAGGTCATATTGGGACGCTGCAGAATTACTAAATAGATTAATGTGTTTAGTTGTCTTTCATCCTACAGAAAATTCACTTTCTGCCACCAGTGAGTTGTGAGTGGATGTTGTGACACTACAAGCATCAGCATGTCCTGGAACAGTTCCACAGTAGTATCCTTGCTCTGCTACTATCTTTTTTTGTTTTCAACGGGACTGGGGCAGTATCTACTCAGCCAATCACAAGTACTTTCTGCTCCCATTAAAATACACTGCTTATTGAAATTAAAAAGGGGAAAAATTATTTTGCCCAACGTAAAATCTCCTAAAATCACTTCATTCGAAAATAAATCAATGTTTAATAGATTGGAGAGTTTGGGGAATGAATTATAGATTTATGGTGATTTTGCAGTGAATTAGAAACGTACAAAAAATAAAATAATAATAATAATAATAAAGTGTGCCCTATTAATGTAAAAAGGCTGCATAGTATTTGATTTGGAATGTAATAGGTTACATGAAAAAAAGGCAAGCATGATATTTTGCGATTTTAACTTCTAAAAAGATAATGTCTCCCAAAATTGAAAAAGCAGTTTTAATACAACCCTGTCACACAAGATTACATAACAATGAGCTACGCTACTTGCATAAGCTCTATTTACTGTATTAGGTGATTCCCCCACACAATCTCAGCTTCATACATCGGCGAGTTTCAACTCTCCCAAGAAAATCGCTGGAGTTGCAAAATCGCACTTTGATACATTTACCCCCAGGTCAGCAGAATTATTGAAATTATCCTTTGTCACTAATACCTTGCGAAATTTCTATACGGAAAACAAATATTCAACAAATAAGGTTGCTTCTTAGGAGTTACCTGGTTGTCTGCCCCAGACCCAGCTGTCCATAATGGTTTTGGCCTTGTAGTTTGGTATTGGCATCTCATCTTCCTCTTTCTTCTCCTTGTCATTCTGATCCTCCTTCTTTGAGCTGCTCTGGGTGTCATTTCCTTCATCTAGAAGAGGAGATCATTATAAGGCATATCCAATAACACATGTATTTATCAGAAAATTGTTGTGTGTATATTGTATTTTGACAAAGTGAATGATCAGCCGTTTTGGATTGAAGCAACATATGTACGGACTCCCATATTAGCATTTCCTCCTATGAACTCTTCCCTTCTCCTCTAGCCAACACGTCTTTCTGTTGTCTACAACATGCTGTTGTCTCAACCCTAAAGGATTATTTAATAGATTTTACATGCACGCAAAATATTTGCAAAGAAAATTAGACAAAAAAAAAAATAGTATATGGGACCCAATTTTTTTTTTAATAGTTTAAGATTCTAAAATATACATGGAGTCATTTTGAACCGACTGACCAGTTTAAAAAAAAAATCTTTAATACTTTCTGTGAAGTTATTTTCATCCAGGAATAAGCAGTGCTTTCATTCCCATTCTTTTGAGTTTTGTCTCAAACAAAAGGAAAATAAAAATGGAGTAGAGGTAAAGGAATCAGGACAAAGAGTTGCAGATAAAGTTCAGCTCTTTTCTTTCAACGTCAAGAGAGAACTCGATCACAGGACTGTTCAGTTTGATCCCTAAGCAGAAATACCTCCTACTTTAGATATTAATATCCAGCTTAAGAAAATTATAAAATACTTTATACGTTCCTAAAGGACATACCGTTTCCCATTTGGTTACCCTGCTCTGACATATGCAGCTAAGGTATCCAGTTACCCAACTGTTTATGGAACCCTTTTAGTTTCTAAAGGATTTTTTGTTTTTTGCAAGATCTTTCGAGTCTGATTTGTTTGCTTTTGTTTTGTTTTTTCATTTACCATCCAATTTCACCATCCATACAATCCAATTTTAGTATTGGATTGGTCCTTTTAGAATAACATTTTATATATTTTAGCGAATTTCATGTTTCTGTTATGCGATTCTGCCATAGACGGACTCATTTTTATATCCTATATTTAGTGTAACTGACATTTTTTCCCCCACTTTTACTACTTATTTGCATTCGTACTATATTCAGTTTTCGTTTTCAGCTTTTGCATGTTTTGAAACCGTGGTTTACCTCAATTAGACATCTGCGACTAATTATAATGCACTTTTCTTGAATGTTACTATTTTTAACACTTAGTAGAATTAGTGCCTGATTCACAATTTTTTGCTTTGTGTTTTTCTTTTTTAACCCCGGTACAGCTAATAAATCATCCTTAATGACAAAGTGTCTTGCATGGATTTAACTAGCAATGAAATTACTGCACAGCTCCCTGAGCAGTTTATGCATTAGATTCCCTTAGGCTTAGGTATACATTCCACACATAGGGGGGAATTCAATTGACCGCGAGTTTTGTTTTTTTTTTTGTTTTTTTTTAACACCGCGTGAATTCATTTTAACGCTTTTTTTTATTATTTTCGAGCAGGTTAACTTTACCCACAATTCAATTTCATTTTTAACGCACCATTTTTTTTTTTATTTTTTTTTTCATCAAATGGTCCTATCGCGCGCTCCAGTAGAAGGTCTATTGAAAGTATAAGGTGGGTGAGTGCCCGCCACATTAAAGGCTATTCAACTGTTTTATTAACGCAGGGCGCGTTAAACAGGACAATATGCTGTTTTATCTCGCACCTCTTTGGGGTGTACTAAAAATAAAAAACCTAAGGAAAGTATTTGAAATCATGTAATCATGAAAAAAAAAAAAAAAAATGATAAATGGTATGCTTATCAGTAATGCACAACATGAAAAAGTTGATTTTATTTGAAAAAAAATTATGAAAAAAAATAAAAAAAATCACTAACTATATTTATGTATGTTTTTTGTACCAATATGTATGTACTAATGTGTTTTGACATGGTATAGATGATTCTATAGTAAAAAATAGTGAAATAAAAAAATATGCTAAAAGAAAGTACTGTATGTAGATATTATCAAATAGAAAGGTTGTGTAATGCAATCTGATGTATGCAAATGTATTTTAATCCTTTTTTTTTTTATTTTATTTTTTTAAATACATGACCGCATTAAACCCTCCCCTTCACTCCCCTAAATATTCGCAAGCACCAATGATTAACGTGCAGTGGCAGCGTTACCTCTTTTTCAATTGAATTGCACAAGGAGTTTTAATTTTTTTTATATATTTTTTTTTTTTAACGCTGCAGGGAAAAACAAAACAATCTTGCGATCAATTGAATTCCCCCCAGCATTTGCTACTAAAGTAGGAACCAGTCCATGCTGCCGGAATCCAGTAAGCACAACATAATAACATTCTACACTACATCCACCCGGAACAAACCCTCACTCAGCTGGCAGGGAAGAAAAGCCACTAAAGGGAAAGTGCAGTCACACTGTATACTTTCCAGGGGGTACATTTTTCTTTCTACTCTACTCTCTGAGTTAGCCTATTTGTTATGCATATATTATAGAACTAAGAAAAGTCTGGCCAGATAAACATTTGTAAATTGTTTTACATATGCAAAATGTATGCTTCTGTATATACAGTGGTAACAATAAAAATGTTTATTTAATTTATTTAAAAGGATAACAGCCTCACCTTTTCTTGATGGAAGGTCTCCACTCTGGGTGCCTTCAGTTCCTATGTAAACAATCTCCCCATCTTTCACCATTTCATTCCAAAGACTGCAGAAACCATCTCTTGTGAACGCGAGCTGGAAATGAAGAAAATAGCCAACTGGTTTTCATTTATATGTTTCAGGAACCTGTAGAGGACTATAAAACCATGCTTAATTACATCTACTCATTATAAAAGAATGACATATGGCACAGTAGCTAGCATTGCTACTTCACAGTACTGGGGCAGTGGGATCTATTCTAACTAGGGCACTATCTGTGTAAAGTATGTATGGTCTCCCAGTATTTGCGAGAGTCTCTCCCAGAGGCTCCAATTTCTCTCCTATAGCTCAAAAACATACCAGTGCGTTAATGTTATAGAGTGCGTGGTAGAGGATTTAGTCTAGAAGCTCCACTGGGACAGGTACGGATGTGAAGGTTTATTCACAGTGTTGCATAGTACGTTGATGTTATATAAATAAAGGTCAACAATAATATGTCCCACACAAACTGGTAACTGACAAAATAAAAAAAAGCTGCAATGTGTGAACCAGATATTTGGCCCAATCACCGAAATAACAGATGTGTCTAATCCACATCCCCATTAGATTGTCACACAGAGCAAATATTGTTGCTTAGTACTCAGGTTGATCCACCAGTTCTACACATGCGAGAGCACCTTTGGGTTAACGTGTTTTCAAATTATTTCACATAAAGGTGTGCGACATCACGATCTTCCTACACCAGTGAGACAGGAGCTTCATATAGCCACCTTGATGTTAGGGGGAGGAGGTCTGCTCCCTTCAGTATATATGTCCTCCTGCTTAACATTATTATCACCCCCCCCCCCCCCACCCCCATTGTTCTGCCCCTCCCCTTTAGATGGTAAGTAGAATGCAGAGTAGAATAGGAAGGAATTGGCGCAAGCTGAGTGTGTACACAGGAGGAGGTGTGCTGGTGGCATAGCTAATAAACGGAGGACTTGAGGGAAGTGGGCCCTCACAAGTAGGGCCCGCTTCCCTCAAGTCCTCCTTTTTTTAGCCATGCCACCAGCACACCTCCTCCTGAGTACACACTCAGCGTGCGCCAATTTCCTTCCTATTCTACTACGCATTCCTCCACTTCTCATGTCTCTATCCTTAAGCTAGGGTAAAATGTTTATAGCCTAGCACCTCATTGCTGCTGGTTTGGCTTTTCATTGCTACAGTTTTGCCTATATTGTATTGTCCTGTTATGTTATGAACTATTATACTGTATCCTCTGTAGAGCACTTTATAAATTAAAACTAATAGTATAATTATCTTTTCGTTATAAAGAACCAACAATGTTAGCAGCCCTGTACAGTTAGGGAGTTGATCTTGAACATACAATCACTACAAACGGAGCTCATGACCAAAATAGAATAAAATAAGGGAACCCTGCATGCAAGAGCTAACAATCTGAAATTACATTCCCCTCACCCGACACTGTTCCTGTCACATGCCAACCCCCAATATAATCAGAGGTAAACAGGTCACTGCCTCAAACAAGATCACACTCATCTCCTGATAAACTCTGAGCTGCTGAGCTCAGATGATGTGATTGGCTGATACTAGGTTGTAACTGCAGAGAAGGAGGTTAAAGTGAAAAATGTAAATACACTAACCCTTGTTAAAAATACTTTGAAATGCCACATCATGTCTCCAGCTCTCCAAGGGACCCAGTGCAATGGTGACTGAAATGCTCTCCATACAGCAAAGTTCAGCCCAGAGCAGCTGTTCTATTACAGCAATTGAGGGCTTTATCTAGCTGCATATGTTAATACTAAGTAAACTAGTATATAGCCAGTACAAAAATAAATAATAATTAACCCCACACACACACTTACAGAAATCAAGAGATTTCACAAAGGACCAATATAAACCCATAGTAATGGCATCAAAGTATATACCAGGTCTAAAAGTAGCACTACACACAGGAATTGCATACCTCAATATCTAGATGTAAATCTAATATTATATAAACTCACAATTACACCAGTTCACCTTGTAACAGCAAGCAACCTATGGCAGATTGGAATACATTTCTCAGACAATTTGTTTTCAGTTCAGGCAATATATTTCAAACTGACCCAAACAAACGACACTAAGTCCAGGGATAAACTCTTAGCAGGTATTGTGAAAGAAATAGCAAGTCAGTTACCAAATACATCTTAACAAGTCTGAAAGCGGAGCTAGGTTGTTTACTACTACTATTATTACACGATGTGTTTCACATCAACACATGTTTTCTCCCTACTCTTCTGTCTGAAGGGTCATACCTTGGCATGACCTTAATGTCAATAATTACTGTGACATTTAGCAGAACTATATTCTACTCAAATGATGAGAATTTAAATGACCAATAAACGCAAAGCACAAGCTGCATAAACTTTACTACCAACATTCAAATGTTCAAATCACAGTAACCTCTAAGTACTGGGACAGTGAAATCAAAATTACCATTTCTAAGTTACTGTACACTTAAGAAATGTAAATTTGATACACCAAACTGAGCAGACTTCTTCAGTTAGCAGGCAGAAAAGACAGAGCTCAATAAGACCCATCTTACGACGATGGCTATACAAACAGCCTGTTGCAGCCAATGGCAGTCTGGATTTTTCACCCTCTGACTGATTCCAATACTATCAGGCTCAAATTTGATAATGTAGGATGCAGCAAAAAGTGCCATCCTTGAACAGGCACAAGTTTACAATGTGTGGCCAGCATTAGGGAATGCACTCTCGGGGCTGTTGTGGTGCATTGCCCCGAGTACACAGACATCAAAGAATTGCTCTATAGATCACTATGTCAGTATATAAACATACATACACCATTTTGTATGGTCAAAATAGAAAAGTATTACAAAAAAAAAAAAAAAAAAAATTATGGTATAAACGACCACATTAGGTATTGTTCTATTTAAAGGCAGAATTTGCAAAGTTAATTTACGTTACATCATCTAAAAACATATAAATCTAAAATATATATGTCAAATAAAATAGGGCTGACCTTTAAGAAAATAAAAAAAAAAATATATAAAAAAACAAATAATTTCTTTCTCAAATTGAACCTACAGCTTTAATTTGTACACACTTGATAAGGAAAAGGAAGATATCATAATTCACTGGGAATATATTTCCATATATAATTGCTAACAGATGTATAACTACTGCCCCCCCCCCCCTCCTCCCCCAAAAAGAGGCATTCATCAATTCCCAATGAGAACAGAAATTCAAGACTCCTAATGCTCTTCCTCTTAAGAACCTTAAACATTTACAATATTATTCTGAAGTTATAATTTCAATTAACCTTTAAGCATAAAGGAAACTTTGTATTTTTGCATCTTTTTGTGCCAAGGTCATATTTCCCCCATGGATAAGCTCTCTATATTGAAAGTCTGTGGGGTGGATATGCAGGATTAAAATAACCAGGAGAACACACAATAAGTCTATGCTATCCCACTGTACAGACTACAGCAGTGGTTCCCAAACTGTGCGCCTAGGCTCTCTGGGGTGCCTTGGAGATCTCACAGGGGTGCCTCGGCCAGGACCAGTGGTAAGCAAGGCGGGGGACTACTTGGTAATTATTTTGGCTTAGGGGTGCCTTGAAAAATTTTTGGAGACCCTAAGGGTGCCTTGAACTGAAAAAGTTTGGAATCCACTGGACTACAGGGTTTGTGACCACCTCCTCTTTGCCTGCTATATTTTCAGGAGCCCCATCCACATCCACTACCCATTTACATCATATCCACCCCTGGGTTTAGGTTTATAAAATACATCCTCACCAGGCTTATAAAGCAGCCTTGGAAGTTGATAAGGGGATTATGGGACACAGACAAGCAATGGCTCTCATTGCCGAGCTGGTTAAAATGGTACATGAAAATTAATATGCACAAATCTAAAATTAAAACTATATATAGAACCTACATTTAATACATGCCGTGGTATGGGTAGTTCTAAATACTAGAACATTACTTTCGTACTGGACACAGTTCTGTTTCAGGGTTCAATAAGAAAGAGCACCTTTGTATTATAAAATGGATTACAGTTCTCCCAGTTACTGATACGAGTCTAGGTCAAACTCTACTGCTTTTGAATAATACATTGTACTGGCTAGAAGCATTAAGAAATTCTCACTTTCTGACTAGGTTGACACGTCTCATTTGTCACAAGATACATACATGTGTGCAGTGACCGGGAGGTTTTCCACTGGCTATGAAAAGGATTTGAGCCAGGATGTGCATCTGTACAAAGCAGAGTAAAACTAAAACCAAGAAAACTTTTAAAAGGTCTAACAAAATCCCATTCATTAATACTTTGCTATTTGTGTCACTCAAAATATGTACAAAAATCAGTGTCCTGGCTAGTGTCTTAAATGTTGGCTGAAACAATTAAAAATAATGAGCACACAAGTCATGAACCCAGCACAGTTACCCCACTGGCGCTGAGAAGTTGGGCATGTTTTAATGCAAATGCAATATATGCAAATGCATGTAAAAATAAAACCCATGTGAATGAGCTATAGCCGTGAATGGAGGTGCATAGCATAGTAATTGTTTTCTTCTCCCCACATTAATATATATTCAATTAACCTAAGACTTGCGCACCCTTTAATTGCTTTTTACTAGACTTTATTTTTCTTTCCACTGGATTATAAATAAACGGCATGGATCTCCCTATGAATTACAAATGAGGGACATTTCCCATTGGATTACAAATTATTCCTTCAGGATTAAAAAGGCAATAAATAGGCATGTGTGTTTAATTTAAATTTTATACTTTTTTTAATAATGGACAGTTGGAAAAATTATAGAATTAAGGAAGCGCTCATGCACGGTATATCTATTGGGTCAGTGAGAGCCTCTGTTGATGAGGTGATCCACCTCAAATTTGGTTAAGGATATTATCATCATCACCATTTATTTATATAGTGCCACTGATTCCGCAGCACTGTACAGAGAACTCATTCACATCAGTCCCTGCCCATAGTGAGAGTGAGAGACTAGGGTCAATTTGATAGAAGCCAATTAACCTACTAGTATGTTTTTGGAGTGTGGGAGGAAACCAGAGCACCCAGAGGAAACCCACGCAAACACAGGGAGGACATACAAACTCCACACAGATAAGGCCATGGTCGGGAATTGAACTCATAACCTCAGTGCTGTGAGGCAGAAGTGCTAACCACTTAGCCACCGTAAGGATAATAAATAAATAATCACAGCTCTCAATCTCTAACAGTGTCTATACTTAAATATATGGTGTACTATAGATGGTGGGGGCAGTTGTAATACTTTGCAATAATAATGAAAAATGTTGGAGGTTATTGCCCACACCTGCCAGGACTGGTCAGACGCATTTCAATGGGCTTTCTGCTTCCACTGAAATATATTATCTATACAAGTTAATGGTCATAAACAGTGTTGTGCAAAGCAAAGTAAAAATGACCAAAACAAACTGATTTTTAAAATAAATCAATGTTTATTACAGTGGAGAGTTATAAAGTTATTTATGGTGATTTTGTTTTGTGAACAAAATCGACCACTGATAGATCTCCCCCTTAATCTGATGTAGCTATAAGGGCAAACCCAAAAGTAACAATTGTAATTTAAAATATTTTCCCCATGGTGATATGCCCAATCTGTTTACTGAGCAAATGTGTTCAAAAAGGGAGAGAGTGCAGAGGAGGGCATACAAAGATGGGAGGGAATTGTGTGTGGGTTTGGGACAACATACATTGTTGTATTACTGCAAAGTGTATGACACCCAAACAAAACACATCTACCATTCAGGATGTGTTTACAAAGATTGGTTGGACTGAAAAAGGAGTTAGATGGGTGGGATGGACATTTTTAGTTCTTACTTTTTTATGGATATTGTTACTCTACATATGCAGCTTCCGCTCATAGGGGATATTCAATTGTTAGCGTTAACGAAAAAAAAACGAGCGCTGTAACGAGCGCTCAAAAAATCTTAGCGTTAACACGGTAAGTTCTCTTTTATACTGGGGGGGGGGGGGGCAACTGATATGGAGAATAATTTGATCCATGTCTTTCTTGCTTCCCACACACATACACATACACACTTGCTGAGCCAATTTGGTCATTTTAAACCACAGTGGCTGAACATTTTGCACAATGTATGCCAACCTCATCATTAACAATTCAAAACCAATTAGATTGGATCCTGCAATATGGACAATCAGGTCAGACGACAAATTCCCATTAGCACATGTTTGAAGCCATCATCCAATCCTGGGAATGGGATCACCTGTTTGGATTCCTACACATTTGCAATCTAGATGCAAAACTGCTCACATTGGATTGTTACATGTGTACCTAGAGAAAGACTTGAGGATCTGCTTTTAAAAAGGAGTTTAACTTTTACCCACTAACTGGGAGCGATTTAAAAATAAACATATAAAAACAGTAAAGCTAGATTACATCTGGGCAATGAAATACTAAGCCATTAGCAATATTTGCTGCCAGTGAAGATAAAAGCTGAAAAGTCACATATTGCAAGTAAAGTAGTCATTAAAAGTATGAATTTAACCTACAAAGTTATCATTGTAATATGAAGTTAGCTATAATTATATAATTTGTCTTCTATTGGAGTACATATGCAGCTTCCGCTCATAGGGGATATTCAATTGTTAGCGTTAACGAAAAAAAAACGAGCGCTCAAAAAATCTTAGCGTTAATACGGTAATTACTCGCGGAATTTCAGCTCGCCGCTCCCTGAGCGGCGAGCTGAAATTCCCCGAGTAAACTACCGTATTAACGCTTTTCGCGCGCAATATTACCGTATAAACGGTAATATTTTTTGAGCGCTCGGTTTTTTCCGTTAACGCTAACAATTGAATACCCCCCATACAATATAAAAACTTTGCATGAAATAAGACATTGGAGCAGCTTCAAACGGAATCAAGCAATCAAATTTTATTCACAATTAAACCACATGCAAGGAACATTCATCGCAACCAAGCTTTGTGAGAAGCAAGTTAAATAGAGACCCATACTATTTGTATGTATATAATAAGAATCCAACTTTACCTGCAGATCTGTCTTCAGCCATTTGGAATCAAACCTTGATTGTGCAGCCAGGGTGAACTTTTCTGAAGACATCATGCTTGCAGTACCCTTCCTAGCATAAAGAATAAAAACAACCTGATTTCAAATCACTTCCACTAATTCTGAAGTATATCTGCGATGAAGGTTGAATGGTACATTTCTAGTACAAACAGTTGCCTTTATAATGCAGAACAACAATACAGAAAGTCAAAACACAAATTAGGTGTAAACAGTGCTCATGAAAAAATCCCTCTCCTATTTCAAAATAGTGAGTCAATGCAATTTTCAACAAATACAACATTCACTAAACCAAGTGACAATATACTGAATTCCAAAGTCCAACAACTGTGTGAACTTTCTGCAAATTCTCTGGAATGATGAGATCTCTTGTTGGGAACGTGATTTATATATATTAAAAAAAAAAAAGCTATTTTTTCTTATTGTCATTTTTCTAAAACATTTAGGGGCATATTCAATTGTCGACGGAAACGCAGAAAATCTTGCGCTCGTCGCAATATTACTGTTACCACGGTAAAGTGCGCGTAAACACAGTTAATACGGTAATTTTCTCGCTGGATTCAGCTACATATTACCATATTAATGGTACTAGTTTTTCCGCGGCATGGAAAACTAACAATTGAATATGCCCCTAGTGTGGATAGTTTAAAATTTTTAACACAAAAGAAGGTGCGGTCAGCACTATGATGTTTTTTTATTTTTACATGTTTCACTCCTGGAAAGAGGAATAAATCACATTCATAACAAGAGAACACCATTTTAGAAATGTCACACGGTTGTTGGACATTACTTTGGATTCAACATATTGTCACTTGGTTTAATGAATGTTGCATTTGTTGAAAATTGTATTGAGCCACTATTTTGAAATAGGAGGGGATTTTTTTTTCATGAGCACTATTTAGCCAAACAAAAATTGGGTGTGTTATAGTGGAAATTGTTTTTTTGGATGATAACCTATGGTGTACATTGCTACATGTGATAGAAGCGCAGGTCAATCTAGCAAAAAATAATTTTCTTTTAAAAAAACGCAACCTTCAAAACGGTTGATAAACCACATAAGACTCTAGACATATGCAGATATACATATGTCCTATAGTTTAAGAACAAAGCAAAACCATATAGTGCCACTTTCAAAACAAAATTGCATTCATATTTCTTACATACTGTATAAAAGATTACAGCAAAACTTGTGTTACCCATAACAAGAGCAGTGCCATAATCTGGTCAAGAACAGCAATAAACTTATGTTATTAAGACTGAAGCCATACAGGATATAAAGTACATGAACAATAGTCAGAAGTAGAATGAAATTTAGCAATATATTATTTCTTTTTTATGCATAATTTATATTCTATATTTATGAAAAGGGTTTTTAAAAAGTTTAGTCTACTCCCATGACTACAAGCACCTATTTAATTATGCAAGGTCAATAAGTACATCTGTCTTTCTAGTATAAGAACACCAAAATTTAGAAGAAAAGCCTGGACAAAAATAATTAATGTTGTGTAATGAGGGAATACAGGATTTCAAACACCAGCTGTGCAAGGACTAATCGTGATCATTAATGACTACAATTTGCAGGTTTAGGTCATCAATGCAGAAGATTAGTCCTTGACTGAATGAACCAACGATCTTAATTGGCTAAACTAACTAGCCATTGATTAACCTACCAAAGTAATATGCAGCCCGATCGTGAGGGCATGGAAAAGATCTTGTTGCCGACCACTTCAAAAACGCTGAAACGTCACTAGCTATCCTACAATTATAACGCTATGTTGCCAGATAAATATCTCATTAAATCCATAAGATCAAAATTGGCATGGCAAAAAATGCAGTTAGAGGATACTGCTTTTAGTTTGCGAGTAGTCACTGTGACAAAGTGGAGTGCCTCTGCCATGTTAATACAGGTCAACACAGAAAACGAATCATCATTATTTGGTAGGCACTGCAAAACTCTACAGTGCTGGGCAGTCAGATTGACATTTGCACATGAACAGAGAACATACTAAGTTGAGGAAGGAGGTGCAGATGTGATACAAATTGTGCCTGAGAGCTTACAGTCTAGAGGGAGCGGCAATGCAGAGACAATAGGAGCTAGTGGAACAGGAGTAGACATGAGACTGGAGCAAAATCAGCTAGGGGTAGGATAGGGTTTGAGAAAGTGCTTGGAAAGTTGAAAGTTGGGGGACGATCTGGTCAGGCAGGGTAGAAAGTTCTAAATGGGGAACAGCAAGGGAGAAATCTTGGAGGCGAGAGTGATGTGTAGGTCAGAGGGAGTGTACCCTGTGACAGAGTTGGTCAGGGCTTTAAATTTTAATTGAGACATTTGAGTTGAATACTGGATGCCATGGAAGCTGAGGGCGAAGTTGAAGATGACAAGACAGGAAATTGGGAAGAGCACGATGTTACCAGCTGTGAGGGAGGCAAGAGAAGCAGTAGTGACACTAAAAGGGGGGGGGGAATTAGGAACTAGGTTTTGGACATGTTGGGCCTCATTCATCAAGGAACGCAAAACGAACCTAATGGGTTTTTTGTTGTTGTGCGTTTTCAAAAAACAAACAAGTACATGGGACATACCCACGTCCGTTCTCGTCAAGGAGTGATGTAAAGATACATCTGTTGATAAATATGGATGTAGGTCCACTCTGCTCTAACAGACAGTATACTGCAGGATACGTCCAATATGTATGTGGAATATAAAGTCATAAAGAATCCACAGGGAAAGAAAACTATTGAATTAATGTCACCTGTTAATAATGTAGTCATTAATAACAAAACAAAGAAATAAAAAAGGTAAAGGGTAAAGAACTTACCGTTATAAGGGATAACCCATCACATAATTCAATAAGGCCTGAATCATAACTGCAGTGTTTATTTGATATATCAACTAAATCCATTGATAAATTGAGCTACTATGGTGTAAAATGTGAAGTCAGAAGGACTGCTGTATGTTTATTTGGTGGCTATGCACATCCCGGTGTTAGATAGCAGTGTCACCTGTGGCAGCTTCAAAGGCCCCTGTGGTGTCTATAAGCTGACAAGTTAGTTTTTTGGACACCTGAATAGACTTTTTGGAGCCGTGCACAGCTTGACATCCTTGCAAACAAAGGCAGCATTTGAATGCTGCCTATACAGGTATACAGAAATATGAAATTCAAATAAAATGTCTTCATATTTTGGGAAATCTGTGTGGCACTCCATACCGAGAAGCAGAAATCTCACCCGGGTTGTGAATTAAACTTACTAGCAGTACCCAGGAACAGTTTTAATCATATGTCTTTCGGAAAAGGATGTCCCATTGTTATAATTCCATCATGTATGGTATTTAAATGTGCAGGAGATTATGACGGCTTTATTGAAGGGGGAGTTATGTCTCTGGGATATGGTTGTGAAGAGTTACCAAAAGATCAAAACTTTTGGAAAATTTGTGAGCAAACTATAGTGACACTCAGGGGACATTCCTGCTCCCCTATTAGCATCAACACTGCCCCTGTGAAGGCCGTCCCATTTCATTGTGCTTAAAAAAATGGTGTTGAGAAGGGGCAAATTGTCAGTTTCTTGGAGATCAATCTAATTGAAGGACTGCCCATCTTTTCTGACTACTGCAAGTGATGCGACAGAAAATGTAAAGTACCTTTGAGAGCAAAGCTTAAGTTAGATGCTGCTGTGCGCATTCGAGCTTGGCACACCCTTACTATACACTGTCTACATGCATACGCCCATTTCCCTCCCCATTCTGCCCATGAAATTGTAGGCTGCACTACAGGTCTTCTGCACTCAAAGATGAATTGGATGTTGCTGCGTTCCCTGACGTATACTCCGGTTCTAGACATATGCAGTACGATTTTAAGCAAAATACGGCATGTATCGACACTTGCATTCCTGGATGCACCATGCCTTTTGAGTTTTAGGTAGGGCTGGGACATCCAGGTGGAGATGGTGTTTGGATAGACAGAATATAAGAGGGATAGATGTCATGGGAGGAGAAGTAGATTTGTGTGTCGTCAGCATAGAAGCGGTACTGGAGGCCATAACACAAGAAAAACTGGAGGGGAGGACGTGTCAGTAGTAGACACACTGAAAGAGTTAAATTTTGACATCTATTCCTTTTCCCTGTTTACATATTGGCATTCTCAAAGGTTTACATTTGTACTATTGGTAGAGTTCTTTTCTCTGCCTCTAGCGCTTATATACAAGTATTTATTGACATGGCTGAAAAAACAGCAGTCATAAATGACTCTGCTTTGTATGTTCATGGTCTCCAATATTTGAATTGTTGTCGTCTTCTATTGGTGTGGATATTACAAAATATAGATACAGGCTGCCCTGCATTCTTGTACTAGAAACCTCACTTTTATTATCTTGCGCAGCAATGGTATATATTTGTTATTATTAAATGGCGTCCTTTCCAATATCTCACTGGATCTCTCAAACCAGACTCTTCTCCATCTATTGCTCGATTTATTTTCCTCCAAACTACTTGAGTTCAACCATCTATGCAACTTTCTCTCCTCTCACTCCAGTCTTAATTCTCTGCAATCAGGCTTCTGCGCCCCCCCCCCCCCCCAACAACAATCCTTTGAATCTACCCTCACAAACGTGATCCATAATCTCCTACTTACAGCAAAATCTAAAGCTCACATCACCATACTTATCTTCCTATACACCTCTGCTGCTTTTGACACTGCTGATCACCCTTGACTCCCTTGGCATTCATGACAGGTTTTTTCCTGGTTCTCTTCCTACCTACCCAACCACTCCTCCAGAGTGTCTACCTATTGCACATCCTCCCCTCCACTCCCATTATGTATTGATGTCCCACAGGCTCTGTTCTCAGCCCTCTGCTTTTCTCATTGTACACTTCTTCTCTTGGTGAACTAATGCACTAATTTGGCCTCCAGTACCAGGCCTCTACTCTGATAACACCCAATGTACCTCTCCTCCTTGACCTTTCCCCTTCTGTACTAACTTGTGCAACCAATCTCTGCCATCACCACATTGATGTCTACCCAAATCTCAACATGTCCAAAACAGAGCTCATCTTCCCTCCTCCCCTCCACTCTCCCTTACCAGCAGCATCACAATTTCCTCAGTCTCCAAGCCCATTATCGTGGCATCACCCTTGACTACACCCTATGCTTTATTCCCACATTTTCTCTCCTAGTCCTGTCACCTCCACCTTCAAAATACTGCTAGAACGCACCCTGATCTTACCAGAGATGTATGTAAAACTCCTATCCATTTTCTCATCATCTCATACTTCTATTACTGTAATCTTCTTCATTCTGACATTCTGCCCACACATCTATCCCTGCTTCAATCCATCTTAAATAAAGCGGCAAGACAAATCTTCTTCTCCCACCACTCCACATCCACCGCACCACTCTGTAAATCCCTATACCTGCTCCAATGTCCTCCAGAATACAATTCAAGTTACTCACCTTCACTTACAAAGCACTCTCCAACACCACCCCTTTTCTTTACTAGAAGTTACCGTACTCCTACCTATACTACTCACCAGTACGCAAAGTGGGCCTGTACACGGCAGCATGCCATACCGCTACTTCTACCAATGCTGTGATTGACTAATCAGTATGTTGACTGTATGCCGAGTATTCTACTACACCTGACACTGTCTCCCTCCCATTCCTGTGTAACCTCCCGTGAGCTGCTACACTCCCTCCATCCCAAGGTGTGGTCTGAATCAGATTGCCACTATCTCTGATTTTACTACCGCCGGGGGTCGACTGATATGAGCGGGAATTGCCAGTGGCAGAGAAGTCACTGAGCTCCTGAGAGGCACAGTCATGCGATGATTGTTGCTAGCTTTGTGTCCTATTACCACTCAGCCACCAGTGGAACCCGTGCAGCGGGTATTATCACCATTTTAATATCTGTTGTCAGCATGATTATAATGGAGGTGGTGCTGTGTGGTTGGTACACCTAGAATTTGTGCATTGCCGATACTCAGGATAGCCTTTTGATCTTTTTGTACCTCTTGCAGCTGCCAGCTCTCCTCCGCTGCTTACAAATGCCCTAGACAATTACCTATAAGGTGCTGATAAATTTCTATTGACACTATTATTTTCATCGGATAAGAGTATTTTGCATGGCATATTTCTCTGGTGTACTGTAAATAGTACAGGTTTTGCTAAAACAGATCTCACCATATCATTTTATAACACTACCACTTTACTGTGGTTGAAGGTGTTCCCTTATTTCCAGCTTCAAGAATCCAGTAGAATTTACCACGTCTCCTCAATCTCTGTAGCCACTGCTTAGTCTCCTCCTAATTGTCCTCTCCTTCCCATCTTACCTTATCTACCACCTTCTTCTCTAAGCTTTATTCTGTCTGATCCTCTTCTCCCTCCTATCCTACCTCCCCATCTTCCACAGCCTACCTGCCTGTTATCCCTGCCCCTGTCTCTCCATCACCTCTTCTTTCTATCCTTCTAAAAGTTAGATCTGCTACCCACTTTGACTACTATGCCTAATGTCACATCTGCTCCTATAGCCCCTTCCATCTAAAATGTAAGCTGTCATGGGCTCCTTTGCCTATATCTTATGTCTGTCTGCAGGGCCGTCATCAGGGGGGTACAGGGAGTACAGCATTATGGGGCCCAACAGCAGATTGGGGCGCCACCATAACTGGGCACAAAAATATGTATTAGGGGAGAAGTCCTCCACAGTCAATTAAGGGCAGTAGCAGGCAACATTTCTAGGCAACAGCTGCTCCTGAAATGTGAGATGTTGGGGGAAAGGTGGCGTCTGTGTGTAATGAAGGATGAGGCAGTAGGCCTCTTTGTAGGCAGCATGTCTGCCTCCACTGCCAAGATGTCAGGGCCCCACAACTGCCACCACCATTGCTCCAGTCTCAGCCCCCAGATGCCTGGCCCCCAGACAGAGAAAAGCAACAAGGCAGAGAGGCTCCCTGCAGCATCACCGATGTCATGTAATAAATAACATGACAGCGCTGTCACTAGAGAGGAGCCAAAAGGAGACTGCAAAAAGACACCGAGATGGGGTTGACTGTAGAGAATGGGGGGAGGCAAATTTAAGAGGGGGCCCTATGTGTTATATTTGTACTAGGACCCGTAATTTCTGATGGCAGCCCTGTCTGTCTGTAAGGTGCTGTAGCATATTAGAAAACAACAATGATTTTACTTTTTACAATAATAGAATGTATTAACACTGCTAATCAATCTTTCAAATCAGTCAGATAAAAGATAATTTGGTTTTATGTGCCAAACTTTCATGTAATGCCTGACTGTACTCAATTCATGCAACAAAGTCTTTATTCTGTTTTGTTACAACCTAAAAGCCCTCAATTCATGCTCATGACCACACATTTAGTGAGAAAATGTATGAGAAATTCATCCCCGAATTTTTCAAACGTTACTACCATTGATCAAAATTACAAGTCTACAATCAAGACCAAGACCACATGAACAGTGTATCATACCATAGACCACATGAAAACAAAATATCATTAGAGTAGATTGCAGCTTGTGATTGGTCATCCCGATCACACCTCCCTCTTCTAATATCAATTAAAGAAAAAGAATTACATTTATTTGTCTTTTCTGTATTACTGGACCAGCAGAGCCACAGGAAAAGGGCTGCACGCAGCTCCAGCTAGGGATAAGGACACCTTCGTAAAAAAACTTTTACATAAGTGGTGGCAAAACTTGAACATTGAAGTATTTTTTCATTCACTATATCTTAAAGTCTCAATTTTAGATACATCATCATCATCATTTATTTATATAGCGCCACTGATTCCGCAGCGCTGTACAGAGAACTCACATCAGTCCCTGCCCCATTGGAGCTTACAGTCTAAATTCCCTAACACACACACAGACAGAGTGAGAGAGACTAGGATCAATTTTTGATAGGAGCCAATTAACCTACCAGTATGTTTTTGGAGTATGGGAGGAAACCCAGGCAAACACGGGGAGAACATACAAACTCCCTACAGATAAGGCCATGGTTGGGAATTGAACTCATGACCCCAGCGCTGTGAGGCAGAAGTGCTAACCGCTTAGCCATCATGCTGCCCATACACATCACTGTGTGGAAATGTGCAAATTACATATATACATACTTAATTGCCAACATTTTCTCAGAGACACTTTGGTACTGGACAGGTGGTTATTATCCTGTCATGCATAGTATGGTCTAACTAATCATTCAAGGTCTAAAATTCCCATCAAGGTAGGCTTGTTAAACTTGTTTAAAAATGCCACATATTTGGATTTCCAGTGTTCCCATTAATTAAAATTTACATTATAAAGCCCTAATAATAACAGTGTATGGTGGGAACTGCATACAGTATAAAACAATTATAGAAATTGTACTGTGCAAATGGTCTGTATTGAAAACCAGGATCATTTGCATTGACAAAATTTCAAGGACATTTCTTGCTTTTAAAGACCTGCAACTGTCCATGTAAATTAAAGCCACTTCCAATATATGTGCTTAGAATTAGCACAATGATCAATTATAGATCAAAGTGTCTGCTGAACATTCGGCCCACGACTCCTTAGATCTTATTATTTAATAACACCGTTCCGTATATCGGCCACAAGCCACATGTATAATGTGACACGCGAAAGACACATAGTTTAAACAAAGATATAGATGTAAGAACATAGATGACGAGCAGGAGGAATGCTAGAACACAGGGCTTATGGCTGTCACATCTCCCAGATCACTATTGTACAAGCATTTGCAATATCCCCTCTCATCTGATATGACTTACCCAGGTATCCTGCGTGGGTGAAACAACCCCAACGGGTCACACACACACCCTGCCACAGCAGGTACCCTGCTCACCCGTCAGGATCAAACGGCCTCTATGGGGCTACACAGGAAGAAAACGACCCATCCAGCAGCAGCTTTAGCCAATGAGAGATCAGAATACATCCAGCGCTGCGAATCAGGGTCATGGAGGGGCGGGACATCCTTCCAGAGCTGCAAAGGGGACGGGAGTGGGGAGGGTGGTGACGATTTTGCCAGTCAGTTCTCACGTGACGTGTTGCCAAGCGGTGCAAAACATATTCCCTGTGTGTGTAGCCCGATACACGGTGCTGCTGTGCAGTGAGACACTCGTGCTACATGAACGGACAGACACTTAATGTTGAGGTTTTATTTTAATGCAACGCTGTAATATAGATTAGGGATGGTGTATTGCTTGTCAGAGCTGAAATTTGCTTGCAGCAGAAAAACGTGGGGCTAAGAGGTAAGGTGCTGTATTTAGGAGGACCAAGCATGTAATATAAATCCCAGGGACATTTTGCTTTTGAGCAAGTACACTTATGCATGGCAAATACAATGCACTCTAGTAATGTATAGTTTGTAGTGGGCAGAGAACAATCTGTAGCCAATCAGATCAAAGTATTGTTTACAGCAGCACGGATAGCTTCAGGAATTGTGTAGTATGATTTTGGGAGGCAGTGTCTAACCATTGCTTTGATTAAGGTCTTCTGTGTTACAAATCGCCAGCATAAATGCCGGGGAATCCACTTTTTGACATGTAGTTGTAAGTTTCATTTTTATTTGGTTTGGGAGTTCACCTAGGCTTTCCCAGTGTGCTCACTTGCAGTAAATGTAAGTTAATGGAGCTGGCAATGTTTGGAAAAACGCAAAGCTCAACCCACTAGTAACATTGCAAGTGGGTATGGAGTCATTGGAAACAGCAGTTTCCATTTTCAGACTTGTTTACTCGTTGTAACGTACAAGATTTGCTCCAGTGGGTATGAGGCCTAAATGAGACTAGAGTTGCATGTGATGCAGTAAGTGTCATGATGTGAGGAAAGGTAAAAAGTGGAAGCCACATACTGAGCAGTATTAGTGACACAAGTCTCCTGTCAAACACTACATGAAACAAAATTCATACATCAAACTTGTTTCAGACAGATGCCAACTATTTGAGGGACATGACGCCACCTGTGTTGTACTGCCCCAGCTCCAAACCCGCAATTCCCAGGATAAGCAATAAAGTAACATATTTTAGTTGCAAGTTGATAACACAATGTATGCTAACCATACTATAAAGTATCCAAGGGTTAAAGATAAAAAAAAAAAGGCTGTGCTTATGAATCGCCCCTTAATTACATACAAAATAAAATTCACTTCTATAACCCTAAATTGTAAAAAAAAAAAAAAACTATACCGTAGAAATCTAGAAAAATATATTCAACACTTGATTGGCATAAAGCACATGTATGTCATACATAAAAAACTTTAAAAGTATAAATGTTTGAACTAGAATCTTATTCAAATAAGGTGCCAATATTGGGCGCAGAAGTTTTCTATGAAATCCCTGGTTAAACATAGCCCTTGGGCAGAGGAAAATAGCAGGCACTGTAGTACCAGAGATCCTTGCAGTCTTTTATGTTGCTAAATGTAGGCAAAGAAGATTTCTCATCAGTCCAGAAAACAAAGCCACTGTAATCGTTGCACTGATATAGGTAGAGGAACTTGTTCCAATTCCAGTAAAACACTGCAGCATATTTCTTGACCCTAATTTCAGTGCACTATAGGCCATTTTAATAAGAAAGATAAATGTCCAGATAACCAGTCCACTGATCTATAGTGAAGAGATCCAATCATCAAGGCTTACTAATTAGGCACCCGGTGTAACAGTGTACAAGCTAAAATGGAATCAGTGTAAAAGTTATTAAGAGATATCTCCTGTATTTAAAAGAATCTTAAATCAATTCATTATAAAAGTATAATATAGTATTATTTTAAAAATTGAATCTGTAAATGGATCTGACTTGTTTAGCACAATATATAACATGCCTACTCATAAAACAGATACACAGTCCAATATCGCTAAACTTCATAGCTGTCTGTTAACCTAACAGCCACAAACAGTTTTTTCTATATACATCACAATACTATAGAGTGGTACATCTAATGGTTTGTTATAATAATAATAATAATAATAACCTCCCCCCCTCCGATCACCCAAAGGATACAATGTATCTGTACTGTAGATAGCAAGTAAAGCAATAATTCTTCTAGCTACAAATGAAAATAGAAACAACCAAATAAAAGTGAAATGTAAGATCCTTATTCATACAAGCATATAGTAAACGTTCAGCATTCTTTATTGAATAATAGCAATCTTTTACTTCAATAAAATAATAAATAATTTTAATAACTTTAATATACAGAAGCTATTGCTATTATTATCAGCATATTATTAAAAAACTAAGGGGTAAATTTATCAAGCTGCGAGTTTCCAGCAGGTTTGGAAAGTGAAGATGTTGCCTATAGCAAACAGTCAGATTCTAGTTATAATTTATTTAGTACATTCTACAAAATGATTTCTAGAATCTGATTGGTTGCTATAGGCAACATCTCCAGTTTTAAAACCCACAGTTTGATAAATTTACCCCTAAAAGTTCAGTTAGTTTCATTGAGGCCTTCAGGTTGGTTGTAATGCTCTTAGTGTATGAATCTCATAGGATTCTCTTGTGCACAATTCCAGGACACGATTACCTCCTCTTTGAGTCGGTTATATTCCAACTGGCTTTAAATCTAAGGGGTTACTATTATACCTTTTTATAAAATAACAGGGAACACTGTTTATGCAATCTGTTTAAGATGTTTTGATGAAGAAAGCACAAGTAATGTACGTTGGGCCTCCATATAACATTCAGAAGGTTTTTAGGTAACCAGGCTATATCTAAATTATTACCTTTGTAATTGTGTTTTATTTTGTTGTATAAAGTATTCACACCTGCACTTCAATGCTTATAGTTTCCATTCACAACTGCTCCTCAGCTGCAGCCCCACAAGGGAAAAGGATTGTGAAATCTGCAACCATGTTTTAAGAGCTGACTGACATGGAAAAACATACAGAAAATAGTCTGAAGCTTGGGAATACATTGCAGCATTTTTAAAATATATACTCCTCCTCTCCATCTTTTCATTCCTCTTTGTGTATGGTCCTGCTAACTACCTACTAAGCAAACCAAAACTAAGTGTTATAGAAACACCACATCTTATAAAGCCGCAATACAACACTATGGGGTACATTTATCAAGCTGTGGGTTTGAAAAAGTGGAGATGTTGCCTAAAGCAACCAATCAGATTTTAGTTGTTTTGTAGACTGTACTGAATAAATAACTAGAAACTGATTGGTTTCTATAAGCAACATCTCCACTTTTTTTCAAACCCAAGACTTGATAAACTTACCCCTATCTCTTGTATCACTTTGCCTACTATAGTAATATCATTAATTGACAGTGCAATGGTTTTCTAGACTTCTAAAATGCCCCAAGTTTATGATATGGTGAACAAGCAAAATTTATTTATTAGCCCTAAATGTAGTGATTAGGACAAAGTAGACAAATGTTAAAATATAAACTAACCAATCTACAAAAGTCAAATTATTATGTGGGTAGAAAAAAGTGTTTTTTTATAGTATAAGGGGGAATTCAATTCTCCCCAAAGTACCGCCGCGCTAAAGATATTACCGTTATTACTGTAATATTTACCCGGCTTCCTGCTCACAGCTCAGGGAGCTGCGAGCAGAAAGCCGGCGTTAGAATTGCCGTACTAACGGTAATTCCGCACACTATTACCGTAATAATGCGCAGGCCGCGTTACTTTTAACAGTAACGAGCCCAATTGAATTCCCCCCTAACAGTTTATAAAATGTACATATCCTAAACAAAGACAATCCCAAAGTGTTATCCTGATGGTTATGTAGGATTCAGCTGCAGAGGAGTGTAATAATTGTAGCTTGCCTCCAAAAAATATGTGAAAATATACCTTTTTTTAAAATTATATTAAAATGCAGTCACCTGTGAACCAGCCAAACCATGTTTTCAGTAAGTTGAAGCGAAGGAGTTTTTATCTGCAAATTATTTTGTAAAAATAACAGCTATGCAGTCTCTCCAACCTATTCTTTCTAAATTGCAGCCCAGCAAGGCCTTCCTTTCAATATATCATGGTCTGTTTATCAGTTGTGTTTGTTGTAACCGCCCTAGCTGCCCCTCCCTACTTATTAACTTGTGTGGCTGGGACGGGGCAACGTCTTATAGGAGTGTGACATATAATATCCAAGCACCACACACCCAGCCCATTACAAGCATGGAGGAGCATCAGCCAGCAGTGTCACAGCTAAAAAGCTACCAGTTGCTGTTCCTCCATAACAGTGTAGGTGGACACTCCAGTGACAATCAAAACACTGAATGAGTTGCATTAAGTTACTATTTTTTATTTATTGGCATTATGGGGCTATGTTCGATCAATTAAATTAATTAGCAGTGGTCTATTCACTTAATTGTCATACAGACTGCTACAGGAAAGACAATGCCCATTTAATTTTTAAAGGGATACACAAGAGGTTAATTTTTTTTTAATGCAGCTAATGTAACTTTCGCTTTTATAAAATAGACATTATGCTCTCTTGTGTATCTAATTGTATTACCATATTTGTATAAAACATAATAATGTATTAAAACATGGTTGTGTAGAAATAAGGGTAATGCCTTTTCTGCATTAAGTTCTAATCCATATGCCTAACGCTTGTTTATCCTACGCTTCTGCAGGGTGTACATGTACGCACTGGTACGCCTGGTGTAAGTACTAATGCATACGCCTAACGCTTGTTAATCCTACGCTTCTGCAGGGTGTACATGTACGCACGCACTGGTACGCCTGGTGTAAGTACTAATGCATACGCCTAATGCTTGTTTATCCTATGCTTCTGCAGGGTGTACATGTACGCTCTGGTACGCCTGGTGTAAGTACTACTCTTTCTGCATTGCTTAAATTGCACCTGGCTTTACATATGGACGCAAGTACTCTTTTTCTTGTGTGCATATTTTTCTTACTTACGCCAAAGGCTCATATGTGTCCTCCTCCAAATGAGCCATTACATGAGCTTAAGCAGGCAAAATTATAAACCCCCCCCCCCTTTCCGTGAATCTGCCCCTATCTACTTTCATGAAGTGAATTCATCCCACAAAATACATCCATAAATTTATTTTGAGATTTCTAATGATTACAGGAATAACAAATATGTGCACTTTATTGATAAATGAATCTATATATTTGGGTCATGATACAATATTTATATAAAGTATTTGGGGGAGATACAGTTAGCTGCAAGATGTCTCCGGAACATTCGCGAGACACCACGTGGTGGAGATTTAACAGAAATCTCCATAAATTTTTCTGAGCAGAGTTTTCTACCATAAAGTCCAGCAGTGTGCGTGGCGTGATGTCTGCACGTCACATCGCCAGCAATTGAATATTCCCCATAGTGTTTTTTTAATAAAGTTCATTAACAAATTTGAGGGGTTTTCTTTTTAGATGTGTTCAGGCAATTGGGCATCCAGAAGGGCACTGTGATGGTCCTGCTTGGGTATGAACCTAGGCTATTGCTGTAATGGCTCCCACTGGACACCAGATAAATTCTTAGAATAAGGTATATACAGTCATGGGCAAAAGTTTTGAGAATGACACAAATATTGGTTTTCACAAAGTTTCCTGCTTCAGTGTTTTTAGACCTTTTTGTCAGATGTTGCTATGGTATACTGAAGTAAAATTACAAGCATTTCATAAGTGTCAAAGGCTTTTAATGACAATTATGTTAAGTTTATGCAAAGAGTCAATATATGAAATGCTTGTAATTGTGGCAAAGAACCACTCACTCTCAATGAGGTACCTGACATTCCTTGGTCTATCATTGCTGCAGATCTTTTTGTGTGGAGGGGGAAGAGCACCTTGTGTTAGTTGTGTTCCGGTTGGTTTGAGATAGACTATCTTCCTAAACTGACAAGTGCCACAGTCATTAACAAAATGAAAAGACACTTCTCTACCCATGGCATACCACTCAAGCTGCTCACTGACAACGCCATGCAGTTCATGAGAGGTGAATTCCAGTCCTTAACCAATGAATGGGACATCTCACATGTCACTAGTAGTCCACGTTATCCCCAATCTAATGAACTAGCAGACTGGGCAGTAAGTTCTGCAAAGCACCTGTTAGACAAATACTACAGAGATGGTTCAGCTGTATTCATGGCTCTCCTTAATTTGAGAAATTTGCCAAGGGATGAGCCCCTTCTCCTTCTCAATGCCTTCTGTCCAGACGCACTCAAACTATCATTTCTACCACCAAAGCCAAGCTTACACCAACCATTGAAACCAATGTGTAATGTGCTCTGCAGAAGTCCAGGTTACGGCTCAACGCCAATCCCAACAAAATCTGTCATCAGTTTTGACCGCTGTCCCCGGGGCATTTTGCAGTATCAAGATACAGTAAACACCAATAAAACAATTTTCATTCATTAATGTAACAGATTTTTTTTTGCCTGTATTGAGGAGTGCTGCAACCCCATAAGACAATGTTTAAGATCAAATGTAATGTCCTTTATCTAGACTGTGCCATACATGTGTATAAACAAATCTTCTGTTTATACACAAATGCACCTGCAAAACAGATGCATCAATCAAATGGGTCAACACAATTCCGTTATAATTTAGTTGTGACCACAATGCAGGAGAATGACAAAAGCAAACATAATGATAATCATCCATAACAGATGCAAGTGCATTACAGGAGACACATATCTATGACAGACATGGCTGGGAACCAAAAATGTAAACATTTTAATCACATGATTCACATCAGCCAATCACATCAATGTACCATAAGTACACTATTTTACATGTGTTTATTAGCAGTTTTTTCTTTTAAAGTAATAGATGTCAAACTCAGCATCAGGCCAGTTATCTTAATAATTACATCAGCCAATTACATTAATGTACTGTATATCGTATTCAATTACATATTGCAATCATAATAACAGATTATAAGCAATTATTTGTCAATTATGAAATGCAAATGTTCATAATATTATAAAAGGTTTGTTTAAATAAAATGTTTAGGAAAAAGTACCATTTTAGTGTGACATAAATAACAATTACAATTCAGTATAAAACGTATTAGTTTAATAATGTCAACTAAATTATATGTGATTAATAGAAGAATCCCAGTTCCATAGACAAAATACTTGAATATAGGGGGCTAAAGGATAACATGTAATATATATAATTATAATAATAATAATAATAATAATAATAATAATAAACCATTACAGAAAAATCCGAAAAGTGAAAAATACTGTGCTTAAAAAAATGACATCACGTTGTAAGACTCTACTAGTTAAAGAACCAAAGTCCTACACCATGAATATGCCAAAGGGATTACTAATATTCAAAAATATAGGCTGTAGTTAGCAGATACACATATCAGGCTCGATTCAACAAGGAACGCAAGGTGAACGCAATTTGCATTTTTTTTAAATTGTATAGAAATTGCATGCAGCACGGTGGCCAAGTGGTTAGCACTTCTGCCTTGCAGCACTCTGGGGTCATGAGTTCAATTCCCGACTATGGCCTTATCTGTGAGGAGTTTGTATGTTCTCCCCGCGTTTGCGAGGGTTTCCTCCGGGTGCTCCGGTTTCCTCCCACACTCCAAAAACAAAACACACTGGCAGGTTAATTGGCTGCTAACAAATTGACCCTAGTAATGTGTGTCTGTCTGTCTTTCTCTGTCTGTGTGTGTGTTAGGGAATTTAGACTGTAAGCCCCAATGGGGCAGGGATTGATGTGAGTGAGTTCTCTGTACAGCGCTGCGGAATTAGTGGCGCTATATAAATAAATGGTAATAAATAAATAATAATGCAGGTATGCCAGTATTCCAGTTGAATTCAAGTACACTCTGTATGCAATCAGATAGAATACACTGCAGGAAACGCACAATGCATATGTATAGTCAAAGTCCCATCAGAGCACACAGATAAAAAAAAATACACTATTACCTGTTTATAATATAATCATTAATAGATATACAGTACATTTTTTTTTTTTTACATGAAATACATATATCAGGATGTTCTTAATACATAAAATGTATTTTTACAGTTGCACTTAATTGCAAACACATCTTCTGGCATGCATACAGGAACATCATCACTATCAATCAGCACTTAAACCTAGCAGGTGCAAGTGATATGGCTATTGGCCTACGTGCACTTGCCCCTTCCCTCTCCTGTTCCGCCATTCAAATCGTAGGCTGTTGGAAGTGTCCTTTGCTTTCAAAGATGAATTGCAGACACTTGCATTCACTGGCGTATTATCCATTTTTGAGCATGTGCAGAGCAGTTGTATGCAAAATACGGCACATATCGGGATTTAAGTACCTTAATGAATGAATACCATTATCCATAATTCTTATAAAAAAGACAGATCCCATATCAAGTTATATGGGATCTAAAAAAAATTGTAAAATCAGTTTTTAAAGAAATGATTGAAAATCATTGTTTATTCATAGCATTTGGTTTACATTTTTCAAAGTAAATATCCAAAAGCATTCCTTTTTTAACAACTGATTTCTATTTCAACCTTTGCTTTGTGGGGTAATGAATCAATTATATGGCACTGTAATAAACTGTAGTTTCATCAAATCGTTTTTTTTCAGCACGTTTTACCTTGAAAAAAAATTGCCATTTTAAATATAGGTAAAGTATAAGTATAGGTTTAAGTATAGCTAAAACCACAGTTTAATAGATTTTCCCCAATTTGTTTGCTGCAACGTAATCAATAGGACCTTCGGTTAGATATTTTACATTTATGTTGAGATATTCTAACCATGTTTGGTCTTGTAGTATTTCCCACATAACTATCCACATCCACAACTTGATTGTATGAGATAGATTAGAAATTCATTAAACATGTCTACCATAGAGACATATGCCTAGTGCCTTAGAGTGCTAAGCAGGCCTCTACGGGCATGACTACACCCCATTATGGTGTGAACACACCCCCTGCACCGCTGCCAGGGAAATACATGTTGGGAGGTATGCCTTACACCCTTACTGTACTCAGCCAATGTCAGTAGGCCCCTTCCCTCCCCTGTTTCGCTACTTCAGTTATAAGGAAGCACAAGTGTCAGCCAACAAATCTGCATATACACATAAGTGTACGACTTGTTATGTGCGCTGTAAGGGAAAGTTGGGATTCTTCTTTTTATCACATTTAATGTACTTGTTCATACTTTTTTTTTATACAAATCTCTTAGAACATTATGAACACATTTGATTATAAATGATAAATATTATGTTTATAATCTTTAATTTACAATATATAATACTTTGAATGCAGTGTATAGTGATATGATTGGCTAACGAATTATGTGATTACAAGGCTTACATTTTTTTTCATTTTCCGTGATGCAATTGTGTCTGTGGCGGACGCATGTCATCCATACTTGCTCACTCTCCCGTTATGTCCGGTAAACTCACAAATTCTGAGTAGGTATCCCTGACTCACAGGAGAGGAGACCATTCTCCAGCATCCTGCAATTTCCTAGCGAAGTCGGCAGGATGTGGGAGACTATATGCTTCAGAGGGTAGAAAAAGAAGTTGGCAAGTATGATTCCATCATGTTGTCTTCTGTCATTCCCCTAATGATTACATCAGGACATGGAGCGTGCTTTTGCATTTTTTATTCATGTTTCATTTTGCATCTGATGAGTATAACTAGAAGATTTGAATATATACATATATGGCATGGTCTTGATAAAGGGCCCTGTGTTTGATCCGAAACACTGTCTTATGGGATATCTGCACTCCTCAAAGGCAAGAAAATAATATGTTGCATTAACGTCTATGTCAGGATCTGTGTGCAGCTTTCTCCATTTGCATGCTGCTTTGTGTTGGCAGCTCCTGCCTCCAGGGGGTAAATGTATCAAGCTGTGAGTTTCTGATGGGTTTGAAAAGTGGAGATGTTGCCTATAGCAACCAATCTGGTTCTAGCTATCATTTATTTAGTACAAAATGAAAGCTAGAATCTGATTTGTTGCCATAGGCAACATATCCACTTTTCAAACCTGTCGGAAACTCGCAGCTTGATACATTTACCCCCAGGACTTTTGGACTTGTTACATTAAATATACTATCTGGCAGTACCTCTAGTTACCAGAGGTGCTGCTAGTGTGTCTTTTCCTTCTCATTACTACGGATTAACCTGTTGCACCAATTATTTCCTGCACCTGGTTGTTTTCTATTTATACCTGCCTCTCTCTATTACCTGTGCTGGTCATTGCTGTTTTGTTGGTATTCCTTATGGTTGTGTTCTCCTGTGCTATGGGACTTTCGCATGTTGCTGCTGACATCAATCACTACACCAGATTTCTCTCCACTCAGCCATTCTACCTGCGTCTGCTATATTCCTTTGCTACCAGTATTCAGCTTTACTCAGAAATCGCTGTGCAGTATCAGCAATATTTGGTTCGAACTATTTCCTGTATTTTCTGATTTAAACCTGCTCAATAAACACCTTATGCTTTCATCACATCCCGGTGTCGAAGTCAAATAATTGGATATAGTCGTTTCAAATTAATATCCATCAATCTGATTGTCTTTCTCTGAAAATATGCAAATGGAACGGTGTATTTAACCACCACACGTATGAACACTTCTTCACACACTTACACATTCACTTGTAATTAGTTCACCTTAAAATACTTCCAACACATAGTCATTTATAATCAAATGTAATAGAGTTTATAGTTAATTATAATAATGTTAAATACACTTTAGTGATATCTAAGTTCAGGATACAGGAAACATATAAGGTCTGGTATCATTCTAATCCCCTATATATCCTCAGACCTCCGTTTCTATCGGCTAAGATATCGCACGTTGCGTATGCGAGTTATGGATTATAGGGAATAAATGATCAGGATGGTATTGTGTGTGTAATGCAAATAGACCAGTTTGAACCAGCTTTTCGGTGGGAAGATTAGTATGCATCTGTTGGAGAGCTGACCCCCACCCTTGGAGGGTATTGTTTGAACTGGCCAATGACCTGCATTTCAATGGACTCTCCTGAAGTCTGAACCTATGGAAACATGCCATATCATCTTTATTGTTTTCAATGTAACACCAGCTGTATATAAGCAGGAGCTCTGGGACCAACAGTCAGTCTTTTTGACCATAGACTTCAGGATTGAATGACTGTATACTGGATCCAGGGCGCCTGCATATGTAATCGGCTGTACTTATTTTATTGAATTGTTGCTCTGCTACTTTTTGCTATTTATTAAACCGCATTGTGAGTTGGAACCACACTATTTAAAGTGGGCAATCTTCATTGAATAGTGACTAGACGTACATAACAATTTGGGGGCTCTTTAGCGGAGATCACGCTACCGGAAGATTCTCAAAGTTTACGGATTCGGTTCCTCAACAAAGGGTGGAGACGCATCAAATACGGGTAAGAACGCAATGTGTTCGAGGCCTGTTTATCATTCTGTGTTGTGAAACCGAATGTCCGTTTTTTGTGTTAGCCAAGGAGCGCTCATTAGAACCTAGGGACAAGAAAGAAAATAAAACTATTTCTTTTATTGTCACTGTGCGATTTAATGGGAGTTATGTTTCATAGCGTATGTGTACTTCCTGTATTTCGTATGCATATTTCCGGTATTGTTGCCACGTGCTTAATCAGTCGTTTTGATAGATAGTCCTGTTGTATTTATAGTATGGTCAATTGTTAAAGTCTCTGAAAAGTTATTACAATCACTTGGGAAAGCATTTTTCTGCGCAGAAAACAAAGGTGTATATGTATGTGAATTGTGTGATTATGTTGAAAGAGACAGGGAATATCGGTTGCTGTTTGACAAGACAGGTAGGACAGCCGAGGATTGGTATTCACGGCAGGTATACTGGTAACGAAAACAAGAGGTTTTCGTCGCACTCCCAATAGCAATCGCAAAGTTTGTTGATAGTTAGTATCTCTAAGCGGTGCGATCGGACCGCATGGTACAGCGTGAGACCGTGATTGTGACTTGGGAAGTTGCGGGAGGAAATACATTGGCAAGGCTGGTATTAGTAAATACTTACTGCTACCAGTTGTAAAATGCGCAGCAGGTGTGCTGGAAAGGCAGGGTCCGCTGACAATTTTGGGTGTTGTTCAGTTGTACACAGTTGAGAAGAAGTGAGTGGACGCAGCTTGTGTAATTTGTCCACGGACAATAAAAATCTCTAGTGGTAGTTGTGTGTCACGAAGCGTTGGAAAAGTCCGTTTCCACATGGGTGCTAAGCAAATGCTAGAGATGGTCGATGAGGTGCTGCTTAAGGAAGAGCAAATTGGTTCAGCAAGGTATATTATGTGTAGGAAATATGGTGTGTACGCAACGGCGTACTGCAAGAAATGGGTCAAGATGACCAGGTAATGTGTGAGACCTATTCCCAAGGTTGGTAGTTTCGATTCAGAGGTGTTAAGTAATATTAGAGATAAAATATGGTTGATCAAGTCAATGAAAAAGAGAATTGAAAACCATGACTGCTTAAAACTGTGGCAACAGGAAGGGAACACATGGCAAGGTAGCGCGTGCATATCGGAAGGAAGCATTGCAAAGCCAGGAGAAGGGAGCGCAAGCAAGTACAGCCGATGCCACAAATGTTAAAAATAAAACAAGCAACTTATATCCTGTGCTAAGCCATTTTAAATGATGAACCCACCATCATTTTAGCCATTGCCCAGGCTATTAACGTGCAAGAGGCACCACGTAGACCAGGAAAGGGAGCGGTCCCACCAGCAGGGGCAGCGGCTGAAATTGGTGAGAATAGTGGAGAAAGTAATAGGCGGGGGAAGATTTATTGTAACAAAACAGTAATTCCAGCAATTAATCCTGAATGTAGCAATACATTGTCCTTGGACTAAATTTGAGCTACAATCAATTATGTCTGATTTCCCAGATCCTAGAAAACAGTTGGCCAGATGTCAGAAATTCGGCAAAGACTTAGGTAATGCGCATGAGCCAACTACTAAAGATTGGCCTGTCTTCCTCCAAATATTGATATACAAAAGTTTATTAAGGATTGTATATTGGAAAAAGATAGATCTTTAATGGAAGATGATAACCAAGAAAATATTAAACAAATAATCTCACAGTTGGTCATATACTTTCCAGTGGTAGTGAACTGGGGCGAAATATTCATTATTAAACAAAAAGATAGTGAGATTGCAGCAGATTATTTTGCCAGAGCTATGTCAGCAATGACCCAGTACACAAGGATATCAGACATAAAGGATGATGTGCATCACATGGAAGTAGCAGTTACGGTACTAATGGATGGGCTCAAGGAAAATCTGAAGACCAGGGTACAAACCTCTTTACCTAACTAGAGAGGATTCACGGTAGATGCACTTAGAGAGTCTGCCGTGGAGCATTATAAAAATATATGTAAGAAGAAAGAGGAGCAAAGTGATAGACTAATGATGGTGAGTATCCAGGCCTTAGAGGGACTACACACACGACCACAAACTTACAACACACACAGAAAGAGATATGCGACAGCAAAGTGTTATAATTGCCATAAAGAGGGACACATAATGAAGTACTGTAGAGAGAGATGATCGGGGACATCTAGAGGGGAATCACATAGATACCCACAAAGGAGACGCACACAAGTTTCAGAAAATTCCCAACAGTTACCCGCACACGTCATAGCAGCAAATGCTTTGCGGGAGAGTGATAGCCAGCGCTAGGGATCAGGTCATACCTGTATTCTACAGCCAGTTAGGTTAACTGAGAATCTTAGCGTAGAACCTACAATGACAGTTGATATAGCTGGAACAAAACAAACCTTTCTTGTAGATACAGTGGCGGCCAGGTCAGTGACAACTTCTCCTTTAAATCTACAGGTCACTAACAAATCCGTTCCAGCTATGGGAATAACGGGGAGAGTGCTACATTACCTTTTGACCAAACCCGCAGAGGTTACTATCGGGCCTCTGCCCACCAAGCATTCATTTCTCTTCACTGCAACGGCTCCTACTAACTTGGCAGAGATTTGTTGCGCAAAATGGGATGTGTCATTTACTGTACCCAGGGCCGCCATCAGAAATCATGGCCTGTGACAGCCAGATCACATGATCGCAGGGAAATGATTCCTCCACCCCTGCGATCGCATTCTGGTGCCTGGCTGTCATGGTGACAGCCAGGCTGAAGACATCAGCGCAGAGTAGCGGAGACCAGCGGACTACAAGACAGCGGGCCCCCAGGTAAGTTTGTGTTGCGCTGTTGTACCGGGCCCCCTGGTGAGACCGGGCCCATTACAACAATAGCCCCTGTACGCCCCTGATGGCGGCCCTGGCTGTACCATTGATGGTGTATTCCTGGACATACCAGGAAGTTTGCACATGAGGTACAGGACATAATGAACACCCCACAGAGGTTAATGTTACACTCTGCCGTTTTAGAACAAAGTTCATCTCAGGTAAAGGAAATGTTATTGCAAATACTGGGTTCCCTGTGGATCAAAGATGGACAGGACACTGGATTTATGGCGAATGTAGCTCCTGTAATGGTTAATCTGAAAAGTGGCAGGCAAGCTCCAAAAATCCCACTACCCATTAAAACCGGAGGTGGGATTAGGGCTGTATCCTCTAATTGAGAGGCTGCTGCAACAAGGGATCTTGGTTCGTACATCCAGCACAGCCAATAGTCCCATTTTCCCAGTGAAGAAATGTGGGGGGAGGGGCTATAGATTAGTCCAGGATTTAAGGGGAATTAACAAGGTAGTTGAGAGCCAATTCCCCGTAGTGCCAAATCCAGCTGTCATCTTTACGCAGTCTACACCCTCTGCCAGTCATTTCACTGCCATTGATCTTTGTTCTGCCTTTTTCTCGGTCCCCCTTCACCTTGACTGTCAATATCTCTTTGCATTCTCTTACAAGGAGGTACAATATACATGGACGAGTTTTCCCCAGGGGTTCATTGACAGCCCTAGTATTTTCTCCCAAGCCTTACATGACTGCTTGCAATCCTTCCAGCCAAGCAATAGGTCTGTTCTAATTTAATATGTGGACTATTTGTTGTTGTGCTCTGATTTGTTTATGTCATGTTTGCATGATACTAAATCCTTTAACCTTAAAGATAGTCTGACTAGAGCACCTGCCTTGGGAATACCTGAGCCCTTTGAACCATCAGCTTCCGTACAATATAACTATATTGTACGGAAGCCAGGGGCGCACGGAGGATTGTCGGGGGGTGGGGGTTTTCTGCCCGCCGACCGGAAAAAAAAAACCATGAGAGAGAGCTGCTGCGCTTGCGCAACAGCTCAGTTTCGCCAGCGCTGTCCTATACAGCAGCCGCAGCGCTGTCTAAGAAGCGTCTGCGGCGGTGCTGTATACAATACAGCACCGCCGCGGACGCTTCTTTGACAGCGCCGCGGCTGCTGTATAGGACAGTGGCCACTTAGTTAGAGACTCAGAAACCCCCCCTGCGTGCGCCACTGGAAGCTGATGGTTGTGCAGCAGGTGTCCTGACACAAAAACATGGTGACGCTAGCAGACCGGTAGCATACTACAGTGCAAAATTGGACACTGGCAAGATCACTCCCAACGTGTTTAAGAAGTGTAACAGCAACTGCTCTTCTGGTAAGAGCGAGGACATAGTATTAGGACATGATTCAACTGTCTATACACCACATGCGGTATCTGCTCTGTTGAATTCAGCTCAAACCAGACATGTGTCTTCAGCAAAGTTCACAAAGTGGGAACTAGCTCTGATGGCACCTTGCTAGGCAACGGGACAATTCTTTCGGCACGCAGCGTGCCTGTTCGTGCCTCCTCCTGCTTCCTCCAATACCTGCTCTCCTGCTAATATTTAAACCTGGCTCTGGCACCATTAGGGTGCCAGAGTAACAGGCTCCTGTCTCCAGCATATTCATTGTTGCTTATTATTGGATTCTGACCCGGCGCTCCTGACTATTCTCCTGGATTGTGTATTACCGTTATGACCCGGCTTGTTGATCATTCTCCTGTATTCTGACTCATATTGTTCCTGCGACCTTGGCCAGTTTTGACTACCTGTTTGGATCTTTCTTTGTACCTTGCATTCCCGATCGGCTTCTGACCCGGACCGCCTGACCCTCCTTACCGCTTCACCGGCAACTGGCTAGTAGGACTGCGACCTGCGTGCCCTGTGCAGCGAAGTCCAAACCTCCTTGTGGGGGTCCCTGGCGAACACCAGGGGCACGTTAGACTCCGCACCTGCTAGTTCAGTAGCGCTAATACTGGTTAGTGGCTCTCTACATTCAAGTCTATGGCTAAGGCCTGACACTGACATTCATGACACACCCTTAGAAAATGTTGATTTTACATTTTACATGGATGGGAATTGTCATAGACAAACACACAGGAAAACTATGCACCGGTTACACTGCTGTAGATGACAAATATGTTATAGAGGCTGAACTCCTTGGCCCACCTCACTTAGCCCAAGTGGCCGAACTAGTGGCACTAAGGAGAGCGTGTGAGTTGGCAGAGGGTAAATCGGCTAATACATACGCTGATTCTAGGTACGCCTTCGGGGAAGGTCATGATTTCGGGACTCTTTGGCGTCTTAGGAACTTTATAACAGCAGCAGGCACACCAGTAGCACATTCACATCACATAAAAGGACTCTTGACAGTGATACAGTTACCTAAGGCAGTAGCCGTCATCAAATGCAAAGCCCACACATACGAGGAAGACCCGGTGTCAGTGGGCAATAGCAGGGCAGATGAAGCTACCAAATGGGCAGCAGGGTTACATGTATCAACTGACAAAATGATGGTTTTTCAGACAATAGACACACAAAAATTAATTGAAATGCAAGATTTGTGTTCCCTACAGGCAAAGGCGGTTTGGAAGGCAAAGGGATGTGGTCAAGAGTCCTCTGGACTCTGGAGAGATAGACAAGGTAGACCCGTGCCTCCCAGGGCATATTACCCAGGCCTGGCTGAGGCAGCACATGGTCTGACTCATCTGGGTAAAGAAGGTATGTGTAAGCTGGTTGGAGCATACTGGTGTGCACCAGGCTTTTCTTCTCAAGCCGGTAAGAAAGCAATGTCTTGTCTTACTTGTTTGAGGAAAAATGTCAGGAAGACAATACCAACTGAGTCATCCCATATCCCTCCTACAGACGGACCTTTTCGGGTAATACAAATTGACTACATCCAATTACCACCTTGCAGGAATTTCAAATATGTATTAGTTTGTAACAATGTGTTTTCTAACTGGGTAGAGGCATTTCCAGCTACCACTAATACTACTGTTGTTACTGCTAAGAAAATTGTTCAGGAATTTGTATGCAGATATGGTATCCCTAGAATCATAGAAAGTGATAGGGGTGCTCATTTTACCGGTGATATCTTTCAGAACACGTTTCAAACTTATAGGAATCAATAGCAGACTTCATACTCCTTACCGACCACAAGCCAGTGGTGAGGTGGAAAGGGTAAACAGTACCATTAAGAACAAACTGAGTAAGATAATGGCTGAAACTGGGTTGGCGTGGCCAGAAGCTTTGCCACTAGTCCTCCATAGCATCATAACCACTCCCAGACCTTCTCTTAATCTGTCCCCCTTTGAGATACTTTATGGCAGACAACCTTATTTGATCATAGGTCCAAGGACATTGCACAGACTATTATGCAAGCAATGGAGTGGCCGTTTTTATATTTTTCTTGTTCCAGGATTTTTCAAATTTTTATTCTTTCTAGGACATCCTATTTTTGTGATGGAGGACAGATGACAGAGAAAGGATCTGGTAGTGATATTGATGAAGTGGAGGTTGAGGAAAGGTTGATAGAACAATCAGTACAGCCTATTGTCAACCTCTGTGCAGGGGTCATGAAAAGATCTGCTAGCTCTGAAACTCGGAGGCAGTGTGAGGGGCTATTGTCTGAGGAATATTGTATCTGTAAGTACTGTGACTCCCTAGTTGAAGAGAAGTGCATCCAGCGATGCCAGTCCAATAGTAATCTGGATTTGGGCGGGCATCCTCTGGAGGATTATCACTTCCTAGTGGGTAAGGTTTTAAACCAAACCCAGTGCTGGGTGTGCTCTCATGTGTCTAATGGACAGCATAATATAGGACTAGTACCATTCCCATTAAACTTCTCTGAGGTCCTCGAATTACGGGGAGGGAGGTCCATAGACAGGAGTTATAATATCACTAGGTCCCCTAGTCTAAAGCTTCACCAATACTCCTTAGATCGGTCTTTGTTGTGTCTAAATATCTCACATGTAAAGAGACTGAAGAATTGGGAAGCTGACCTACCTGATCAGACAATGGCTCACCACACCACTATTGATGGGAGACTCTCAAGATCACCAATAACCAGGAGTAGTGATGAATATCATAGACTAGGACGTAATAACAGACAAAATGTTATCCATGCCAACACTTGTCTTGAACAAATGGAGACATTAGGCATGGGTAGTTTTCGTCAAAACTTTGTGTGATATTATCAATGATCGTACTGTACCTTATGTCCTCCCAAATGATGTGTACTATGTTTGTGGGAGAAACGCTTATTCCTGGTTAATTCCGAGTTCCAAGGCTTTATGCTTTCTAGGTAAATTGGTTCCCATTACACATGACGAAATGATTGATATCCATAGGACTACATCACCTCCATACATAAACACACAGTATGAACATTGTGGCAAAAGAAATATGATTCCTGGTGAAGAACATGTAACTACTAAGGTAATTAGTGAAACTACTGATTTTCAAGTTATGGTTGCATTAGATCCCACCAGGATCGTTCGGGGAACTTTAAATTTTAGGTATATTCAAGACCTGGCTAAATTGATAGACAATATCACCGAGATGTATGACATTGTGTGTGTAATGCAAATAGACCAGTTTGAACCAGCTTTTCGGCGGGAAGATTAGTATGCATCTGTTGGAGAGCTGACCCCCACACTTGGAGGGCATCGTTTGAACTGGCCAATGACCTGCATTTCAATAGACTCTCCTGAAGTCTGAACCTATGGAAACATGCCATATCATCTTTATTGGTTTCAATGTAACACCAGTTGTATATAAGCAGGATCTCTGGGACCAACAGTCAGTCTTCTTGACCACAGACTTCAGGATTGAATCACTGTCTGCTGGATCCAGGGCGCCTGCATATGTAATCGGCTGTACTTATTTTATTGAATTGTTACTTTTTGCTATTAAACTGCATTGTGAGTTGGAACCACAATATTTGAAGTGGACAATCTTCATTGAATAGCGACTTCATTTAACAGACGTACATAACACTGGACTCCATCGCTGTGATTTCCATTGAAGCGTGACGGTCTACTTTTAAGTGTAAATTGTTTTATTAGGGCTGCCTTTTTGTTCTTTTGATATGACACTTTCATAGGCTTTGGCACTTTAAACTTTGAAACTATATTTTGCAGAGTCAAGGCCACCGTTTCAACACCTAGACACATTGATTATTTGTGTACATCCCCACTGATACTGTAATGTGGCCAGCAGAACCTACTAGGAGGCATCATTACCAAATGTGACAGTGCTACCTGTACAATAATTCTGCACACTTTTGCTTTAAATAACTAAAGGAAATCTGCAGATCATGCCATATGTCAATATTCTCAGTAATGTCCAGGGGCAGTCTTGTTTTCTAGAATGCCACATACAATTAATTTCCCTGTTTTTAATAAACCTGAAGTGTGGGTGCAATTGGGCTCACTCATATAGTGGGTTCTTCACTGCCTGCTGATGGTGAAGCCTCCCTGCTTCTGGAAAACAAAATATATATATATATATATATATATATATATAATGTGTAACCCCCTGTCACTGTGTGTAGTGTGGATCATAAAGTTTATGCAGTGCACCTCATTTTCCAGCCCTGGCTAGCTGATGGGCAGGGGTGTAAATGATCAGGGGGTCCCTGCACATGCAGGTGTTTCTTTGTAGTTAGTGGGACACAGGTGATGTCACTTTGTGGTGCAGTGCAATAAAAGTCACAATAATTTGGGCGCCAGACCATCTCTATCACAAACTGAACTCTTTATTTACACTCCTCTTCCTCCAGCACGATAATCATAATGGTTGCAGCAATAAAGAAATATATATACAGCTCCTTACTCTCTCCAGCACAGCTCTTAATGAGCAATATAAATGTGGTTGCAAATTTATATCCTCACTTCTCCTGCACACATCTTACACTGCTGGTGTTGTCATAGTATATACCAGGTTCTCCTGGTCAGAGTAGTACTCACAGTTCAGACTGTCTGTTTCCAGTATACACAGGCAGGAATCACAGTGTAGCTTTCAGCTATGCAAGCAGGGGTAAAATCCCTTGGGCTATAACACTATTCACTAGTATTCTGTCTGCCCCTCTCTGGGTTTCCCACAACTGGGTTTCCCTCAACTATCTCTCTGTGTTACAACCCTCTATCCAGGGGTCTCTGCTCTGGGGACTCTCTCCCTATTCAGGGCACACATTCCTTGCCCTGGTGCAGTCACTGCGCTCGACTCCCCAGGCAATGCCGGGGGAGTCTGGAAGGTCCCCAGCGTCTCACATCACCTCTCCTCTCTCTGTCTCCTCCTTATCCTTTCCCCCCCTTTTTATAGCCCCTCCTCCTTCTCACTCTGTATCTAGCAGGTTGGGGTGGGATGTTACTATAGCAACCAGTCTCAATCACTGCTCTTTCCACAAACACCTAACTCGCCACTAGGGGGTGTTACACACATACACACACACACACACACACACACACATATATATATATATATATATATATATATATATATACAAGTTAACCCGTGCATGATACTCATGCATTCTAGTCAAATCAAGCTACTTAAGGTGTTAAAAAGGTTCTTGTCATCTTCATCGCCACACACACACGCCGCTAGGCTTTTATATATTAGATAATGCTAAGAATTTAGTAGGTCAGTGTAGTATATAACTCCACCCAGCAGGTGGCGCAGCTTGAGCACTCTGTCACCCGGTAGTTTTTTCCACACACACACTAACACACGCCGCTAGGCTTTTATATATCATATATATATATATATATATATATATATATATATATATATATATATATATATGTTGTATTTATTGTTAAATATGATTTTTTTGTTAAGGCCTGATGAAGCCTTTGTTCAACCATTTTTATAACTCACGTATATATTTTAGCTGCTTAAAAGAGGTTATTCATTTTCTATTTTCTGCTGAAATACAGTTTTGCAACATGTAAGCCAACGGCCTTGAGGTGTAGCTTAAAAGACATAGATAAGAATAATTGGCACATCTTCTGGTCTGAGAGGGGGGAGAAAGCTAAACACCACAGAATATATATATATATATATATATATATATATATATATAACAGATGGGCGGGCTTGGTTTCCTGAAAACCGAACCCACCCGAACTTCGGGGATCCGAGTACCGAGCCGTGTCGGCTCGGTACTTTTGCGCTATTTTGGATTCCAAAACAAGGCAAAACGTCATTGTGACGTCGGATCTCGGATCTCTCGTGTTTTGGAATCTATAAATACCGCTCTAAATCTCTAAACGACTACAGGACCAGATGAAGAGCACAAATCTGAAGGTAAATTGTATATAGTGTGTACGCATGTATCAGCAGACTGATTGAAACTTCAGTCATTTGTAAAATCGTTAGTGAGAACAAATTGGTTGAAAGTTTTTGTAGTGTGTACCTAGCCTTAGTTATATGTCTGGATTGGACAAATGAGGCTAAGCACCAGGGATCAGAGGAGCATATGTTGAGCTTCTCCAATCTGGGCAAGTACCTGAAACTGGAATCCAGGAGCTTGCTTAACTCTGGAGCCGAGTGGCACAATTGGCTTATGTATGGACATATTTTATTAGTCACGCATTTTGCAATATCTGCATCTGTGTGCCAAACAGGTAGATTTGGCATAGACACATGCACACCTCTGACCTTTTTGCTGCTACTCCTGCTTCCCTCATTGATAGGCTGCCTGCATTCCTACCTCCACCGGTCCTTACCCTCAGTGTATATGTTTAGATCATCCCTGTCTCTGCCTGCCCCCAGGAGCGGACCTAGATGGTTTTTTATAGCGGGGGCAATATGTGCCTCTTTTGCAGTTGGCTTTCAGCGACAGCTCACTATACTCATGTTCTCAGCAGCTGACAGGTAAGCAGACTATGCTGCTTGACTGTGCTGATTGTATTAAAACACAATCAAAGTGGCTGGACATGATTACCTGTTTACCTTTCAGCAGCCGGGAATTATGAGTATAGTGAGATGCCGCTGGAACCCTGCCCTGGATCCACCACTGCCTGGCCCTTTTTGTTTTCCTCTGTTTCCAATCTTATATCTACTTATCCCACCATGTGTCTCTATCTTCATAGTGTCTGTGTGCGCATTTGTGTCTTCTCTCTGTGTGTGCCTCTGCCTTTCTTTACTCATCTTCGTGTTTTTGTCTCTAATTCTGTGGGGCATATTCAATTCGGGTTCCGGTCCGCGGTAACGCGCGTTACCGCGAAAAATGCCCGTTATTGCTGGTATAACGGTACTGCAATAACGCAGACTTTCGTACGCAACCCTATGGGCTGCGAACGATAATCCACGTTATTGCGGTAACGTGGATGACGTTCGCGGGCCGTTCCGGCACGTTACCGCGGACCAGAACCCAAATTGAATATGCCCCTGTATGTTTTCCTCTGTCTCCCCATCTGTCTCTGTCCCACTTTCAGTGTGAGTCTCTAACACTTTTCTGTAAGTGCCTGTCCTTTTTCCCGCTTTGTGTGTGTCCCTATTATTTGCCCCACCACACACTTTTCCCCTGTGCTTCTCAAAATCCACATTTCCTCTTGCCCTGCACCATCTTCTGCCATCCCCTTCTTCCACCTCTCCCCTCTTTATCCCATTAACTTGTTCCTTCTTTTCTGCTGAAGTTGATGGAATCCTGCTGGCTGCCGATCAGAAGTAATGTGGATGAACCTGAGGATGGCAGGTAAGCATAATCTTCTGATTTTATTAGTTTTTGCCCTATTGCCAGTGAGAACCATGGCGGAGCTAAGATTCACCTGTTTTCGCCATCCATAATGAACAAATATTATTGAAATACCTGTCAGTCAACTATTTTGAAGCATTTTTGTAAAAAAAATTTCTCCACTTTTTTGAAAATGAAAGTCCAATTTGATTTTGCATATCACCACGAATCGGCTATTCATGTAAATAAGTTTTTATATATATATATATATATACAAATGCAGATTTTTTTAAGATTTACAGCAAACAAACAGGTATGGCATTGGAAAATCAGGCAGGCAATGGGGTTGTGTGTAGCAAGTATCAATAACCCCAGACTATGTGAAAGGAAGCCACTTTGTCTTTCTGAAGACTGGTATTCCATCCGTGACACAATCCATATATATAGTTGACTACCTCCTGGCACGAGCGGGGACTGCTTTTTTCTCCAGTTGCAAGCTATCTGAAATTCGCCACCCAGGAGATATGTAGTATCAGCTTGTCAGTGGCTTTGTCAATGTAGGGGATGGGGGCACACAGGAGGTTGACAGGAGTTAGATTGAGGGTGAGCCCAATGATGGCTTGAAAACTGAGTGTGTATTGTATCTCACTGTTCCTCGCTAAAGGAGTTGCCAAGATCATCCTCCCAGGCCAATATGTAGGGGGTGGAGGGTCCCATGGGGTTGGGACAGAGTGGTAAAGGAGTGAGATGACCCCATTGTAGTTGGGATTATAAGTACAATTATGCTTAAACTGGAAAAGGCGTCGGAAGGGAGTGGATGGGTGAGATGACCACATGAAGTGTCGGCTTTGGAGGTATCGGTAGAATTTTAAGTTGGGAATGTGTTGCCTCTCATATACAGAATGACTGCAAACGACCCTGGGCCAAAATCTCCCACTATGTGGTGGAAGCGTGTGGTACTTGTGGCCCTCCACTCCGAAGCCACATAGGGCTCACAGTCAGGGAGAACAAAAGGAGCGTGATCCCAGGGGTGCTCTGACAGATGGAGATTCTTGTTTGCGGAGTCCCACGAAGACAGCGTATGATGCACCGTGGGTATAGCACAGGCCGAGACTGGACGTGTGTTTTGGGGGCCAGGGCAGAAACTACATTGAACTGGTGGTGAGCATGCCATTTTTAAAGTCAACTCACCGCTTCAGGTGCGGGGCAACGTTGCAAGACATTAGTTGGCTAAGGTGGGTGACTTGGTAATACCTACGAAACAGAGGCAAACCAAGGACACCTGACACCGAGGGTCTAGCAAGTAGGTCCTGACGAATCCTGGGCCTGCTTTCATTCCAAATAAAATTGTTACATGAAGTCTAAAGAGCTGCAAGGGTCCAGGGCGGCAGCGGGGTGGCTAAGGTCTGAGAGATACAGAGGGATTTAGAACCAGGGTTGTAACATTTGCTTTATAGAGGTGGTCATACGACTTTGCAATCTTTCCCCAGATACATTATTTATTTTAACAGATATTAAATTCATCAACATTGTTGGTCATCTTGATAATGCTAGCTTAGACAACTGGCATCGATATTAATATTTTTTTTTAAATGTCCTTCTAGAGTGCAAGCTGGAATTTGTATTTACTAAACAGCTGGAGAGCTGTAGGTTACACTGGTACATAGTCTGCCACATAATACACACACACTGTTCCACTGGCACCTATAAATGCTTTCCCTCAGTGGGTCCTAAATGCACCAATCCTACACTGCCCCTGCTGGGGTTTTTTCCCCCTTCAACTTGTCTACACATGCTGGCCATGCCCCCTGGCTCAGAGAGGGGGGCGCCATACCATGCACTTACTTGAGGTGCCATTGATCCACATTATAACTCTGCATATGGTATTAGTGAATTTCCACCAGCAGTCTCAACCAGATGCTGATTGGCAGCCGTTGTGCCCACCCATGCATGTATTTGCACCTAATTAGGTATAAAACAATTGGGTCAGCACCCACTCTCTCTGATGCCATCCCATTTGGTCAGTTAACACATGCTAAAGCTTTGGAGGATGCATCTCAGCAGTGTCACTGTCCGTTGTCATGATCACAGCACCAGGATAGCGATTAACCTCTGATACCAATTAACAAGAGGAAGCAGGTTGCACCCACAGATCTAGGCTGCCATAATTGTGCTCTCCGTTGGAGTGGGGAGCTGTCTTACAGCAGATTAGGCACTAAGCTCCAAGATACAGACACACTTAGCTTTCTGGTCTGTGATTGGTGAGAAATATTTGTATCTTGTCGGCAAGTTACCCTCCTCGTCTCAAAAGATCACAGCACACTGCCGCTCGTAGCCTTCTGGGTTCTGTGTGTGTTCTTTGCCTCCTGCCATCTGTCACTCCTGAATATGCACGTACCTCAGCTAAAAACTATGGTGTCCAAGCCCATCTGACGTCTTTCACAGGTATCTTAATGGTGGTTCAGCCACTCCTTAGCAGTTTCTAGTTTTTAAAAATATTATGTTTAACAGCTGGTGGGTCACCCATGGCACTACCGGTGATAGGCGCCTTCCTAGACCGTCTAACAGGTAATCCGGCCCTGATACTGCCCCCAAGTACACCATACAGAAGTCAGAGCTATATCACTGCTATTGATCAGGAGCAAATTAGCATGTGTTAATCTCTAGATCCAAGTCTAGCCTCCTAAACGTTACTTGCGGTGTCCTTCAAAACTTTTTTCTGGTGCCATCTTTTTCGTATTTATAAATGACCCACAGTCCGAAAATCAGCTTCTATGCATATCTAGACAGACACTGTCTTAGGCTGGTTACACACTGGGTTTTCAGCCGATTATCGTTCCAAAGCATATTGTATCGTCACATTTGATTATTAAAACCAGACTACAAATCTCATTCAACGATGTCACTCCAATTCTGCAGTGTGCATGCACTCATGACCTGAGTGGAGTGTGCAGAAACACAATCTTTTCAGCCAATGGTTATGACAGATGAAGAGCAAGAGCACAGATTTGAAGGTAAGTCGTGTAAAACTTATTTAGTGTATTCACATGAATCGGCATGCTGATCGGGACTTTTTTTTTCAGTTGTTGATAAAATCATTAACTATATCACATCGGGAGAGATTTTCTGTAGTGTGAACCCAGTACTGCAATCTGACTTCTCTCAGGTGTTAAAACAACTAAGAATCTGCTGTTTAGATATAGTGTATATAGTGTATAAGGACACAAGTTGCCTATAGAGGGCAGCACCTCCTGATAAAACCTAAAGCGAGTCTTGCTAGGCTCTGATAATTGTTATAAATAAATAATCTTATACCAACAGGTATTTCGGAGAGGTTAAGTAACATCTAGCTAACGAGCAGTGAACGTGGCGTCCGCTGACGCGCGTTTCACTAAGAGCCTTGAGCAGATTCTGTTCTTATTGCTGATATGGCAACTAGCAATATCCTTTTATGGTATTACTGATGCAATTGAGATTGAAAAAAATGGAACCATAAGTATTAAGAAGTTCGGAGGGTTAACATCGATTTATTAGAATGACAGCTCATATTTTGAAATTTAAGAGGATGTTAGCTTATATATAAAAAATTACAGAGCAGTAACGCAGCTGGACAGTATAATCACTGTCTATTTTACCAGATTTTTTCATTTTGGGATTCATCCATTGTACATATTTTAATATTTCGTTAATAGTATTTTCTTAACAAGTAATCAGAAATAACAAAGATGTTATTTTTTAATAACCCTAATAAAGATTATAATTTTATATGTTTACTCATCCATCAGAGTGCCCCACATTACCATTCTTTTCTCTTTTGCTGACTGTTGGACAAATCTTGTGTATGGGTGCACCCTTCCTTGGGATAAAAATATATAATAATTAATGCTATATAGCTAGATTTATTAAAGGAAGTATTTTGGATTACTTGGTGCGGTGTTTCCTTTTAGTATATCTTTCCCCCTCAGATCCTTTACTCAACCTGGATCTCACTGCAATGATATCAGTGGAGCAGTTGGATAGTAGCCCATTCATAGACCCCTTACTCATTCTGGATCTCACTGTAGTGATTCGAGTGGAGCAGTGGCACACTGGTAGATTCCTTACTCAGTCTAGACCTCACTGCAGCGGGGTGAGTTGGCGGGATATAGGAGAAAGGCCTGCTTTTCAAGGGGTCTAGGAGAAGTACTGAAAATTCAGGAGTCTTCAGAACATTATGGGAGAGTAAGCAAATATACTTACTCTGCTGTAAGGTGGTTTTATCTGTGTGCGAGTGATCGGCGACTAGTGCAATGTTCCCGCCAAGTTTGCGTTGCATAATAAATTCCATTTCAGTTTTACACTATATTGTTTGGCTATAGTGATTTCTAAAATGAGATTTAATCTGAGAGCATAAGGCGACAAGCCTACCTTTTAGGATTACAAGATAACCATATTCATTTAAAACATAGTTGTTTATTTAATTGGTACAAGGCTACCTCTATATACTATATGGACACTATATGGACAAACGTATTCGGACGCTTGACCAGTATGCCAACAGGGACTGTAATGACATTGTATATACTTTAATATGGAGTTGGTCCCCCTTTGCAGAGATAACTGCTTCCACTCTTCTTGGAAGGCTTTCCACAAGATGTTGGAGTGTTTCTGTGGGAATTTCTGCCCATTCATTCTGTAGAGCATTTATGAGGTCAGGTACTGATGTTGGACAAGAAGGCGTGGCTCGAAATCTCTGTTCCAGTTCATCCCAAAGGTGTTCGATGGGGTTGAGGTCAGGGCTTTGTGTCAGCCAGTCAAGTTCTTCCACACAGAACTCATCAAACTATGTCTTTGTAGTCCTTGCTTTTTGCACTGGAGCACAGTAATGTTGGAATAGAAAAGGTCCTTCTCCAAACTGTTGCCACAAAGTTGGAAGCATAGCATTGTCCAAAATGGCTTGGTATCCTGAAGCATTAAGTTTGCCCTTTACTGAAGATAAGGGGCCTAGCCCAGACCCTGAAAAACCACCCCATATCTTTATCTCTCCTCTACCAAACTTCACAGTTGGCATAATGCAGTCAGGCAGGTAACGTTTTCCCGGCATCCGCCAAACTCAGACTCGCCCATCTGACTGCCAAATAGAGAAGCATGATTCGTCACTCTACAGAACACGTTTCCGCTACTCCACAGTCCAGTGTCGGTGTACTTAACACCACTCCATTCGACACTTGGCATTGGTCTTGGTGATGTGATGCTTGCATGCAGCTGCTCAGCCATGGAAGCATTCCATTAAGCACCCACCGCACAGTTTTTGTGCTTAAATTAACGCCAGTGAAAGTTTGGAACTCTTCGGCAATGGAATCAGTAGAGCGTTGGCGACTTTTACACACCATGCGCCTTAGCAGTCATTGACCATGCTCTGTGATTCTACATGGTCTTCCGCTTCAGGGCTGAGTTGCTGTTGTTCCTAAACGCTTCCACATTTTAATAATATCACTTACAGTTGATCATGGAATATTCAGCATGGATGAAATTTCACGAACCGTCTTATTGCAAATGTGGCTGTAACACTCCGGTCCCACAGATAGTACCTGTTTCGTTACCTGCAGTCCATTCATCTGGAAACTGCCATGTCCCAGCATCAGACATTCTCCAGTTCATTCAGTCAGCTATATTCAGATCTGTGCAGGTGCAAGCCTATTGCGCTTCAGGACCTCCTCCCTCTTTTTCATTGGCTAAGCACTTCTGGAGCACTATTTAAACTTCCTGGATTCACCTGTCTGATGCCTGTTCTACAAGCTCACTTCCTGCAGCCTGTGCTTCTGGTTTCTGTTCTCCTTGTGGTTTGCCTGTGTTCCAGTCTGCTCTCAGTTCGTGGTCTGTGCTGAACTATCGCTGCTCCAGTACCTGTATTATCTTCTCCAGTGTACATCATCATGACAGCTTCAGTTCTCATCACTACCACTCAGAGCCGCTACTACACCTGTGACTCATCAGCTGTTACCACTGGTTACCTCCGCTACTCCAGCCTGCTCTCAGTCTCTGGCAGTGTTGAACTATCGCTGCTCCAGTACCTCTATTACCATCTCCAGTGTACATCATCATGACAGCTTCAGTTCTCTCATCACTACCACTCAGAGCCGCTACTACATCTGTGATTCATCAGCTGTTACCACGGGTTACCTCCGCTACTCCAGTCTGCTCTCAGTATCTGGCCGTGTTGAACTATCACTGCTCAGTACCTCTAATACCATCTCAGTGTACTTCATCGTGACAGCTTCAGTTCTCACATCACTACCACTCAGAGCCGCTACTACATCTGTGACTCATCAGCTGTTACCACGGGTTACCTCAGTTACTCCAGTCTACTCTCAGTCTCTGGCCGTGTTGAACTATCGCTGCTCCAGTACCTCCATTACCATCTCCAGTGTACTTCATTGTGACAGCTTCAGTTCTCTCATCGCTACCGCTCAGAGCCGCTACTCTCTCTGTGACTCATCAGCTGTTACTACGAGTTACCTCCACAACTCCAGATTGCTCTCAGCCTGCAGCCGTGTTGAACTATCGCTGTTTCAGTACCTCTATTACCATCTCTAGTGTACTCTATTGTGACAGCTCCAGTTCTCTCATCGCTACCGTTCAGAGATGCTATTTTCATCTGGGACTCATCAGCTGTTACTACGAGTTACCTCCACCACTCCAGTCAGCCTACAGCCTCTGGCTGTGTTGAATTATTGCTGCTCCAGTACTTCCATTACCATCTCCAGAGTACTTCATAGTGACAGCCTCTGTCCTCTCGTTGTATACCACAGAGCACCTATTCTCCTAGTGACTCATTGGCTGCTGACCATCAGCCTATATTATTGATGTACCTGTATTTATACCACTCATCTGTGGACTCCATCATCTCCATCCACTTCACCTGGCTCCCCCACATCGTTCTGCTGTACACTCACTCACAGGACCGCGACCTGCAGACTTGGTGCAGCCAAGACCATACCTCCTTGAGGGGGTTCCTGGTGAAAACCACCTGTCTGTTAGACTCCGCGTCCGTGGGTGGGCTTAGCCATGTTCAGCAGAGCCTAGGGATCAGTTTCCTGTAAGCCAACCGCGACAGTGGCATGCTTGAAGTCACTGAGCTCTTCAGAACAAACCACTTTATATCGCAATGCAAATGGAGACTATATGGCTAGGTGCTTGATTTTATAGACCTCTGGCAATAATTAACAGGTGTTGCCAAATACTTTTTTCCATATAGTGTATTTTTATTAATTCATTAACGTGTATGGGCACTTTTATACAGGGATAAATTAGGGACAGCAAGCATATTGAATGCAAGGGTTTCCACACAAGTGTGGTTCATGTACTAATTCCACAAATAACACACCAGCATGGTCAGGGTCATAAATATAAACTCTGGACTGGTATGGTTACCTATCGTTGTGGCTATCATTGCTACAAGAGGAGACTTCAGTCACTTTGAAAGATGGTAGCTGTTGGGGCACATTTGGAAGGTTTCTGGTATTTTGAGTTATCAGAACCTGTTGTTGACGAGAGCTTCACCTTTAGCAACCCTCTTTCCCATGGAACTAGATATGTCTGCCGAAACTCGGTTGTTCCCAGGACTTAATCTAGAGTAGTAGTAACTTACCTCAGGTAGATGGACAGAAAAGAGGTAGTGGGATGCTGACCAGAGATCTCTATAGCAACAGAGATGCAGGATGCACCTGGACCAGATTAAGCAGATATACTGAGTTGTAATAGGATGTAGTACAAACCTCCACCGGTATAACAGTTGGCAGTGTAGAGTAGAGAATGGGTTTAGTACCAGTTGTGGCCTGTGTGGATATGGAGCTGAGGAGCAACACAGTGCAAGGGAAAGCAGAGTCAAGCAACAGGCAAAGGGTCAGTCCAGGCAGCGATATACATAGTCGGGGTCACAAGCAAAAGATCTAGCCAGGCAGCAATCATGGATGATCAGGTCACAGGCAGAGGTCGAAACTGAGTATCAGACAGGAGCACGGAGAAGCAAGCGTGTGAACGCTATAACCGGCAAATGTTCAGTGAAACTGACAGGTATTTAAAGCAGTGATAGCCAATCAGGGCAGCTGTCAGATTGAGCTGCAGGTGAGTGAAGTTCATGTGATCACATCCAGACTGACAAACACACTGCAACAGCCAAAACAAAAACAGCAGTCACCTGCTGTTCCCAACAGTGTCTCTCTTGAGACAAACATGAGTGACATTGTTACACTTCAGATTAATTGTCAGGTAACATGCCCTCCTTCAGGAATAAATATCTAGAACAGGGTTATTTATTTTATTTTAATCTGCATCAAAAAACAAAACAATGGTGACAATAGTTCGGTAAATAGCATATCACATCACACATTCAAGACAATGTAAGGGTTAAGCCCACTAAACAGTAGAAAAAAACATTATTCTACATAGCAATTCACAGTATGCACAATAATAAATGATGCATAAAGCCTTGATGCAGTTTTGAATTTCATAATTTTTTTTCTGGGAAGGCACAAAGAGGAAAATAATAAAAGTGTTAGGAACCCCAACAGCCAGCAACACAAAACCCGGAGTCTACTCAGAAGTCAGGTTTTCGCTGGAGCCCCTAGTGGTGGGGACAGACTTGGCCGCAGACAGCTGAGGGTCGTGAGTTGTGTGCTGACTGGGGAGAACCCAGCGATAACGTAAAGTAGCAATTACAGTGTGAAATCCAGGTAAGGGTCGTGGGCCGGCAGCAGACAGAATATCCAGTACACAGAGCCAAGGTCAGAGGTCACAGGAAAATCAGCAGCGTAGGAGTCCAGGCAAAAGGTCTAGGGGCACAGGCAATAAAACGAAGTCAGGAATCAGGCAAAGGTCGGCAACAAATAATCAATCCACAGGAGCAGTAATAGCAGGCTAGTAACAGCTAAGTAGGAACTATAACTGGCAGGGTGGGCTTGTCCCTTCCTGCCCTTTATGTAAGTAATGGCCAATCAGAAGGGGCCTGCTGGAGGGCTGATTTAACCCAGCTGGACACTCTACACATAGAGCGCATGCGCCCGGCTGTCTAGACGCCGGGACGCGGCGCTAGTGGTCTTGAGCGTCCCGACCGTTGCCTAGGCAATGGCCGGGACCAGGAGGAAATGACGTCCCGGTTGACATGACGACGGCCGGGACGCTGACTAGGACCCGGACGTGAGTCGCGGCGGTGCCCAGAGCGACTCGTAACAAAAAGTAGGGAAAGGAATGGAGGGGAAGAGAGAAAAGAAAAGAACAAAAAACAAGAAAGACCAAGAAACCTGGACTATCTCTCTCAGCCCACCATTATTCCAGTCCCCATATTGGAAAATCAGAACCAGGTCTCCCAGGTCCTGTGACATATAGAAAGTGTGCTGTTGAGCAGACTAGTGATATATTTCATTGTGGATATATGACCTATTCTTTTCAACAATGCAGCTCTCGAGGTGGGAATAGTTTGCTTCCATTGCCTGAACAGGGTTATTTTTAAGTATGTGCCAATTACTCTTTATAATGTTCCTAATTTGTAATGCTGCACTAATACATTAGGTATAAAATGATAATGAGTCGTCCTTTTAGGAATCCATTGCGTCAACAATAGAAGCCCTATGGTATTTGTGCCTAAGAGTTTGATTGTTAGCCAAACACCTGCTGCAAAGCACTTTGGATTGCTTAATATAAAAGTACATTTCCTAGCAATCAGCTTAAATTGTTCACATGAACATTTAGCTTACACTTTTTATAGAGGATTGCATAAAAATGGAAATAGCTATTATAATCAGTACTCTTGAAATACGTCTTCACATAGGGGCAGATGCAGAGTTGGACTCAAAACAGGAGTAAATTACTGTTAAAAAGAAAAAAAAACACGGAAAACAAGCGTATGCCTGACCAATTGTAGCAGCAGCATATGCACCTGTTTTATGATAAGTCATCATCATGGCATACTTGTCCTGTAGCAGGTGCTAAACATATGCTTTCTAACAGGTGTATATGCGTGTTTCTGGAGGTCTGCATGAGCCGCATTTGCGTGAACGCACCTTAAGGGCACTCAGCATCTGTTTGCATGTCCCTTCCCTCCCCCGTTCTGCCTAAACAATTGCAGGCAGCATAAGCACCAGAATGATGCAAGTCTGCATAGGAGCATATACGTAAGTCCACTTTCTGGCCATGCATAGAGGATTACGCGCAAAATACTCTGCGCAAACTGGCATACGTTCCACTTTGCATCAGTCTCATAGTGTATTGTCTATTACAAGAAGATCCTAAAATGCAATAATTACAATTAATAGTCCAATTAAATATAGAAAAAGGAAATTTTATTATTATAATAAATTGATTAATAATTGAAATTTGTGCAAACAATGGAACATTATGAAAGTTTTGCAAATTTAGATAGGGAACTTCTTTTTTAAAATTGAAAAAGACATAAGAGAAAATAAACTGAGTTAAAGGAATTGTGATAATTATGGAAAAGAGAAAAAATATATTGGAAAAGTATATACTCTCCAGAAGGTTATAATGCTATGGATGTACTTCAAGTTGCAGATCCTCCTCTCCGAGTAACACAAAGCACAATACAAGTTACTGACACCTATCTACATTCCAACACTACTACATCTAATAAAGCCTCAAATGATGGACTCTGTAAACCCATATTTAACATTAATATTCAGTTTCTCATAACTAAACTGGTTATTATAATTCAAATAGAAAATTTCCCAAGGGCTACACTGTTTCAAACTTTTAATCCCAAAAGTTATTACATTACAATTTCTAATATTAACAAGATCATCTTTCACAAAGAGGGAGAGGTATATTTAGTCTCGGATTATAAAAGAATCTGAAGCATCCAAGTAAGCAATGTTTAAATACCCGGAACATTATTTCCAATTATACCTAGCCTCCTGGTCCATATACCAAACCTTGTCCATATACCAAACCTATTTCACAGAGGGACACAGAAGGGGTAACACAGTTCTTGGTAGTCTGTAGAGCAGTTAGGCAGTGTCATAGGTAGAATAGAAAGAGGAGGGGGTAGCAGTGTTCTTCAAAGTCTACAGTGACATTCATGAGAGCTCCATTGCTAATTGTCATTGCTGAAATAGAATTAATAGGTCTGGCATGCTTGGTCTTATAAATCTGCAGTCCCATAATGTACAGTGTTATATGGGTAAGACACAAAGAGAAGACCTCCATTGCTCCATTGCGAATTGTCATTGCTGAAATACAAATACTAGGGCTGGCAGGCTTGGTGTAAATCTGCAGTCACATTGTACTGTGTTATATAGGTAACACACAAGGAGAAGAGCTCCATTGCTAACTGTCATTGCTGTAATACAAATACTAGGGCTGGCAGGCTTGGTGTAAATCTGCAGTCACATTGTACAGTGTTATATGGGTAAGACACAAAGAGAAAAGCTCCATTGCTCCATTGCGAATTGTCATTGCTGAAATATAAATACTAGGGCTGGCAGGCTTGGTCTTCTGAATTTGCAGTCAAATTGTATGGTGTTATATAGGTTACACACAAAGAGGAGAGCTCCATTGCTAATTGTCATTGCTGAAGTAGAAATAATAGGGCTTGGTCTAAATCTGCAGTCACATTGTACTGTGTTATCAAAATGGATTCACAGCAGTACACAGAAGACCGAAGCTTTATTGAGACAGACACCAATATAGGGAAGGGTGCATAAATTAAGGCAAGACATTCAACAAAACTTCAAACAGTGATGGGGGAATGTGTTGGAGGGGGTAAGGGAAGGGGAGACACAAGCCCAAGGTTTTATTGAATAAACAGACACATAGGGGGAGAAGGAGCAAAGGGAGACAGAAAATTAATCATCTTCCTCTTCTTCAGGACTGTCAATGGTGTTATAGTCACTTAGTAGGCTGTGGATCAGCCTGCGCCAGTCCTGTATGGTCATCTTCTCCCTTTTCAAGATGAGGTGATTACTGGCAAGCCAAATAGCGTCCTTAAAGCAGTTCATAAGGCACCAGGCCTCCTGGATTGCCCCAATTATGTGGGTCCTAGGAAATAATCCATAAAATACCGAATGGTATGAAAGTCAAGTTCTGGGCACACTGTCCTTAAGTTCATGTTCCAAGGCATTCAACAGTGCCTGTGCAGTGGGGCAGTCCCAAAAAATACGCTGTGCTGTTTCCCTTCTGACGATGCAGAAGGGGCAGTGGACATATCGGCACAGGTTCCGGGAGTGCATGAATGTCCTGAGAGGCAGACCCCCCTGGATAGCCATCAATGCAATTTCTTTTGTGACTATTAGTCAGCCTCTTAGAGGCCACATTCTCCCACACGTGTTTTGTTGTTGCAGCAGGGAGCCCTGGAACAGAATCCATCATGTCTTTAGCACTGATGAGCTTGTGGACAGTTTCTGGCCTCCACAAGTCTGGATTAAGTCTCTCCAGATAGTGCTCCCTCATAAATTGTCCAACATCCAGGTAAAACCAAGGTGTAGTCCAGTTGCAAGGGAAGGAGCTGTCCCACTTGCCCCAACCAAGGGTCCTCCAAAGAGGCAGGAGGCAAAAGCGAGACATGGACTTCCCAGCAGAGCAAATGTTCTTTTCAATAAGACTCGCAGCATGGTGGGGATATCCAGGATCCCTTTCCCACCTTTGAAGGTTTCCTTGTACATGACCGCCTGCTTCACTCTAATACATTTTAGTCGTAGAATTACCACAGTTATACAAGGAACGGGTGGAGCGATCAAATGAACCATAACTGATTTCATGATCCAAGGACAATTCCATCTTGCACCACATTTCTTTACTGACACTGCTGTGTGGCAATGTTTCCTAGATGTGCTAGGAGCTGCCGTGTGTTTGAGTCATTGCTCTGTCGCTTAGCATCGAGCCAGGTCTCTGCAGTATTTGTCCGAAAGTGTATGAAAATAATATTGTGACCTGTGAGGTGGTCAGAATTGACTGCAAATGACTGGAAACTAGTTTTATTGAGGTTAATAATAATGTTGGAACTAAAAACAGCAAAATAATGTGATTTTAGCAATTTTTCCAAAAAATACAGATCCAAAACCGAAATACACGTGGGCAGTTTTGCCAAAACCAAAACACAAAGTTAAACCAGATCCAAAACCAAAACACGGTGGTCAGTGAACATCTCTACCTCGAGACCCTTCCAAACGGTCGGTTCCATTGGAGGGTGTTCCAGTGGGTCCTATTAAGCTAGTCGTTGGTGTCTCCCCTCCATCTAGAATCTCAGAGTCTTTGACTGTCCAGAGTAGCCCGTCTCTCCCTCCAGTGGTTTACAAACCCGGAGCATTTGAGGATGAGAAAATCTTTTGCTCTGTGGTCATGGGTCTTGGTGACCACAGATGCCAGCCTAAGGGGGTGGGGGGCAGTGGTCCTCCATCTTCGACTCCAGGGCCTATGGTCACCCAGACAAGCATCCCTTCCAATAAATATCCTTGAGCTAAAAGTGATCCTTCTGGCTCTTCATGGGGTGCAAATCTTGCTCAAAGGAAAGCCGACTCGCATCCAGTTGGACAATGCCACGGTAGTAGCATTTATAAACTGCCAGGGCGGTACAAGAAGTGGCGCGGGTGCGATGGCAGTGGCGAGCGAGATTTTGACTTGGGCAGGAACATTTGTTCCAACCATATCTGCTGTCTTTCTTGCCAGGATGGAAAACTGGGAGGCGAATTATCTCAGCAGACATCCGATCCTCCTAGGAGAATGATCCTTGCATCCCCAGGTATTCCATTAGACATAGTTCTAATGGCCTCCCGTCACAATCACCAGGTACCCAAGTTCTGCGCAAGGACCAGGGATCCTTTGGCGACAGCAGTGGATGTAATGACCATGAATTGGCAGTTTTGGCTGGGATATCTGTTTCCTCCCATTCCCATGATACAGCCTGTACTTCATCGGGTTTCACTGGGAGGCCGCCCAGTAATTCTGGTGGCACCAAATTGGCCCAGGAGGGTTTGGTACACCAAGATCCTTCTTCTTGCATACAGACCGGATTGGCCGCTTCCTCTCAGACCAGACCTTCTGAGTCTTTCATCATCCAGATTTAGTTTGTCTAGCTTTAACAGCATGGCAGTTGAGGCCAGCATATGGCGAGCCAAGGGGTTCTCCTCTAAGGTAGTGCAGACCTTGATGAAAGCCAGGAAGCCGACCTCGGCACGCATTTACTACAGAATATGGCGAGGCATATGTAAAATGGTGTAACCATCATTCTAACCAGTCAACATCCTTTCGACTGTCTCATTTATTGGCGTTTTTCCAAGATGGTTCGTGGGAGGGACTCTGTCTCAGTTCTCTAAAAGTTCAGGTCTCTGAGTTATTAGTGTTTTTTCAATGTCGTTTAGCCATTCTTCCGGAAGTTCAGACTTTCCTTCAAGGAGTGCTGCATGTTCAGCCTCCTCATGTTCCGCCTTTAACCACTTGGGACCTCAATTTAGTCCTAGGGCTCTTCAAAAACCACGATTTGAGCCACTGGATGCGGCAGAGTTACGGTTTTTGACTTGGAAGGTTATATTTTTGCTGGCAATAGCTTCTGTTCGCAGAGTATCTGTCACGGTTCTTACGATGAGACTCGGCAGATGTAGCGACCCCATGGGATTCGAACAGTTTAGCACTATTCCAACATGGCGCGGAGTCTAGCGAGGAGACGGTGTTCACCAGGAACCGCCGCAAAGCGGTATGGGCTTAGCTGCGTCTACCTCGCAGGTCGCGGTCCCTACTAGAGCACTGTACGGAAGTCCCTGAGAGAGTACAGGCAGTAGTACCGTAGTAAGAGTGGTAAATATAATAAGTAATGGCAATGAAGATGATGCAGTTCAGTGTAACTCTGCAGACCACTATGTGGTGCTTAGGTTCAGGAGAATGAGCGTCAGCTCTGAAGACAAATGTAGAGAAGTTGTCCAGAGATGAGTATCAGCTCTGCAGGCCACTATGTGGTATAAAGTCCAGTAGAATGAGCGTCGGCTCTGTAGACCACTATGTGGTGTAAAGTTCAGTAGAATGAGCGTCAGCTCTGTAGACAAATGTAGAGCCGATGTCCGGAGATGAGCGTCAGCTCTGCAGACTAGGATGGAAGAAAATAGCTGGAAGATAACAGGAAGCCACTTCTATCACCAGGAGGTGACTCAAAGAACAGGCACTGTAGGTAAGGAGGAAGTACCTTTTAAACTAAGCGCCATTAGAATCCACCAATGAGAGGAGAACAGAGGTTTTAAAGAAGCCGTCAGGTCTGCGCATGCGCAGACCCGAATCCAAGATGGCCGCGCCCAGGACGGAGCGGAGCACCGGAGCCAGGTAAGTGTGCCGGGTGTCGGGTGCGCTGCCCGCACACCCGGCATGTGATAGTATCAGAACTTGCTTTATTTTGTAGGGCTCCCTACCTTTTTTTCCATGAGGATAGGTCGGTCTTGAGAACAGTGCCTTCTTTCCTACCAAAGGTTATATCAGCTTTTCACATAAATCAAGAAACTGTTGTTCCTGCATTTCGGGACGGTTCCTCAGTGGCTTTCTTATCGTCCTTGTTGGATGTAGTGCAGGCCTTACTTATCGCAAAACAGTCTCTCGTTTTGTTCTATACAATTCTCATAAAAGGGGCTGGCTGGCATCCAAACGGACTATTTACAATTAGACAGACCTATGTGAGTTCTAGTAGACCAATATCGGAGAAACTCACTGCTCATTCTACACGTTTGGTGGGGGCTTCTTGGGCTGCTTGTCACGGTGCTTCGGCCGATCAACTGTGCAGAGCTGCTACCTGGTCCTCATTTCACACCTTTACCAGATTTTATCATTTCGGATACTACCTTTGGCCGCAATGTTTTGAGCGCAAGGGATTCTGAGCATTCCCTCCCTTAGAGGCTACTTTAGAAAGTCCCCATGGTAGCAGTGTCCCCCAGATTGGATGGCTGAGAAAAGAAGATTTTGGTACTTACGTCAAATCTCCTTCTCTGGATCCATCTGGGGGACACTGCGTTCCTTCCCTTTTGCTCTTCTGCTGGATGTTGTTTGTTTGTTTGCTCCCTTCCTTGGGGCTTTTGTATTATACTGATGCTAGCAAGGGTTGCAGAAAGGAGTAGTCGGCAGAAGTTCAGTTAACTATTTAAGTGCCAACTCCAATCGCCCTCATACAACCCCATGGTAGCAGTGTCCCCCAGATTCATCCAGAGAAAGAGATTTGTCATAAGTACCAAAATATTTTTTTTTTTTTTTTTTTTAAAAACATTTCTTTATTTTTTTAAATTATTTTTACTGGGCTTACAGTTCCAATGTGAATGTGCAGATAGACCAAAGACTTTATTCAAAAGTCCCGCCTATGGTTTGTATAACACTTAGGAAATTAGCAATATAGGTAGTTATATTAATTGTAATAGTACTTAAGTGGTATTTGTGGGCTACAATATATTGGACACACTATCAGCTGTCTAAATGATCATGTTCCAGAAGCTAAAACCAATTTATGGTGGAAGATACATCCACCGAATTTTCCCAAAGTGAAGACAGAGTATCATGATTATGGCCTAGTCATCAATATAAAAATGTGGTGATGATTACTCCCAGAGATATGATTACCTGTAAAGTCACTGCTTATACCCTGATATTACACTTTAGAGACCCAGTTCACCTAGCTTGAAAGGTTTATGCAAGAAAGACCTGTGTCCATAGGACCAGTCAAATATGGTTTATTGTTTATGCCAAAACCCCCGCCCCCCCTTCCCCCCACACACACACACACACACACACCACACACACACACACACACAAACGCACGCTGAAAAATTCCTTTGACCAGTTGGCAGGGGCGGGCCACTCAGTCTGACCGCTATTAGGGCCAGGGGGTAGGCCGGCCGCCCCCCGGATGTAATATACAACCTTTTCTGATGACATGAGATGCGGCCGCGTCAGCGCACAGGCGGCCGCATCACATGACAGGGGATGCGGCCACGTCATCAATGACGCGGCCGCATCCCTTTTCATGAGATGCGGCCACCTGTGTGCCCCCCGGGCTTCCCTCTCCCAGCCCGCGCCTGCCAGTTGGGGAGGTGTGTCACTTGCAGGGCATTAAATATTTCTATAGCCAAACTACATACATAAAAACGATACCATTTAAAATTCATATTTGAGAAGACCACTGTATGCAACTATAGGGCAACTAGCTACATAAAATGTGTCATCAATAAACACTAGTTTTGTAGTTAATATAGAGAAATAACATAATTTCCTAATGATTTTATATTGCATAATCATGTTTCCTATGTATCTGTACAGAAAATTGACTTATCCTCATATCTCTGCTATGTGCTGATATCTCCGTATGTATTGTCAGTAATAAAGATTCTCTGTTGCAATCACTGCGGCTCCAATGCACAAAAGAATTGTATTCACAAATAGATTACAGGCAAAGTATCGTATGCATACGCTTGCGCAGTTGGCACCAACACAAGCTTCTATCAGAACGCTCTGATTTTCAAAGCCAGAGGTGAACAATGTATACACTGTGCAGTTGTTAAAAGCAGTGATATCACAAAGATACACAGTTACAATGGGTCAATGGCTCTTAACCCTTAAGAACTCGACATCCCATTGATTGATTACTCTGGTCATTCACTGTTCTTTGAGGTGGCCAGGGGTTCTTCTTCAGGCTCCCACCTCTAGACATGTATTAAATGGTTCTTTTATGACATCTCTGGACTTGCTATTTGGTATATGTGTTACGAACCGCGCCGGTTCCCCTAGCCGTCGCAACTCGCTCCCCTCAACTGCCTGCATCCCGGCCGTCTCCTTGACAACCGGGACATCACTTCCGGTTTCTGGCCGAGCTGCCAAATCGCCGTGCAGGGGGATTAGCTGGGCGCATGCGTAGTAGTGGGGGAAGGTAATTATCAGCCTCCTGGGGCTAATTATTTTATGCTGTGCCTCCTAGCTTCTTATTGGCTGCTCTATGTATTTAAGGCAGGGAGGACTTAGCCTCCCTGCTGGTTATAGCGTACAGATTCCTGGCTGCTGACCTGCACCTGTAGTTTGCACCTGAACTTTTGGATTTATCCTTCTGTGTATGACCTCTGGTTTGTTTTTTGGACCGTGTTTTATTGCTGGTGACCCTGACCTCTGCTTGTGACTCGGATATCCTGTTTTTCTGCCAGCCCTGACCCTTTGCCTGACCTCACTTCGTTGCCTGCTTATGCCCTAAGACTTCGAATTGTTCCTGATTACGCTTCTCTCCTGCCATCACCCTCTTGTCCACACTACGGTTTTATCCATAAGCTTGTACTATGCTGAGTTTAAGACCTGAGGGCATCTGAGCACCTTTAAGTGTGACAAGCTCTACGGGAAAGGTGGCTGCTATAGGTGAAGACCTCTACCACCTGTTCAACAAGCTTATGACAATAGCCGTTAGCAGTGACAGTATGAAAAGTGATATTATTTATAACTAGCGTTCGCATTGTGTGAACGCTACATATATAATAATGGAAACGATCTCACGATCTCATGCAATTGCGAATAGAATGATACCCAACTTGATGTAATTTATATTTTGGAAACATTAATTAGCCTCTTCAACACTTTGCATTTTATATTAAATCATAGAAATACATTAAATTTATTTAAATGTTGCGTATTAATTGTAACATAACTGATTGCAGTGTACAGAAATTATTGATTACCTCTGTGTGAGTGTCTATAATAGGAAATTTAGACTGTAAGCTCCAATGGGGCAGGGACTGATGTGAATGAGTTCTCTGTACAGCGCTGCAGAATTAGTGGCGCTATATAAATAAATGATGATGATGATGAACAATAGAACACAAAAAGAATGTCAGCATGGAGACATAAATATATGTGCCATCCAAGACAGAAATAAGACATAATGGGTTAATACTAACATACTGAATTGATATAGTTTTTCATACATGCCTATCAGCATCATACATAATAAATCTGTATGGGATTCCAGCTGCATGGTATTTTACTCTGCAGCACTATATAGATTCAACAATGATTGTTTAATACATACGTCAACTAATTTTGAGCATACTGTTTGGCCACAAGCGGCATAAAACTGACCCTCTGTCAGCAGCCTAGTAATTCCCATGATTAAGCCTTAGGGAGAAACGTATGTCGGGCTGACGTCATGCTAAGTGACGTCAGATCTGGAAAGTAGGTGGAAATTATCGCGCCGTTCGGCCACGAGATACTTCGGTTAAACTATGTGCTCCAGATTATTGTAACATTTATCTCCTCCAGTACTATATATAAAGTGCCCAAGCATTGACTAGTTTTTCAATTAAGCTGCATACCATCCACTTACCACGGGCAGACGCTTTGAATATTAATGTGCCATTTATGCAGGAAAGGGCTTTATGAGGAGTCATTCTCAAGTAGCTACATAAAAAGCTCTATGAGGAGTTATTGCCAATAAATAAATATAAGTAAGCAAAAGTATAAGAGCTTAGAAAGCGATATACTACCAATTTGATTGTATATTTTCCAGTACTATTGAATCGCATACATGGATATCTATTTTGCCTCTTGTTCTGAAATATACAAACCTTACTAATGAAGGGCATATTCAATCATACAATTTAAGTGTTGAAGCATTCTACCCTCTGCCGCCACCTAGAGCTTGTATGTGTACAATATTATTACAGGACTTATATATCTCTGCCAAAATGAACTGCAACATTATTGCTATTGTACAACATATTTGTCAATCACAATCTGTATGCAATAAGGATACTTGTAGGAACCACAAACCTTTTTGATCTACAATTATATAAATAAGATACAGATTTGATCATATTTATAATAGGCAGTACAGGATTCACATACTATCACTTTGAATTATAATACAAAACATAGTTTTGTCTATATGTCTGAGTAGGCACACTATCAGAGGTTTAATACTTGAGGTATCATTTATTTAGGATCAGTTCCACCACAGGGTCCACTACATTTTAAATTCTTTCCTTACTCAACACTTTATTTTAAATATTTCGCTCTTCTCTATTTTGTAGTTATTTATCTATACCTGGATACTTTTGGTCAACTTCTCTTTTTCTTTGTATATCATGTAACTATTCGTGTTGACATAAGCACCCCCTCACACAAATTATAATTCATATATTTTGAAAGTGAGGTTAGTTATTACCTGGTTTTCCCTTTCCCCACCCCTTCTCCTTCCCTTTGGTTACACTATGTTACACTGAGTATGCAGGTTATACTGAAGACTGGTAGCGGTGATCTGCGGGTAGATGTGCTGGAGATTCAGAGAACAGGTAGCAAACAGGAGCCAGGGAACAGGACATCTGAACAGGAGAGTAGACCTGAAGATCTGGCCACTTGGTAGAGAAGCAGGTGCTTTAAATAGACAGAGCTGACATGCAATTAGCCAATCAAGTGGATGCAGGAAGTATTGAGCAAACCAGGTGTGTGCATGCTCAGTTCAGACCAGCAAGTGAATGCAGGAAGAGGGAAACAGGTGAGAACAGTGACCATAATGCAGGTTTAGCTGGTGCAATGTGTGACAGTGTCACGGTTTGGTATTCTGGAGCCTGGATCCGTTCAATGATGTTGTGAGAACGAATCCTCAGGGAGAGTCTAACTATACACTGGTGAGTGGTAATGGTACCCCGAGGTTCAAACAGATAACAGATGCAGAATAAAAGTACAATCAGCAGTTTAATGATGACTGAATGGATATACAGGAAAGTCTTGGTAGATGTATATACACTAGAAACGTGGTACAAGGTGGGCGGAGCCACCGGCAATGACATAGGCAATATGAATAATCAATGGGTAAATAGATATGGCTTTGAATGAACAGTCCAGCAATAGTGTGGAAAGAATGAGGCACGAGAGGATGATATTACAATAGCACAGCACACATCAAAGGAGAGTTTAACAGTCCAGGTAGCCGTAGATACACAGTAGATGCGGCAGAGGCCCGATACCAATAGTGCCTTAATACTTTCAATGATGCTTGAACAGTTCAGCCAGAAAAGAGGACAACAAGCAGCTTGGTTATACGACCTGTAATGCCACTGAGCCGGAGTGACCAATGCGGAACAGATGAAGCTGGATAGAACGGCTCCGAGAGATGACTTGAAGGAGCAAGCTAACAGTGTCAAGTGTGGTTTAAACAGTCCCGTTCCAGGGTCAACGATACAGCGAGGGCAGATGCGGCTGGAGCAGTATAGCCCAAGGCGTGACACACAGTAGAGATGGTTTGCAGCTTGAGCGGTATAGCCCGTGAAGTTGCACACAGCGGAGGTGGTTGTTGCTTGAGCGGTATAGCCCGTGATGTAGCACACAGCGACGGTGTTTGCAGCTTGAGCGGTATAACTCACAGAGTAGCACACAGCGGATTTAGTTGCAGCTTGAGCGGTATAGCCCGTAGAGTAGCAACACAGTAGAAACAGGTGCAGCTGAAGCGAGTTAGTCCAGGGTGTAGCACACAGCAAAGGTGGTTGCAGCTTGAGCGGTATAGCCCGTGAAATGGCAACACAGTAGAGATAGGTGCAGCTGAGTGGTATCACCTGTGGAGTAACAACACAGTGGAAACAGGTGCAGCTTGAGCGGTACAGACCGCGGAGTAACGATACAGCAGAGGCACTGACGATCCAGATGAGAGCTCATAGAATAGGTAGACCCCTAACCAGACAGGTAACTTAATCAACAGGCCCCGAGTAAAGGGAGGAAGTGCCTTTTCAAGTCTGGAGCTAACACATTAACCAATAGAAATCCGATTAGAAAATGGACAGGTAATCAGTCTGCACTTACGCAGATCAGTACTAGAGGTTTGAAGTCTGTTAATGAGACACCTGTGAGTGTCTAAGGTCTTAGTCTATGGAAGCCGAATACGCAGCGTGTGACAGACAGATTCTCTTTTTCCCTGATGATGAGATGCAGGGATTATTTCTCTGGGGCAATTATATTCCAGGGGCACCCTCAATTTTTTTTCAGAGTTACAGGTAGACTTTCATTTACCAAACAATCTATTTTATACATATTTACAGTTATGTTACACCCTGATGTTACAATTTGGTAGTGCCCATCTCGTCTTTGCTCCAGATCCTCTCCATCTACTTTTTAGACGGGTGGGTTCCACAAAGACCATCTCAGTGTTATATGTTAATGTACTTTCCGTACTCACTCCCGATGACCTGCCTCGACTGTGACGGGGCTGGGAACTGAACCTGGGACCTTTGACTGAAGAGGACTGGACCTATATGCTTGACAGTGCTTGTGAGGCCACCTCATGCACCAGGTATAGGCAGGTTCAGCTGTATATTTTACATATTGTATTACTCTCCCCACAGGTTGCTCCTTATGGGTGCCCTATCTGACTCTAACTGCCCAAAATGCGGAGGTTGATTCACTAATTTCTGGCACCTACTCTGGGGCTGCCCTGTGGTAGGAGACTTTTGGTCGCAGGTGGTGGAGTGTATTCAAGATACAGGTATAGATATTCCACTGTTATACCCCAAGACATGCATATTTGGTCTAGGAGTCGATTTGTTGTTGGGGAGATCTGCGACAAGATATGTCCTTAATCTTTTCGCCCTAGCTATAGTTGCAGAGGAGTAGAGTGCTGTAGATGGAATAGTTTGTTTGTTCATTCTGAGACTACTACTACTATTACTGTAGCAAAAATTGCTGAAAAAGTTAATGCTGACTATGACAGAAAGGTGTCCGAACACATAGTGCATCGCAGCTTTCTGCGTATGGGACTGTGTAACATAGTAACATATTAACATAGTAACACAGTTGATGAGGGTGAAAAAAGACACCAGGTTATCAAGTTCAACCTATTTTGGATTTCCTGCGATCCTGCACTTATATTTGAAATTGATCCAGAGTAAGCAACCGCCAATCTGTTTCAATTGTGAAAATCCCCCCAGACTCAATATTGCACTCCTATTTTTATCCTATATACTATGTAGCCGCTACTGTGTAGCCACAGACTGGTCAGACTGCCTATCCTGATCCCTGTCCACCACCGAAAGTTCCTACAATGGGCATGTGAGTGTCAGAACTGTAACATGGAGCAATGGAAACAGGTGGCCTGGTCAGATGAATAACATTTTCTTTTACATCATGTGGAAGGCTTATGTGTTGTTTACCTAGGGAAGAGATGGCACCAGGATGCAGTATGGAAATAAGGCAAGCCGAAGAAGGCAGTGTGATGTCCTGGGGAATGTTCTGCTGGGAAACCTTTGGTCCTTGCATTTATGTGGATGTTGCTTCGACACATGCAACCTATCTAAACATTGTTGTAGACCAAGTACACCCCTTTATGGCAATGGTATTTCCTGATGGCAGTGATATCTTTCAGCTTGCTAATACACCTGGCCACACTGCAAAAATTGTTGAGGAATGGTTTGAGGAACATGACAAAGAGTTCAAGGTGTTGACTTGGTCTCCAAATTCCCCAGATCTCAATCCGATCGAGCATCTGTGGAATGTGCTTGAAAATCAAGTCGGAGCCGCGAAGGCCCCACCGCAAACCTTATAGGATCTGCTGCTAATGTCTTGGTGCCAGATACCACAGGACACTTTCTGAGGTCTTGTGGAGTCCATGTCTCAACGGGAGTGGTGGTCATTAATATAACTACTGCCAATTCATAGATGGTATATGTATCCCAATCAAAATTTAAGCAATTACAAACTAAATCAGAACAAGATGTCAGTAAAAACCATCACATTACTGAAATATATTGTATAAAAATAAGTGGCAAAATACTGTCTTACTCAGTAGAATAGATGCAGCAATTTTGTAGAAAAAAGTAACAAATAATAATACTTGTCCTTTTATTTGCCAATCAATTCCAAAGATGTAGTTATGTCTGCCTCTGCAAGCTTATAATATCTCTGGAATTAGTTAGATTTATGTGTATCATTAGTAATAATTGCTTGTCCCTGGGCGCATGAACAATGTTACCATGTAAAAAAGAGATAATTTATTAGATAGTAGAGTTGTCCGTCTCTGGATAGATGAGGAAGCCCCAAGGTGAAACGCGTTGGTTGAATCCACACATCTATACACTGCACGGTTCTTTGCAGTTTCTCTGTGAACAACCATATTCAAACCCACCGCTACGAGTGGCGGCACCACAGTCGCATGCGCAACACCATCTATCCAGAGACGGACACTTCCGCCAGGCAGCAGGACGTGAGAACATCTCCACGGCAACGGGCCCAAAACACAAGGGAGCGTTTCAGGTTATGGATTAACCACAACTATGTGAACTGTATTCCGCTTCACTAAGGGTAAGTCCTTTAACCAGTCTCCGCAATTGGGCTCATCCGATGGACCTGTCTGCCATTTATTACCACTCTTGAACCAGGATTAACTTTCAGGACTGATCTACTACCTATTAGGGGATATTCAACTGTCCGCATTATTCCATTTGTTTCATATCCTCACCCAGGAGGAATGGATTTATGAAATCCACAATTGGACATTGTTTGTTATTCTCTAAAGGTGCGTGTTGGACTTGCAGGCTGGAAACCCAGCACTTGTTGCACATATGATTAGCCAGATCGGCTACCAGTTGATATACCAGCACCATCAGGATCATTTATGCTAATTGCTCCCTTTATTGTCCACCTATGCTTGCTATATATGCTTGTTGTATGCATTGTGCTGTTAGTGACATACTGCATTAAGGTTTTTCACCACTGCTATATGTATGTTTATGTACAGCTCTATATGAGAGTTTCAACTCTACTATCTAATAAATTATCTCTTTTTTACATGGTAACATTGTTCATGCGCCCAGGGACTAGCAATTATTAATACTGTATCCAAGGGTTGAGCCACCCTTTAACCTACCCCTTCCCCTTTCCCCCTCCGGTCCCACGAGGCTGCAGTGTCCACAATCCACACTTGTAGGGAGAGCTGTATCACCATCCTTTCTATTTAATGTGTATCATTGTATACAATTTTTTATTCAGGGTGCTGATGGAATCTCAATTGACCTGGCTCCTTGGTACACAATCAAGTCAGTCATATTTGTAGTAATGCCCAAAATGTGAGCACACTCAGTATATGTATGTTAGTGATAAAGATGAGCAAAATATTTTCCGCATTCCACATTTGGCCACAAAATTCCTTGTTTCGCTGGCAAAATGTGACTTAAGTATTCCTAGTTACACCACTCAGCATAACGAATTGACTGCCATCATTCCAGCTCTATTCATAGGGACATAGTCAATTACCTTCTGGGATTGCGCCGCCTCCTTCCTGATAGCGCTACACCACAGATTTCCCTTCGCACCCCATAGGGTTGCGAAGGGAAATCTGCAATGTGGCGGTACCGTAATTGCACTTTATGGAAGGTAATTGAATATGCCCCTTATAATGTAAATTCTGCAAAATTTGAATTTACATATAGAGTGTAAAATGGCATTCTGCTTGATGGTGAAGCAAAAGCAATACACAAAGATTGTTATGCTGGAATTTCGGCCTTGGATGAACCTTTAATGCTCACTCAGCTACAATAATATAAGGAGGCTTTAAGAACCCTGATTTTCATAATCAGACATGTTTTTAATTGCTGGAGGGAGCAGGGTCTTTGCATTATGGATGACTTTTGGTTAGTTAGAGATATTAAGTATTTTTTGCTTTTGTCCCTCACCACTTTCTTTACAAGCTTCATCTTTTTTTGCACCCTCACCACATTCATTATTAACATAACCCTGTTTTTTGACCCTCATCACTGTCATATGAATTACCTTTATTTGTATTTGTCCTCCCAATCTGTGGTGGCTGGTGGCCTCCACACACTAGCAAGCACTGCCACTCACAGCCACTGACTGCAGAGGCATTTAATGTCCCTACTAGCATGAAGATTCAATGGAGAAACAGCTCCTGTATGATAATACTGCAGCAGTTGTTATACAGCTTCCTAATAAACCCATAGCAACAGCTCTTAAAGGCATTGACTATTTTATATCACCTTATCGATAATTCAGTAACATAGCAGTGGACTGCCATTTGGAAAGCTCTGATATATTTTATAATAATTTTTACTCAGCAGCGGCCTCTATAAAATGTGCTAGCACTAGGTGAACCTAAAAGGATACCTTGGTCACTAGGGTACAAGTGGCACCTAAAAGACTCATTCATTGTTGTTTTTTTTATTTTTAAATCCAAGTTTTAACATTTTGAATTAAATGGTCTTTGGAAATAGAGTACATTTCCTTGACAACGCAACATTACTTGGGAGCTACAGTAAAATATTGTTAACAGCTGTTCAGCATCATTTACATGGCAAATAAAAAAGCAACCATCAAACAAAACAGATCCATAGCTTCAGACAGATCCCAAGATGGTGTAGGAGAACAGCTGTTGTTTCAAGGAAAGATTTCTGGCCTAACCAATGATCAGGCTGCTGAAAACTGTTCCACTACCGGCACCAGAGCCAGTCACACCAACTGCAGCAGCACCAGCACCAATGAATTTAGTAGCAGTCACAATGTCCCTGCTGACAGCACTGGTCTGGAATTCACGGAGGGCTGCCCAGCACTGCTAAGCACTAGGCTGTCCATTAGATATCACCCTTCACCCCTATGTATCCACCCGAAGGACAAACCTGTCCCCAAGCAGAACAGAGGTACAGAATCCTAAAATCTGGACTGCCTCGCTGAAATCGAGACTGTTGGGAGGTATGTTATATATCCCACTGAGGAGCGCATTTCCATCACCAGTTCAGACTTCTGGCCAAGACAAAACTGATGCAGAGATTGATCTGTACAGAGCTCTGGATCCAGCACGAACCAGAGAAGTAGCAGAAACAAATTTTGCACAGGCATAAATGTTTGAATGAAGCTTTGGAGTCGTTCGGCTGGGAATCGAGTCAGGCTTCTGGCACTGGGTTTTGATGCAACAGCCCTGCTCCACAATTCAAAGAATAGAAGATGCCGACCTCCCCCATTCCACACGAGGTAACAAGTGTGGACGAAGGCATGGTAGCACCAAGGTATGCGGAGTGGGTTAGGGTAGCATCCAAGGGGGAATGCCTAGAGAGGCCAGAACTCATGCACAGACCCTGGCAGGGATACAACCAGGATAGTGGACTAGAACCAGGAGAAGAACTTTGTCCCTTTCTTATAGTTTTTCTTATATATTTGAACACAAAACATAGGGATTGAACTTAGTTTTAGCCCGTTTTATTTTTTTAACAAACACATTTCTAAAGAGTCCCTATTTGGGCAGCACGGTCCCATATTTTACAACCCAAAGCATGGATTTTGATGGTAAATTGTCAGCATGGCTCGATGATGGAGTGTGGCTCATTACATCCTAAATGTAATTTTGTTTTCAAATGTTGGGAACTATGCTGAAATAAAGCTTTGCTTGAAATACATAAAGGAATTTTTAATTCCATTGCAGAAAATTATAGAGACAGACAAAATCTATAATGTTAGTAGATTGCTTTTCTTTCACATGCATATATATCATAGCTTAAAGCAGCAATCCCATGAAAAATCATAAATTACTCACTGTGGCAGGCTATAAGAACAATCTTGGAATTTAGCATCTTGTCTTTGTTTTATTTCTTCAGGTTGCTATTAATGATTTATAATTCTGCAGCATCATGAACTACCACAACAACTACTGTCACATGGCACATGATATAGTGAGCATACGGGCTATGGAATGCCCCACTAAACTCTGTCTGCTGTGTGTACTGTAGTATCATCCATACTTTGCTCCATAAAGAGAGATTTTGAAAAGGATATAATGATTTGTAGGAGGACATGCAGCTGACTATAGAATGCATGCTGTAAAGGTTATTAACTTGCAATTTTAAAAAAATCCTACTATGTGTGATTGCTGCTTAATAGCAGACACAAAGGGGAACTAGACAATCTTTGGTTGGTGCACCTTTACAGACACTAGTTGAATAAAAACCACTGCAGAAAGAATGAAAATGCGTTTTTAGTTTTCTTTTGCTAGTTTTGCCTGTTTACCCTCTAACACGCACTTAAAATAAGGAGGTTTTTTTTTTTATTTCACTACGCCATAGCTCCCAACATTCAGAATCCCGAAAGTGGGACAAAATAAGCCCCGTCAACTCCCAAACACCACCCACAGATATCTATATTTAGTCAAAAAATGCCCACTTTTCCATTAAGCCCCGCCCCATTTGTGGGCCGCTAATCAGGACTTCTCACCAAAATAGAAACAGTTGGGAGGTATCCTATGCTAATAAAAAGCCATGCAAAATTTACAGGGATAAATAAAGCAAGTTTAACCAACACCTCAAACCTGAGAGATGCCGTTGGGTCACACAGGTATGAAATACAATCAATAAGAAAAGGGTTAAAAACTAAATTATGACTATACTTTAACTCGCATTTCAATTATTTATTTATTTTTAACTCAAAATTTTATTATAGAAAGTCAAACAAGGATACGGCGCACAATGGTGTGTTACTAGGAATTTATCCCAGATTCAGTGGGGAATTAATAATATAGTCAATGGATCAAAGTTCCACGCTTGCTGGACGGTCTTATAGGACCAAGGGTATAAGTCCAGTTTGCACATATAAAAGACAGAATAATATAGGCATAGGATTAGTAGGAGCAGTGTGTTAGTGATAGCCCATCACCATAGTATTACACACCCAAAGGAAATTATATCGCTTATCTGTATGATTAATCCAAAGACTGGAACACAGCTTAACAACCACTTCTCTTTCAATATTATGTAGTCAGCACTCTCAGCAACTGCTGAGTATAGTAAAGGCATCAACGCATGCAGGGAGTTTTTAAATTCTGACCCCGATCTATCCCAAGACCATAAAGATTTTATATGTGAGTTAATCAATTTTATTCTTACTCATAATTATTTTAAATTTTTAGACAGCTTTTACCTCCAGACTTGCAGAACCGCGATGGGGACAATTTTTGCGCCAAGCTTCGCAAATCTGTTCATGGGAAGTTGGGAGAAAATATATATCTATAATCCTAACCCTTTCTCGAAGCATATTAAATTTTATAAGAGATATATAGATGACATTCTAATGGTCTGGGAGGGAGACGATGATTCCATTAATTCATTTTTAACATACATTGATAATAATGACCACAATCTTAGATTCACTGCAAATCGCAATAAACATAATATGAGGCTCTTTTCCAACTGTTCCTGTGTATTTGGGTCACCATACCATCAGTTAATCCTGTGCGGAAGACTGTGGGAGGTTCCTGTTGTACCTGAGGACATGGTATATCTGATACCTGAATTTCAGATAAGCTTGCATTATTATTACTCTTTGTGAGTGTGCATTTTATATGTTAAATCCTGATTAAATACTGTTACCTTGAAATACTACACCATATAGTGTATTATCTCCTTTTTTCTTACCCATTGAGTGGAAGAGAGATATGATGTTTACAGTATGCTGATGTTTTTGACTGGAGACCAGACTTGCAGTTGCTGAGAGTGCTGACCACATAATATTGAAAGAGCAGTGGTTGTTAAGCTGTGTTCCAGTCTTTGGATTAATCATACAGATAAGCGATATAATGTCCTTTGGGTGTGTAATACTATGGTGATGGGCTATCACTAACACACTGCTCCTACTAATCCTATGCCTATATTATTCTGTCTTTTATATGTGCAAACTGGACTTATACCCTTGGTCCTATAAGACCGTCCAGCAAGCGTGGAACTTTGATCCATTGACTATATTATTAATTCCCCACTGAATCTGGGATAAATTCCTAGTAACACACCATTGTGCGCCGTATCCTTGTTTGACTTTCTATACGATTCTGGACTTACCCACCTACTATAAGGAAGGCTGCCTCCATATGTGGAAGAGGTGTATATGTGGATTTTCTCTATACTAACTTTATACAATACTGCTGTGAGCGCCATTGTTTATTACGTTTTTGGATATATTCAAAATTTTATTATATAAACAACTTGAGTGGAAAATTAGAGGTACAAATATCAGCCAGTGTCACTTTCCAAAGTAAAAGTACAAATCACATTAAAACAAGGTAGTACAGAAGAAAGGGGGGTTGGTAAAACTATGGAAATTGAAGGAGTGAAGGGCAGGGGAGGAGGGAGGGTATGGTCGTCAGGTAAAAAGAGGTAAAAAGAATGTAGACTTTTATTGGAGGGGAATAATAATAATAATGTTGACAGGGCTGTATTATGGGACTCAGGCAATAGGTCCAGGGTCATATGTGGGAGGGCTATTTAGAGGGTGATAAAGTGGGGAGCCCTAGAAATAGAGATTTGATGGAATTTGTCTTCTTTGTCTCGTAGTAGTGAAGTGGTTTTTCCCATGTTGGCAATGAACCAGACATAGGGTCTTAGAGAAGAGACGCGGGGGGGCTCCACATGATTCCACAACCTAGCTATCAGACATCTAGCGGCCGCCCAAACATGTAAATCTAGTTTCGCTGAGTGAGCATCGAGGTCCTGTATAGGGTAGCAGAGTAGCAATGGCCACAGATCTTTACTGATAGGGCATTGAAGAAGGGAGGAGAGGAGACCCGCCACCCTGTCCCAAAAAGAGGACACAACAGCACACGACCACCAAATATGTGATAGAGTGGCTCAATGGCCGCAGTTTCTCCATCAGGCAGGAGAAGCAGACTGATACATCTTTGCGAGTTTATTGGGTGTGAGATACCATCTGTAGTAAATCTTGTATGCATTTTCTTTAATTAATGTAGAAATAGAACTAGAGGCCACACTCGATCTGATTGTTTCCTAGAAGTCCTCCTCCGGGGGGTGGGGGAGCACAGGGGCAAATGCAGGATTTGTAGAGCGGGGTTTCAACACCACGCCACCAGTGGGCGTGACCAGCATGCATGGGGGCGTAGCTATAAATTTACACAGTGCTGGGCTGCTCTCCAACTCTTCCTATCCCCATCATATACACAGGCAATTCCTATCCACATAATATACATGGGCAATGCTGCATGCACTACTGTTAGGTGCACGCAGCTCTCCCTTTTCAAAGCAGAGTTGTGTGAAGCGGGAGCAGGGTCCAGCCATCTCAATTATACAGTGCCCCAGGCTTGGAGGGGGGTTTCCAGGCACTAGGAAACTCCCCCTCTGTTTGCCTATGGGGCAGGTCCCTCTCCCACTCCCAGGAGTCAGCATGTCCTCTAGCAGGAGGTTATACAAGGAGGAAACCATGCCATTCCACAAGAGGAAAGAGAGACAGAAGGTTTCAGACGGGGAGTTGAGGTGAGGTCTCTCCTGTCAAGTAGATCACCAGAGGAAGTGTCGAACAGATATTAATGAAAAGGTGGATGAAAGTCAGGGATTTAGAGCAGAGGGTGTCATAGGGTATGGGCTTTCCCTGCTCAAGAGGGCTTCCAGCAAACCGATATCCCGCTGTGGTCCATATCCGGGAAAAAGATTGAGACATGCCTGGAGGAAAGGTGGGATTATGCCACAGAGGAGTGATGGAGAGAGGGCTGGAGGGGACAGAAAGATGACGCTTACAGGACTCCCAGGTTCGAGCAAGGTTGGAAAACGTTTAATCAGAGCCATCTTAGGAACGGGTGGCATTCAACAGAGACCAGATAGGTCAGGCAGGCAATAGAGGTGGGAGGGTCAAATGAGGCCACCACTGAACCACGGTGGGCTGCCCAGTAATAAGTTTTGTGGTCGGGGAAGTCCCTGCCTCCACGGCTCATAGGTTTCTTAAGTACCGCCAATGATTTGAGTCCGCCAAGAGAAAATGTACGATTTAAGTTTATGGAAAATATCTGGGTAATTCTCCTGGCATAGGGACTCATAAGAGGTGGTAATGTAGACTCCTTTGCCATCTGAAGTGGAAATGGGAGGTGAGATCAAAGCAATCCTGAGGGGGGAGATTGAGGAGATTGTTATATTAATTTTATAGCCGGATAAATTGCCATATCTTGCGAGGAGGTCGAACAGGTTGGGCAGAGATGTTCTCGGTCGTTGAAGGGTGAGGAGTATGTCATCAGCAAAGTGAGAGCTTACTCTCCAGGGTCCCCGCCTTCACTCCCCTCATATCTGGAGAGGCTCGGATAGTGGCCACTAATGACTCGATGACCAGGGCGAAGATTAAAGGAGTGAGAGGGCAGCCCTGGCAGGTACCATTACTAATTGGAACAGGATCAGAGGGTGGAGTCATTAATCATAACTTTGGTGGAGGGATGTGAGTATAAGGCCTGTACCCCAGCCAGGAAATCCCCAGACAGTCCAAAGTGTCTGAGAGTAAGGGTCATGAACTGCCAAAGGCCTTCTCAGCATCTAGGAATAAGATAATATAGGGAGTTTTCCTAGTATTGTGTGGATAAGGTCAATGGTTCTCCTTGTGTTGTCTCTGGCCTGCCTGCCAGGGACAAAACCCATATGATCATAATGGACTAAGCTGGGGAGTTTAAACAATTGGCAAGAATCTTAGCATATAATTTCAGTTCATTGTTGAGTAGGGAAATTGGGGAATAGCTTGCACAGTTATGGGCATCATTTCCCTCTTTGTGGATCAGGGTTATCCGAGCCTCTAAAAATTCTTTGGGCCAGCGGGCGCCCTTCAGGATAGAGTTAAAGAGAGTGAAAAGGTGAGGGGCCAGGAGAGCTGCAAACACTGATTCAGTCAGTTTGTTGGCCACTCGGTTGGAGAGCAGCGGGTTGAGCAGGGCTGCTGAGAGGGGGGGCAGGTACTAATTACCCAGGCCAGGCATGCCAGAGGGCCCAGCCCTTGCTCTCGAATGTTTTTTTTTTACATCTTTTATTCTTGCGTGGGGAGCGGGGGGCCGCTGGCGCCGCAATCATGTGAGTATACAAATACTCATATGATCGCGGCACCAGTGTCCCACTTCCTTCTTCAGTTTGTACTGAATGTCGGGACGTCACGCCCGACATTCAGTGAGGAGCGGCGCACAGAAGACAGAAAAGAGAATAAAGATGAAAGACGGCAATACAGAGGTAAGTAAAAGAGTGGAGGAACGCAGAAGAGGCACAGGGTGATGAAGAAGACAGGGTGGGGGAGATAAAAGGCACAGGGGGATGAAGAAAGAGGGAGAAAGATAAAAGGCACAGGGGGATGAAGAAAGAGGGAAAGATATAAAAGGCACAGGGGTTGAGGAAGTGGGGGGATAAAAGGCACAGTGGGATGAAGAAGTGGGGGGGATAAAAGGCAGAGGGTGATGAAGAAAGGGGGAGATAAAAAGCACAGTGGGATGAAGAAGTGGGTGGAGAGATAAACGGCATAGAGTGATGAAGAAAGGGGGGGATAAAAGGCACAGGGTGATGAAGGAAGGAGGGGGGAGATAAAAGGCACAGGGTGATGAAGAAAGGATGTGGGAGATAAAAGGCACAGGGTGATGGAGGGGGGAGAAGCATGGCAGAGTGTGAAGAGGGGCAAAAGCAGCATGGCAGAGTGTGATGAAGGGAGGGTAAGCAGCATGGAGGGGACAGTGCGATCATAAGGGGGCATAGCATAGTTGTGATAAAGGGGCACAGTGTGATCATAAGGAGGCACAGTGTAGTGATGATGAAGGGGCACAGTAATGTGTGTGTGATGGCACAGGGAGCTTTTGGCAATGTAGTGTGTGTGAGGTAGATGGTGGCTAATTAATGGGTGCTATTTTGTTTGCAGGGTAATGGTGGGGCAATGTAATAGTGGGGACTATTAATTTAAGATGGGGTGGTTTGGGGGCTATTGAATGCAGGGGTAAGTTTGGGGAGAATGAGGTCTCTATTAAATGTGACTGAATTATTTAATGGCAGTGATGGTTGTTGGAAAAAGGTATATTTATGAAATGTAAATACTATTTATTGCTGGGGCTGTATGTAGTGAGGGAAATAGGTTTATTTACTAAATGGGAATACTATTATTTTACTATTATTTTAATGTTGGGGCTGGAGGAAGTTCTTATTATTAATCGCTGGTTGTAATTTTCTAAATGTACCGATTTCTTTTCCAAATAGGGCCCCCCAACATTCCAGGACCCAGACAAGCTGCAACTAAAGAAACCTGCAGCCACATGTGGTGAAAGTGAGAACAGGTAGGAGAGAGCAGGAGAGTCTGTGAAAAGTTGTGATTCTAGTGGGACAATGCCAATTTTTGGTGAGTGTTCCTCCCAATGTAAGGTGAAGGCCAAGACTGTGAACTTTTTCTGTACACACTGCATTCTTTCTATACTACACTGTGGTGCTAGATGTCCTGAAAGTCAGGAGTGCTTGGACATATGTCACTCTTCAGCGAATTCAGGGCCTAGCGCTTTTCCCCACCAGCCACACCCCAATGATGCATAGCCACGCCCCCAATTGTATGACCACAGCCACTTTCAATTTTGTGCAGCCACCTCAAATTTTTTTCACATGCTCACCTTTTCACATGCTCACCTGTAAGGGGGGCCCCCATGAAGTTGTTGTACCGGGGCCCTGAATTCCTCTTGGCAGCCCTGGGGTTGAGTTGGCTCTTACGGATACAGTCTGTTTAAGTATAGCATAGTCCGGGTTAGATTTGTGTTGCGCCTCTAGTGGAGGGAGGTAGTAAGGTGCGTAGTTTTAGCTAGTCTCTCCTTCTTGGCGCTTGCTGCCAAGGACATAAAGTGACCTCTAATGACAGCCTTATGTGCATTCCAGAGAGTTGTTGGTGAAATATCAGGGGACTTATTTGTCTTGAAATATTCGGAAAGTAGGTATTTGAGGTGGGCCACCGTGTTGCGATTGTGGAGGAGAGATTCATTAAGTCTCCAGGAGAAGGAGGAAGGACGAGAGGCTAGGGAAGAGGTCGGACGAAATAGGGGCATGGTCTGACCACGTGATTGAATGAATATTAGAGAGGAGGTGAAAACCATCATCCAAGTGGGCCCGTAGGGATAATGGATCGGGGCAAAACTGTAGTATAGGAAAACACAATAAAAACCCATATATAAACAGAGCAATACATTATCTAAGCAACAGAGACAAAAATAGCAGGTAAATTTCACATATGTAAATAGGTAAAAGTGTAAACATGAAGAAATAAACAAACAAGCCTGCTGATGAGGAAGGGAAGGATGATACACCACTAAAGGAGACAATGCAGGCAGTACAATGTGGCGCTGAAGAGGCAATGGATGTGAAGATCAACCTGCAGTAAGGGAGAAGAAATAAAGGGAGAGGAGAGGACAAAAGAGAAAATACAACAGCCAACATAGAGTAAGTAAACATTACAATGAAAGAGAAACAACATTGATTCGTCATGAAGGACTTGTTACCGGAGACCTCTAACTTCTTGGGCAACGACCAGAGGAGGGAGCCAGAAAGCAAACACAGTCAGCTATTAGTAGCCCAGTCCCGGGTGCACGAACATGAGAGAGGATTTCCTTGAACCAGGAGGGAAATCAGAGAGTCAGGTTATGAGGAAGACGTTTTGCGAGGAGTGGAGGGTCTCTGGACCGTGGACCATTCGCTTTGTGGTGCTCTTTGACGTCATGGATTAGTATCCTGAGTGCCTGAAGCAGATGGTTAAGAAGAGACTGGAGGGGAATCGGGAGTTAGGCCAGCTGATGTACTAGAGCCTGGGCGTGCGAGCAGAGACCTGGCGCTCCTGATGTCAGAGGCGGAAGGAGAAGCCCCATTGATATCGTACATTATGATCTCGGTGTTACGAGCCGCGGCGGCTCTGGGTACCGCCGCGACTCGCTCCCCTCTGTCCTCCTGTGTCCCAGCCATCGTCATGACGACCGGGACGTCACTTCTGGCCTACCCCGGCCATTGCCAAGGCAACGGTCAGGACGCTAGTTAGCTGCAGTGCCGCATCCCGGCGTGCAGGGGAGCCGGGCACGAGCGCTAATCAATACCCCAGTCAGAGGGCTAATTTCAGGTCCTGCCCCCAGTCTTTCCTTATTGGCCAGCTTGTATTTATAAGGCAGGAAGGGGCAATACTCCCCTGCCGGTTATAGTTCCTGCTTGCTGCTGACTAGCCTGCTCTGTTCCTGGTTGCTGTACCTTTTTGGATTGATTACTTGTTGTCGACCTTTTTGCCTGATTCCTGACTTCGTTTGTTTGCCTGTGCCCTTTTGACCTTTCTGCCTGGACTCCTACGCTGCTGATTTGTCTGTGACCCCTGACCCCGGTCTGTGTACTGGACATTCTGTTTGCTGCCGGCCTCGACCCTTGCCTGGACCTCACTCTGCTTTTGCTCCTATCCTTTATCACTGGGTTCTCCCAAGTCAGCGCACGATTCACGACCCTCAGTTGCCTGCGGCCAAGTCTGTCCCAACCACTAGGGGCTCCAGCGAAAACCAGGCTTCTGAGTAGACTCCGGGTTTTGTGTTGCTGGCTGTGGGGATTCCAAACATTATAACCGGCCCAAAAAGATTTACTCTTGAAGTGAGTAAACAATCTTCTCGGTCCTATGGAACCCAGTCCGGCTCAAGTACTGGCGGGACAAATCCAGACCCTGTCCCAAATGGTCCAAGAATTGTCTCAGCGGCAAGCTGCCCAAGAACAAGCATCAAGAGCCTCACAAGCCGCTCAGCCTTCTGTGGTAGAACCTAAAATGAACCTCCCAGATCGCTTTTCAAGAGACCGCAGACTCTTCCGCAACTTTCATGAGAGCTGTAAACTCTATTTCAAATTAAGGTCACTTTTGTCTGGATCACCTCAGCAACGAGTGGGAATTATAATCTCACTTCTTCAAGGGGATCCTCAATCCTGGGCATTCAGCTTGGATCCTAACAGTCCTCAGTTGCAGTCTGTGGATGCCTTTTTTGAAGCACTCGGATTGATTTATGATGACCCGGACCGAGTGGCTTCTGCCGAAGCACAGCTTCGATCCTTATCGCAAGGACAGCGTTCTGGAGAAGATTACTGCTCCAACTTCAGGCGTTGGTCCTCAGACTGTGCATGGAATGACCCGGCTCTTCGTAGCCAGTTCCGACTAGGTCTGTCCGAACTAATTAAGGATGCTCTTGTCCAGTATCCTACTGCCGGATCACTAGAGGAACTCATGCAATTGGCCATTCGTATCGACAGAAGATACAGAGAAAGGGAAGCGGAGAAGGAAAATCCTTCGCCCTTTTCACCTGTGCCTTTTCCAACCTCTCCCATTGATCAAGTGGAACCCATGCAACTGGGAGTATATCGGTTGTCTCCAGAAGAACGCACTCGGAGACGCAATCTGGGTCTCTGCTTATACTGCGGAGAGAAGGACCATTTGCTCCGTTCCTGCCCGTCAGATCGGGAAAAGACCAGGTAAAGTGGACATGGAGAGAGTACACTTAGGCCTACAGGTAATCTCTCCGAAGGATTCCCTACTAATACCTGCCCAACTCCAGTATGGTGGACAGTAAATTTCTATTCCTGCATTTGTGGATAGTGGAGCTGCTGGAAACTTTTTAGACTTGACACTTGCCCCGTCCCTGGGTTTCTCAGCTGTTCCTCTGGAAACTACTATCGCTGTGTACGGGCTAGATGGGAATCGCATGAACAAAGGTGAGATCCATCATCGCTCACCTCCTCTTCTGCTGAAGATGGGTGCCCTTCACTCTGAGACTATCTCTCTGTACTTAATCCATTGTCCTTCGGTACCTCTTATCCTGGGTTATCCGTGGTTGGCTTTCCATAATCCCAGTATCGATTGGACTACAGGTGAGATAACCAAGTGGAGTTCTCAGTGCTCCTCCTCTTGCTTATCCCTGCCGCTCAGGGTTACTCATACCTGCCCCGAGCAGCTACCCTTTCCCTATAGGGAATTTCATGATGTTTTTTCCAAGAAGGAAGCAGATATTCTCCCTCCTCACCGGGAGTACGATTGTGCTATCGATCTTGTCCCAGGTTCTAAACTACCCAAGGGGAGATTATACGCCCTGTCTATTCTGGAGACGCTAGCTATGGAATCATATGTAGAGGAGAATCTGCAGAAAGGGTTTATTAGGCCTTCTAAGTCACCTGCAGGAGCAGGCTTCTTTTTTGTGGTCAAGAAAGATGGCAGCCTGAGGCCCTGTATTGACTACAGGGGATTGAACAAGATAACTATAAAAAATACCTACCCTTTGCCACTCATTTCGGTCATCTTTGACCAGCTTAAGGGTGCCAGGATCTACTCAAAAATTGATCTCCGGGGAGCATACAACCTGATTCGAATCCGTAAAGGTGACGAGTGGAAAACGGCCATCAATACCCAAACAGGCCACTACGTATACCTCGTCATGCCTTTCGGCCTCAGTAACGCTCCAGCTATCTTTCAAGACCTAATTTATGATGTCCTTCGTGAGTTACTAGGCTCCTTTGTAGTCGTATACTTAGATGACATCCTGATCTACTCCCACTCAATTAAACAACATCGTGAACATGTGCAACAAGTTCTTCGGAAACTCTGCCATCACCATCTCTACGCTAAATTGGAAAAATGCGAGTTCGAAGTCTCCACAGTCACGTTTTTGGGGTATGTCATTTCTCCGGAAGGGTTCGCCATGGACCTCGAGAAAGTGCAGGCCATTCTCGACTGGGTACGACCTTCAAATCTCAAAGCTATACAAAGGTTCCTGGGGTTCGCTCACTATTATAGAAAATGTATCAGTTCCTTTTCTAGTCTCGTTGCTCCTATCACATCCTTGACTCGCAAGGGAGCTGACACGAAAATCTGGCCTCCTATCGCTATCTCTGCCTTCGAAGCCTTGAAACGGGCCTTTGTGTCAGCACCTGTTCTGAGACATCCAAATCCAGACCTTCCATTCATCATCGAAGTGGATGCCTCTGATGTAGGTGTGGGAGCAGTGCTTTCCCAGAAAGATTTGGCAGACCATCGTCTTCACCCCTGTGCCTACCTATCTCAGAGTTTTTCTTCTGCCAAGGGACATTACGATGTGGGCAATCGGGAATTGTTGGCCGTCAAGTGGACACTGGAAGAATGGCGCCACTGGCTTGAAGGTGCTAAACATGTAATTACAGTATACACCGACCACAAGAACTTGTCCTACATAGAATCGGCTAAAAGGCTAAACTCTAGGCTAGCACGGTGGTCCCTCTTCTTCTCCCGTTTTCGTTTCCTCATCACCTACCGACCTGGTTCAAAGAACCTCAGAGCTGATGCCTTGTCTCGCAGTTTTATCTCTTCTCAAACTCCAGTCTCTGAACCCTGTTCCATCGTTCCCCGCTTCATCTGTCTCGATTGCCTTCACACAGGAACGAGGCAAGACCCTTCAACAATTTCAACCACTGGCACCTCCTGAATCCCCAGCAAACAAACTCTTCGTGCCTGTACATCTCAGGAAGTCGTCCTCTCAGAATGTCATGACTACAGGACTTCTGGACATCCCGGTGTTGCAAAGACCATCGAAATCCTTTCCCGTGTTGTCTGGTGGCCATCATTATCTGTGGATGTTAAAGAATATGTATTGTCCTGTGATCTGTGTTCCAAAAATAAGATTTCTCGAAACTCCCCTTCTGGGTTATTACTGCCGTTACCAGCCCCGGTTAGGCCTTGGACCCACTTGTCCTTGGATTTCATTGTCGATTTGCCTCCATATTCCGGATGCAACACCATCTGGGTCACTGTGGATTGATTTAGTAAAATGGCTCATTTTATCCCTTTGACCAAATTACCCTCAGCACGCTCTCTGTCCGCCTTGTTTATTAAACATGTATTTCGTCATCATGGTCTGCCGGAGGATATAGTATCAGATCGAGGGTCACAGTTTATTGCAGCTTTTTGGAAGGCTTTTTGCTCCCTCTTAGGTATCAGTCTTAGCCTATCATCGGCCTACCATCCACAGTCTAACGGGCAAACCGAAAGGGTGAACCAATCCCTGGAGCAATATCTATATATATCCAAAAATCATGGCAACTGGGCTGATCTACTTCCATGGGCCGAATTTGCGTACAACAACGCATGCCATACCTCTTCCCGGTACTCTCCTTTTTATTGCAACCTGGGGTACCATCCTAGAGCCAACTCATTGTCCTCTCTATCTACCGATAGGTCAGCCGAAACCAAGACCACGGCCACCCGGCTTAGGAAGATCTGGAAATCAGTTCATCAATCTTTACTCCGAGCATCTTTTAGATCAAAAGTTTTTGCCGACCTACATCGCTCTGCCTGTTCCTTTAAAGTAGAGGATTCAGTCTACTCGGAACATAAGACTCCGTCAACCCTGCAAGAAGTTAGGACCCAAATTTATTAGTCCATTTTCCATCATAAAACAAGATAACCCAGTAGCTTTCAAACTGAAGCTTCCTGAATCTCTAAAAATTCCCAGGACGTCCCACTGTTCCTTGCTGAAACCTGCCCGGACTTCCCAGAGGTTCAGATTTCCACAGTCCTCTAGGCCTAAACCAGTTTCGGTGGATGGACATCAAGAATTTGTAGTCGAGAAGATCCTTAATTCAAAAAAAGTTCGGGGTCAAGTTCACTTCCTCATCTATTGGAAAGGCTATGGTCCAGAGGAACGTTCTTAGGTGCCACAAAGAAATTTACATTCTGACAAATTACTTGCTGAGTTCCTTAAAAAATTTCCCAGAAAACCGGGTTGTCGGGGTTCCTTGACCCCTCCTCAAGGGGGAAGTACTGTTACGAGCCGCGGCTCCCCTATGTCCTCCTGTGTCCCGGCTGTCATGATGACCGGGACGTCACTTCCAGCCTACCCCGGCCGTTGCCAAAGCAACGGTCGTCACGCTAGTTAGCTGCAGCGCTGCATCCCGGCGTGCAGGGGAGCCGGGCGCGTGCGCCAATCAATACCCCAGTGAGAGGGCTAATTTCAGGTCCTGCCTCCAGTCTTTCCTTATTGGCCAGCTTGTATTTATAAGGCAGGAAGGGGCAATCCTCCCCTGCCAGTTATAGTTCCTGCTTGCTGCTGACTAGCCTGCTCTGTTCCTGGTTGCTGTACCTTTTTGGACTGATTACTTGTTGCCGACCTTTTTGCCTGATTCCTGACTTCGTTTGTTTGCCTGTGCCCTTTTGACCTTTCTGCCTGGACTCCTACGCTGCTGATTTGCCTGTGACCCCTGACCCCAGTCTGTGTACTGGATATTCTGTTTGCTGCCGGCCTTCGACCCTTGCCTGGACCTCACTCTGCTTTTGCTCCTATCCTCTAATACTGGGTTCTCCCAAGTCAGCGCACGATTCACGACCCTCAGTTGACTGCGACCAAGTCTGTCCCCACCACTAGGGGCTCCAGCGAAAACCAGGCTTCTGAGTAGACTCCGGGTTTTGTGTTGCTGGCTGTGGGGGTTCCTAACACTCGGAGGATTTGAGTTACTGGGGCAAACTCTCTGCGTCTAGCCAGGGTGGTTGGCGACAAGTCCTGGAAAATCTGTATGTTGTGACGTTCATATGTTAGAGTATGCAGTTTTATGGCACCGCGTAGAATCATCTCTTTGGCTGTATAGAAATGAAGGCGTAGGATGACATCACTATGCTGGTTTTGGTCGGGCGACTTGGGTTTTAGGGCCATATCTGCTCTGTCCAATAGTAAGTGTTCTTCCGGGACCTTGGGGGACAATTGGAAGAAAGGTTTCATAAGATATTAGTCAAGGTGCGCGGATGTGACCGCTTCCGGAACGCCCTTTATACGTAGATTATTCCGCCTGGCCCCATTATCCATATCCTCCCGGTGCTCCTGGACAGATGTCAGGTCATAGCGAAGATGCATAATATTCTCCTCAATTCCTGTCTTGGAGGACACCACCATTTCTAGTCTCTGTTTAACTTGGTCCGTGCGGTCGCCGATAGAGGTCACCTCTGCACGTATTGAGTGAAGGGCATTTTGGACCTTTGAGTGAACAGAAGACTTAAGTTCTTTCATTTCTTTGATTAGTGATAGGAATTCCCGTCTGCTTATTCGGGATGTGTCATCCTCGTCCGAGTCAGAATCAGCAGAAGTGTGTGGAGACTCTGTCCCTGCCCGGCGAGGGGCTGAGGTTTCGAGAAATATTGAGGAAGTCTTTTGGGGTGGGATTTCTTCCCTCCCTTAGGCATGTTGGGAAAAAAAACATAGGTTTGAGGAATTAAGCAAGAATCGTTGAGGGTGCAGCAGCCCCAAGCAGTGTAGTAGAGTAAAATACAAAGAACAGGCTCACATAGGTAGGAGGACTCAAATTAATCTGGAATTGAAAAGCAGTGCAGAACAGTCTCCCCCCCTGCCAGCATATGGAAGCATATTAAATCACTGAACATCCCATGAGATCATAGGTGGGGTAAGACAAGATTGCATCCACCCTTGAGTGCGATAGTTAATTTAATGCAGGGTGGGAGGTTTAGGCACCCACTGTAGTCTATATAGAGAAGGCCTGAATCCTGATAGGAATGTGAGGGCAGCAGGCTGTGCGAAGCCTATGAACGCTGAGGTATGCTCAGGCTGTCTGACAGGTTCAGTTGCAGGACAGCTGCCGCGGAGAGCCAGCCAGTGCTGTCAGTGGGCACCCAGATCAGGGGGAACAAGGAGATCCAACAGGAGGTTCAGACCAGCCAGGTGGGTAAAGCTCTCAGAGTAAATTGGCGGTGAAAGCAGAGGTCCCGGGTGTAGAATGGGAACAGCGGGTTCCTGCTGGGTCCCGGGTTTAGTCTTGCTGCTTGGGCTTGGAGAGAGGGGGGGGGGAGTCCTCTGCCATCCCACTGCAGTGGTTAAGCCGATGTGGCATGCACAGCCGGAGGTACAAGGGGGAGCCAGGGTTAGGAGTGTTATAACTCACGGTTCGCCTGGTGTCCGGATCTCCAAAGTCGCACGGCGGTCCCCTTCAATGGTGGTGTTGGAAGTCCACCAGGTGGCCGCACTGCTTACAGGAGGTTACCCGCTGCCAGCTGTCGACAGGCGCGGAGCTCACAGGGACTGGGGAGCCAGTGAGGGGGTGTTTAGAGTTTGAGACAGGCCCAGGTCAGTCAGCTGGAGTAAGCCCTAGGGTAGCATGGGCCAGCCGTGGGGTCAGCAGGCGGGAAAGGCTGCAGTGGAATTACCGGCCTGTATTGTTGCTGTCCGGAGCTCCGCAGCCGAGGTAGTCCTCCAGCTAATGCCTGCTCCACCTGGGGCGAACAGGGAGCGCTTTCTGGCCGCAAAATAACCCTATAGAAGGGAAAAATCAAGGGGAACTGAGCTGGAGCTCTAAGGACACGCGTCCTCTCAGAATGGCTCCCAGGCCACGCCCCCCATTTGAATTATTTTAATGTTGCCCAGTATTCTGACCAGGGGAGGGCTGGCACTTTTTGACTTGACTCAGCAGCCTATTAAGAACAATTTAAAGGGTAAAAAATGCATGTGGACCAGTGATCCAGCCCAATGTAGACCACTATGGGACTGACCACTGCCCCCCAGCCTAGCCCAGCCTGCCTCTGACAATGTGCAGAGTTTTCTTGAGCTGGCCGTCAACAGGATGGATGAAGGCACAGATTCCACGCATGCGCATGTCACGACTCCGAGGGGTTTTGTAGATCCCTTGCCTCTGTCTATATAGGACTTGCCTAGGAGTGCAGAGTCTAACGGATAGGAGGTTTTCACCAGGGATCCCCACAAGGGGCTATGGACTCCGCTGCTCCTATTCCGCAGGTCGCGGTCTCCCAGGCAAGGACTGACAGAGGATAGTGGAGGCAACACACAATGACACGGTGGGTGAGGTAACACAGAAAAAAAGTTCAGGATTTCACAGGCTTCAGCAATGGTAATAATAAGACACTGGAGTTGGTAGCAATGCTGTAAAGTAGTATATTGATTGATGGTACAATGAACATGGAAGATATATATATATATATATATATATATATATATATATAACGGCAGATATTGAATACACGGCAATTAGGACACAGGCAGGATGCAGATCACTTTCTGCTACTTCATAGTTGGTAACTTTTGACAACTGCATAGAATGAGTAAACGATAGTTCAAACATAAGATGACAAATGGAGAATACGTGGATCCGATAATGTAACACACGGCAGATAGATGTGAATCACTGGTCAACAACAGCTCCGGTAGAATGAAGATGTAGAACGGTTGATCCATGGATAAAGATGATTCTACGTAGCAAGTGGGTTACAGGTATCACGATAATTCTCAGCATGGAACAACAATAATCGTTGAACAAATGTTCTACTGATAACAGTTCCAAAGGTATAGTTGAACAGAAGAAACTTCAAACAGTTCATTACCTAGAAGTAGCAGAAACAAGGAGTATCCTAGCCGAGTATAAGACTGCAGATAACTGGTGTCTTCCAATAACATATGAATAACGAAAACAGCACTGTTAGGTCAGCCAGACAACAGCGGGAACTTGAACCATAGAACTAGCTGCAGGCCGTAGTAATTCAGCGGGTAGATTATTCACAGGGAAAGTCTCAATAGAACCCAGCATTGACAATACAACAGCAGGTGTGCAGGTTTAACCACAGATGCAGCAATCAACTCACAGTGGACGTTCAACATGAAGCTAGACAGCAACCGAGGAGTTCAGCAGAGCAGGGTGGAACTACAGGTACCAAGTACAATGATAGTAGATTGCAGAAGTCCGCAAACAGGTAACAACAGTGAGAGGTTTTAGCGGAGCAGCGTAGAACTACAAGTACCAGGTGCAACGGTTGTAGATGCAGACGTCCAGCCAGCAGGTAACAGCAGCAAGAAGTTCAGTGAGGCAGTGTAGAACTATAAGTACCAGGTACAACAGTTGTAAATGCAGAAGTCCAGCAAACAGGTGACAGCAGCGAGAGGTTCAGCGAAGCAGCGTGGAACTACAAGTACCAGTTACAATGGTTGTAGATGCAGAAGTCCAGCAAGCAGGTAACAACAACGAGAGTGTCACTCACCGGACCGGTGCGTGGTTCTCTAGCCTTCCTGCCGGAGCCTGTCCTGAGCCGCGGCCGTCCGCCATCTTGATGGACTGCGCATGCGCAGCATCCAAGAACTTATGACCTTTGCTTTTAATCTCATTGGTGGATCAGGCACCTCTCCCTATTTAAGGCACCTGTGCTCATTACCTCATTGCCTGATCTTGAGTCTCATTCCCTGTGAGTCTCTGAAGGTGTCTCCTGTGTCCTACTAGTGTCTTCAGCTCCCTGCTGATTACCTGTGTTACTCATCGGTGGTTTCCATACCCGCTACTGACTCCTGTATCCTGCTCGTGTACTCAGCTGGCTTCTGGATTACCTGCTCTGCTCATCAGCGGTTCTCATACCCGCTACAGACTCCTGTATCCTGCTCGTGTCCTCAGCTGGCTTCTGATTACCTGCTCTGCTCACCTGTGGTTCCCATACCCGCTACAGCCGTTCAGCGTCCCTGCTGTGCCTGCATATCCTTGTGGACAAACTTCTCTACTCATCAGCGGTATGCTTACTTGTTATTGACTATCAACTGTTACCTTGCATATCCGCTTAGGACAAGCTTCTCTACTCAGCAGCAGTATCCATACCCGCTATAGACTATTTGTTGTTACGCTGCATATCTGTTTGGAACAAGCTTCTCTACTCAGCAGTGATATGCATACTTGTGATTGGCTATCAGTTATTATCCCGCATATCCGCTCTGTGCAAGCCTCTCTACTCAGCAGCGGTATACATACCGTTATAGACTATTAGCTGTAAACACTGCATATCTGTTGGAACAAGTTCTTCTGTGCTCTCAGTGTCTTCATACCGTTATTGACTCTTTGCATGCCTCCACTCATCCGCACCTGAACAACTCCTCACTTCATAGCAGTGGTACAACTTGCTGTACGCAGACCACTGACTTCCCCGCTACCTACCTGCACCTGGACAAGTCTTCTCACCATAGCAGTGGTACAACTTGCTGTACGCAGACCACTGACTTCCCCGCTACCTACCTGCACCTGGACAAGTCTTCTCACCATAGCAGTGGTACAACTTGCTATACACAGACCACTGACTTCTCCGCTACCTACCTGCACCTGGACAAGTCTTCTCACCATAGCAGTGGTACAACTTGCTGTACGCAGACCACTGACTTTCCTGTTACCTTCCTGCACCTGCTCACGTCCACCCTGGTCTCCGTGGTTCCAACCTGCCTTTCCACTATAGATGCAAGTCGCTGACTCATCTACCAATATAGCTGCAAGTCGCTGACTCATTTACCAGTATAGCTGCAAGTCACTGACTATCATCAATTCCATTGGCATCCTCTCTCCATCTGCTGTTATATACATTCCACTATTCACCCTGCTGCCAGAGGACCGCTGTGCTAACTCCGCCTCTCTGGCAAGCATAGTCAACTGGTGAAATCCTGGGCAAGACTCCTAGTGCCCGTGACAGAGAGGTTCAACAGGAGACATAACAGGAGGTCAAGTAGTAGCAGCCAGGACCAAGGCAGACTGAGTAACACGAACAGGCAATGAGCCAAGGATCATGGGTAGTTTAAGTAATGCTCCAGAACCAATGAGAATCGAAGGGAGGTCCAAACAAGGTAGTCAGGAACACCTGTGCAAAGGTAGTATCTGAGAAACAGGAATAGGCTCACTCACGGTTTCCAGAGGCAAGTCACAGTGCCAGCACCTATCTATGGAACCGGCATGTGACAGCGCAGAAAGTGCAAACACTTATGATAAGTAAGTTGTTGTGATAGTGACTCCCACTACCACCTCCCCATATTAACCCAGCCCTCAATATTATTTGCCACCTCATGCTCTATATTTGATTTTCAAACTATGGTGGAGAAAATGACTATTTTATTGGCACCTCATGCCCTATATTTGACTTGCTAACTATGAGGTATAATTTCTACACTATAGATGCAGAGAGGGGTGCAGTGGGTGTGATGCGGAGAGAGGTGCAGTGGTGTGCTGCGGAGGGGGGTGCAGTGGTGTGCTGTGGAGGGGGGTGCAGTGGTGTGCTGCGGAGAGGGGTGCAGTGGTGTGCTGCGGAGGGGGGTGCAGTGGTGTGCTGCAGAGGGGGGTGCAGTGGTGTGCTGCGGAGGGGGTTGCAGTGGTGTGATGCAGGAGCATATGTGTGATGAAGGGACATGTTAGGGACGTTCATTGCCTTTAACAAGTACATAATTCATAGACTTACTGTGTCAAGTTTTTTGTTCTGAAATCTAACACCTGGATACCTCCCCTCTAGAAATCCTGTGTCTGCAGCGGAGTCTGGACAGCGTTCTACATCAAACATGACTGCATATGGACCAATGGAGGAGGTAAGGCTTAGAAGTTTTTCTCAGAACTGCAAATTCCCAAATTGACATCTTCTCAAAGGGAATTATTAGATGCTGATATTAAAAAGAGAGAGGTACAGACGGCTATAATTAAGATTCACCCTAATAAATCCCCGGGCCCTGATGGTTTTAGTGGAGAGTATTTAAAAATAAAATATTATACCTGTTCTCACAGAATTATTTCAGAAGATTCATAAAAATCAAAACTTTAGTAAAGCATACACCATATTAATACCAAAGCCAGATAATAATTGGTGTCTTCATATAGGCCAATTACGTTTTTAAATCAAGGCTTTAAGCTTTTGCCCAAAATTATGGCAAACAGATTACTGAGTATTATACCTCTCTTGTTGACAGACCACCAACTGGGTTTTACACATGGAAGATATGCAGTTAGGGGGATAAGAACGGCACTTGCAGCAGTATTATTATTATTATTATTAATATTTATTTATAAGGCGCTACAAGGCATCCGCAGCGCCGTACAGAGACAAACAAAATCACAATACAATGGGAGACAGCACAGTACAGTAAACACAGCAACTCAGTACGCTCAATGCACAGCTAGAGAGGGCGGGGAAAGGGGAGGGAGGATCCGAAAATGACGGGGCCCAAGAAGGGGGGCGCGGAAGACAGGGAGACCCCCAGGGGGGAGGAGGGAGCGAAAGTGGACGTGGGGTGGAGGACCTTTGAGGAGGAGGGCTAAGTAGCTGGAGAGCAGAGTTAGAAGTGGTGGAAACAGGAGGAGAGATGGCCCTGCTCAGAGGAGCGTACAATCTAAGGGGAGGGGTGGACAGACAGAGAGACGCAGGGGAGAGAGGGAGAGTAGGGGGACAGAGGCAGAAGATAAGGTAGGAAGTTAAGTGGGAGACAGAAAGGCTTTAAGAAAAAGGTGGGTTTTTAGGGCCCGTTTGAAGCCGGACAGATTAGGGGAAGTTCTGATGGAGGGAGGGAGCTTGTTCCAGTGGAGGGGGGCAGCGCGGGCGAAGTCTTGGATACGCGCGTGGGAGGAGGTTATAAGGGGGGAAGAGAGGCGACGGTCAGAGGCAGAATGGAGAGGGCGGGATGGAGCATGAATAGAGAGGAGGGTGGAAATGTAGGGCGCAGTGGAGTTGGCGAGGGCCTTGTAGGTGAGTGTGAGGAGCTTAAAGAGGATTCTGAAGGGGAATGGGAGCCAGTGAAGGGCTAGGTAGAGGGGGGAGACAAAAGAGGAGCGGCGAGAGAGGAAAATAAGCCTAGCTGCAGCGTTAAGGACGGATCGAAGGGGATCGAGATGAGAGTGGGGGAGGCCAGTGAGGAGGAGGTTGCAGTAGTCCAGGCGGGAGATGATCAGAGAGTGGATAAGGCATTTGGTGGCATCTTGGGAGAGGAAGGGCCGGATGCGAGCGATGTTGCGCAGCTGGAAGCGGCAGGATTTAGCAAGAGAGAGGATGTGGGGGCCAAAGGAGAGAGAGGAGTCGAGGATGACACCAAGGCAGCGAAGTTGGGGGACAGGTGAGATAGAGGTATTGTTGACAGTGATGGAGAGGTCAGAAGGGGATGGGGTATGAGAGGGAGGAAAAACTATGAGCTCAGTTTTGGCAAGGTTAAGTTTGAGGAATCGAGAGGACATCCAGGAGGAGATGGCAGAGAGGCAGGCAGACACCCTAGAGAGGAGGGAGGGAGAGAGATCAGGAGAGGAGAGGTATAGTTGAGTGTCATCAGCGTAAAGGTGGTAGCTGAAGCCGAAGGAGCTGATGAGTTCACCCAGGGAGGAGGTGTATAGAGAGAAGAGTAAGGGTCCCAGAACAGAGCCCTGAGGGACCCCAACTGGAAGGGTGGATGGGGGGGAGAGAGACCCAGAGGTGGTGACAGAGAAGGAACGGTGAGTAAGGTAAGAGGTGAACCAGGACAGGACTGGGCCGGAGAGGCCGAAAGACTGGAGGGTGTGAAGGAGGAGGGGGTGGTCAACGGTGTCAAAGGCTGCAGAGAGGTCAAGGAGGATGAGAAGGGAGAAGTGGCCCCTGGCTTTTGCAGAGAGGAGGTCATTGGTGACTTTAGCCAGGGCAGTTTCAGTGGAGTGGAGGGGGCGGAAACCAGACTGGAGAGGATCAAGGAGGGAGTATTCAGAAAGGTAGGAGGTGAGACGGCTGCAGACGAGCCTCTCAAGAATTTTGGAGGCAAAAGGGAGAAGAGATATGGGGCGATAGTTCGAGAGAGAAGTGGGGTCGAGATTAGGTTTCTTAAGAATGGGGGATACGAGAGCATGTTTGAAGGAGGAGGGGAAGATGCCAGTGGAGAGGGAGAGATTAAAGAGGTGAGCGAGGTGGGAGCAGGTGGTGGGGGAAAGGGAGCAAAGAAGGTGGGAGGGGATGGGATCCAGGGGGCAGGTAGTGGGGGGGGAGGATAAAATGAGAGAGTGGACTTCCTCGCCGGTGGTGGGACGGAAGGAGTGGAGGGGAAGGTGGTTGGGGGGGGAGGACAGAAGAGTGGGAGGGGTGGAAGAGAGAGTGGAGGAGGAGATTTCAAGTCGGATGGCCTCGATTTTAGAGGAGAAGAAGGAGGCGAAATCAGAGGCAGTCAGGGAGGAGGGGGTGGGGGGAGGGGAGGGGGCCAGGAGAGTGCTGAAGGTGGCAAAGAGGCGGCGGGGGTTAGAGGACTGGGAAGAGATGAGGGATTTAAAGAAAGATTGTTTAGCGAGTGAGAGGGCAGAGCTGTAGGATGAAAGGATGAATTTAAAGTGGAGGAAGTCAGCCAGGGAGCGGGATTTTCTCCAGTGACGTTCGGCGGAACGGGAGCATTTTTGGAGGAAGCGGGTAAATTTGGAGTGCCAGGGTTGGGGTTTGGAGCAGCGGGGGTGGACGGAGTGGGCAGGGGCGACCGCGTCCAGAGCGGAGGTGAGGGTGTGATTGTAGAGGGAGACCGCCTGGTTGGGGCAGGCCTGGGAGGAAAGGGGAGAAAGGAGGGTATCGAGAGAGGAGGACAGAGAGGCATGGTCAAGAGCATCGAGGTTGCGTATGGACAGAGTAGGTTTGGGCAGGGGGGGGGAGCAGGAGAAGAGGAGAGAGAGAAGGAGAGGAGATGGTGGTCGGATAGAGGAAAGGGAGAGATGGAGAAGTCGGAGAGATTACATAGGTAGGAGAAGACAAGATCAAGGGAGTGACCAAGGCAGTGGGTAGAGGAGGAGGTCCATTGGGTGAGACCAAGGGAGGAAGAGAGGGTGAGCAGTTTGCTGGAAGCAGGGTAGGTGGGGTTGTCGATGGGGATATTAAAGTCACCGAGAATGATCGAGGGGAGATCGGAGGAGAGGTAGTGAGGAAGCCAGCTAGCAAAGTTGTCAAGGAAGAGGGAGGTGGGGCCAGGGGGGCGGTAGATGACAGTGACGCGGAGATGGATGGGGTAGAAGAGGCGGATGGAGTGAGCTTCAAAAGAGGAGAAGGAGAGGGAGGGTTCAGGGGGAATGACACGAAAAGTACAGGTGGAGGAGAGGAGGAGGCCAACTCCACCGCCAGGGCGGGCACCAGGCCTGGCGGAGTGGGTGAAGGAGAGGCCACCATAGGAGAGGGCAGCGGGGGAAGTAGTATCAGAATCGGAGAGCCAGGTTTCAGTAACGGCAAGAAGGTTAAAGGAGTTGGATAGAAAGAGGTCGTGGATAGCAGTCAGCTTGTTGCGGACGGATCTGGCATTCCAGAGGGCACAGAAGAAAGGGGGAGAGGAGAGGGGGGAAATGGGGATGAGGTTAGCAAGATGAGCAGCGCGCGGGGGATGGCGGGGAGGAACGGGAGAGGTAGGGCGGGGGGAGAGTATGGGTATGGAGTGAGAGCGGGAAGGCATAGTAGGGAGAGAGAGTAACAGAACAGTGAGATAGTGGGGACAGTGAAAAACAGGTAAGAACAAAGGCAGGAAGACAATGAAAAGGTGGAAGATAATAACGAATTAGGGCGTGGAGGGCATGGAACAACAGTACAGTGAGATAATAAGGACAATGAAGACAGGTAAGAATGATAGCAGAACAGTAAGATAATAAGGACAGCGGATAACAGGTAAGAATAAGCAGGGAGACAATAGCAAGATGGAGGACAATAACCAAATAGGGCGTGGAAGGCAAAGAATAATAGAAGGAGAGGTAATAAGGACAATGGAAATAGGCAAGAATAATAACAGGTAAAACTAGTTGCTGGTAAATATAAAATCAGGAAAAACAAGATAAAGGCATATAAATAGTAGAATAATAACAGGTAAAAAGTAGAAACTTGTAAATGTACAATCAGGAAAAACAAAATAATGGCATATAAAATAATGTTTTATATGCAGTTGATGCAGTTAAGCCAGGGATTCAGCAGGAGAAGGGTTAACTGACAAGCCGGGTCGGTACACAGTAGATCAGTTGCTGCAGATAAGCCAGGGATTCAGCAGGAGAAGGGTTAATTGCCAAGCCGGGTCGGTACACAGTAGATCAGTTGATGTAGATAAGCCAGGGATTCAGCAGGAGAAGGGTTAATTGCCAAGCCGGGTCGGTACACAGTAGATCAGTTGGTGCAGATAAGCCAGGGATTCAGCAGGAGAAGGGTTAAATGACAAGCCGGGTCGGTACACAGTAGATCAGTTGATGCAGATAAGCCAGGGATTCAGCAGGAGAAGGGTTAATTGACAAGCCGGGTCGGTACACAGTAGATCAGTTGGTGCAGATAAGCCAGGGACTCAGCAGGAGAAGGGTTAATTGACAAGCCGGGTCGGTACACAGTAGATCAGTTGATGTAGATAAGCCAGGGATTCAGCAGGAGAAGGGTTAATTGACAAGCCGGGTCGGTACACAGTAGATCAGTTGATGCAGATAAGCCAGGGATTCAGCAGGAGAAGGGTTAATTGACAAGCCGGGTCGGTACACAGTAGATCAGTTGGTGCAGATAAGCCAGGGACTCAGCAGGAGAAGGGTTAATTGACAAGCCGGGTCGGTACACAGTAGATCAGTTGATGTAGATAAGCCAGGGATTCAGCAGGAGAAGGGTTAACTGACAAGCCGGGTCGGTACACAATAGATCAGTTGATGCAGATAAGCCAGGGATTCAGCAGGAGAAGGGTTAATTGACAAGCCGGGTCGGTACACAGTAGATCAGTTGATGTAGATAAGCCAGGGATTCAGCAGGAGAAGGGTTAACTGAAAAGCCGGGTCGGTACACAGTAGATCAGTTGATGCAGATAAGCCAGGGATTCAGCAGGAGAAGGGTTAACTGACAAGCCGGGTCGGTATACAGTAGATCAGTTGGTGCAGATAAGCCAGGGATTCAGCAGGAGAAGGGTTAATTGACAAGCCGGGTCGGTACACAGTAGATCAGTTGATACAGATAAGCCAGGGACTCAGCAGGAGAAGGGTTAATTGATAAGCCGGGTCGGTACACAGTAGATCAGTTGGTGCAGATAAGCCAGGGATTCAGCAGGAGAAGGGTTAACTGACAAGCCGGGTCGGTATACAGTAGATCAGTTGATACAGATAAGCCAGGGATTCAGCAGGAGAAGGGTTAACTGACAAGCCGGGTCGGTACACAATAGATCAGTTGGTGCAGATAAGCCAGGGATTCAGCAGGAGAAGGGTTAACTGACAAGCCGGGTCGGTACACAGTAGATCAGTTGATACAGATAAGCCAGGGATTCAGCAGGAGAAGGGTTAACTGACAAGCCGGGTCGGTACACAATAGATCAGTTGGTGCAGATAAGCCAGGGATTCAGCAGGAGAAGGGTTAACTGAAAAGCCGGGTCGGTACACAGTAGATCAGTTGATGCAGATAAGCCAGGGATTCAGCAGGAGAAGGGTTAACTGACAAGCCGGGTCGGTACACAGTAGATCAGTTGGTGCAGATAAGCCAGGGATTCGGCAGGAGAAGGGTTAATTGACAAGCCGGGTCGGTACACAGTAGATCAGTTGATGCAGATAAACCAGGGATTCAGCAGGAGAAGGGCCAACTGACAAGCCGGGTCGGTACACAGTAGGTCAGTTGATGCAGATAAGCCAGGGATAGATGGTATGGCCTTGTCCTTGGAGTGATGATGACACTCCTTTGTACCCCCACAATAATTTCCCACTGTCTTCACAAGTTTTTAGATGTTTTATAATTGTGGACAGATAATTGTGTGGGAGGAAAGACACAGAGCTGATCTAACGTGCAGCCTTCTCCAACTGCCGCCCGCATGCAGTAATAGCATCTTCTACAAAAAAAGATAACCATAATATTATATTGAGCTGAGAAGCAGAAAAAGTTTTTGACAAAATCTCATGGATTTTTTTTTCAGAGGATTTTTGAGGTACGGGCGTTTGGGCCTCTTTTTTCAAAAATCATACAATATATGTATAACAAACCATGTACAGAACTAATGATTAATAATAAGAGAGGAGAACCTATTCATATGTTGAGGGGAATCAGACAAGGGTGTCCCCTATCTCCATTACTTTTTAACCTTACTATTGATCCTATTATTTGAACATTGCAGCAATGGGAAGAGTTTCAAGGTATAAAAATTGGAGAAACTACTATCAAACTAACAGCATTTGCTGATGATCTGCTATTATATATTTCTAGTCCCCAGGATTATCTACACCATCTTTTGGATACAATAAATCAATTCAGATTTTTGTCTGGATTACGATTTATATAGATAAATCAGTGGAGAAATATTGCCCTGAAATGGGCTAAACCATATATTAAATATTTAGGGATATATTTACCCAAAACAATAGAGCTATATAAACTGAATGTCAAACGTATGATCCATGCTGTAGAATTAGATTTAAAATTGTGGCAACACTTACATCTTTCCTTTATAGGTAGAGTAAATCTAATTAAAATGATTATTTTCTCCAAAATACTATACCCTGTACATGTCTTACCAGTACGTTTAACTATAAGAGATGAAAAAAACCTTCAATATAATATTTCAAAGATTTATTTGGATTGGTAAAAAAGTGAGGATAAGCCTGAAAATCTTACAAAAAAAACAAAACAGGAAGGGGGATTAAATTTTTCAGATATAAAGCTTTATAACCAAGCAGTGATTTGTAGATATATTGGAGATTGGATTAGACAACAGAATGTTTTTACAAATTTAACAGTGAAGCAACAATTTATTCCACAATTTGATTTTAGATTCTTTTTGCATATGACTCGTCTAGTTATGCCTTTAGAAATATTGAATAATCCTCTATTATTCAATACTTGTGGGATTTGGCATAAAATACGAATGAAATGGGGACTTTACCATAAATATTCCTTAATTTTTCGCTTTTTTGGGAAATGGAGATTTCCAAGACGGTAAAGCAGGGGTTGGAAACCTTTTTGTATCAGATCAGAGTTTTGGCTAAAATCTAGTCAAACCCAGGTGTGCCAGTTGGGTGTGATATATATATATATATATATATATATATATAAACATACATACATACATACAGGGCTGCCTAAAGAAATTCATGGCCCCTTATATTCAAGCGGCGCAACATTTTTTTACAATGCAAGTGGTCGTACAGTTGGGGCGTGGCAGTGCATTATTTGGTGCATGTCTAGCAGGTGAAAAGCACCAGGCCACCCTCTTACAGAAAAATGCATTACTCACACATGCCCCCTTGCTCAGCAGCTTTGCTCACATATGTCCCCTCTGCCCACATGCTTTAATCACACATGCCTCCCTTTGCCCACATGCTTTAATCACACTTGCCCCCTCTCTGCCCAGCACCTCTAGTCACACATGCCCCTCTCCATCACCTTTAGTCACAAATGCCCCCTCTCCAGCACACCTTCTTCTTACCTTCTTCTCCACTGCACAGCATGGGAAGATATTCAGCAGCCCGCCGAGTACCATGTGACCACTGCAGTCACATGGCCTGGCATCTGAAGATACCTGAGCTGAAGGGGATTTAGCCACTACCGATCCCCCTGCACTCAATAAAAAAAAATAAAAAAAAGTACTTTTAAAATATTTTTTTTTTCTCCAAAGATAGGTCTCTAGTGGGGACTCGGGCCACCAAGCAGGCCCAGGCAATTTGTAGCCGCCCCCTCCCTTATGTCTCATTTTATGAGGCTAATATCATATTAACAGTAAGGGACCAGCAAAAAAACGTTATGCTGCACAGTAGTGCCCCAGCTCACATCATACCTCATAATTGTGCCCCCAATTCATCTTATGCCTCATAGTTGTGCCCACAATTCATATCATACCACATAGTTAGGCCCCCAATTCATACTTTGCCATAGTTGCCCCCCAGAAACTCATAGTATGCCACAGTAGCCCCGTAGAAACACATAGTATGCCACAGTTGCCCCCAGAAATTCATAGTATGCCACAGTTGCCCCCAGAAACACATAGTATGCCACAGTTGCCCCCAGAAACACATAGTATGACACAGTAATACCCTCAATAGATTTTATGCCACAGTAATGCCCCCAATAGATTGTATGCCACAGTAATGCCCCCCAATACCTTTTATGCCACAGTAATGCCCCCAATACCTTTTATGCCACAGTAATGCCTCCAATTCTCTTCATACTTCAAAGTGCCTCCAAATATTTTTAGATACAGAAAAAATGTCCCCAATGACTGTTATGGCCTCAGAATTGCATAAAAAATAATTTTAGGGCACTAATAAATGATTAAAAAATGATATAATTGTGTACCTACCTCTTCCAGGCGTGATTGGGTCCGCAATGGTGCTTTGGAGGAACTGCGCAATCGCAGCAGTTCAGCTCTTCTCCAGCTGTCATTTAGGATGGTCGGACGGCGCACCAGGACTCAGGGGGCTGCGTGCCGGGGTTTGCCGACCCCTGCGGTAAAGCTTATAGTCCATTTCGTGCATGGGCCCAGAGATACAAGATTTTATTAATATAACACAAAAGATTGTTAACTTTTTCTGAAATTTGTTCTAAATTTGACTTTATAAGCACTTTGACTTTAGCAATATTTCAGGTACAACACTATTTGATTTCAGTGGTGTCTAGACTTGAAAGATTGGGAGAATGCCCTTGACTTGCAACTGATAAAGTATACATTTTACAAATAAGGCTCTAGCAAAATGTTATAAAATTTTGTACATACCACATTATAACACTAATAGAGAAACAGGAATGTCTAAATGGTTGGTTCATTTTCCACATCTATATTTATCTACTATTCAAGAGAATTTATATATTCTAATCACACTTTAAGGGCTAGCTCATGTACTGACATGTTTTTTAAACTTTTTTATACAGTATCTTTATCACCTAAAAGGGCTCACAGTATAGGGATCAGTGGGGACTCAAAGTGTCCAAATGTAATAAATCTGAGGTTTCTTTATTTCACTGTTTATGGGATTGTGTATATATATATATATATATATATATATATATATATATATATATATATATATATATGTAAAGCGATTTTAGATTCAAATTAAAGAACATGCTAAGGAAGAGTTAGTAAATGTTGTACCCTTATCCTCCGAATGGGCGGTACTGGGGATTTTGGATAAATCTTTTAAATATACGGAAATGGCTAAGAAATTGCTTTTCAGAATTTCAGCAGTTGCAAAAAATATGTATCTTACAAGTTTGGATGCAATTTCTACCTCCTTCTTTAATGTTATTCAAAGATAAGCTGGTATATGTATTTAAGATGGATTGGATCGAGACATCAATATACAAAGAGAAACAGGTTAAAAATTATTTTAATATATGGGAAAGTTATATAAATTCACTTCCGAATGAAACTAAAAGCTTAATATATAACTGCTTTAGAATTACAGAATGGTATAAGAATAAGGTTCAAAATAATGATTTGCCTATTGATTGCTGAACAAAGGGTTGCAAGGAGACCACATTGGAGTAATGATACCTGATACCTATCAGAAATTTTACAATAATATAAAGTTAACTTGTATTTTGAATTTTGATACTAGTGGATGGTATATGGATTTCCATTGTTTTATTAATCTTTCCTTTTATTTCATGTTTTATAATAATACCATGGAATGTGTATGTCTTTATTTATGGATATGTATGTCATTATCTTATTATTCCTCTTTAATAACCCTCAGTGTTCAGTGGAGACTTTGCCTGATCAGAGTATTATGACCTCAGCAGTGACATCACAACCAGCTGGATTCTAGTGTCCTACAGCTGCTAGGCAATAAGGTTGGCAGTAAGGAGGACAGACACTTGCCCTCATGGAGAGAAGCATGGTAGATTGGCTGTACCAGCGTCAGTTATTTGATATGAACAATATCCTAAAAACCGACGAGGAACATTGGAATGAGAAGCAGGATGAGTGAGTACAGATATATGGGGGTAAATGTATCAAGCTGAGAGTTTTCCGGCGGGTTTTAAAAACCAATCAGATTCTAGATATCATTTATTTAGTTAATTCTACAAAATGATAGCTAGAATCTGATTGGTTGCTATAGGCAACATCTCCACTTTTCAAACCCGCCGGAAAACTCTCAGCTTGATACATTTACCCCATGGTGTACAAAGCATATTGTGGGGAAGATAATTGTACGCCTCCGTTGAGGATCATTTGGCGTTAAACCTGTAGATGATTATTAATATTCTGTTAGACAAATATCTAAACATGGTCAGTGAAATGGAGCATTATAATAATAACACTGCAGCACTGAAACTTTATCCAGATAAATCTGTCTAATTACAAATATAATAGAACTGAGATCTCAAGGCAGTGGGGCCTAGAAATGTCAAAATGGGATACATAATGGGAGTGATAGTGATACCCCAGCAATCTGTAGTCGGGAGTGGAGGAAATAAATATTACAGATTGTTCCCCTTAGAATGTTTCAAGCTCATACAAAACAATGTGCAGAAGGAACTTATACTGAGAAGTATTGAAAATTAAGTGTTCGTGAGTGAAATTAAAAACATTGCTGCTGTCCAATACCTCACACCCAAATAAATGGCTTAGTGGTTAGTATTATTTATATATGTATAGTAATCACAACCAGGGTGGGCTGTAATGTGCTCCCCATGTTTGTGTGCGTGTCCTCTAGGTGCTTCAGTTTTCTCCCATAGTTCAGATATATACTGGAAGGTTATAAGTAAGTGTTTGTGTGTCAATGATAGGGATATAATATTGTATGCTGCACTGTAAATAAGAAGAGTTAGGGATAAAATGGAAAGGACTATTGACAAAATGGAATAGTTCTATTTAATTGAGTGTTGTTACAAGCTAAATATGTGGAATTAAGTGTTCATGGGTGACGTGAGATATGGAATGGGTGGGGCAAGTAATGCTAAGTGGCTACAGGTATGTGCCTATGTGCATGGCATGTACCTTATGTGCTTATTTACCATTCTTAACTGTAGTAGGTAATAATTAGCTCTACAATGCTAAAATTCATGGAAGACCCTCTGAAATATGTTTTTTGCCCCCAGAGCTCTGAAGAAGAAAAAAAGAAAGAAGAAGAAAAAGTCTCGTCGAGCATTAGATGTAAATCACTGCATACAGGAACAAGCTGGTTCCATTGCTGATGAGGACTCAGGTGAGATACAACCCACCACAAGAAGAGTTCCTGAGAGATACAGCAGCTTTCACAATGCACTCCAATCTAGGCGAAGCAAATACAACTCTTCCAGACGCTTCCTTCCAAGAGATAACAACCTGGAAGCAGCAGGCTCCCTATTAGAAGAACTAGGAGATAAAGCCGAGGAGTCACTGGGTGTCACCCTAGAAGCTGAATCTGTATCTGCTGAAGAGGAACAAAGCAACAATGAGAAAAGCCAAGGAAGCCCCTCTGCTGCACCAACAGACACAACTGTTGTCCTGATGAGAATGAAAGTAGAATATGAAATCTATACTGAATATTCAGAGCATTGTAATTCAATTCAATATTTCAGTAGTGAAACTATCATTTACTATCACTTTTATTAAGTAAAGTTATACAATGTCAAATATAAGAATGGCAGAATGTGTAATTTGTTCAAAGTATAACTGTAAACTAATGACGAAATGTGTCCTTTAATAGTCTGCTTTAGAAAGGGGAAATGTTCCCAGGGCTCAATAGAATGGGGGCAACGTATGACCCATATAACCCGTGAGGATGAGGTAACTTTGCATTCACCTATCACCAAGTTCTGTCTTGGATTAATTTTAGGCTGAATGTGTGCTCACCCTTCAGGGGGGAAATCTAGGAGAACTCCTACCTATCTTCCCTTCAACACAATGGGGTCTGTTTATCATTGCTGGGCAGTGGGCAGCAGTACTTAAGGATCTGTACTGCTGCTATTGAAGAATACTTACCTGTCGTGTGATCCTCAGTGGAAATCCCTCTCTGCAACGAAAGGGACTGGCTCCATTGAAGGCTGGGAAAAAGGAAAAAAAATCAAAAAAAATCTGGTATTATGAAAAGATGATACTCCGATGTGACTCTCCTGTAGTATTAAGAATGATAGGCCGGGGATAAGCCCCTCCTTAATGGGATGGAAGGAGATTTGATACATATATATACATGATAATGATTTGGATAGCTTATTTTGGGATTTAGAGAAATCTCTTATCAAAGAGACCAAAATTTGGTGGGACATTAGGAGTATGGAGAGCTATGTTAAGGTTAATCGCATACCAAGAGACCTAAGGATTAATAAATCCCCCACTTTTGGGATAGATAATCCTGATTTTATTACAGCTTGGGATAACATCTTACATGAATGTTCCTGTAGTTTAATTCAACTGATTATACAGGAAAAAAAGAAAATGTTTCATAATCTGGAGAAGGATATTAATGATAAAGAGGCTATCTTAAACACACATAAAGATAACCCCCTTTTTTTTAGACAATGAGGAAGTGCTTAATCAAAAGCTAGATAGAGTTGAGTCTGAAGTTATCAGGATTAAGGAAAGGAAATTTATTAGAGACAAACATGATTACGAAAAAAATAATATTAAATCTTGGAAAAAGACATTTTCGGGTACATCTAAAAATGATAACAACTTTGATCAATCTGGTGCACCAGGATTATCCTGGAAAAAATTTGATAAATGGTCTGGAGCTTCCCAGTCTGATGTTAGCGAACCTTCACGTTGAAAACCCATTACCTCAAGGAACAGATTTGCACCATTAGATAGTATTGATAGCGATAATGAGCAATGTTTTTCCCCACACCACACATCAAGGGAAAGGTTGAAACATACCCTAAAAGAACAAACTACGCAGGCATCTCCCCTAAAACGCAGACACTCAGAACAAGAGGCAAACGAGGGGGATGTAAGAAACCAAAAAAGGAGACATGTCTAGTTGAAAATAGTAATTTAAGAAAAGAAGGGATTTTTATCTCACATTAACAGGAATTACAGGAATCGCTCCCCAGTTTCATTCTAGGCAGGGCATTTATCACAAAATCCCATGATTCCTGCAGATCAGTTCTGCTATCTATCGGCGCCTCAATTATAGGCTCTATCAGCCCGATGCAGGTTAGCATTATTTAAGGATATTTGGATAGAATCCTCGGGCTGTTAATGTGAGATACATTGTATCTGCTCTTAATCATTAGGAGGATATCATGATGGATATTAATTTCGTTTGATTCAGGCAATAACTCTATACAAGTATTATCGCAGTTTCTCCTCTCAGTGGATCATACACATGTATATTAATCATTGAGGCTTTTCTCCATCAGCATTTACTGGTCTCTGCAATTCATGCAACCTAGGGTTGCTATATTATATATCGACTTTATATCTCTTATATGCAGCCCTTAGCGCTATTGTAGCGGGTATTGATACGATTAGGACGACAAGTGGGACATTGCAAATCATTTTACATATTAATCACATATCACGTTTTTTATTTTTATTTTAACTATTTCACTCAATTCTTTCCATTTTAATCAAATTCAATAAAAGTTATATTTTAACGAGCAACTTGGGAGTGCCTCACATTACACTGACTTTTTTCCTTTTCCCTCCCCTTTATTCCTTGGTTTATCATATCTTCTTATATGTGGATTCTCTCATGAAATGTGGCAGAAATTAATTCACCAGTTAATACTTATGCATTTAAAAACAATTCCCCTGGTGTAGTCCTGCTTCAAGAGACACACTGAAAAGCCTCCCAAAATTCTTTTCTTAAAAGTAATTGGATTCAAGAATGTATATCAGGACCATTTATGAGCAAAAAACGGGTGGTGTTAATTAGAGATGAGCGCACTCGGATTTTGTGAATCCGAGCCCACCCGAACCTTTCAGATCCGAGTCGGATCCGATACAGATCCGGGTATTGGCGCCAAATGAAAACTTGAAACCGAGGCTCAACGTCATAATCCCGCTGTCGGATCTCGCGATACTCGGATCCTATAAATTCCCCGCTAGTCGCCGCCATCTTCACTCGGGCATTGATCAGGGTAGAGGGAGGGTGTGTTAGGTGGTCCTCTGTCCTGCTATATCTCGTGCTGTTCAGTTCAGTTCTGTGCTGTGCTGTGCTGTGCTCTGTTGTGCTCTGTGTTCTGCTAAGTCCAGTGGTGCTGTGTCCTGTGCTCTGTCCTTCTGAGTTCAGTGGTGCTGCTGGGTCCTGTGCTGTGTACTGTTCAGTCCAGTGGTGCTGTGTCCTGTGCTCTGTCCTTCTGAGTTCAGTGGTGCTGCTGGGTCCTGTGCTGTGTCCTGTTCAGTCCAGTGGTGCTGTGTCCTGTGCTCTGTCCTTCTGAGTTCAGTGGTGCTGCTGGGTCCTGTGCTGTGTCCTGTTCAGTCCAGTGGTGCTGTGTCCTGTGCTCTGTCCTTCTGAGTTCAGTGGTGCTGCTGGGTCCTGTTTTCAGTGACAGTCCAGTGGTGCTGTGTCCTGTGCTCTGTGCTTCTAAGGGCATAGTTATTTCCCCATTATTCCCAAGTGTTTTAAAAAATAAAAAAAAGTTATAAAAAAAAATACAAAAAAATAATTTAATTTTTTTTTAATTAATTACAACTAAATTTGCAAAACCAATCCAGCAGTATAAGTCCATTGGTACTGTCTGCAATATTACCAAGTTCACACATTCTGCAGTATCTTGTGCTACATATAATGGAGACCAAAAATTTGGAGGATAAAGTAGGTAAAGATCCAGACCCACTTCCTCCTAATGCTGAAGCTGCTGCCACAAGTCATGACATAGACCAGGCTTGTCCAACCCGAGGCCCGCGGGCCGCATGCGGCCCAACTCGTCTTTGAATGCGGCCCAGCTGTGGCAAGGGGCAGCGCTGTTAATTGGATAAAAAAACCTGGAAAATAAAAAGTAAAGAAAATGCCTAACTTGCGGCAGGACCGGTCCGCCCGTTTGCCCTGCACAGAAGCGCCGGCATGTGTTTTTTCATTCATCACGCATGCGCACGATGACGTCATGACGGCGCGGGGGCGCGATGACGTCACTCGCGGCCGCGCTTATGCTAGGAGGAGCGGTTCCAGCAGCGCAGGTGCCATTAATGTCAGCCAGCAGGTAATTAATTAATTAATGGACAATTACTGTATTAAATACATTACTATTATTATAATTAACTACCTTCACTAACATTGTGCTTTACTATTAACTCCTCTGGGTTGGTCCTCTGCATTTACTCAGATGTAAACTGATCATGTGCTATTTAACCTCTGAGTACTTCTGTGCCACAGTCGAGCCTGATCGATCAGAAAGGAACTTATATCATTGGGTATCTGCACATTAATTCATAAAAAAAGGCTAATGCCACTCCATTACTTTATATGCTACTCAAATACAAAATCACTAAATATACCCCTAAATCAGTACACCACTCTCCTAACTTACTAACACCATCATTTTACTTTATATGAAAATATAACTATAGAGACATAGGTCATCTGAATTTAAACTACTTATATAAAGCCAGATGTTTAGTAAAATAAATCCAATACGCCTCACCAACCCAATATCTAAGATCAATAATTGAGAGCAAGATTAATTCTTTAGCATAGGTTCTAAATCAGTGCTAAAAGACAGAATTAATTAAATGAGTATTTAATCAGAGTTAATATATTCACAGTAATTACAAGTACTTTATGTGCTAGTGCACAACTGCTGCCAACTGAAAAGCAGGTCTATATGACAGCTGAGTGTAACAGCAATAGTGTGTGTGCCTAATAGTGTGTCTGTGTCGCAAATTGTGTGGCAAATAGTGTGTGTGGCTAATAGTGTGTGTGGCAGACAGCCCTCATTCCAGCATCCTTACTCCCAGGTAAGCCACTTTCTGGTAGTCTCCTGTCGCTCACCTCCATCCACATAGCTCCCTATTTAACCAAGATCCTCTCTCACTCCAGGTCTTCATTCCTGCAGTCCTCATTCCAGCATCCATAAAGGCAGACAGCCCTCATTCCAGCATCCATAAAGGCAGACAGCCCTCATTCCAGCATCCATAAAGGCAGACAGCCCTCATTCCAGCATCCTTAAAGGCAGACAGCCCTCATTCCAGCATCCTTACTCCCAGGTAAGCCACTTTCTGGTAGTCTCCTGTCGCTCACCTCCATCCACATAGCTCCCTATTTAACCAAGATCCTCTCTCACTCCAGGTCTTCATTCCCGCAGTCCTCATTGCAGCATCCATAAAGGCAGACAGCCCTCATTCCAACATCCTTAAAGGCAGACAGCCCTCATTCCAGCATCCTTACTCCCAGGTAAGCCACTTTCTGGTAGTCTCCTGTCGCTCACCTCCATCCACATAGCTCCATTAATTTAAAAGGGAAATCCGCAGCATAGTGCACATAGTAATCACATTGATTATGAAACTATGGTTTCTAAAAGTATTATTTTTCATTTAAATTCCAGCATGGCTTCTAACATGTCAAAAAAGAAAACCAAACCCCAAAAAAGAAAAATTATAGATGAAGGAAGAGTGTTCCAAGAAAAGTGGACAGATAAGTACTTCTTTGTTGAGTCAAATAGTAAGGCAATCTGCTTAATTTGCAAGGAATTAGTGCCAGTTTTCAAAAACTACAATTTGAAAAGCCATTACCTGACAAGACATGGTGCGCAATTTAGTGTGTATGAAGGAATGTGTCGTAAAGACAAAATCACTGAACTGCAAAAAAAACTAGCATCTGAACAAAATTATTTTAAAAAAGTATTGATTCAAAGTGATTCTATTGTAAAAGCTAGTTATGTGGTTGCAAACCTGATAGCAAAAAAATCAAAACCGTATTACGATGGTGAGTTTATTAAGCAATGTATGGAAAGTGTGGCTGATATAATTTGCCCGGATAAAAAAGGGGATTTTTCAAAAATCAGTTTGTCTCACCAGACTATAGCCAGGCGAATTGATGATATAGGAAAATCCATCGAAAAAGTTTTGAAGAGTAGAGCTGCTATTTTTAAATTTTATGCTATGGCGATAGACGAAAGTACAGATGCAACGGACACAGCTCAATTGGCAATTTTTATTAGAGGCATTGATGACGAATATAATATCACTGAAGAAATGGCTTCTTTAGTTCCATTAAAAGACACAACTAAAGCAAGCGATTTATATGAAGCAGTGAAAAATACATTACAACGATATTCTTTGTCCTTTGACAACATATCTGGCATAGCTACTGATGGTGCCCCTGCAATGATAGGTAACAGAGATGTACTTGTAAAATTGATAGAAAATGATGCAATTGCCTCCCAAAATTACCGTATGATGAAATATCACTGCATAGTACACCAAGAAAATTTATGTGCAAAAGCTTTAAAGATAGCTAACGTCATGCAGATTGTCATCAAGGCTGTAAATTTCATAAGGTCCAAGGGTTTGAATCATCGCCAATTCCAGGAATTCCTAAAATGTATGGATGCTGAGTATGGGGACATAATTTACTTTTCTGAAGTAAGATGGTTAAGTCGAGGGAAAATGTTGCAAAGATTTTATGATTTGCGAAATGAAATCAAGTTGTTTATGGAATCCAAAAAAAAAGGTGTGCCCGAACTTGACGATGAAAACTGGCTCACAGATTTGGCATTTTTAGTCGACGTGACCACTCATTTAAATGAGTTAAACATGCGTCTTCAAGGTGAAAACCAATTGATCAGTACAATGTTTCAAACTATAACAGCGTTCGAAATGAAACTGAAACTATTGCACTCTCAAATTAAGGCAAACAATTTTATGCATTTCAGCACATTGGCTAAACACGGTCCTGTGAACACCGAAAAATATGCAGCCTTGCTTTTCGATTTGGTACAGGAATTTGAGAACAGGTTTCAAGATTTTAGAAAAAATCAATCATTTTTTCTGATATTTGCAACTCCATTTTCAGTTGACATAAACATATTACCTGGCAATTTGCAAATGGAATGCATAGAGCTCCAATGTGACATTCAACTGAAAGAAAAATTTGAACACGTCTCTTTAATGGACTTCTAAAAGATATATCTACCAAGAGAAAAATATTCCTCACTTCACAATCATGCCTTATTCATGTCATCGCTATTTGGAAGCACCTACATTTGTGAGCAACTATTTTCAAGGATGAATCACACGAAGAATAAAACTAGAACCAAAATATCTGATGAGCACCTTGAGAACTCACTGAGAATTGCAACAAGTTCCATCGAAGCAAATATAGAAGCATTGGTGGCTCAGAAACAATGTCAAACATCTCACTAACTTCATTTCCAAGTAAGTTTAATATGTTAACTATGTTTTCTATGGTTATTTGGATGATCAGCTATCGTTAGTGTTAGTGTATTTTATGTGCAGCCCAAACCAACTCGTCGTCTTCCAATGTGGCCCAGGGAAGTTAAAAGGTTGGACACCCCTGACATAGACGATGAAATGCCATCAACGTCGTCTTCCAAGCCCGATGCCCAATCTCCTAGTACAGGGCATGTAAAATCCAAAAAGCCCAAGTTAAGTAAAAGTAGCAAAAAGAGAAACTTAAAATCATCTGCGGAGAAACGTAAAGTTGCCAATATGCAATTTACGACACGGAGTGGCAAGGAATGGCTTAGGCCCTGGCCCGTGTTCATGACTAGTGGTTCAGCTTCACCCAAGGATCTTAGCCCTCCTCCTCCTCTCCCCCCTACAAAAAATTGAAGAGAGTTATGCTGTCAGCAACAAAACAGCAAACAACTCTGCCTTCTAAACAGAAATTATCACAAATCCCCAAGGCGAGTCCAAGGGTGTTGGTGGTTGCGAAGCTTGACCTTCCCATCACTGTACGGGAAGAGGTGGCTCCTTCCACCATTTGCAGCATGCCCTCTGCATATGCTGGAAGGATCACCCACAGTCCAGTTACAGATTTGGCTAATGAAGGTGTGAATGTTGTACACCGGGAGGAGGATATTGATGTAGCTGGTGGTGAGGAGCATGTTGATGATTATGATGCAGACAGATACCAAATTGCCTTTCTCAATTTCTATTTATATTCTAGATTATATAACGGCTGAATAGTTTTCTATTTTACTCCTAGTGGAGAGGGGATCTGATGCAGACAGATACCAAACTGCCTTTGTCTATTTCTTTGTATATTTGAATTTCTAGTTCTACAGTCTATGCAGGCTGCTTTTTTTATATTCAACTACAAGTGTAGGGCGGGGGGGGGGGCATAGATACTAGCCACCAAAAAAACGTGGTCTATTTAATTTCACTTTCTAGCTCCACAGTCTGTGCAGCCTGCTTTTTTTTATCTTCAAAGTATTTACAAGCCTTGCAATCTAAATTAACAAGAGGTAGTAACGGGCTAGAACTCCACCCTCTATATGCTGCAGAGGATGGAGGAGCATCAAAAGGCCATTCAAGCCTACACAGCCACCTACGACATAGGAAACCCTAATTTTCTTCCACATCTATGGCTGCGAGGAAAAAGCTCAGTTTTCCTAAAAGAGGCGCTGGCGGGGATGCTGATAACATCTGGTCCGGACTGAAGGACCTGGCAACCATTGCAGACATGTCTACTGTCGCTGCATTGGATGCTGTCACAATTGAAAAAATGGTGGAGGATTATTTTGCTGACACCATCCAAATAGACATGTCAGACAGTCCATATTGTTACTGGCAGGAAAAAAAGGCAGTTTGGAAGCCCCTGTACAAACTGGCTCTATTTTATCTGAGTTGTCCCCCCTCCAGTGTGTACTCGGAAAGAGTTTTTAGTGCAGCAGGGAACCTGGTCAGTGAGCGGCGAAGGAGGTTGCTTCCTCACAACGTTGAAAAAATGATGTTTATAAAAATGAATAATCAATTCCTCAATGAAGTACAGCACTGCCCTCCAGATAGTACAGAGGGTCCTGTGGTTGTGGAGTCCAGCGGGGACGAATTGATAATGTGTGAGGAGGAGGAAGTACACACTGTAGGGGGAGAGGAATCAGAGGTTGAGGATGAGGAAGACATCTTTCCTCAGTAGAGCCTGTTTAGTTTGTACAGGGAGAGATGAATTGTTTTTTTGGTGTGGGGGCCCAAACAAACCAATCATTTCAGCCACAGTTGTTTGGTAGGACCTGTCGCTGAAATGATTGGTTTGTTAAAGTGTGCATGTCCTATTTCAACAACATAAGGGTGGGTGGGAGGGCCCAAGGACAATTCCATCTTGCAACTATTTTTTTGGCATTATGTGACCATTCAACAGTCATTTGCCATGTTCAAAATGTAAAAGAAAATGCCAACAAATTCAATAAATTAAATCAAAAGTTAAATAAATGCCCTGTCATTATTTAAAACAAGAGGTTTTGACGTGCTAGAATTAGTGTAGTGTTAAGATGTTATAAACACTACACTTGGAACTTGGAGGAGGTATTGTGGCCCCGGTATCAAATTGGGTACCGGGGCCACCCCACTACGCACTCTAGATACTTGTTTGGTGGAATTCTGACCAGTTGAGGGTGTATTTATTTTATTGTGGCCCCGGTATCAAATTGTGTACCGGGGCCACCCCACTACGCAGTCCAGATACTTGTTTGGTGGAATTCTGACCAGTTGAGGGTGTATTTATTTTATTGTGGCCCCGGTATCAAATTGTGTACCGGGGCCACCCCACTACGCAGTCCAGATACTTGTTTGGTGGAATTCTGACCAGTTGAGGGTGTATTTATTTTATTGTGGCCCCGGTATCAAATTGTGTACCGGGGCCACCCCACTACGCAGTCCAGATACTTGTTTGGTGGAATTCTGACCAGTTGAGGGTTTTATTATTATATTGTGGGGAACACTCTATACCACACTACCACTCTATACCACTCTATTTAATACTTTAATTCTATTTAATACTTTAATTCTATTACTAATTCCCATAAAGAGGAACTGCCGCTTCTATTTAATACTTTAATTCTATTAGTAGTTACCATAAAGAGGAACAAATTAAACAAATTTTACCAAAAGTATAATATGACTTACAAACACTACACTTGAAAGATGGAGCCTTTAAATGAAAAAGTCACTCTTCATTGCACGACTATGTGCTACAGGGACAGTTTTTTGGTTTACAAAGTCAACCAATAAGACTTCGACCCTGTCTGTCTTTAACATACTTGATGGGATCTCAATGATGAATGCTCTGTACCATGGTTGGAGGAGGTATTGTGGCCCCGGTACCAAATTGGGTACCGGGGCCACTCCACTACGCAGTCCAGATAGAGGCGTATCAGATATCAAAAAACGTTGACTGTTGCTGCCAAAACCAAAATGTATCCAAATAACCTGTCATCGTTGAAAACAAGAGGTATTGACACGCTGGAACTACACCATGTATATGCTGCAGAGAATGTAGGAGCAGGCAGCTGTGCAGTGCAATTCAGACCATTTGAAGGCGGAGGTATTGTGGCCCCGGTACCAAATTTAGTACCGGGGCCACTCCACTATGCAGTCCAGATAGAGGTGTATCAGATATTAAACAATGTTGACTGTGGCTGCAAAATTTTTAAATAATATTGTGGGGAACACTACACTACGCAGTCCATAAACTTTTTGGGTGGAATTCAGACCCGTGGAGGGTTTTTTAATTATATTGTAGGGACCACTCCTCTACGCAGTCCAGATAAATTTTCCACATCTATATTTATCTACTATTCAAGAGAATTTATATATTCTAATCACACTTTAAGGGCTAGCTCATGTACTGAAATGTTTTTTAAACTTTTTTTATAGAGTATCTTTATCACCTAAAAGGGCTCACAGTATAGGGATTAGTGGGGACTCAAAGTGTCTAAATGTAATAAATCTGAGGTTTCTTTATTTCACTGTTTATGGGATTGTGTATATATATATATATATATATATATATATATATATATATATATATGTAAAGCGATTTTAGATTCAAATTAAAGAACATGCTAAGGAAGAGTTAGTAAATGTTGTACCCTTATCCTCCGAATGGGCGGTACTGGGTATTTTGGATAAATCTTTTAAATGTACGGAAATGGCTAAGAAATTGCTTTTTAGAATTTCAACAGTTGCAAAAAATATGTATCTTACAAGTTTGGATGCAATTTCTACCTCCTTCTTTAATGTTATTCAAAGATAAGCTGGTATATGTATTTAAGATGGATTGGATCAAGACATCAATATACAAAGAGAAACAGGTTAAAAAATTATTTAATATATGGGAAAGTTATATAAATTCACTTCCGAATGAAACTAAAAGCTTAATATATAACTGCTTTAGAATTACAGAATGGTATGAGAATAGATTTCAAAATAATGATTTTCCTATTGATTGGTGAACAAAGGGTTGCAAGGAGACCACATTGGAGTAATGATACCTGATACCTATCAGAAATTTTACAATAATATAAAGTTAACTTGTATTTTGAATTTTGATACTAGTGGATGGTATATGGATTTCCATTGTTTTATTGATCTTTCCTTTTATTTCATGTTTTATAATAATACCATGGAATGTGTATGTCATTCTTTATGGATATGTATGTTTTAAATGTAATAGTTCAATAATAATTATGATGGAAAAAAAAAACAATGTCATTATATTATTATTCTTATTATATTATTATTATATTATTATTATTTAATAACCCTCAGTGTTCAGTGGAGACTTTGCCTGATCAGAGTATTATGATCTCAGCAGTGACATCACAACCAGCTGGATTCTAGTGTCCTACAGCTGCTAGGCAATAAGGTTGGCAGTAAGGAGGACAGACACTTGCCCTCATGGAGAGAAGCATGGTAGATTGGCTGTACCAGCGTCAGTTATTTGATATGAACAATATCTTAAAAACCAACGAGGAACATTGGAATGAGAAGCAGGATGAGTGAGTACAGATATATGGTGTATAAAGCATATTGTGGGGAAGATTATTGTACACCTCCGTTGAGGATCATTTTGAGTTAAACCTGTAGATGATTATTAATATTCTGTTTATTAGACAAATATCTAAACATGGTCAGTGAAATGGAGCATTATAATAATAACACTGCAGCACTGAAACTTTATCCAGATAAATCTGTCTAATTACAAATATAATAGAACTGAGATCTCAAGGCAGTGGGGCCTAGAAATGTCAAAATGGGATACATAATGGGAGTGATAGTGATACCCCAGCAATCTGTAGTCGGGAGTGGAGGAAATAAATATTACAGATTGTTCCCCTTAGAATGTTTCAAGCTCATACAAAACAATGTGCAGAAGGAACTTATACTGAGAAGTATTGCAAATTAAGTGTTCATGAGTGAAATTAAAAACATTGCTGCTGTCCAATACCTCACACCCAAATAAATGGCTTAGTGGTTAGTATTATTTATATATGTATAGTAATCACAACCAGGGTGGGCTGTAATGTGCTCCCCATGTTTGTGTGCGTGTCCTCTAAGTGCTTCAGTTTTCTCCCATAGTTCAAAGATATACTGGAAGGTTAATTGGTTAAGTCAGTGTTTGTGTGTCAATGATAGGGTTATAATATTGTATGCTGCACTGTAAATAAGAAGAGTTAGGGATAAAATGGAAAGGACTATTGACAAAATGGAATAGTTCTATTTAATTGAGTGTTGTTACAAGCTAAATATGTGGAATTAAGTGTTCATGGGTGACGTGAGATATGGAATGGGTGGGGCAAGTAAGGCTAAATGGCTACAGGTATGTGCCTATGTGCATGGCATGTACCTTATGTGCTTATTTACCATTCTTAATGGACCCTCTGAAATATGTTTTTTACCCCCAGAGCTCTGAAGAAGAAAAAAAGAAAGAAGAAGAAAAAGTCTCGTCGAGCATTAGATGTAAATCACTGCATACAGGAACAAGCTGGTTCCATTGCTGATGAGGCCTCAGGAGAGATACAACCCACCACAAGAAGAGTTCCTGAGAGATACAGCAGCTTTCACAATGCACTCCAATCTAGGCGAAGCAAATACAACTCTTCCAGACGCTTCCTTCCAAGAGATAACAACCTGGAAGCAGCAGGCTCCCTATTAGAAGAACTAGGAGATAAAGCCGAGGAGTCACTGGGTGTCACCCTAGAAGCTGAATCTGCATCTGCTGAAGAGGAACAAAGCAACAATGAGGAAAGCCAAGGAAGCCCCTCTGCTGCACCAACAGACACAACTATTGTCCTGATGAGAATGAAAGTAGAATATGAAATCTATACTGAATATTCAGAGCATTGTAATTCAATTCAATATTTCAGTAGTGAAACTATCATTTACTATCACTTTTATTAAGTAAAGTTATACAATGTCAAATATAAGAATGGCAGAATGTGTAATTTGTTCTAAGTATAACTGTAAACTAATGACGAAATGTGTCCTCTAATAGTCTGCTTTAGAAAGGGGAAATGTTCCCAGGGCTCAATAGAATGGGGGCAACGTATGACCCATATAACCCGTGAGGATGAGGTAACTTTGCATTCACCTATCACCAAGTTCTGTCTTGGATTAATTTTAGGCTGAATGTGTGCTCACCCTTCAGGAGGGAAATCTAGGAGAACTCCTACCTATCTTCCCTTCAACACAATGGGGTCTGTTTATCATTGCTGGGCAGTGGGCAGCAGTACTTAAGGATCTGTACTTCTGCTATTGAAGAATACTTACCTGTCGTGTGATCCTCAGTGGAAATCCCTCTCTGCAACGAAAGGGTCTGGCTCCATTGAAGGCTGGGAAAAAGGAAAAAAAATCAAAAAAAATCTGGTATTATGAAAAGATGATACTCCGACGTGACTCTCCTGTAGTATTAAGAATGATAGGCCGGGGATAAGCCCCTCCTTAATGGGATGGAAGGAGATTTGATATATATATATATATATATATATATATATATATATATATTAAAAACAGTGAAAAGACAACAGCACTCAGTGTAACAGCAAACGGTCACGTGAATAAAATCGTGCTCAAATATTAGAAATCACATACAGTAGGCTGCTTCACTTTAAACATCAACTTGCAGATGTAAGACCTAGATAGATACAAAAGAAAGAGAGCGCCAAACATAGTGTGATACCATCAATGCCAAAAAAAAGTGACCATATAATTCAAATTGGCCTCGTACCAAAAATAAATAATAAAATCGCTTATCTGGGGAATAATATCCCTTTGAAATCCCAAGTTCCTCCTTGTATAGATTGGACCTTCTGTTCATTGGATTCCAAAATTGAGTATAAATAAAGCAGGCTTATCTGTAAGATCGACTTATCCAGAGTCCTTAGGGAGCCCCTTTGGCCGCAGATGACAGAAATTCTTTTTCACCAAACAGGCAGGCAACCACAAGGAATAGATAACTCCTTTCGCCTCCCTAGTCACAGATACCAAAGCCTCCTTCCAAATTACCGATCAGGGTAGTGAAACACCGATGCTCCCTTGACGCGTTTCGTCTATGAAAGACTTTCTCAAAAGGGTTTTTTGGCATTGATGGTATTACACTATGTCTGGCGCTTCTCTTTCTTTTGTATATATATATATATATATATATATATATATATATATATATATATATATTATATATATATATGTGTGTGTGTGTGTGTTTTTGGTTTCCATAATAAGAGGAAATAATAACCTCTAATCTATCTTGTGCACAAATATTAGGTGCTACATCTTCTTATATGTCAAAGGACTGTCGAAGTCAGCAAATTGGATAAAGTCATTTCAATTAAAGTCGAGCAAACTTCGTTGTCTTTGTCTGAATAGATGCGTACGGTACGCTACGACGTACATGGGCACGCTACGGCGTGAAAGGGCGTACGCATCCACTACACGTGGCAGCAACAATTATTGGTCTTTTACCATACATTCGCACAAACACGCATACTAATAAAATAGTACACATTAATGGTAGTTGCAACACGTAGTCAGTTATGTCGAAATATAGTAGTACCGTATTTTTCGCTCCATAAGACGCACTTTTTCCCCCCAAAAAAGTGGGGGAAAAAGTGTGTGGGTCTTATGGAGCGAATACTGCAAGCCAGCAAGAAAGGAGAGCGGGGAAACTTACAGTTGCTAGCAGCGTGGAGAAGCGGGTCCAGCGTGGAGAAGCGGGTCCAGCGTGAGGAAGCGGCTGAAGAGAAGACACCAGTGCCGGTGGACTGCGCGTCCTGCGGATCCTCCTGAGCCGTCCGTCCCCGCCGCCTATCTGTGAGGACCTAGGTATCACATGGGACGGCACATGTCATGTGGTGCACGTCCCATGTGATACCTAGGTCCTCACGGATAGGCGGCGGGGATGGACGGTTCAGGAGGATCCTCACAGATAGGCGGAGAAGTGCCGAAGATATCTTGCTCGGAGGGTATAAGGTAAGTTATGGGAGGCTGGAGGCTATAGTGTTATTATTATTATTATTAGGGCTGGAATGTGTTTATGTATAAACAAACATACATATCACAAAATGGTCACTTATGCCTCCCTAGTAATATATAAAGTGGTGCATTGAGGAAAAAAATTAAAATTGAGTATACAAACACAAAAAACGCTGTATGGAAATGAATTACCATTAGCCCAAACTCAGGAGAGTCCGTCCCGGGAAGTGCTAGGCTAATGAAATAAACACAGTATGTGGTAGTGTATTTTTTTGTGTTTGTATACTGAATTTTTAATTTTTTCCTCAATGCACCACTTTATATATGCCTATGGAGGCATAAGTGACCATTTTGTGATTCCTGTTTCTTCTGATACTTTTTATGCCTAGATGTATTATGGTCTTTTTTGTGCCAGTGTATACCCTTTATACATAGACACATTACAACAATTATCCCCTGTTTTGGTGGATTGTTTCTTTCCTTACATATCCTCTACCCCTTTACCTTTGCGCTGGGAGATCTCTTTTTATTTATTACTACTAGGGGTGTGGGACTCTTCCCTCCTTTATCTCCCCAGCTGCCTATTTTCTCTTCACCCGGGAAGCGCAGACTCCCCATAATTTACATTTGTGTGTGTGCTATTTGGTTCAGAATACTTTTTTCCTGTTTTCCTTCCCTACAAACTAGGTGAGTCTTATAGTCAGGTGCGTCTTATGGAGCGAAAAATAAGGTATTTATATGTTAAATCAGAGTTACATGCATAATAATGAAATACACGGAACAGGTTGAAGGAATCACATCATGAGTGGTATCATAATGAACCTCGTTACATATCCTACTGTTTGGTTCACTCTGCGAGGGAATCGCAGAGTGCATACACAAGTTATGAATGATAGGGAATTATGAACTACTTAAGACTAAGGAATCTTGGCGGGAAGAGCAGAGCATACCCCCCTGCAGAGATGACCCCCTCCTTTGGATTCCTTTGTATGAACTAGCCAATGATGACGACCCCTGAGATCTTCCTGAAACCTGGACCAATAGATGCAAGCTATACCACCTTCATTGTATTACTGTATTTCTGTGTGTATATAAGCAGCAGCTTGTGATCCAGTGTTCAGACATCTTGTCCCCAGACTTCAGGATTGAATGACTGCACTGGATCCAGAGCGCCTGCGATAAGTAACGGCTGTATTTATTATTACTTCGCTTGAGCATATTAGTCTACTTATTGCGAATAAATCTTTGTGCGTTGAAACACAAATCGAGATTCGACAATCGTTATTGGTTAGCGACAATACGCACATAACGATTTTGGGGCTCGTGAGCTTTGGAGGTTTCGTTGCCGATGATACGCAAGACCAACGGATTTCGGTTCCTCAACAAAGGGTGGAGACGCGTCATAAACGGGTAAGAACGCATTGTGTTCAAAACCTGAATTTTACTCTGTGTTGTGAAACCGAATGTCCGTTTTGCATTATCTAGGGCACGCTAACTAGAACCTAGGGACAAAAGAGAAAACTGTTTCTTTTTACTGTCATTGTGCGTTTTAACTGTATTGCATTGCTTAGCGTATGTGTATTTCCTGCTGTGCGTACGCGAACTTCCGGTAGATTTTCCATGTGGTTAAACAATCGTTTTGATAGTTATTATACATGCATAGTATAATTACTTGTGAAAGCCTCTGAGATATTATTACTGTTGTTGGGAACTTTTGATTTTCTGCGCAGAAATGTATAGTGTGTGATGTTGTAACGTAGATACACTGTTTATTATTCATTGTGCTCAGTTGCTGTCTGACGAGGCGGATTGCCCAACTGAAGGACGGTATACAGGGCAGGTATACCGAATGCGAAAACCGGGTTTTCGCAAAGCGCTACCAATAGATTGCAAGGTTTCCTAATAATTAGTATTGGTAGGCAGTGCGATCTAACCGCATCTTTAGTGCGAATTGGTGAAGCAGCTAGGAGGAATTATATTGGAAAGACTGGTTGATTGTATCGACTTTGTTCTCCCAGTTATAATAAACTCAACAGATTTTTGTGGTTGAGCCATGGTATCGAGGAGCTGATAGCCCTTGGGGCCCACAGTGATATTTCTGTATTAGGGATCCTCGTCTGGTGCGAGAAAAGCGAGTGAACGCGGCTAAAGGAAATACGTTCACCGAGCATTAGAGATCTCTAGCTGTGATTGTAGCAACAGAGTTGGAATTGTTAGCCGGAAGGAACAGAGCATTGCGGTGTGTCTGTGTTTCAGGTAGAAGGTATATTGTTCAACATGGGTGCTAAGCATACGCTAGAGATGGTCAGTGTACTGCCTAAGGAAGGCCCTATTGGTTCAGCGAGGTTTCTCATGTGTAAGAAATATGGTGCATACGCAACTGTGTATTGTGACACGTGGGTCAAGATGACCAACAATAGGAAGTTTAAATGCAGAGGTTCTAAATACTGTAAAAGATAAAGTATGGTTGATCAAGTCAACGAAAAAGAGAAATAGACATAATGATTGTTTAAAATTGTGGCAAATGGAAGGTAACACGTGGCAGAGCAGCGAATGCACAGCGGAAGTAGGCGTGGCGAAAAGCGTGCGCAAGGCGGATGTAACCGTTGAGAAGCGTGGCGAACTCAGCGCAAGCGCGCCCCGCCACCTAATGTGGCGGGAGAGGTAAGTACAGCCGTTGTTAAAACTGAAAATAGAAAAATTGCTAAGTTGTATCCTGTTTTAAGCCAGTTTAAATCAAGTGTGTCTGAAAATGAAGATGAACCCACTGTGATTTCGGCCATTGCCCATGCTGTTAGTGTACTAGAGGCTCAGCGCAAGTATGAGAAAATGGCTGAGATAGGTGAGAGTAGCGTGATCACTAGAAGTGAAAGCGTTCTAAATCTAGAACCAGCAAATCCTGTAGTGTCCCCTGAAGTCAGTGTACCAGAGGGTGCGTACCCAGTCCGCACAATATCAGTTCCCAATGGGAAACCGGATAAGGATGGTGTAGTTCCTTTAAGAAATGTTACAATGCATTGTCCCTGGACTAGATCAGAATTACGTTCCATTATGACTGAATTCCCAGATCCTAGAAAAGAGTTGGCTAAGTGTCAGAAATTTGTTAAAGACTTAGGAAATGCCCACGAACCAACCAATAAGGATTGGCGTGTAGTGTTGAGGGCATGTCTTCCTCCCAATACTAACATACAAAAATTCATTGAAGATTGTTTGTTGGAGGAAGATGACACCTTGACTGATGAGATTAACCAAAAGAATATAGAACAAATTGTCAAACACTTAGCCATCTATTTTCCAGTAGTAGTAAATTGGAGTAAGATTTTCACCATTAAACAAAAGGATAGTGAAACAGCAGCAGATTACTTCACTAGAGCTATAGCAGCGATAACACGGTTTACTGGGATATCCAACATAAGTGAGGACCCACATCACAGAGAGGTAGCTGTAGGAGTACTGATGGATGGCCTTAGAAAAAATTTAAAGACGAGAGTACAAACCACATTACCTAATTGGAGAGGCGTCACGGTAGATTCTCTTAGGGAGTCTGCTCTGGAGCATGACAAAAACCTTTTTAGAAAAAGGGAAGAGAAAAGTGATAGGTTAATGACGGTAAGTATACAGGCTCTAGAAGGGGTGCATACACGACCACCAGCATACAACCCATATAACAAGAAACCTAAAGTGATCAGGTGTTTCAATTGTAACGAGGAAGGACATTACATGAGAGATTGTAAAAAGGAAAGAATCAATACACAGAGGGGTGGGTCACATAGATATCCTCCAAGGAGGGATTCACATAGACTAGAAGACTCACATCTACCCGCGCATATTACAGCAGCAAATGCTGCGCGGGAAATCAATAGTCAGCGCTAGGGGTCAGGTCATACCTGTAGTCTACAGCCAGTGAGGTTAACTGAGAGTCAGATTGAAGAACCAACAATCATAGTTGACATAGCTGGTAGGAAACAAACCTTTCTTGTAGATACAGGGGCGGCCTGACTTGTGATAACCTCTCCTTTCAATCTACAGGTGACCAGTAAAACCATTCCAGCTATGGGGGTAACGGGAAAAGTGTTACATTATCCTCTAACTAAACCCGCTGAAGTTACTATCGGGCCTCTGCATTCGTTTCTCTTGGCTGCAGTGGCTCCTACTAACTTGCTAGGGAGAGACTTGCTATGTAAAATGGGATGTGTCATATACTGTACTTCAGATGGTGTGTTCCTAGATATACCCGAGAAGGTCGCACATGAGGTACAGGATATATTGGACACCCCTCAAAGGTTAATGTTACACTCTACTGTTATAGAACACAGTCCATCTCAAGTAAAGGGGATGTTGCTGGAAATACCAGGTTCACTATGGACCAGAGATGGACAAGACACTGGACTGATGGCAAACGTAGCCCCTGTCATGGTCAATCTAAAAAGTGGTAGGATAGCTCCAAAAATCCCACAGTATCCATTAAAACCGGAGGTGGAACTAGGGGTATATCCTGTTATTGAGAGGCTGTTACAACAAGGGATTTTAATACGTACAGCCAGTACAGCAAATAGTCCCATTTTCTCTGTGAAGAAGAATGGGGGGAGGGGCTATAGATTAGTCCAGGACTTAAGGGGAATTAATAAAGTTGTTGAGAGCCAATTCCCCGTAGTGCCGAATCCAGCTGTCATCCTCATGCAGATTCCACCGTCTGCCAGTCATTTTACTGTCATTGATCTATGTTCTGCTTTCTTCTCAGTCCCTCTTCATCCTGACTGCCAATACCTTTTTGCATTCTCCTACAGGGGAGTGCAATACACATGGACCAGACTACCCCAGGGGTTCATTGACAGCCCCAGTATTTTCTCCCAAGCCTTACATGACTGTTTGCAATCCTTTCAACCCCACAATGGGTCTGTTCTAATTCAATATGTGGACGATTTGTTGTTGTGCTCTGATTCTTTTATGTCATGTTTACATGATACTAAATTGCTGTTGCTTCATCTTTCACAAACAGGGCACAAGGTGGCAAAGGATAAATTACAGCCATGTCAGACTAAGGTCAAATACTTAGGACACTGCCTCACTAAGGGGCTAAGACACCTGACAACCGACAGGATTGAGGCCATACAACACATGACTCTGCCGCAGAGCCAGAAGCAGATTCGTACTTTCTTGGGGATGTGTGGATACTGTAGATCCTGGATCCCAGGTTTTTCTATTCTGGCATTACCATTGCAGGAGCTAGACTCTTCCTCAAAGCCAGAACGTGTTGTACACACAGAAGAGACAGAGCAAGCGTTCTTTAATCTTAAAGACAGTCTGACTAAAGCACCTGCATTGGGAATACCTGATTATGAAAAGCCTTTTGAGCTATTCTGTACAGAAGCTGATGGTTGTGCAGCAGGTGTCCTCGCACAGAAACATGGTGACGCTAGCAGACCGGTAGCATACTACAGTGCACAATTAGACAATGTGGCAAGATCACTCCCAACATGTCTCAGAAGTGTAGCAGCAACGGCCCTTCTGGTAAGTAAGAGCGAGGACGTAGTATTAGGACATAATTCAACTATCTATACACCCCATGCTGTGTCAGCTCTGTTAAATTCAGCCCGAACCAGACATGTTTCTTCAGCTAGATTCACAAAGTGGGAACTAGCCCTGATGGCACCCTCAAACATCACCATCAAACAATGTAGCACCTTAAATCCAGCTACATACCTTCCGTATGTGTCTCTAGAGACACAAAGGGTGGGAGGTGAGGAGACCCTGGTTGATGATGAGTTAGGCAAGAATACTGACACGCATGACTGTATGGAACACCTGAATCAGACCTTTACTGCAAGGCCCGACATACGTGACACCCCCTTAGAAAATGTAGATTTTACGTTTTATACAGACGGAAGTTGCCATAGACAGACAGAGACAGGAAAGCTATGTACTGGTTACGCTGTTGTAGACGATCAGGATGTGGTAGAAGCTGAACCCCTTGGTCCACCTCACTCAGCCCAGGTGGCGGATCTAGTAGCACTAAGGAGAGCGTGTGAATTGGCAGAGGGTAAATCAGCCAATATATATACTGACTCTAGGTACGCCTTCGGGGTAGTGCACGATTTTGGGGCCCTTTGGCGTCTTAGAAACTTTACGACAGCAGCAGGTACACCAGTGGCACACTCACAACACATAAAAGGACTTCTGACAGCGATACAGTTACCCAGAACAGTAGCCGTCATAAAGTGCAAAGCCCATACCTTTGAAGAAGACCCAGTGTCATTGGGCAACAACAGGGCAGACGAAGCTGCTAAATGGGCAGCAGGGCAACCTATCACTGTATCGACCGAGACTATGATGGTTTTTCAGACATTAGACATGCAGAAATTAATTGAAATGCAAGATTTGTGTTCCCTGCAGGAAAAGGCGGTCTGGAAGGCGAAGGGATGTGGTCAAGAGTCCTCAGGACTCTGGAGGGATGGACAAGGTAAGCCTGTAGCTCCCCGAACATACTATCCAAGCCTGGCTGAAGCAGCACACGGTCTTACTCACCTGGGTAAAGAAGGTATGTGCAAACTGGTGAAAGCATACTGGTGTGCTCCCGGATTTTCCTCTCAGGCTGGTAAGAAAGCAATGTCATGTCTTACTTGTTTGAGGAAAAATGTTGGGAAAACTATTCCAACTGAGCCATCCCACATCCCTCCTACAGACGGACCTTTTCAGGTAATACAAATTGACTATATCCAATTACCACCGTGCAGTGGCGGATCCAGGGGATCCGCCCCCCTAGCAGGGGCTTGCTGCTGACGGCTGCACACTGTGCAGGTCCGTTCAGCATTGACAGTATGCTGCCCGGCTGCTCTGATTGTGTTTTAAACACAATCAGAGCAGCGGGACAGCACACTGCCAATGCTGAACGGACCTGCACATACTGTGCAGCCGTCAGCAGCTTTAGAAATTAGAAAAGGGGCGGGGCCTAAATCGCCCCCCCCTAAAATCGCCCCGGGTAGAGCAGTTGCCTAGATCCGCCCCTGCCACCGTGCAGGAATTTAAAGTATGTGTTAGTTTGTATTGATGTGTTTTCCGGTTGGGTAGCAGCCACTAACACTGCTGTGTTCACTGCAAAGAAAATTGTACCAGACTTTGTGTGTAGGTTCGGTATCCCTAGAATCATTGAAAGTGATAGGGTTACCCATTTTATTGGTGATATCTTCCAAAATATGTGTAAACTCATGGGAATCAGTAGCAGACTTCACACCCCTTACCGACCACAAGCCAGTGGTATGTTGGAGAGAGTAAACGGTACTATAAAGAACAAGCTGAGTAAGATAATGGCTGAAACTGGGTTGGCATGGCCTGAGGCTTTGCCATTGGTCCTCCATAGCATTCGAACCACTCCTAGACCTCCTCTTAATCTGTCCCCCTTTGAGATACTGTTCGGACGACAGCCGCATTTGATCGTGAGTCCACAAGACGAATTGAAGTGTAATAATGAAGTGACTGTACAATATCTTATAAGAATGAGCAGACAGCTAAAGCAACAACAACAAAAACTAAAAATGCTGTCACCTGGTATGCCAGAAATGAACTGTCATGATGTTGAACCTGGAGACTATGTTATGATCCGCAATTTCTTACGTTCAGGTTGTTTAACAGACCGTTGGGAAGGCCCGTACCAAGTGCTGCTGACCAGTACTACATCACTGAAGGTTGCAGAGAGAGACACTTGGGTCCATTCCACCCACTGCAGGAGAGTCCATAATCCGGAGAAAGTGCAAGATAAAACTAAGACCGACGACATAGAGCTGTCACTTGTGAGCCTGTTCCGGGAGACCTAAAGCCTGCAGTCGAGACACCTGAACCAGATCCGTTGCCCCAGAACTATCTTTCTAGCAATGGAGTGGCGGTTTTTGTTTTTCTTTTGTTCCAGGATTTTCCTTGTTTTTACTCTTTCTAGGACATTCTATTTTTGTGAAGGAGGTTGGAGGACGGAGGAAGGTTCTGGGAGTGATACGGATGAGATGGAGGCAGAAGAAAAGTTATTAGGATACCCAGAGCAGCCCATTATCAAACTTGGTCCGGGGGTTATGAAAAGGTCTGCTAGCTCAGAAAATGAGGAGGCAGTGTGAGGGGCTATTGTCTGATGAGTATTGTATCTGCAAGTTTTGCGACTCCCTAGTTGAAGAGAGATGCATCCAACGATGCCAATCCCCCAGTACTCTGAATATAGGCGGGCATCCTTTGGAGGATTATCACTCCCTGGTGGGTAAGGTACTAAACCAAACCGAGTGTTGGGTGTGCTCTCACGTGCCGCAAGGGCAGCATAATATAGGACTAGTGCCATTCCCTCTAAACATATCTGAAGTACTCGAATTGAGGGGTGGGAGGCCCATAGACGGGAGGTACAATAACACTAGGTCCCCTAGTCTGACGCTTCGACAATACTCCATAGGCAGATCTTTGCTGTGCCTAAATATATCTCATGCAAAGCGCCTGGAGAATTGGGAGGCTGACCTATCAGATCAGACAATGGCTCGCCACACTCATTTTAGAGGGAGACTATCAAGGTCACTACTAGGCAGGAATGTTGATGGAAGTCACAAATTAGGGCGTATAACCAAACATAAGAAGGTATCCATTGGAAAAGTCTCTACAGATAAATGTAAAAATGTCCTTAATGCCGACACGTGTCTAGAACAAATGGAGACACTAGGCATGGGTAGTTTTATCAAAACTCTGTGTGATATAATTCATGGGCATACTGTTCCTTATGTTCTCCCTGATGATGTGTATTTTGTTTGTGGAAGGAAAGCTTATTCCTGGGTGACTCCGAGTTCCAAGGGCTTGTGTTTCTTAGCTAAACTGGTTCCTGAAATCATAACTATTACTCATGAAGAAATGGTTGGTATTCACAAGACTACATCACCACCATACATACACACACAGTATGAACACCGTGGCAAGAGAAATATGATTCCTGGTGAGGAACCCATAGCTACAAAATTGATTAGTGAAACTGCTGGTTTTCAAGTTATGGTTGCTCTAGACCGCACCAGGACCGCTCGGGGAACATTAAACTTTAAATATATCCAAGACCTAGCTAAATTAATAGATAATATCACCGAGATGTATGATGACACTTTCAGGTATACTGGAAGGGAGCTACAAGCGTACAAGAAGGAGTTGGTGCAACATAGACTGGTACTAAATTATCTCACCTCTATTACTGGTGGGTACTGTGTGACACTGGCCACCCAGTTCGGTGTCAAATGTTGCACGTACATCACTAATAATACGGATGACCCTAAAGAAGTTATAGACCGGAAGATGGACGAAATTTTGCTGCTGAAAAGGGAATTTCGAAAGAGTCACAATTCTTCGTTATATGAGGTCGGGGAAAAGGTGGCGGGTTGGTTCTCGTGGTTGAACCCTCTGAAATGGTTCTCCGGTCTGGGGGAGTGGGTACAAGAAATGGTTGCTAGTATAGGTAAGCTCCTTCTCCTTATACTGGGTGTCATCTTAGCGATTGGTTTAGTTGTCAAATGTGTTCCTACTGTGTTGAAGTGTGGAAAATGGTCTCATAGGAGTAACACTGAGAAAGAGACTGAAAGGGTGGTACCAGATACCGAGATCATGGTCTGTGAAGAAGTATTGTATAATCCTGAACTTGAAACGGTGATTGGGTAATAGTTTATTACACTATCAAAGGGTGGAGCTGTCGAAGTCAGCAAATTGGATAAAGTCATTTCAATTAAAGTCGAGCAAACTTGGTTGTCTTTGTCTGAATAGATGCGTACGGTACGCTACGACGTACATGGGCACGCTACAGCGTGAAAGGGCGTACGCATCCACTACACGTGGCAGCAACAATTATTGGTCTTTTACCATACATTCGCACAAACACGAATACTAATAAAATAGTACACATTAATGGTAGTTGCAACACGTTGTCAGTTATGTCGAAATATAGTAGTATTTATATGTTAAATCAAAGTTACATGCATATTAATGAAATACACGGAACAGGTTGAAGGAATCACATCATGAGTGGTATCATAATGAACCTCGTTACATATCCTACTGTTTGGTTCATTCTGCGAGGGAATCGCAGAGTGCATACACAAGTTATGAATGATAGGGAATTATGAACTACTTAAGACTAAGGAATCTTGGCGGGAAGAGCAGAGCATACCCCCTGCAGAGATGACCCCCTCCTTTGGATTCCTTTGTATGAACTAGCCAATGATGACAACCCCTGAGATCTTCCTGAAACCTGGACCAATAGATGCAAGCTATACCACCTTCATTGTATTACTGTATTTCTGTGTGTATATAAGCAGCAGCTTGTGATCCAGTGTTCAGACATCTTGTCCCCAGACTTCAGGATTGAATGACTGCACTGGATCCAGAGCGCCTGCGATAAGTAACGGCTGTATTTATTATTACTTCGCTTGAGCATATTATTCTACTTATTGCGAATAAATCTTTGTGCGTTGGAAACACAAATCGAGGTTCGACAATCGTTATTGGTTAGCGACAATACGCACATAACGGGACACAGAGATGGAAAACCGCACAAGGCAAATTAATACGAGCACTTAATAAGATACAATTATTGGAAACCCGATTAAAGACAAAATGAATCGGGGGGTGCACCCAACACTGTATTAATTAGTATGATAAACCAAGGAAAAAAGGGGAGTGAAAAGGAAAAAAGTCAGTGTAATGTGAGGCACTCCCAAGTTGCTAGTTAAAATATAACTTTTATTGAATTTGATTAAAATGGAAAGAATTGAGCGAAATAGTTAAAATAAAAATAAAAAACATGATATGTGATTAAAATGCAAAATGATTTGCAATGTCCCACTTGTTGTCCTAATCGTATCAATACCCGCTACAATAGCGCTAAGGGCTGCAAATAAGAGATATATAGTCGATATATAATATAGCAACCCTAGGTTGCATGAATTGCAGAGACCAGTAAATGCTGATGGAGAAAAGCCTCAATGATTAATATACATGTGTATGATCCACTAGGAGGAGAAACTGCGATAATACTTGTATAGAGTTATTGCCTGAATCAAACGTATCTCACATTAACAGGAATTACAGGAATCGCTCCCCAGTTTCATTCTAGGCAGGGCATTTATCACAAAATCCCGCGATTCCTGCAGATCAGTTCTGCTATCTAACGGCGCCTCAATTATAGGCTCTATCAGCCCGATGCAGGTTAGCATTATTTAAGGCTATTTGGATAGAATCCTCGGGCTGTTAATGTGAGATACATTGTATCTGCTCTTAATCATTAGAAGGATATCATGATGGATATTAATTTCGTTTGATTCAGGCAATAACTCTATACAAGTATTATCGCAGTTTCTCCTCCTAGTGGATCATACACATGTATATTAATCATTGAGGCTTTTCTCCATCAGCATTTACTGGTCTCTGCAATTCATGCAACCTAGGGTTGCTATATTATATATCGACTTTATATCTCTTATATGCAGCCCTTAGCGCTATTGTAGCGGGTATTGATACGATTAGGACAACAAGTGGGACATTGCAAATCATTTTGCATTTTAATCACATATCATGTTTTTTATTTTTCTTTTAACTATTTCGCTCAATTCTTTCCATTTTAATCAAATTCAATAAAAGTTATATTTTAACGAGCAACTTGGGAGTGCCTCACATTACACTGACTTTTTTCCTTTTCACTCCCCTTTTTTCCTTGGTTTATCATACTAATTAATACAGTGTTGGGTGCACCCCCCCCGATTCATTTTGTCTTTAATCGGGTTTCCAATAATTGTATCTTATTAAGTGCTCGTATTAATTTGCCTTGTGCGGTTTTTTCATCTCTGTGTCCTGTTATGTGCGTATTGTGCAACTTGGGAGTGCCTCACATTACACTGACTTTTTTCCTTTTCCCTCCCCTTTATTCCTTGGTTTATCATATCTTCTTATATGTGGATTCTCTCATGAAATGTGGCAGGAATTAATTCATCAGTTAATACTTACGCATTTAAAAACAATTCCCCTGGTGTAGTCCTGCTTCAAGAGACACACTGAAAAGCCTCCCAAAATTCTTTTCTTAAAAGTAATTGGATTCAAGAATGTATATCAGGACCATTTATGAGCAAACAACGGGTGGTGTTAATTTTGTTTGGGAAAAGGATGCAATATGTGAAAGTTGAAGTTATTCAGGATGTCGAGGGAAGATTTATATTGATAGACATAAGTATAAATGGAGAAATATTTACTATACTTAATATATATGCGCCTAACACTCCAAATAGAAATTGTTATTTGAACATTCCTGATAATAGGAGGTGATTTTAATGCTATAGACAATCCATAAATGGATAGATCTACTATACCCATTTTGGGTTCAGTTAAATCTACAGAAGAAATTCATATATTAAAAACACAACACAATTTGGTTGACCCTTGCAGAATATTGAACCCTACAGATAGGTCTTATACACACCACTCCAAAGTGCACAATACACTTTCTCGTACTGATTATATCATGATATGTAACACTTTACTTTCACGAAAGAGAAATACAAACTTAGAAAATATTCTTATTTCTGATCACGCACCTATTCTGTTAGACATTGAAAAAAATGAGCACAATCACATGGATCGCCTATGGCGTTTTCCTTCATATTTAGCACAAAATGGCCACAGTTGCCCCCAGAAATTCATAGTATGCCACAGTTGCCCCCAGAAACACATAGTATGCCACAGTTGCCCCCAGAAATTCATAGTATGCCACAGTTGAACCCGAAACACATAGTATGCCACAGTAATACCCCCAATAGATTTTATGCCACAGTAATGCCCCCAATACCTTTTATGCCACAGTAATGCCTCCAATTCTCTTAATACTTCAAAATGCCTCCAAATATTTTTAGATACAGAGAAAATGTCCCCAATGACTGTTACGGCCTCAGAAATGCATAAAAAAATAATTTTAGGCCACTTATAAATTAATAAAAATTTATATAATTGTGTACTTACCTCTTCCAGGCGTGATCAAGTCCGCAATGGTGCTTGGGAGGAACTGCGCAGCCGCCACTGAACTGCTGTGCAAGTGCAGCAGTTCAGCTCTTCTCTGGCTGTCATTTAGGATGGTCGGAGGGCGCACCAGGACTCAGGGGGCTGCGTGCCGGGGGTTGCCGACCCCTGCAGTAAAGCTTATAGTCCATTTCGTGCATGGACCCAGAGATACGAGATTTTATTAATATAACACAAAAAAGATTGTTAACTTTTTCTGAAATTTGTTCTAAATTTGACTTTATAAGCACTTTTACTTTAGCAATATTTCAGGTACAACACTATTTGATTTCAGTGGTGTCTAGACTTGAAAGATTGGGAGAATGCCCTTGACTTGCAACTGATAAAGTATACATTTTACAAATAAGGCTCTAGCAAAATGTTATAAAATTTTGTACATACCACATTATAACACTAATAGAGAAACAGGAATGTCTAAATGGTTGGTTCATTTACCACATCTATATTTATCTACTATTCAAGAGAATTTATATATTCTAATCGCACTTTAAGGGCTAGCTCATGTACTGACATGTTTTTTAAACTTTTTTATACAGTATCTTTATCACCTAAAAGGGCTCACAGTATAGGGATCAGTGGGGACTCAAAGTGTCCAAATGTAATAAATCTGAGGTTTCTTTATTTCACTGTTTATGGGATTGTGTATATATATATATATATATATATGTATATATATATATATATATATATATATATGTAAAGCGATTTTAGATTCAAATTAAAGAACATGCTAAGGAAGAGTTAGTAAATGTTGTACCCTTATCCTCCGAATGGGCGGTACTGGGGATTTTGGATAAATCTTTTAAATGTACGGAAATGGCTAAGAAATTGCTTTTCAGAATTTCAGCAGTTGCAAAAAATATGTATCTTACAAGTTTGGATGCAATTTCTACCTCCTTCTTTAATGTTATTCAAAGATAAGCTGGTATATGTATTTAAGATGGATTGGATTGAGACATCAATATACAAAGAGAAACAGGTTAAAAATTATTTTAATATATGGGAAAGTTATATAAATTCACTTCCGAATGAAACTAAAAGCTTAATATATAACTGCTTTAGAATTACAGAGTGGTATAAGAATAAGGTTCAAAATAATGATTTGCCTATTGATTGCTGAACAAAGGGTTGCAAGGAGACCACATTGGAGTAATGATACCTGATACCTATCAGAAATTTTACAATAATATAAAGTTAACTTGTATTTTGAATTTTGATACTAGTGGATGGTATATGGATTTCCATTGTTTTATTAATCTTTCCTTTTATTTCATGTTTTATAATAATACCATGGAATGTGTATGTCTTTATTTATGGATATGTATGTCATTATCTTATTATTCCTCTTTAATAACCCTCAGTGTTCAGTGGAGACTTTGCCTGATCAGAGTATTATGACCTCAGCAGTGACATCACAACCAGCTGGATTCTAGTGTCCTACAGCTGCTAGGCAATAAGGTTGGCAGTAAGGAGGACAGACACTTGCCCTCATGGAGAGAAGCATGGTAGATTGGCTGTACCAGCGTCAGTTATTTGATATGAACAATATCCTAAAAACCGACGAGGAACATTGGAATGAGAAGCAGGATGAGTGAGTACAGATATATGGGGGTAAATGTATCAAGCTGAGAGTTTTCCGGCGGGTTTTAAAAACCAATCAGATTCTAGATATCATTTATTTAGTTAATTCTACAAAATGATAGCTAGAATCTGATTGGTTGCTATAGGCAACATCTCCACTTTTCAAACCCGCCGGAAAACTCTCAGCTTGATACATTTACCCCATGGTGTACAAAGCATATTGTGGGGAAGATAATTGTACGCCTCCGTTGAGGATCATTTGGCGTTAAACCTGTAGATGATTATTAATATTCTGTTAGACAAATATCTAAACATGGTCAGTGAAATGGAGCATTATAATAATAACACTGCAGCACTGAAACTTTATCCAGATAAATCTGTCTAATTACAAATATAATAGAACTGAGATCTCAAGGCAGTGGGGCCTAGAAATGTCAAAATGGGATACATAATGGGAGTGATAGTGATACCCCAGCAATCTGTAGTCGGGAGTGGAGGAAATAAATATTACAGATTGTTCCCCTTAGAATGTTTCAAGCTCATACAAAACAATGTGCAGAAGGAACTTATACTGAGAAGTATTGAAAATTAAGTGTTCGTGAGTGAAATTAAAAACATTGCTGCTGTCCAATACCTCACACCCAAATAAATGGCTTAGTGGTTAGTATTATTTATATATGTATAGTAATCACAACCAGGGTGGGCTGTAATGTGCTCCCCATGTTTGTGTGCGTGTCCTCTAGGTGCTTCAGTTTTCTCCCATAGTTCAGATATATACTGGAAGGTTATAAGTAAGTGTTTGTGTGTCAATGATAGGGATATAATATTGTATGCTGCACTGTAAATAAGAAGAGTTAGGGATAAAATGGAAAGGACTATTGACAAAATGGAATAGTTCTATTTAATTGAGTGTTGTTACAAGCTAAATATGTGGAATTAAGTGTTCATGGGTGACGTGAGATATGGAATGGGTGGGGCAAGTAATGCTAAGTGGCTACAGGTATGTGCCTATGTGCATGGCATGTACCTTATGTGCTTATTTACCATTCTTAACTGTAGTAGGTAATAATTAGCTCTACAATGCTAAAATTCATGGAAGACCCTCTGAAATATGTTTTTTGCCCCCAGAGCTCTGAAGAAGAAAAAAAGAAAGAAGAAGAAAAAGTCTCGTCGAGCATTAGATGTAAATCACTGCATACAGGAACAAGCTGGTTCCATTGCTGATGAGGACTCAGGTGAGATACAACCCACCACAAGAAGAGTTCCTGAGAGATACAGCAGCTTTCACAATGCACTCCAATCTAGGCGAAGCAAATACAACTCTTCCAGACGCTTCCTTCCAAGAGATAACAACCTGGAAGCAGCAGGCTCCCTATTAGAAGAACTAGGAGATAAAGCCGAGGAGTCACTGGGTGTCACCCTAGAAGCTGAATCTGCATCTGCTGAAGAGGAACAAAGCAACAATGAGGAAAGCCAAGGAAGCCCCTCTGCTGCACCAACAGACACAACTGTTGTCCTGATGAGAATGAAAGTAGAATATGAAATCTATACTGAATATTCAGAGCATTGTAATTCAATTCAATATTTCAGTAGTGAAACTATCATTTACTATCACTTTTATTAAGTAAAGTTATACAATGTCAAATATAAGAATGGCAGAATGTGTAATTTGTTCAAAGTATAACTGTAAACTAATGACGAAATGTGTCCTTTAATAGTCTGCTTTAGAAAGGGGAAATGTTCCCAGGGCTCAATAGAATGGGGGCAACGTATGACCCATATAACCCGTGAGGATGAGGTAACTTTGCATTCACCTATCACCAAGTTCTGTCTTGGATTAATTTTAGGCTGAATGTGTGCTCACCCTTCAGGGGGGAAATCTAGGAGAACTCCTACCTATCTTCCCTTCAACACAATGGGGTCTGTTTATCATTGCTGGGCAGTGGGCAGCAGTACTTAAGGATCTGTACTGCTGCTATTGAAGAATACTTACCTGTCGTGTGATCCTCAGTGGAAATCCCTCTCTGCAACGAAAGGGACTGGCTCCATTGAAGGCTGGGAAAAAGGAAAAAAAAAAAAAAATCTGGTATTTTGAAAAGATGATACTCCGATGTGACTCTCCTGTAGTATTAAGAATGATAGGCCGGGGATAAGCCCCTCCTTAATGGGATGGAAGGAGATTTGATACATATATATACATGATAATGATTTGGATAGCTTATTTTGGGATTTAGAGAAATCTCTTATCAAAGAGACCAAAATTTGGTGGGACATTAGGAGTATGGAGAGCTATGTTAAGGTTAATCGCATACCAAGAGACCTAAGGATTAATAAATCCCCCACTTTTGGGATAGATAATCCTGATTTTATTACAGCTTGGGATAACATCTTACATGAATGTTCCTGTAGTTTAATTCAACTGATTATACAGGAAAAAAAGAAAATGTTTCATAATCTGGAGAAGGATATTAATGATAAAGAGGCTATCTTAAACACACATAAAGATAACCCCCTTTTTTTTAGACAATGAGGAAGTGCTTAATCAAAAGCTAGATAGAGTTGAGTCTGAAGTTATCAGGATTAAGGAAAGGAAATTTATTAGAGACAAACATGATTACGAAAAAAATAATATTAAATCTTGGAAAAAGACATTTTCGGGTACATCTAAAAATGATAACAACTTTGATCAATCTGGTGCACCAGGATTATCCTGGAAAAAATTTGATAAATGGTCTGGAGCTTCCCAGTCTGATGTTAGCGAACCTTCACGTTGAAAACCCATTACCTCAAGGAACAGATTTGCACCATTAGATAGTATTGATAGCGATAATGAGCAATGTTTTTCCCCACACCACACATCAAGGGAAAGGTTGAAACATACCCTAAAAGAACAAACTACGCAGGCATCTCCCCTAAAACGCAGACACTCAGAACAAGAGGCAAACGAGGGGGATGTAAGAAACCAAAAAAGGAGACATGTCTAGTTGAAAATAGTAATTTAAGAAAAGAAGGGATTTTTATCTCACATTAACAGGAATTACAGGAATCGCTCCCCAGTTTCATTCTAGGCAGGGCATTTATCACAAAATCCCATGATTCCTGCAGATCAGTTCTGCTATCTATCGGCGCCTCAATTATAGGCTCTATCAGCCCGATGCAGGTTAGCATTATTTAAGGATATTTGGATAGAATCCTCGGGCTGTTAATGTGAGATACATTGTATCTGCTCTTAATCATTAGGAGGATATCATGATGGATATTAATTTCGTTTGATTCAGGCAATAACTCTATACAAGTATTATCGCAGTTTCTCCTCCTAGTGGATCATACACATGTATATTAATCATTGAGGCTTTTCTCCATCAGCATTTACTGGTCTCTGCAATTCATGCAACCTAGGGTTGCTATATTATATATCGACTTTATATCTCTTATATGCAGCCCTTAGCGCTATTGTAGCGGGTATTGATACGATTAGGACGACAAGTGGGACATTGCAAATCATTTTACATATTAATCACATATCACGTTTTTTATTTTTATTTTAACTATTTCGCTCAATTCTTTCCATTTTAATCAAATTCAATAAAAGTTATATTTTAACGAGCAACTTGGGAGTGCCTCACATTACACTGACTTTTTTCCTTTTCCCTCCCCTTTATTCCTTGGTTTATCATATCTTCTTATATGTGGATTCTCTCATGAAATGTGGCAGAAATTAATTCACCAGTTAATACTTATGCATTTAAAAACAATTCCCCTGGTGTAGTCCTGCTTCAAGAGACACACTGAAAAGCCTCCCAAAATTCTTTTCTTAAAAGTAATTGGATTCAAGAATGTATATCAGGACCATTTATGAGCAAAAAACGGGTGGTGTTAATTAGAGATGAGCGCACTCGGATTTTGTGAATCCGAGCCCACCCGAACCTTTCAGATCCGAGTCGGATCCGATACAGATCCGGGTATTGGCGCCAAATGAAAACTTGAAACCGAGGCTCAACGTCATAATCCCGCTGTCGGATCTCGCGATACTCGGATCCTATAAATTCCCCGCCAGTCGCCGCTATCTTCACTCGGGCATTGATCAGGGTAGAGGGAGGGTGTGTTAGGTGGTCCTCTGTCCTGCTATATCTCGTGCTGTTCAGTTCAGTTCTGTGCTGTGCTGTGCTGTGCTCTGTTGTGCTCTGTGTTCTGCTAAGTCCAGTGGTGCTGTGTCCTGTGCTCTGTCCTTCTGAGTTCAGTGGTGCTGCTGGGTCCTGTGCTGTGTACTGTTCAGTCCAGTGGTGCTGTGTCCTGTGCTCTGTCCTTCTGAGTTCAGTGGTGCTGCTGGGTCCTGTGCTGTGTCCTGTTCAGTCCAGTGGTGCTGTGTCCTGTGCTCTGTCCTTCTGAGTTCAGTGGTGCTGCTGGGTCCTGTGCTGTGTCCTGTTCAGTCCAGTGGTGCTGTGTCCTGTGCTCTGTCCTTCTGAGTTCAGTGGTGCTGCTGGGTCCTGTTTTCAGTGACAGTCCAGTGGTGCTGTGTCCTGTGCTCTGTGCTTCTAAGGGCATAGTTATTTCCCCATTATTCCCAAGTGTTTTAAAAAATAAAAAAAAGTTATAAAAAAAAATACAAAAAAATAATTTAATTTTTTTTTAATTAATTACAACTAAATTTGCAAAACCAATCCTGCAGTATAAGCCCATTGGTACTGCAATATTACCAAGTTCACACATTCAGCAGTAAAAGTCCAGTGGTGCTGTGTGCTGTGCTCTGTCAATTTAGAGTTCAGTGGTGCTGCTGGGTCCTGTGCTGTGTCCTGTTCAGTCCAGTGGTCCAGTGGTCCTGTGTCCTGTGCTCTGTGCTTCTAAGGGCATAGTTATTTCCCCATTATTCCCAAGTGTTTAAAAAAATAAAAAAAAGTTATTAAAAAAAATACAAAAAACTAATTAAATTTTTTTTTAATTACAACAAAATTTCCACAACCAATCCTGCAGTATAAGCCCATTGGTACTGCAATATTACCAAGTTCACACATTCAGCAGTAAAAGTGGTACTGCAATATTACAAAGTTCACACATTCTGCAGTATCAGTCCAGTGGTGCTGTGTCCTGTGCTCTGTCCTGCTGAGTTCAGTGGTGCTGCTGGGTCCTGTGCTGTGTTCTGTTCAGTCCAGTGGTGCTGTGTCCTGTGCTCTGTGCTTCTAAGGGCATAGTTATTTACCCATCATTCCCAAGTTTTTAAAAAATAAAAAAAAAGTTATAAAAACACACTAAAAAAATAAATTAAAAAAAATAATAATTATAACTAAATTTGCAAAACCAATCCAGCAGTATAAGTCCATTGGTACTGTCTGCAATATTACCAAGTTCACACATTCTGCAGTATCTTGTGCTACATATAATGGAGACCAAAAATTTGGAGGATAAAGTAGGTAAAGATCCAGACCCACTTCCTCCTAATGCTGAAGCTGCTGCCACTAGTCATGACATAGACCAGGCTTGTCCAACCCGAGGCCCGCGGGCCGCATGCGGCCCAACTCGTCTTTGAATGCGGCCCAGCTGTGGCAAGGGGCAGCGCTGTTAATTGGATAAAAAAACCTGGAAAATAAAAAGTAAAGAAAATGCCTAACTTGCGGCAGGACCGGTCCGCCCGTTTGCCCTGCACAGAAGCGCCGGCATGTGTTTTTTCATTCATCACGCATGCGCACGATGACGTCATGACGGCGCGGGGGCGCGATGACGTCACTCGCGGCCGCGCTTATGCTAGGAGGAGCGGTTCCAGCAGCGCAGGTGCCATTAATGTCAGCCAGCAGGTAATTAATTAATTAATGGACAATTACTGTATTAAATACATTACTATTATTATAATTAACTACCTTCACTAACATTGTGCTTTACTATTAACTCCTCTGGGTTGGTCCTCTGCATTTACTCAGATGTAAACTGATCATGTGCTATTTAACCTCTGAGTACTTCTGTGCCACAGTCGAGCCTGATCGATCAGAAAGGAACTTATATCATTGGGTATCTGCACATTAATTCATAAAAAAAGGCTAATGCCACTCCATTACTTTATATGCTACTCAAATACAAAATCACTAAATATACCCCTAAATCAGTACACCACTCTCCTAACTTACTAACACCATCATTTTACTTTATATGAAAATATAACTATAGAGACATAGGTCATCTGAATTTAAACTACTTATATAAAGCCAGATGTTTAGTAAAATAAATCCAATACGCCTCACCAACCCAATATCTAAGATCAATAATTGAGAGCAAGATTAATTCTTTAGCATAGGTTCTAAATCAGTGCTAAAAGACAGAATTAATTAAATGAGTATTTAATCAGAGTTAATATATTCACAGTAATTACAAGTACTTTATGTGCTAGTGCACAACTGCTGCCAACTGAAAAGCAGGTCTATATGACAGCTGAGTGTAACAGCAATAGTGTGTGTGCCTAATAGTGTGTCTGTGTCGCAAATTGTGTGGCAAATAGTGTGTGTGGCTAATAGTGTGTGTGGCAGACAGCCCTCATTCCAGCATCCTTACTCCCAGGTAAGCCACTTTCTGGTAGTCTCCTGTCGCTCACCTCCATCCACATAGCTCCCTATTTAACCAAGATCCTCTCTCACTCCAGGTCTTCATTCCCGCAGTCCTCATTCCAGCATCCATAAAGGCAGACAGCCCTCATTCCAGCATCCATAAAGGCAGACAGCCCTCATTCCAGCATCCATAAAGGCAGACAGCCCTCATTCCAGCATCCATAAAGGCAGACAGCCCTCATTCCAGCATCCTTAAAGGCAGACAGCCCTCATTCCAGCATCCATAAAGGCAGACAGCCCTCATTCCAGCATCCATAAAGGCAGACAGCCCTCATTCCAGCATCCTTAAAGGCAGACAGCCCTCATTCCAGCATCCTTACTCCCAGGTAAGCCACTTTCTGGTAGTCTCCTGTCGCTCACCTCCATCCACATAGCTCCATTAATTTAAAAGGGAAATCCGCAGCATAGTGCACATAGTAATCACATTGATTATGAAACTATGGTTTCTAAAAGTATTATTTTTCATTTAAATTCCAGCATGGCTTCTAACATGTCAAAAAAGAAAACCAAACCCCAAAAAAGAAAAATTATAGATGAAGGAAGAGTGTTCCAAGAAAAGTGGACAGATGAGTACTTCTTTGTTGAGTCAAATAGTAAGGCAATCTGCTTAATTTGCAAGGAATTAGTGCCAGTTTTCAAAAACTACAATTTGAAAAGCCATTACCTGACAAGACATGGTGCGCAATTTAGTGTGTATGAAGGAATGTGTCGTAAAGACAAAATCACTGAACTGCAAAAAAAACTAGCATCTGAACAAAATTATTTTAAAAAAGTATTGATTCAAAGTGATTCTATTGTAAAAGCTAGTTATGTGGTTGCAAACCTGATAGCAAAAAAATCAAAACCGTATTACGATGGTGAGTTTATTAAGCAATGTATGGAAAGTGTGGCTGATATAATTTGCCCGGATAAAAAAGGGGATTTTTCAAAAATCAGTTTGTCTCACCAGACTATAGCCAGGCGAATTGATGATATAGGAAAATCCATCGAAAAAGTTTTGAAGAGTAGAGCTGCTATTTTTAAATTTTATGCTATGGCGATAGACGAAAGTACAGATGCAACGGACACAGCTCAATTGGCAATTTTTATTAGAGGCATTGATGACGAATATAATATCACTGAAGAAATGGCTTCTTTAGTTCCATTAAAAGACACAACTAAAGCAAGCGATTTATATGAAGCAGTGAAAAATACATTACAACGATATTCTTTGTCCTTTGACAACATATCTGGCATAGCTACTGATGGTGCCCCTGCAATGATAGGTAACAGAGATGTACTTGTAAAATTGATAGAAAATGATGCAATTGCCTCCCAAAATTACCGTATGATGAAATATCACTGCATAGTACACCAAGAAAATCTATGTGCAAAAGCTTTAAAGATAGCTAACGTCATGCAGATTGTCATCAAGGCTGTAAATTTCATAAGGTCCAAGGGTTTGAATCATCGCCAATTCCAGGAATTCCTAAAATGTATGGATGCTGAGTATGGGGACATAATTTACTTTTCTGAAGTAAGATGGTTAAGTCGAGGGAAAATGTTGCAAAGATTTTATGATTTGCGAAATGAAATCAAGTTGTTTATGGAATCCAAAAAAAAAGGTGTGCCCGAACTTGACGATGAAAACTGGCTCACAGATTTGGCATTTTTAGTCGACGTGACCACTCATTTAAATGAGTTAAACATGCGTCTTCAAGGTGAAAACCAATTGATCAGTACAATGTTTCAAACTATAACAGCGTTCGAAATGAAACTGAAACTATTGCACTCTCAAATTAAGGCAAACAATTTTATGCATTTCAGCACATTGGCTAAACACGGTCCTGTGAACACCGAAAAATATGCAGCCTTGCTTTTCGATTTGGTACAGGAATTTGAGAACAGGTTTCAAGATTTTAGAAAAAATCAATCATTTTTTCTGATATTTGCAACTCCATTTTCAGTTGACATAAACATATTACCTGGCAATTTGCAAATGGAATGCATAGAGCTCCAATGTGACATTCAACTGAAAGAAAAATTTGAACACGTCTCTTTAATGGACTTCTAAAAGATATATCTACCAAGAGAAAAATATTCCTCACTTCACAATCATGCCTTATTCATGTCATCGCTATTTGGAAGCACCTACATTTGTGAGCAACTATTTTCAAGGATGAATCACACGAAGAATAAAACTAGAACCAAAATATCTGATGAGCACCTTGAGAACTCACTGAGAATTGCAACAAGTTCCATCGAAGCAAATATAGAAGCATTGGTGGCTCAGAAACAATGTCAAACATCTCACTAACTTCATTTCCAAGTAAGTTTAATATGTTAACTATGTTTTCTATGGTTATTTGGATGATCAGCTATCGTTAGTGTTAGTGTATTTTATGTGCAGCCCAAACCAACTCGTCGTCTTCCAATGTGGCCCAGGGAAGTTAAAAGGTTGGACACCCCTGACATAGACGATGAAATGCCATCAACGTCGTCTTCCAAGCCCGATGCCCAATCTCCTAGTACAGGGCATGTAAAATCCAAAAAGCCCAAGTTAAGTAAAAGTAGCAAAAAGAGAAACTTAAAATCATCTGCGGAGAAACGTAAAGTTGCCAATATGCAATTTACGACACGGAGTGGCAAGGAACGGCTTAGGCCCTGGCCCGTGTTCATGACTAGTGGTTCAGCTTCACCCAAGGATCTTAGCCCTCCTCCTCCTCTCCCCCCTACAAAAAATTGAAGAGAGTTATGCTGTCAGCAACAAAACAGCAAACAACTCTGCCTTCTAAACAGAAATTATCACAAATCCCCAAGGCGAGTCCAAGGGTGTTGGTGGTTGCGAAGCTTGACCTTCCCATCACTGTACGGGAAGAGGTGGCTCCTTCCACCATTTGCAGCATGCCCTCTGCATATGCTGGAAGGATCACCCACAGTCCAGTTACAGATTTGGCTAATGAAGGTGTGAATGTTGTACACCGGGAGGAGGATATTGATGTAGCTGGTGGTGAGGAGCATGTTGATGATTATGATGCAGACAGATACCAAATTGCCTTTCTCAATTTCTATTTATATTCTAGATTATATAACGGCTGAATAGTTTTCTATTTTACTCCTAGTGGAGAGGGGATCTGATGCAGACAGATACCAAACTGCCTTTGTCTATTTCTTTGTATATTTGAATTTCTAGTTCTACAGTCTATGCAGGCTGCTTTTTTTATATTCAACTACAAGTGTAGGGCGGGGGGGGGCATAGATACTAGCCACCAAAAAAACGTGGTCTATTTAATTTCACTTTCTAGCTCCACAGTCTGTGCAGCCTGCTTTTTTTTATCTTCAAAGTATTTACAAGCCTTGCAATCTAAATTAACAAGAGGTAGTAACGTGCTAGAACTCCACCCTCTATATGCTGCAGAGGATGGAGGAGCATCAAAAGGCCATTCAAGCCTACACAGCCACCTACGACATAGGAAACCCTAATTTTCTTCCACATCTATGGCTGCGAGGAAAAAGCTCAGTTTTCCTAAAAGAGGCGCTGGCGGGGATGCTGATAACATCTGGTCCGGACTGAAGGACCTGGCAACCATTGCAGACATGTCTACTGTCGCTGCATTGGATGCTGTCACAATTGAAAAAATGGTGGAGGATTATTTTGCTGACACCATCCAAATAGACATGTCAGACAGTCCATATTGTTACTGGCAGGAAAAAAAGGCAGTTTGGAAGCCCCTGTACAAACTGGCTCTATTTTATCTGAGTTGTCCCCCCTCCAGTGTGTACTCGGAAAGAGTTTTTAGTGCAGCAGGGAACCTGGTCAGTGAGCGGCGAAGGAGGTTGCTTCCTCACAACGTTGAAAAAATGATGTTTATAAAAATGAATAATCAATTCCTCAATGAAGTACAGCACTGCCCTCCAGATAGTACAGAGGGTCCTGTGGTTGTGGAGTCCAGCGGGGACGAATTGATAATGTGTGAGGAGGAGGAAGTACACACTGTAGGGGGAGAGGAATCAGAGGTTGAGGATGAGGAAGACATCTTTCCTCAGTAGAGCCTGTTTAGTTTGTACAGGGAGAGATGAATTGTTTTTTTGGTGTGGGGGCCCAAACAAACCAATCATTTCAGCCACAGTTGTTTGGTAGGCCCTGTCGCTGAAATGATTGGTTTGTTAAAGTGTGCATGTCCTATTTCAACAACATAAGGGTGGGTGGGAGGGCCCAAGGACAATTCCATCTTGCAACTATTTTTTTGGCATTATGTGACCATTCAACAGTCATTTGCCATGTTCAAAATGTAAAAGAAAATGCCAACAAATTCAATAAATTAAATCAAAAGTTAAATGCCCTGTCATTATTTAAAACAAGAGGTTTTGACGTGCTAGAATTAGTGTAGTGTTAAGATGTTATAAACACTACACTTGGAACTTGGAGGAGGTATTGTGGCCCCGGTATCAAATTGGGTACCGGGGCCACCCCACTACGCACTCTAGATACTTGTTTGGTGGAATTCTGACCAGTTGAGGGTGTATTTATTTTATTGTGGCCCCGGTATCAAATTGTGTACCGGGGCCACCCCACTACGCAGTCCAGATACTTGTTTGGTGGAATTCTGACCAGTTGAGGGTGTATTTATTTTATTGTGGCCCCGGTATCAAATTGTGTACCGGGGCCACCCCACTACGCAGTCCAGATACTTGTTTGGTGGAATTCTGACCAGTTGAGGGTGTATTTATTTTATTGTGGCCCCGGTATCAAATTGTGTACCGGGGCCACCCCACTACGCAGTCCAGATACTTGTTTGGTGGAATTCTGACCAGTTGAGGGTTTTATTATTATATTGTGGGGAACACTCTATACCACACTACCACTCTATACCACTCTATTTAATACTTTAATTCTATTTAATACTTTAATTCTATTACTAATTCCCATAAAGAGGAACTGCCGCTTCTATTTAATACTTTAATTCTATTAGTAGTTACCATAAAGAGGAACAAATTAAACAAATTTTACCAAAAGTATAATATGACTTACAAACACTACACTTGAAAGATGGAGCCTTTAAATGAAAAAGTCACTCTTCATTGCACGACTATGTGCTACAGGGACAGTTTTTTGGTTTACAAAGTCAACCAATAAGACTTCGACCCTGTCTGTCTTTAACATACTTGATGGGATCTCAATGATGAATGCTCTGTACCATGGTTGGAGGAGGTATTGTGGCCCCGGTACCAAATTGGGTACCGGGGCCACTCCACTACGCAGTCCAGATAGAGGCGTATCAGATATCAAAAAACGTTGACTGTTGCTGCCAAAACCAAAATGTATCCAAATAACCTGTCATCGTTGAAAACAAGAGGTATTGACACGCTGGAACTACACCATGTATATGCTGCAGAGAATGTAGGAGCAGGCAGCTGTGCAGTGCAATTCAGACCATTTGAAGGTGGAGGTATTGTGGCCCCGGTACCAAATTTAGTACCGGGGCCACTCCACTATGCAGTCCAGATAGAGGTGTATCAGATATTAAACAATGTTGACTGTGGCTGCAAAATTTTTAAATAATATTGTGGGGAACACTACACTACGCAGTCCATAAACTTTTTGGGTGGAATTCAGACCCGTGGAGGGTTTTTTAATTATATTGTAGGGACCACTCCTCTACGCAGTCCAGATAAATTTTCCACATCTATATTTATCTACTATTCAAGAGAATTTATATATTCTAATCACACTTTAAGGGCTAGCTCATGTACTGAAATGTTTTTTAAACTTTTTTTATAGAGTATCTTTATCACCTAAAAGGGCTCACAGTATAGGGATTAGTGGGGACTCAAAGTGTCTAAATGTAATAAATCTGAGGTTTCTTTATTTCACTGTTTATGGGATTGTGTATATATATATATATATATATATATATATATATATATATATATATATATGTAAAGCGATTTTAGATTCAAATTAAAGAACATGCTAAGGAAGAGTTAGTAAATGTTGTACCCTTATCCTCCGAATGGGCGGTACTGGGTATTTTGGATAAATCTTTTAAATGTACGGAAATGGCTAAGAAATTGCTTTTTAGAATTTCAACAGTTGCAAAAAATATGTATCTTACAAGTTTGGATGCAATTTCTACCTCCTTCTTTAATGTTATTCAAAGATAAGCTGGTATATGTATTTAAGATGGATTGGATCAAGACATCAATATACAAAGAGAAACAGGTTAAAAAATTATTTAATATATGGGAAAGTTATATAAATTCACTTCCGAATGAAACTAAAAGCTTAATATATAACTGCTTTAGAATTACAGAATGGTATGAGAATAGATTTCAAAATAATGATTTTCCTATTGATTGGTGAACAAAGGGTTGCAAGGAGACCACATTGGAGTAATGATACCTGATACCTATCAGAAATTTTACAATAATATAAAGTTAACTTGTATTTTGAATTTTGATACTAGTGGATGGTATATGGATTTCCATTGTTTTATTGATCTTTCCTTTTATTTCATGTTTTATAATAATACCATGGAATGTGTATGTCATTCTTTATGGATATGTATGTTTTAAATGTAATAGTTCAATAATAATTATGATGGAAAAAAAAAACAATGTCATTATATTATTATTCTTATTATATTATTATTATATTATTATTATTTAATAACCCTCAGTGTTCAGTGGAGACTTTGCCTGATCAGAGTATTATGATCTCAGCAGTGACATCACAACCAGCTGGATTCTAGTGTCCTACAGCTGCTAGGCAATAAGGTTGGCAGTAAGGAGGACAGACACTTGCCCTCATGGAGAGAAGCATGGTAGATTGGCTGTACCAGCGTCAGTTATTTGATATGAACAATATCTTAAAAACCAACGAGGAACATTGGAATGAGAAGCAGGATGAGTGAGTACAGATATATGGTGTATAAAGCATATTGTGGGGAAGATTATTGTACACCTCCGTTGAGGATCATTTTGAGTTAAACCTGTAGATGATTATTAATATTCTGTTTATTAGACAAATATCTAAACATGGTCAGTGAAATGGAGCATTATAATAATAACACTGCAGCACTGAAACTTTATCCAGATAAATCTGTCTAATTACAAATATAATAGAACTGAGATCTCAAGGCAGTGGGGCCTAGAAATGTCAAAATGGGATACATAATGGGAGTGATAGTGATACCCCAGCAATCTGTAGTCGGGAGTGGAGGAAATAAATATTACAGATTGTTCCCCTTAGAATGTTTCAAGCTCATACAAAACAATGTGCAGAAGGAACTTATACTGAGAAGTATTGCAAATTAAGTGTTCATGAGTGAAATTAAAAACATTGCTGCTGTCCAATACCTCACACCCAAATAAATGGCTTAGTGGTTAGTATTATTTATATATGTATAGTAATCACAACCAGGGTGGGCTGTAATGTGCTCCCCATGTTTGTGTGCGTGTCCTCTAAGTGCTTCAGTTTTCTCCCATAGTTCAAAGATATACTGGAAGGTTAATTGGTTAAGTCAGTGTTTGTGTGTCAATGATAGGGTTATAATATTGTATGCTGCACTGTAAATAAGAAGAGTTAGGGATAAAATGGAAAGGACTATTGACAAAATGGAATAGTTCTATTTAATTGAGTGTTGTTACAAGCTAAATATGTGGAATTAAGTGTTCATGGGTGACGTGAGATATGGAATGGGTGGGGCAAGTAAGGCTAAATGGCTACAGGTATGTGCCTATGTGCATGGCATGTACCTTATGTGCTTATTTACCATTCTTAATGGACCCTCTGAAATATGTTTTTTACCCCCAGAGCTCTGAAGAAGAAAAAAAGAAAGAAGAAGAAAAAGTCTCGTCGAGCATTAGATGTAAATCACTGCATACAGGAACAAGCTGGTTCCATTGCTGATGAGGCCTCAGGAGAGATACAACCCACCACAAGAAGAGTTCCTGAGAGATACAGCAGCTTTCACAATGCACTCCAATCTAGGCGAAGCAAATACAACTCTTCCAGACGCTTCCTTCCAAGAGATAACAACCTGGAAGCAGCAGGCTCCCTATTAGAAGAACTAGGAGATAAAGCCGAGGAGTCACTGGGTGTCACCCTAGAAGCTGAATCTGCATCTGCTGAAGAGGAACAAAGCAACAATGAGGAAAGCCAAGGAAGCCCTTCTGCTGCACCAACAGACACAACTATTGTCCTGATGAGAATGAAAGTAGAATATGAAATCTATACTGAATATTCAGAGCATTGTAATTCAATTCAATATTTCAGTAGTGAAACTATCATTTACTATCACTTTTATTAAGTAAAGTTATACAATGTCAAATATAAGAATGGCAGAATGTGTAATTTGTTCTAAGTATAACTGTAAACTAATGACGAAATGTGTCCTCTAATAGTCTGCTTTAGAAAGGGGAAATGTTCCCAGGGCTCAATAGAATGGGGGCAACGTATGACCCATATAACCCGTGAGGATGAGGTAACTTTGCATTCACCTATCACCAAGTTCTGTCTTGGATTAATTTTAGGCTGAATGTGTGCTCACCCTTCAGGAGGGAAATCTAGGAGAACTCCTACCTATCTTCCCTTCAACACAATGGGGTCTGTTTATCATTGCTGGGCAGTGGGCAGCAGTACTTAAGGATCTGTACTTCTGCTATTGAAGAATACTTACCTGTCGTGTGATCCTCAGTGGAAATCCCTCTCTGCAACGAAAGGGTCTGGCTCCATTGAAGGCTGGGAAAAAGGAAAAAAAATCAAAAAAAATCTGGTATTATGAAAAGATGATACTCCGACGTGACTCTCCTGTAGTATTAAGAATGATAGGCCGGGGATAAGCCCCTCCTTAATGGGATGGAAGGAGATTTGATATATATATATATATATATATATATATATATATATATATATTAAAAACAGTGAAAAGACAACAGCACTCAGTGTAACAGCAAACGGTCACGTGAATAAAATCGTGCTCAAATATTAGAAATCACATACAGTAGGCTGCTTCACTTTAAACATCAACTTGCAGATGTAAGACCTAGATAGATACAAAAGAAAGAGAGCGCCAAACATAGTGTGATACCATCAATGCCAAAAAAAAGTGACCATATAATTCAAATTGGCCTCGTACCAAAAATAAATAATAAAATCGCTTATCTGGGGAATAATATCCCTTTGAAATCCCAAGTTCCTCCTTGTATAGATTGGACCTTCTGTTCATTGGATTCCAAAATTGAGTATAAATAAAGCAGGCTTATCTGTAAGATCGACTTATCCAGAGTCCTTAGGGAGCCCCTTTGGCCGCAGATGACAGAAATTCTTTTTCACCAAACAGGCAGGCAACCACAAGGAATAGATAACTCCTTTCGCCTCCCTAGTCACAGATACCAAAGCCTCCTTCCAAATTACCGATCAGGGTAGTGAAACACCGATGCTCCCTTGACGCGTTTCGTCTATGAAAGACTTTCTCAAAAGGGTTTTTTGGCATTGATGGTATTACACTATGTCTGGCGCTTCTCTTTCTTTTGTATATATATATATATATATATATATATATATATATATATATATATTATATATATATATGTGTGTGTGTGTGTGTTTTTGGTTTCCATAATAAGAGGAAATAATAACCTCTAATCTATCTTGTGCATAAATATTAGGTGCTACATCTTCTTATATGTCAAAGGACTGTCGAAGTCAGCAAATTGGATAAAGTCATTTCAATTAAAGTCGAGCAAACTTCGTTGTCTTTGTCTGAATAGATGCGTACGGTACGCTACGACGTACATGGGCACGCTACGGCGTGAAAGGGCGTATGCATCCACTACACGTGGCAGCAACAATTATTGGTCTTTTACCATACATTCGCACAAACACGCATACTAATAAAATAGTACACATTAATGGTAGTTGCAACACGTAGTCAGTTATGTCGAAATATAGTAGTACCGTATTTTTCGCTCCATAAGACGCACTTTTTCCCCCCAAAAAAGTGGGGGGAAAAGTGTGTGGGTCTTATGGAGCGAATACTGCAAGCCAGCAAGAAAGGAGAGCGGGGAAACTTACAGTTGCTAGCAGCGTGGAGAAGCGGGTCCAGCGTGGAGAAGCGGGTCCAGCGTGAGGAAGCGGCTGAAGAGAAGACACCAGTGCCGGTGGACTGCGCGTCCTGCGGATCCTCCTGAGCCGTCCGTCCCCGCCGCCTATCTGTGAGGACCTAGGTATCACATGGGACGGCACATGTCATGTGGTGCACGTCCCATGTGATACCTAGGTCCTCACGGATAGGCGGCGGGGATGGACGGTTCAGGAGGATCCTCACAGATAGGCGGAGAAGTGCCGAAGATATCTTGCTCGGAGGGTATAAGGTAAGTTATGGGAGGCTGGAGGCTATAGTGTTATTATTATTATTATTAGGGCTGGAATGTGTTTATGTATAAACAAACATACATATCACAAAATGGTCACTTATGCCTCCCTAGTAATATATAAAGTGGTGCATTGAGGAAAAAAATTAAAATTGAGTATACAAACACAAAAAACGCTGTATGGAAATGAATTACCATTAGCCCAAACTCAGGAGAGTCCGTCCCGGGAAGTGCTAGGCTAATGAAATAAACACAGTATGTGGTAGTGTATTTTTTTGTGTTTGTATACTGAATTTTTTATTTTTTCCTCAATGCACCACTTTATATATGCCTATGGAGGCATAAGTGACCATTTTGTGATTCCTGTTTCTTCTGATACTTTTTATGCCTAGATGTATTATGGTCTTTTTTGTGCCAGTGTATACCCTTTATACATAGACACATTACAACAATTATCCCCTGTTTTGGTGGATTGTTTCTTTCCTTACATATCCTCTACCCCTTTACCTTTGCGCTGGGAGATCTCTTTTTATTTATTACTACTAGGGGTGTGGGACTCTTCCCTCCTTTATCTCCCCAGCTGCCTATTTTCTCTTCAACCGGGAAGCGCAGACTCCCCATAATTTACATTTGTGTGTGTGCTATTTGGTTCAGAATACTTTTTTCCTGTTTTCCTTCCCTACAAACTAGGTGAGTCTTATAGTCAGGTGCGTCTTAAGAAGCGAAAAATACGGTATTTATATGTTAAATCAGAGTTACATGCATAATAATGAAATACACGGAACAGGTTGAAGGAATCACATCATGAGTGGTATCATAATGAACCTCGTTACATATCCTACTGTTTGGTTCACTCTGCGAGGGAATCGCAGAGTGCATACACAAGTTATGAATGATAGGGAATTATGAACAACTTAAGACTAAGGAATCTTGGCGGGAAGAGCAGAGCATACCCCCCTGCAGAGATGACCCCCTCCTTTGGATTCCTTTGTATGAACTAGCCAATGATGACGACCCCTGAGATCTTCCTGAAACCTGGACCAATAGATGCAAGCTATACCACCTTCATTGTATTACTGTATTTCTGTGTGTATATAAGCAGCAGCTTGTGATCCAGTGTTCAGACATCTTGTCCCCAGACTTCAGGATTGAATGACTGCACTGGATCCAGAGCGCCTGCGATAAGTAACGGCTGTATTTATTATTACTTCGCTTGAGCATATTAGTCTACTTATTGCGAATAAATCTTTGTGCGTTGAAACACAAATCGAGATTCGACAATCGTTATTGGTTAGCGACAATACGCACATAACGATTTTGGGGCTCGTGAGCTTTGGAGGTTTCGTTGCCGATGATACGCAAGACCAACGGATTTCGGTTCCTCAACAAAGGGTGGAGATGCGTCATAAACGGGTAAGAACGCATTGTGTTCAAAACCTGAATTTTACTCTGTGTTGTGAAACCGAATGTCCGTTTTGCATTATCTAGGGCACGCTAACTAGAACCTAGGGACAAAAGAGAAAACTGTTTCTTTTTACTGTCATTGTGCGTTTTAACTGTATTGCATTGCTTAGCGTATGTGTATTTCCTGCTGTGCGTACGCGAACTTCCGGTAGATTTTCCATGTGGTTAAACAATCGTTTTGATAGTTATTATACATGCATAGTATAATTACTTGTGAAAGCCTCTGAGATATTATTACTGTTGTTGGGAACTTTTGATTTTCTGCGCAGAAATGTATAGTGTGTGATGTTGTAACGTAGATACACTGTTTATTATTCATTGTGCTCAGTTGCTGTCTGATGAGGCGGATTGCCCAACTGAAGGACGGTATACAGGGCAGGTATACCGAATGCGAAAACCGGGTTTTCGCAAAGCGCTACCAATAGATTGCAAGGTTTGCTAATAATTAGTATTGGTAGGCAGTGCGATCTAACCGCATCTTTAGTGCGAATTGGTGAAGCAGCTAGGAGGAATTATATTGGAAAGACTGGTTGATTGTATCGACTTTGTTCTCCCAGTTATAATAAACTCAACAGATTTTTGTGGTTGAGCCATGGTATCGAGGAGCTGATAGCCCTTGGGGCCCACAGTGATATTTCTGTATTAGGGATCCTCGTCTGGTGCGAGAAAAGCGAGTGAACGCGGCTAAAGGAAATACGTTCACCGAGCATTAGAGATCTCTAGCTGTGATTGTAGCAACAGAGTTGGAATTGTTAGCCGGAAGGAACAGAGCATTGCGGTGTGTCTGTGTTTCAGGTAGAAGGTATATTGTTCAACATGGGTGCTAAGCATACGCTAGAGATGGTCAGTGTACTGCCTAAGGAAGGCCCTATTGGTTCAGCGAGGTTTCTCATGTGTAAGAAATATGGTGCATACGCAACTGTGTATTGTGACACGTGGGTCAAGATGACCAACAATAGGAAGTTTAAATGCAGAGGTTCTAAATACTGTAAAAGATAAAGTATGGTTGATCAAGTCAACGAAAAAGAGAAATAGACATAATGATTGTTTAAAATTGTGGCAAATGGAAGGTAACACGTGGCAGAGCAGCGAATGCACAGCGGAAGTAGGCGTGGCGAAAAGCGCGCGCAAGGCGGATGTAACCGTTGAGAAGCGTGGCGAACTCAGCGCAAGCGCGCCCCGCCACCTAATGTGGCGGGAGAGGTAAGTACAGCCGTTGTTAAAACTGAAAATAGAAAAATTGCTAAGTTGTATCCTGTTTTAAGCCAGTTTAAATCAAGTGTGTCTGAAAATGAAGATGAACCCACTGTGATTTCGGCCATTGCCCATGCTGTTAGTGTACTAGAGGCTCAGCGCAAGTATGAGAAAATGGCTGAGATAGGTGAGAGTAGCGTGATCACTAGAAGTGAAAGCGTTCTAAATCTAGAACCAGCAAATCCTGTAGTGTCCCCTGAAGTCAGTGTACCAGAGGGTGCGTACCCAGTCCGCACAATATCAGTTCCCAATGGGAAACCGGATAAGGATGGTGTAGTTCCTTTAAGAAATGTTACAATGCATTGTCCCTGGACTAGATCAGAATTACGTTCCATTATGACTGAATTCCCAGATCCTAGAAAAGAGTTGGCTAAGTGTCAGAAATTTGTTAAAGACTTAGGAAATGCCCACGAACCAACCAATAAGGATTGGCGTGTAGTGTTGAGGGCATGTCTTCCTCCCAATACTAACATACAAAAATTCATTGAAGATTGTTTGTTGGAGGAAGATGACACCTTGACTGATGAGATTAACCAAAAGAATATAGAACAAATTGTCAAACACTTAGCCATCTATTTTCCAGTAGTAGTAAATTGGAGTAAGATTTTCACCATTAAACAAAAGGATAGTGAAACAGCAGCAGATTACTTCACTAGAGCTATAGCAGCGATAACACGGTTTACTGGGATATCCAACATAAGTGAGGACCCACATCACAGAGAGGTAGCTGTAGGAGTACTGATGGATGGCCTTAGAAAAAATTTAAAGACGAGAGTACAAACCACATTACCTAATTGGAGAGGCGTCACGGTAGATTCTCTTAGGGAGTCTGCTCTGGAGCATGACAAAAACCTTTTTAGAAAAAGGGAAGAGAAAAGTGATAGGTTAATGACGGTAAGTATACAGGCTCTAGAAGGGGTGCATACACGACCACCAGCATACAACCCATATAACAAGAAACCTAAAGTGATCAGGTGTTTCAATTGTAACGAGGAAGGACATTACATGAGAGATTGTAAAAAGGAAAGAATCAATACACAGAGGGGTGGGTCACATAGATATCCTCCAAGGAGGGATTCACATAGACTAGAAGACTCACATCTACCCGCGCATATTACAGCAGCAAATGCTGCGCGGGAAATCAATAGTCAGCGCTAGGGGTCAGGTCATACCTGTAGTCTACAGCCAGTGAGGTTAACTGAGAGTCAGATTGAAGAACCAACAATCATAGTTGACATAGCTGGTAGGAAACAAACCTTTCTTGTAGATACAGGGGCGACCTGACTTGTGATAACCTTTCCTTTCAATCTACAGGTGACCAGTAAAACCATTCCAGCTATGGGGGTAACGGGAAAAGTGTTACATTATCCTCTAACTAAACCCGCTGAAGTTACTATCGGGCCTCTGCATTCGTTTCTCTTGGCTGCAGTGGCTCCTACTAACTTGCTAGGGAGAGACTTGCTATGTAAAATGGGATGTGTCATATACTGTACTTCAGATGGTGTGTTCCTAGATATACCCGAGAAGGTCGCACATGAGGTACAGGATATATTGGACACCCCTCAAAGGTTAATGTTACACTCTACTGTTATAGAACACAGTCCATCTCAAGTAAAGGGGATGTTGCTGGAAATACCAGGTTCACTATGGACCAGAGATGGACAAGACACTGGACTGATGGCAAACGTAGCCCCTGTCATGGTCAATCTAAAAAGTGGTAGGATAGCTCCAAAAATCCCACAGTATCCATTAAAACCGGAGGTGGAACTAGGGGTATATCCTGTTATTGAGAGGCTGTTACAACAAGGGATTTTAATATGTACAGCCAGTACAGCAAATAGTCCCATTTTCTCTGTGAAGAATGGGGGGAGGGGCTATAGATTAGTCCAGGACTTAAGGGGAATTAATAAAGTTGTTGAGAGCCAATTCCCCGTAGTGCCGAATCCAGCTGTCATCCTCATGCAGATTCCACCGTCTGCCAGTCATTTTACTGTCATTGATCTATGTTCTGCTTTCTTCTCAGTCCCTCTTCATCCTGACTGCCAATACCTTTTTGCATTCTCCTACAGGGGAGTGCAAAACACATGGACCAGACTACCCGAGGGGTTCATTGACAGCCCCAGTATTTTCTCCCAAGCCTTACATGACTGTTTGCAATCCTTTCAACCCCACAATGGGTCTGTTCTAATTCAATATGTGGACGATTTGTTGTTGTGCTCTGATTCTTTTATGTCATGTTTACATGATACTAAATTGCTGTTGCTTCATCTTTCACAAACAGGGCACAAGGTGGCAAAGGATAAATTACAGCCATGTCAGACTAAGGTCAAATACTTAGGACACTGCCTCACTAAGGGGCTAAGACACCTGACAACCGACAGGATTGAGGCCATACAACACATGACTCTGCCGCAGAGCCAGAAGCAGATTCGTACTTTCTTGGGGATGTGTGGATACTGTAGATCCTGGATCCCAGGTTTTTCTATTCTGGCATTACCATTGCAGGAGCTAGACTCTTCCTCAAAGCCAGAACGTGTTGTACACACAGAAGAGACAGAGCAAGCGTTCTTTAATCTTAAAGACAGTCTGACTAAAGCACCTGCATTGGGAATACCTGATTATGAAAAGCCTTTTGAGCTATTCTGTACAGAAGCTGATGGTTGTGCAGCAGGTGTCCTCGCACAGAAACATGGTGACGCTAGCAGACCGGTAGCATACTACAGTGCACAATTAGACAATGTGGCAAGATCACTCCCAACATGTCTCAGAAGTGTAGCAGCAACGGCCCTTCTGGTAAGTAAGAGCGAGGACGTAGTATTAGGACATAATTCAACTATCTATACACCCCATGCTGTGTCAGCTCCGTTAAATTCAGCCCGAACCAGACATGTTTCTTCAGCTAGATTCACAAAGTGGGAACTAGCCCTGATGGCACCCTCAAACATCACCATCAAACAATGTAGCACCTTAAATCCAGCTACATACCTTCCGTATGTGTCTCTAGAGACACAAAGGGTGGGAGGTGAGGAGACCCTGGTTGATGATGAGTTAGGCAAGAATACTGACACGCATGACTGTATGGAACACCTGAATCAGACCTTTACTGCAAGGCCCGACATACGTGACACCCCCTTAGAAAATGTAGATTTTACGTTTTATACAGACGGAAGTTGCCATAGACAGACAGAGACAGGAAAGCTATGTACTGGTTACGCTGTTGTAGACGATCAGGATGTGGTAGAAGCTGAACCCCTTGGTCCACCTCACTCAGCCCAGGTGGCGGATCTAGTAGCACTAAGGAGAGCGTGTGAATTGGCAGAGGGTAAATCAGCCAATATATATACTGACTCTAGGTACGCCTTCGGGGTAGTGCACGATTTTGGGGCCCTTTGGCGTCTTAGAAACTTTACGACAGCAGCAGGTACACCAGTGGCACACTCACAACACATAAAAGGACTTCTGACAGCGATACAGTTACCCAGAACAGTAGCCGTCATAAAGTGCAAAGCCCATACCTTTGAAGAAGACCCAGTGTCATTGGGCAACAACAGGGCAGACGAAGCTGCTAAATGGGCAGCAGGGCAACCTATCACTGTATCGACCGAGACTATGATGGTTTTTCAGACATTAGACATGCAGAAATTAATTGAAATGCAAGATTTGTGTTCCCTGCAGGAAAAGGCGGTCTGGAAGGCGAAGGGATGTGGTCAAGAGTCCTCAGGACTCTGGAGGGATGGACAAGGTAAGCCTGTAGCTCCCCGAACATACTATCCAAGCCTGGCTGAAGCAGCACACGGTCTTACTCACCTGGGTAAAGAAGGTATGTGCAAACTGGTGAAAGCATACTGGTGTGCTCCCGGATTTTCCTCTCAGGCTGGTAAGAAAGCAATGTCATGTCTTACTTGTTTGAGGAAAAATGTTGGGAAAACTATTCCAACTGAGCCATCCCACATCCCTCCTACAGACGGACCTTTTCAGGTAATACAAATTGACTATATCCAATTACCACCGTGCAGTGGCGGACCCAGGGGATCCGCCCCCCTAGCAGGGGCTTGCTGCTGACGGCTGCACACTGTGCAGGTCCGTTCAGCATTGACAGTATGCTGCCCGGCTGCTCTGATTGTGTTTTAAACACAATCAGAGCAGCGGGACAGCACACTGCCAATGCTGAACGGACCTGCACATACTGTGCAGCCGTCAGCAGCTTTAGAAATTAGAAAAGGGGCGGTGCCTAAATCGCCCCCCCTAAAATCGCCCCGGGTAGAGCAGTTGCCTAGATCCGCCCCTGCCACCGTGCAGGAATTTAAAGTATGTGTTAGTTTGTATTGATGTGTTTTCCGGTTGGGTAGCAGCCACTAACACTGCTGTGTTCACTGCAAAGAAAATTGTACCAGACTTTGTGTGTAGGTTCGGTATCCCTAGAATCATTAAAAGTGATAGGGTTACCCATTTTATTGGTGATATCTTCCAAAATATGTGTAAACTCATGGGAATCAGTAGCAGACTTCACACCCCTTACCGACCACAAGCCAGTGGTATGTTGGAGAGAGTAAACGGTACTATAAAGAACAAGCTGAGTAAGATAATGGCTGAAACTGGGTTGGCATGGCCTGAGGCTTTGCCATTGGTCCTCCATAGCATTCGAACCACTCCTAGACCTCCTCTTAATCTGTCCCCCTTTGAGATACTGTTCGGACGACAGCCGCATTTGATCGTGAGTCCACAAGACGAATTGAAGTGTAATAATGAAGTGACTGTACAATATCTTATAAGAATGAGCAGACAGCTAAAGCAACAACAACAAAAACTAAAAATGCTGTCACCTGGTATGCCAGAAATGAACTGTCATGATGTTGAACCTGGAGACTATGTTATGATCCGCAATTTCTTACGTTCAGGTTGTTTAACAGACCGTTGGGAAGGCCCGTACCAAGTGCTGCTGACCAGTACTACATCACTGAAGGTTGCAGAGAGAGACACTTGGGTCCATTCCACCCACTGCAGGAGAGTCCATAATCCGGAGAAAGTGCAAGATAAAACTAAGACCGACGACATAGAGCTGTCACTTGTGAGCCTGTTCCGGGAGACCTAAAGCCTGCAGTCGAGACACCTGAACCAGATCCGTTGCCCCAGAACTATCTTTCTAGCAATGGAGTGGCGGTTTTTGTTTTTCTTTTGTTCCAGGATTTTCCTTGTTTTTACTCTTTCTAGGACATTCTATTTTTGTGAAGGAGGTTGGAGGACGGAGGAAGGTTCTGGGAGTGATACGGATGAGATGGAGGCAGAAGAAAAGTTATTAGGATACCCAGAGCAGCCCATTATCAAACTTGGTCCGGGGGTTATGAAAAGGTCTGCTAGCTCAGAAAATGAGGAGGCAGTGTGAGGGGCTATTGTCTGATGAGTATTGTATCTGCAAGTTTTGCGACTCCCTAGTTGAAGAGAGATGCATCCAACGATGCCAATCCCCCAGTACTCTGAATATAGGCGGGCATCCTTTGGAGGATTATCACTCCCTGGTGGGTAAGGTACTAAACCAAACCGAGTGTTGGGTGTGCTCTCACGTGCCGCAAGGGCAGCATAATATAGGACTAGTGCCATTCCCTCTAAACATATCTGAAGTACTCGAATTGAGGGGTGGGAGGCCCATAGACGGGAGGTACAATAACACTAGGTCCCCTAGTCTGACGCTTCGACAATACTCCATAGGCAGATCTTTGCTGTGCCTAAATATATCTCATGCAAAGCGCCTGGAGAATTGGGAGGCTGACCTATCAGATCAGACAATGGCTCGCCACACTCATTTTAGAGGGAGACTATCAAGGTCACTACTAGGCAGGAATGTTGATGGAAGTCACAAATTAGGGCGTATAACCAAACATAAGAAGGTATCCATTGGAAAAGTCTCTACAGATAAATGTAAAAATGTCCTTAATGCCGACACGTGTCTAGAACAAATAGAGACACTAGGCATGGGTAGTTTTATCAAAACTCTGTGTGATATAATTCATGGGCATACTGTTCCTTATGTTCTCCCTGATGATGTGTATTTTGTTTGTGGAAGGAAAGCTTATTCCTGGGTGACTCCGAGTTCCAAGGGCTTGTGTTTCTTAGCTAAACTGGTTCCTGAAATCATAACTATTACTCATGAAGAAATGGTTGGTATTCACAAGACTACATCACCACCATACATACACACACAGTATGAACACCGTGGCAAGAGAAATATGATTCCTGGTGAGGAACCCATAGCTACAAAATTGATTAGTGAAACTGCTGGTTTTCAAGTTATGGTTGCTCTAGACCGCACCAGGACCGCTCGGGGAACATTAAACTTTAAATATATCCAAGACCTAGCTAAATTAATAGATAATATCACCGAGATGTATGATGACACTTTCAGGTATACTGGAAGGGAGCTACAAGCGTACAAGAAGGAGTTGGTGCAACATAGACTGGTACTAAATTATCTCACCTCTATTACTGGTGGGTACTGTGTGACACTGGCCACCCAGTTCGGTGTCAAATGTTGCACGTACATCACTAATAATACGGATGACCCTAAAGAGGTTATAGACCGGAAGATGGACGAAATTTTGCTGCTGAAAAGGGAATTTCGAAAGAGTCACAATTCTTCGTTATATGAGGTCGGGGAAAAGGTGGCGGGTTGGTTCTCGTGGTTGAACCCTCTGAAATGGTTCTCCGGTCTGGGGGAGTGGGTACAAGAAATGGTTGCTAGTATAGGTAAGCTCCTTCTCCTTATACTGGGTGTCATCTTAGCGATTGGTTTAGTTGTCAAATGTGTTCCTACTGTGTTGAAGTGTGGAAAATGGTCTCATAGGAGTAACACTGAGAAAGAGACTGAAAGGGTGGTACCAGATACCGAGATCATGGTCTGTGAAGAAGTATTGTATAATCCTGAACTTGAAACGGTGATTGGGTAATAGTTTATTACACTATCAAAGGGTGGAGCTGTCGAAGTCAGCAAATTGGATAAAGTCATTTCAATTAAAGTCGAGCAAACTTGGTTGTCTTTGTCTGAATAGATGCGTACGGTACGCTACGACGTACATGGGCACGCTACAGCGTGAAAGGGCGTACGCATCCACTACACGTGGCAGCAACAATTATTGGTCTTTTACCATACATTCGCACAAACACGAATACTAATAAAATAGTACACATTAATGGTAGTTGCAACACGTTGTCAGTTATGTCGAAATATAGTAGTATTTATATGTTAAATCAAAGTTACATGCATATTAATGAAATACACGGAACAGGTTGAAGGAATCACATCATGAGTGGTATCATAATGAACCTCGTTACATATCCTACTGTTTGGTTCATTCTGCGAGGGAATCGCAGAGTGCATACACAAGTTATGAATGATAGGGAATTATGAACTACTTAAGACTAAGGAATCTTGGCTGGAAGAGCAGAGCATACCCCCTGCAGAGATGACCCCCTCCTTTGGATTCCTTTGTATGAACTAGCCAATGATGACAACCCCTGAGATCTTCCTGAAACCTGGACCAATAGATGCAAGCTATACCACCTTCATTGTATTACTGTATTTCTGTGTGTATATAAGCAGCAGTTTGTGATCTAGTGTTCAGACATCTTGTCCCCAGACTTCAGGATTGAATGACTGCACTGGATCCAGAGCGCCTGCGATAAGTAACGGCTGTATTTATTATTACTTCGCTTGAGCATATTATTCTACTTATTGCGAATAAATCTTTGTGCGTTGGAAACACAAATCGAGGTTCGACAATCGTTATTGGTTAGCGACAATACGCACATAACAGGACACAGAGATGGAAAACCGCACAAGGCAAATTAATACGAGCACTTAATAAGATACAATTATTGGAAACCCGATTAAAGACAAAATGAATCGGGGGGTGCACCCAACACTGTATTAATTAGTATGATAAACCAAGGAAAAAAGGGGAGTGAAAAGGAAAAAAGTCAGTGTAATGTGAGGCACTCCCAAGTTGCTCGTTAAAATATAACTTTTATTGAATTTGATTAAAATGGAAAGAATTGAGCGAAATAGTTAAAATAAAAATAAAAAACATGATATGTGATTAAAATGCAAAATGATTTGCAATGTCCCACTTGTTGTCCTAATCGTATCAATACCCGCTACAATAGCGCTAAGGGCTGCATATAAGAGATATATAGTCGATATATAATATAGCAACCCTAGGTTGCATGAATTGCAGAGACCAGTAAATGCTGATGGAGAAAAGCCTCAATGATTAATATACATGTGTATGATCCACTAGGAGGAGAAACTGCGATAATACTTGTATAGAGTTATTGCCTGAATCAAACGTATCTCACATTAACAGGAATTACAGGAATCGCTCCCCAGTTTCATTCTAGGCAGGGCATTTATCACAAAATCCCGCGATTCCTGCAGATCAGTTCTGCTATCTAACGGCGCCTCAATTATAGGCTCTATCAGCCCGATGCAGGTTAGCATTATTTAAGGCTATTTGGATAGAATCCTCGGGCTGTTAATGTGAGATACATTGTATCTGCTCTTAATCATTAGAAGGATATCATGATGGATATTAATTTCGTTTGATTCAGGCAATAACTCTATACAAGTATTATCGCAGTTTCTCCTCCTAGTGGATCATACACATGTATATTAATCATTGAGGCTTTTCTCCATCAGCATTTACTGGTCTCTGCAATTCATGCAACCTAGGGTTGCTATATTATATATCGACTTTATATCTCTTATATGCAGCCCTTAGCGCTATTGTAGCGGGTATTGATATGATTAGGACAACAAGTGGGACATTGCAAATCATTTTGCATTTTAATCACATATCATGTTTTTTATTTTTCTTTTAACTATTTCGCTCAATTCTTTCCATTTTAATCAAATTCAATAAAAGTTATATTTTAACGAGCAACTTGGGAGTGCTTCACATTACACTGACTTTTTTCCTTTTCACTCCCCTTTTTTCCTTGGTTTATCATACTAATTAATACAGTGTTGGGTGCACCCCCCGATTCATTTTGTCTTTAATCGGGTTTCCAATAATTGTATCTTATTAAGTGCTCGTATTAATTTGCCTTGTGCGGTTTTTTCATCTCTGTGTCCTGTTATGTGCGTATTGTGCAACTTGGGAGTGCCTCACATTACACTGACTTTTTTCCTTTTCCCTCCCCTTTATTCCTTGGTTTATCATATCTTCTTATATGTGGATTCTCTCATGAAATGTGGCAGGAATTAATTCATCAGTTAATACTTACGCATTTAAAAACAATTCCCCTGGTGTAGTCCTGCTTCAAGAGACACACTGAAAAGCCTCCCAAAATTCTTTTCTTAAAAGTAATTGGATTCAAGAATGTATATCAGGACCATTTATGAGCAAAAAACGGGTGGTGTTAATTTTGTTTGGGAAAAGGATGCAATATGTGAAAGGTGAAGTTATTCAGGATGTCGAGGGAAGATTTATATTGGTAGACATAAGTATAAATGGAGAAATATTTACTATACTTAATATATATGCGCCTAACACTCCTAATAGAAATTGTTATTTGAAAATTTCACAAATTTTGATGCAACGTACTACACACAATCTGATAATAGGAGGTGATTTTAATGCTATAGACAATCCATAAATGGATAGATCTACTATACCCACTTTGGGTTCAGTTAAATCTACAGAAGAAATTCATATATTAAAAACACAACATAATTTGGTGGACCCTTGCAGAATATTGAACCCTACAGATAGGTCTTATACACACCACTCCAAAGTGCACAATGCACTTTCTCGTACTGATTATATCATGATATGTAACACTTTACTTTCACGAATTGGAAATACAAACTTAGAAAATATTCTTATTTCTGAGCACGCACCTATTCTGTTAGACATTGAAAAATATGAGCACAATCACATGGATCGCCTATGGCGTTTTCCTTCATATTTAGCACAAAATGGCCACAGTTGCCCCCATAAATTCATAGTATGCCACAGTTGCCCCCAGAAACACATAGTATGCCACAGTTGCCCCCAGAAATTCATAGTATGCCACAGTTGAACCCGAAACACATAGTATGCCACAGTAATACCCCCAATAGATTTTATGCCACAGTAATGCCCCCAATACCTTTTATGCCACAGTAATGCCTCCAATTCTCTTAATACTTCAAAATGCCTCCAAATATTTTTAGATACAGAGAAAATGTCCCCAATGACTGTTACGGCCTCAGAAATGCATAAAAAAATAATTTTAGGCCACTTATAAATTAATAAAAATTTATATAATTGTGTACTTACCACTTCCAGGCGTGATCGGGTCCGCAATGGTGCTTGGGAGGAACTGCGCAGCCGCCACTGAACTGCTGTGCAAGTGCAGCAGTTCAGCTCTTCTCTGGCTGTCATTTAGGATGGTCGGACGGCGTACCAGGACTCAGGGGGCTGCGTGCCGGGGGTTGCTGACCCCTGCAGTAAAGCTTATAGTCCATTTCGTGCATGGGCCCAGAGATACGAGATTTTATTAATATAACACAAAAAAGATTGTTAACTTTTTCTGAAATTTGTTCTAAATTTGACTTTATAAGCACTTTTACTTTAGCAATATTTCAGGTACAACACTATTTGATTTCAGTGGTGTCTAGACTTGAAAGATTGGGAGAATGCCCTTGACTTGCAACTGATAAAGTATACATTTTACAAATAAGGCTCTAGCAAAATGTTATACAATTTTGTACATACCACATTATAACACTAATAGAGAAACAGGAATGTCTAAATGGTTGGTTCATTTACCACATCTATATTTATCTACTATTCAAGAGAATTTATATATTATAATCACACTTTAAGGGCTAGCTCATGTACTGACATGTTTTTTAAGTATCTTTATCACCTAAAAGGGCTCACAGTACAGGGATTAGTGGGGACTCAAAGTGTCCAAATGTAATAAATCTGAGGTTTCTTTATTTCACTGTTTATGGGATTGTGTATACATATATATATATATATATATATATATATATATATATATATATATATATGTAAAGCGATTTTAGATTCAAATGAAAGAATATGCTAAGGAAGAGTTAGTAAATGTTGTACCCTTATCCTCCGAATGGGCGGTACTGGGGATTTTGGATAAATCTTTTAAATGTACGGAAATGGCTAAGAAATTGCTTTTTAGAATTTCAGCAGTTGCAAAAAATATGTATCTTACAAGTTTGGATGCAATTTCTACCTCCTTCTTTAATGTTATTCAAAGATAAGCTGGTATATGTATTTAAGATGGATTGGATCGAGACATCAATATACAAAGAGAAACAGGTTAAAAAATTATTTAATATATGGGAAAGTTATATAAACTCACTTCCGAATGAAACTAAAGGCTTAATATATAACTGCTTTAGAATTACAGAATGGTATGAGAATAAAGTTCAAAAAAATGATTTGCCTATTGATTGCTGAACAAAGGGTTGCAAGGAGACCACATTGGAGTAATGATACCTGATACCTATCAGAAATTTTACAATAATATAAAGTTAACTTGTATTTTGAATTTTGATACTAGTGGATGGTATATGGATTTCCATTGTTTTATTGATCTTTCCTTTTATTTCATGTTTTATAATAATACCATGTAATGTGTATGTCTTTCTTTATGGATATGTATGTTTTTAATGTAAAAGTTCAATAATAATTATGATGGGAAAAAAAACAATGTCATTATATTATTATTCCCCTTTAATAACCCTCAGTGTTCAGTGGAGACTTTGCCTGATCAGAGTATTATGATCTCAGCAGTGACATCACAACCAGCTGGATTCTAGTGTCCTACAGCTGCTAGGCAATAAGGTTGGCAGTAAGGAGGACAGACACTTGCCCTCATGGAGAGAAGCATGGTAGATTGGCTGTACCAGCGTCAGTTATTTGATATGAACAATATCCTGAAAACCGACGAGGAACATTGGAATGAGAAGCAGGATGAGTGAGTACAGATATATGGTGTATAAAGCATATTGTGGGGAAGATAATTGTACGCCTCCGTTGAGGATCATTTTGAGTTAAACCTGTAGATGATTATGAATATTCTGTTTATTAGACAAATATCTAAACATGGTCAGTGAAATGGAGCATTATAATAATAACACTGCAGCACTGAAACTTTATCCAGATAAATCTGTCTAATTACAAATATAATAGAACTGAGATCTCAAGGCAGTGGGGCCTAGAAATGTCAAAATGGGATACATAATGGGAGTGATAGTGATACCCCAGCAATCTGTAGTCAGGAGTGGAGGAAATAAATATTACAGATTGTTCCCCTTAGAATGTTTCAAGCTCATACAAAACAATGTGTAGAAGGAAGTTATACTGAGAAGTATTAAAAATTAAGTGTTCATGAGTGAAATTAAAAACATTGCTGCTGTCCAATACCTCACACCCAAATAAATGGTATAGTGGTTAGTATTATTTATATATGTATAGTAATCACAACCAGGGTGGGCTGTAATGTGCTCCCAATGTTTGTGTGCGTGTCCTCTAGGTGCTTCAGTTTTTTCCCATAGTTCAAAGATATACTGGAAGGTTAATTGGTTAAGTGTGTGTATGTGTGTCAATGATAGGGATATAATATTGTATGCTGCACTGTAAATAAGAAGAGTTAGGGATAAAATGGAAAGGACTATTGACAAAATGGAATAGTTCTATATAATTGAGTGTTGTTACAAGCTAAATATGTGGAATTAAGTGTTCATGGGTGACGTGAGATATGGAATGGGTGAAGCTAGTAAGGCTAAGTGGCTACAGGTATGTGCCTATGTGCATGGCATGTACCTTATGTGCTTATTTACCATTCTTAACTGTAGTAGGTAATAAATAGCTCTACAATGCTAAAATTCATGGAAGACCCTCTGAAATATGTTTTTTGCCCCCAGAGCTCTGAAAAAGAAAAAAAGAAAGAAGAAGAAAAAGTCTCGTCGAGCATTAGATGTAAATCACTGCATACAGGAACAAGCTGGTTCCATTGCTGATGAGGCCTCAGGTGAGATACAACCCACCACAAGAAGAATTCCCGAGAGATACAGCAGCTTTCACAATGCACTCCAATCTAGGCGAAGCAAATACAACTCTACCAGACGCTTCCTTCCAACAGATAACAACCTGGAAGCAGCAGGCTCCCTATTAGAAGAACTAGGAGATAAAGCCGAGGAGTCACTGGGTGTCACCCTAGAAGCTGAATCTGCATCTGCTGAAGAGGAACAAAGCAACATTGAGGAAAGCCAAGGAAGCCCCTCTGCTGCACCAACAGACACAACTGTTGTCCTGATGAGAATGAAAGTAGAATATGAAATCTATACTGAATATTCAGAGCATTGTAATTCAATTCAATATTTCAGTAGTGAAACTATCATTTACTATCACTTTTATTAAATAAAGTTATACAATGTCAAATATAAGGATGGCAGAATGTGTAATTTGTTCAAAGTAAACTAATGACCAAATGTGTCCTCTAATAGTCTGCTTTAGAAAGGGGAAATGTTCCCAGGGCTCAATAGAATGGGGGCAACGCATGACCCATATAACCCGTGAGGATGAGGTAACTTTGCATTCATCTATCACCGAGTTCTGTCTTGGATTAATTTTAGGCTGAATGTGTGCTCACCCTTCAGGGGGGAAATCTAGGAGAACTCCTACCTATCTTCCCTTCAACACAATGGGGTCTGTTTATCATTGCTGGGCAGTGGGCAGCAGTACTTATGGATCTGTACTGCTGCTATTGAAGAATACTTACCTGTCGTGTGATCCTCAGTGGAAATCCCTCTCTGCAACGAAAGGGACTGGCTCCATTGAAGGCTGGGAAAAAGGAAAAAAAATAAAAAAAAACCTGGTATTATGAAAAGATGATACTCCGATGTGACTCTCCTGTAGTATTAAGAATGATAGGCCGGGGATAAGCCCCTCTTTAATGGAGATTTGATACATATATATACATTTTTATATATATATATATATATATATATATATATATATATATATATATATTAAAAACAGTGAAAAGACAACGGCGCTCAGTGTAACAGCAAACGGTCACGTGAATAAAATCGTGCTCAAATATTAGAAATCACATACAGTAGGCTGCTTCACTTTAAACATTAACTTGCAGATGTAAGCCCTAGATAGATACAAAAGAAAGAGAAGCGCCAAACATAGTGTGATACCATTAATGCCAAAAAAAAGTGACCATATAATTCAAATTAGCCTCGTACCAAAAATAAATAATAAAATCGCTTATCTGGGGAATAATATCCCTCTGAAATCCTAAGTTCCTCCTTGTATAGATTGGACCTTCTGTTCATTGGATTCCAAAATTGGGTATAAATAAAGCAGGCTTATCTGTAAGATCGACTTATCCAGAGTCCTTAGGGAGCCCCTTTGGCCGCAGATGACAGAAATTCTTTTTCACCAAACAGGCAGGCAACCACGAGGAATAGATAACTCCTTTCGCCTCCCTAGTCACAGATACCAAAGCCTCCTTCCAAATTACCGATCAGGGTAGTGAAATACCGATGCTCCCTTGACGCATTTCGTCTATGAAAGACTTTCTCAAAAGGGTTTTTTGGCATTGATGGTATTGCACTATGTCTGGCGCTTCTCTTTCTTTTGTATATATATATATATATATATATATATATATATATGTGTGTGTGTGTGTGTGTTTTTGGTTTCCATAATAAGAGGAAATGATAACCTCTAATCTATCTTGTGCGCAAATATTAGGTGCTACATCTTCTTATATGTCAAAGGACACAGAGATGGAAAACCGCACAAGGCAAATTAATACGAGCACTTAATAAGATACAATTATTGGAAACCCGATTAAAGACAAAATGAATCGGGGGGTGCACCCAACACTGTATTAATTAGTATAATAAACCAAGGAAAAAAGGGGAGGGAAAAGGAAAAAAGTCAGTGTAATGTGAGGCACTCCCAAGTTGCTCGTTAAAATATAACTTTTATTGAATTTGATTAAAATGGAAAGAATTGAGCGAAATAGTTAAAAGAAAAATAAAAAACATGATATGTGATTAAAATGCAAAATGATTTGCAATGTCCCACTTGTCGTCCTAATCGTATCAATACCCGCTACAATAGCGCTAAGGGCTGCATATAAGAGATATAAAGTCGATATATAATATAGCAACCCTAGGTTGCATGAATTGCAGAGACCAGTAAATGCTGATGGAGAAAAGCCTCAATGATTAATATACATGTGTATGATCCACTAGGAGGAGAAACTGCGATAATACTTGTATAGAGTTATTGCCTGAATCAAACAAAATTAATATCCATCATGATATCCTCCTAATGATTAAGAGCAGATACAATGTATCTGTCACGGGCACTAGGAGTCTTTACCCAGGGATCACCAGGTGATAGGCTTACCAGAGCAGTATAAATGGTAATATGGTACTCTGGTAGCAGGGTGATCACGGAACAGGAAATAGTAGATGATAGAGATGCTCAGGAAAGTCTATGACTAGCAGCACTGGTAATATGGATGTAGTAATACACGAGGAACTGTATGGACAAAGGACACGTGAGGGTAGTCAGTGGTCTGCGGTAGCAAGTTGTACCACTGCTATAGTGAGGAGGAATGTCCAACAGAAACGAGGAGGTGATGAGAGTCAGCGGTCTGCGGATAGCAAGTTGTACCGCTGTCTGAGTGAAGGAATGAAATCCAAGTGGAGGTATCCGGGGAGTCAGTGGTCTGCGTTAGCAAGTTGTACCACTGCTATGTGAGAGGATACTGGAACAGGTGACACAGGAAACAGGGATCAGTGGTCTGCCTCTAGCAAGTTGTACCACTGAATATATATGTGAGGAGGAGCACGGGGAGAGACTGCAATACAGGGGATACACGGGCACCTTAAACTTGATCCACAATAACATGCACAATATATTAATGACTGAACAGCACTGCAATAATAGAAAGTCACTTGAGGTAATCCGGCACAAGATAACACAGTCAATGATGGCAATAGTCTCAGCGGATAGTAAACTCCAGAGGAGAACAGACTCAGTCCAGCAAGATATGCAATACACCAGCACAGTCAATGAGAAGTATGCATACCGTGGTTCAGAAGCAGGCTGTCAGACAGGAGTGCAGAGATACCTGAACGGCTGGAGGCCGGCAGGATGCGAAGTCCCTGGAGGGGTGAAGCGGTAATCAAGTAGGTGCAGCGCACAGGTAGTTAGACCAGCAGGGGAACAAATACTCAGGAAGCAGTAGTATGTAGGACTGGACTCCTGGAGGACCCTGAAGAGTAGCGATGATCTAGATGAGATGAAAACAGTGAGGCGCAGATCCGATGCAGACTGGTGAGTAGAGACCAGCGGGAACACGAAGAAGCACGGAGAGCGGATCAGCTGTTGTAGGACGAGTAGAACTGAGAAGTAGCAGCAGCAGGACTCTGCAGATACACGGAGGTAGCGGATAGCAACCAGCAGGTGCAGCAACGATGAAACACGGGAGAGCAGAGCTGAGCTGGAACTGTTGAGCACGGAGAGTAGCGGATAGGAATCAGCTGTAGCAGTCTCGAGGAAACACGGGAGAGATGAGATGAGCTGAAGACTGAAGCGCACGGAGGCAGCGGACAGGAATCAGCCAAACAGTCACGATGAAACACAGGCGAGTTGAAGCAGATTGAAGACTGTAGTGCACGGAGGCAGCGGATAGGAATCAGCTAACAGTCATGATGGCACACAGGTGAGTTGAAGTAGATTGAAGACTGTAGTCCACGGAGGCAGTGGATAGGAATCAGCTAACAGTCACGATGATACATAGCAGAGTTGAAGTGACTTGAAGACTGTAGTGCACGGAGGCAGCGGATAGGAATCAGCTAACAGTCACGATGATACACAGGAGGGTTGAAGTGGTTAGGAAACCACAGGAGTAGAAGTGGTCTGGAAACCACAGGGGTAGAAGTGGTTTGGAAACCACAGGAATCAGCAGCGCTGAATACACGAGGAAACACAGGAACACCTTCAGAGGCTCATGGGGAATGAGACTCCAAGATCAGGCAACGTGGTATTGACCACAGGTGCTTAATATAGGGAGTGTTGCCTGATCTGCCAATTAAGTTAAAGGAACAGGTACTGAAGGGTTTGAAAGGGCTGCGCATGCGCAGACCCTCAGGATGGAGGACGACCACGGTTCCTAAATATACGGGAAGAAGCACTCACAGTCCGGTGAGTGACAGTACCCCCCCTTTTAAAGGTGGGCACAGAACGCCTGGAACCGGGCTTGTCCGGATTTTTGGAATAAAACTTCTTAAGAAGAGCTGGGGCGTTGAGATCTTCAGCTTTGATCCATGAATGCTCCTCAGGACCAAAGCCCTTCCAATGAACGAGGAAACGGAGAACTCCTCGCGAAATTTTTGCGTCCAATACCTGAGTAATCTCGAAATCTTCCTCCTGATGAACTTGAACTGGCTGAGGTGCTGAAGGAGGAGTCGAGAAACGGTTGATGATGAGAGGTTTGAGCAAGGACACATGGAAGGCATTGGAAATACGATAATTCTTAGGAAGTAGAAGTTTGACACAAACTGGATTTATTACTTGAATGATCCTATATGGACCAATAAAACGAGGAGCGAATTTCATAGATGGGACCTTCAAACGAATATTTTTGGTAGATAACCAGACACGATCTCCAATTTTTAGTGGTGGAATAGCCCGCCTCTTCTTATCTGCGAAAGACTTATATTTGTCAGATGTCTTCTTTAAACAGGTTTTGACCTGAGACCAGATGTTTTTGAAGGTCTGACAAACAGTCTCTACAGCAGGAACTTGGGTGGGAGGGAGGGCAGGAAATTCCGGAAAAGACGGATGGTGACCGTAAACCACAAAGAATGGAGTTTTGGACGATGACTCATGGTACATGTTGTTATGGGCGAATTCAGCCCAAGGAAGCAATTCTACCCAGTTGTCTTGATTGGCTGATGAGAACATCCTTATAAAGGTCTCGAGATCTTGATTGACCCGTTCAGTTTGTCCGTTTGATTGCGGATGGTAAGAAGATGAGAGTGCTAATCGTATGCCCAAGGTTTTACAAAGGGCCCGCCAGAATCTGGAAACGAATTGTACTCCTCTATCTGACACAATCTCAGACGGACATCCATGGATACGAAAGATTTCTTTAACGAAATGTTCAGCCAGAGTAGACGAGGAAGGCAAACCAGACAAAGGGACAAAATGAGCCATCTTCGAAAATCTGTCTACCACTACCCAAATAGTATTACAATTTTTACTAGATGGCAGATCAGTAACAAAGTCCATACTAATATGGGTCCAGGGCTTGACCGGAATGGGTAGTGGTTGCAGCAACCCCGCTGGAGTTCTGCGGGAGGATTTGAACTGAGAACACAATTCACAGGAAGCAACAAACTCTTTGACGTCTCTCCTCATCGAGGGCCACCAGTAACTTCGAGAGAGAATCTCAAAGGTCTTGCGTTCACCAGCATGTCCAGAAAAACGAGAAGAATGGAACCACGAAAGGATTTTCCTCCTCAGAGTAGGAGGCACGAGGGTCTTCCCAAATGTTAGCACTTTGGTGGACGAAGCAGCCAGCGAGATACATTTGGGGTCTAATATAGAATGGTTGGAAACCTCTTCAACGTCAGAGGACGTCACAAAAGCTCGAGATAGAGCGTCAGCTTTCTTGTTCTTGGCAGCTGGTTTGAAGGTTATGATTAATTCGAAACGGGAAAAGAAAAGAGACCATCTTGCTTGACGAGGATTCAAGCATTGGGCAGACTGTAGATATGACAGGTTCTTATGATCTGTGAAAATCGTCACCGGATGACGAGCTCCTTCCAATAAGTATCTCCACTCCTCTAATGCAACTTTGATAGCCAGCAACTCCTTGTCCCCGATCGTGTAATTTTTCTCTGCAGGCAGGAGACCCCGAGAGTAAAAGGCACAAGGATGGAATTTTTGTTGGTCCGAGCGTTGGGAGAGAATGGCTCCTAAGCCCACATCGGGCTGTTAATGTGAGATACATTGTATCTGCTCTTAATTATTAGGAGGATATCATGATGGATATTAATTTTGTTTGATTCAGGCAATAACTCTATACAAGTATTATCATAGTTTCTCCTCCTAGTGGATCATACACATGTATATTAATCATTGAGGCTTTTCTCCATCAGTATTTACTGGTCTCTGCAATTCATGCAACCTAGGGTTGCTATATTATATATCGACTTTATATCTCTTATATGCAGCCCTTAGCGCTATTGTAGCGGGTATTGATACGATTAGGACGACAAGTGGGACATTGCAAATCATTATGCATTTTAATCACATATCACGTTTTTTATTTTTCTTTTAACTATTTCGCTCAATTCTTTCCATTTTAATCAAATTCAATAAAAGTTATATTTTAACGAGCAACTTGGGAGTGCCTCACATTACACTGACTTTTTTCCTTTTCCCTCCCCTTTATTCCTTGGTTTATCATATCTTCTTATATGTGGATTCTCTCATGAAATGTGGCAGGAATTAATTCATCAGTTAATACTTACGCATTTAAAAACAATTCCCCTGGTGTAGTCCTGCTTCAAGAGACACACTGAAAAGCCTCCCAAAATTCTTTTCTTAAAAGTAATTGGATTCAAGAATGTATATCAGGACCATTTATGAGCAAAAAACAGGTGGTGTTAATTTTGTTTGGGAAAAGGATGCAATATGTGAAAGGTGAAGTTATTCAGGATGTCGAGGGAAGATTTATATTGGTAGACATAAGTATAAATGGAGAAATATTTACTATACTTATTATATATGCGCCTAACACTCCAAATAGAAATTGTTATTTGAAAATTTCACAATTTTTTTTTTTTTTTAAACTCTTTATTTATGCAGAGAAAAAAAAACAGGAGTTCCCTATAACAGATAATAACAGGGAAGAAAAAAACATTTGAACATAAGGGCCAGAACATGACAATTGAGAGACGGGAGGGAAGTCAGGCAAATGACATATTGTTAAACAAATTCCTAAACATAAAAGGAAGCAGTAAGTTAACCTATAATGAGGAAGTAGTAGGCTGGCCCAATCAAAGATTATGGAAGACTCAGCTGCCTTGGAACTCTAAATCGGAAAATTTCACAAATTTTGATGCAACGTACTACACACAATCTGATAATGGGAGGTGATTTTAATGCTATAGACAATCCATAAAGGGATAGATCTACTATACCCACTTTGGGTTCAGTTAAATCTAGAGAAGAAATTAATATATTAAAAACACAACATAACTTGGTGGACCCTTGCAGAATATTGAACCCTACAGATAGGTCTTATACACACCACTCCAAAGTGCACAATACACTTTCTCGTACTGATTATATCATGATATGTAACACTTTACTTTCACGAATTAGAAATACAAACTTAGAAAATATTCTTATTTCTGATCACGCACCTATTCTGTTAGACATTGAAAAAAATGAGCACAATCACATGGATCGCCTATGGCGTTTTCCTTCATATTTAGCACAAAATGGCCACAGTTGCCCCCAGAAAGTCATAGTATGCCACAGTTGCCCAGAAACACATAGTATGCCACAGTTGCCCCCAGAAATTCATAGTATGCCACAGTTGAACCCGAAACACATAGTATGCCACAGTAATACCCCCAATACATTTTATGCCAAGTAATGCCCCCAATAGATTGTATGTCACAGTAATGCCCCCAATACCTTTTATGCCACAGTAATGCCCCCAATATCTTTTATGCCACAGTAATGCCTCCAATTCTCTTAATACTTCAAAGTGCCTCCAAATATTTTTAGATACAGAGAAAATGTCCCCAATGACTGTTACGGCCTCAGAAATGCATAAAAAATAATTTTAGGCCACTTATAAATGAATAAAAAATGATATAATTGTGTACTTACCTCTTCCAGGCGTGATCGGGTCCGCAATGGTGCTTGGGAGGAACTGCGCAGCCGCCACTGAACTGCTGTGCAAGTGCAGCAGTTCAGCTCTTCTCTGGCTGTCATTTAGGATGGTCGGACGGCGCACCAGGACTCAGGGGGCTGCGTGCCGGGGGTTGCCGACCCCTGCGGTAAAGCTTATAGTCCATTTCGTGCATGGGCCCAGAGATACGAGATTTTATTAATATAACACAAAAAAGATTGTTAACTTTTTTTGAAATTTGTTCTAAATTTGACTTTATAAGCACTTTTACTTTAGCAATATTTCAGGTACAACACTATTTGATTTCAGTGGTGTCTAGACTTGAAAGATTGGGAGAATGCCCTTGACTTGCAACTGATAAAGTATACATTTTACAAATAAGGCTCTAGCAAAATGTTATACAATTTTGTACATACCACATTATAACACTAATAGAGAAACAGGAATGTCTAAATGGTTGGTTCATTTTCCACATCTATATTTATCTACTATTCAAGAGAATTTATATATTCTAATCACACTTTAAGGGCTAGCTCATGTACTGACATGTTTTTTAAACTTTTTTATACAGTATCTTTATCACCTAAAAGGGCTCACAGTATAGGGATCAGTGGGGACTCAAAGTGTCCAAATGTAATAAATCTGAGGTTTCTTTATTTCACTGTTTATGGGATTGTGTATATATATATATATATATATATATATATATATATATATATATATGTAAAGCGATTTTAGATTCAAATTAAAGAACATGCTAAGGAAGAGTTAGTAAATGTTGTACCCTTATCCTCCGAATGGGCGGTACTGGGGATTTTGGATAAATCTTTTAAATGTACGGAAATGGCTAAGAAATTGCTTTTTAGAATTTCAGCAGTTGCAAAAAATATGTATCTTACAAGTTTGGATGCAATTTCTACCTCCTTCTTTAATGTTATTCAAAGATAAGCTGGTATATGTATTTAAGATGGATTGGATCGAGACATCAATATACAAAGAGAAACAGGTTAAAAAATTATTTAATATATGGGAAAGTTATATAAACTCACTTCCGAATGAAACTAAAAGCTTAATATATAACTGCTTTAGAATTACAGAATGGTATAAGAATAAGGTTCAAAATAATGATTTGCCTATTGATTGCTGAACAAAGGGTTGCAAGGAGACCACATTGGAGTAATGATACCTGATACCTATCAGAAATTTTACAATAATATAAAGTTAACTTGTATTTTGAATTTTGATACTAGTGGATGGTATATGGATTTCCATTGTTTTATTGATCTTTCCTTTTATTTCATGTTTTATAATAATACCATGGAATGTGTATGTCTTTATTTATGGATATGTATGTTTTAAATGTAAAAGTTCAATAATAATTATGATGGGAAAAAAAACAATGTCATTATATTATTATTCCCCTTTAATAACCCTCAGTGTTCAGTGGAGACTTTGCCTGATCAGAGTATTATGACCTCAGCAGTGACATCACAACCAGCTGGATTCTAGTGTCCTACAGCTGCTAGGCAATAAGGTTGGCAGTAAGGAGGACAGACACTTGCCCTCATGGAGAGAAGCATGGTAGATTGGCTGTACCAGCGTCAGTTATTTGATATGAACAATATCCTGAAAACCGACGAGGAACATTGGAATGAGAAGCAGGATGAGTGAGTACAGATATATGGTGTATAAAGCATATTGTGGGGAAGATAATTGTACACCTCCGTTGAGGATCATTTTGAGTTAAACCTGTAGATGATTATTAATATTCTGTTTATTAGACAAATATCTAAACATGGTCAGTGAAATGGAGCATTATAATAATAACACTGCAGCACTGAAACTTTATCCAGATAAATCTGTCTAATTACAAATATAATAGAACTGAGATCTCAAGGCAGTGGGGCCTAGAAATGTCAAAATGGGATACATAATGGGAGTGATAGTGATACCCCAGCAATCTGTAGTCGGGAGTGGAGGAAATAAATATTACAGATTGTTCCCCTTAGAATGTTTCAAGCTCATACAAAACAATGTGCAGAAGGAACTTATACTGAGAAGTATTGAAAATTAAGTGTTCATGAGTGAAATTTAAAACATTGCTGCTGTCCAATACCTCACACCCAAATAAATGGTTTAGTGGTTAGTATTATTTATATATGTATAGTAATCACAACCAGGGTGGGCTGTAATGTGCTCCCCATGTTTGTGTGTGTGTCCTCTAGGTGCTTCAGTTTTCTCCCATAGTTCAAAGATATACTGGAAGGTTAATTGGTTAAGTCAGTGTTTGTGTGTCAATGATAGGGATATAATATTGTATGCTGCACTGTAAATAAGAAGAGTTAGGGATAAAATGGAAAGGACTATTGACAAAATGGAATAGTTCTATATAATTGAGTGTTGTTACAAGCTAAATATGTGGAATTAAGTGTTCATGGGTGACGTGAGATATGGAATGGGTGGGGCAAGTAAGGCTTAGTGGCTACAGGTATGTGCCTATGTGCATGGCATGTACCTTATGTGCTTATTTACCATTCTTAACTGTAGTAGGTAATAATTAGCTCTACAATGCTAAAATTCATGGAAGACCCTCTGAAATATGTTTTTTGCCCCCAGAGCTCTGAAGAAGAAAAAAAGAAAGAAGAAGAAAAAGTCTCGTCGAGCATTAGATGTAAATCACTGCATACAGGAACAAGCTGGTTCCATTGCTGATGAGGCCTCAGGAGAGATACAACCCTCCACAAGAAGAGTTCCTGAGAGATACAGCAGCTTTCACAATGCACTCCAAGCTAGGCGAAGCAAATACAACTCTTCCAGACGCTTCCTTCCAAGAGATAACAACCTGGAAGCAGCAGGCTCCCTATTAGAAGAACTAGGAGATAAAGCCGAGGAGTCACTGAGTGTCATCCTAGAAGCTGAATCTGCATCTGCTGAAGAGGAACAAAGCAACAATGAGGAAAGCCAAGGAAGCCCCTCTGCTGCACCAACAGACACAACTGTTGTCCTGATGAGAATGAAAGTAGAATATGAAATCTATACTGAATATTCAGAGCATTGTAATTCAATTCAATATTTCAGTAGTGAAACTATCATTTACTATCACTTTTATTAAATAAAGTTATACAATGTCAAATATAAGGATGGCAGAATGTGTAATTTGTTCAAAGTAAACTAATGACCAAATGTGTCCTCTAATAGTCTGCTTTAGAAATGGGAAATGTTCCCAGGGCTCAATAGAATAGGGGCAACGCATGACCCATATAACCCGTGAGGATGAGGTAACTTTGCATTCACCTATCACCGAGTTCTGTCTTGGATTAATTTAAGGCTGAATGTGTGCTCACCCTTCAGGGGGGAAATCTAGGAGAACTCCTACCTATCTTCCCTTCAACACAATGGGGTCTGTTTATCATTGCTGGGCAGTGGGCAGCAGTACTTAAGGATCTGTACTGCTGCTATTGAAGAATACTTACCTGTCGTGTGATCCTCAGTGGAAATCCCTCTCTGCAACAAAAGGGACTGGCTCCATTAAGGGCTGGGAAAAAGGAAAAAAAATCAAAAAAAAAATGGTATTATGAAAAGATGATACTCCGATGTGACTCTCCTGTAGTATTAAGAATGATAGGCCGGGGATAAGCCCCTCCTTAATGGGATGGAAGAAGATTTGATACATATCATCATCATCATCATTTATTTATATAGCGCCACTAATTCCGCAGCACTGTACAGAGAACTCATTCACAGCAGTCCCTGCCCCATTGGAGCTTACAGTCTAAATTCCCTAATATAGACACACACACAGACAGACAAGAGGGAGATACACAGACAGGGAGACAGACAGAGACTAGGGTCAATTTTTATTAGCAGCCAATTAACCTAGCAGTATGTTTTTGGATTGTGGGAGGAAACCGGAACACCCGGAGGAAACCCACGCAAACACAGGGAGAACATACAAACTCCACACAGATAAGGCCATGGTTGGGAATCGAACTCATGACCCCAGTGCTGTGAGGCAGAAGTGCTTACCACTAGGCCACTATGCTGCCCTGTATATATATATATATATATATATATATATATATATATATATTAAAAACAGTGAAAAGACAACGGCACTCAGTGTAACAGCAAACGGTCACGTGAATAAAATCGTGCTCAAATATTAGAAATCACATACAGTAGGCTGCTTCACTTTAAACATCAACTTGCAGATGTAAGACCTAGATAGATACAAAAGAAAGAGAAGCGCCAAACATAGTGTGATACCATTAATGCCAAAAAAAAGTGACCATATAATTCAAATTGGCCTCGTACCAAAAATAAATAATAAAATCGCTTATCTGGGGAATAATATCCCTCTGAAATCCCAAGTTCCTCCTTGTATAGATTGGCCCTTCTGTTCATTGGATTCCAAAATTGAGTATAAATAAAGCAGGCTTATCTGTAAGATAGACTTATCCAGAGTCCTTAGGGAGCCGCTTTGGTCGCAGATGACAGAAATTCTTTTTCACCAAACAGGCAGGCAACCACGAGGAATAGATAACTCCTTTCGCCTCCCTAGTCACAGATATCAAAGCCTCCTTCCAAATTACCGATCAGGGTAGTGAAACACCGATGCTCCCTTGACGTTTTTCGTCTATGAAAGACTTTCTCAAAAGGGTTTTTTGGCATTGATGGTATAACACTATGTTTGGCGCTTCTCTTTCTTTTGTATATATATATATATATATATATATATATATATATATATGTGTGTGTGTGTGTGTGTGTTTTTGGTTTCCATAATAAGAGGAAATGATAACATCTAATCTATCTTGTGCACAAATATTAGGTCCTACATCTTCTTATATGAGGATTCTCTCATGAAATGTGGCAGGAATTAATTCACCAGTTAATACTTACGCATTTAAAAACAATTCCCCTGGTGTAGTCCTGCTTCAAGAGACACACTGAAAAGCCTCCTAAAATTATTTTCTTAAAAGTAATTGGATTCAAGAATGTATATCAGGACCATTTATGAGCAAAAAACAGGTGGTGTTAATTTTGTTTGGGAAAAGGATGCAATATGTGAAAGGTGAAGTTATTCAGGATGTCGAGGGAAGATTTATATTAATAGACATAAGTATAAATGGAGAAATATTTACTATACTTAATATATATGCGCCTAAAACTCCAAATAGAAATTGTTATTTGAACATTTCTGATAATAGGAGGTGATTTTAATGCTATAGACAATCCATAAATGGATAGATCTACTATACCCATTTTGGGTTCAGTTAAATCTACAGAAGAAATTCATATATTAAAAACACAACATAATTTGGTGGACCCTTGCAGAATATTGAACCCTACAGATAGGTCTTATACACACCACTCCAAAGTGCATAATACACTTTCCCGTACTGATTATATCATGATATGTAACACTTTACTTTCACAAATTAGAAATACAAACTTAGAAAATATTCTTATTACTGATCACGCACCTATTCTGTTAGACATTGAAAAAAATGAGCACAATCACATGGATCGCCTATGGCGTTTTCCTTCATATTTAGCACAAAATGATCAATTTAAATTATTTTTAAAAAAATAAATGTGATGAATACGTTATTGAGAACCAGCAACATAAGGAAGACTCAGCACTTTATTATTGCATATTCAGCAGCAAAAAAACAAGGAATAGGGGGGTCAGTATCAGGAGCTAAATACGTTAATCAAGACTAATTATGACTTATTTAACATCAATCCAAATCCCTCAACATTCGAAAAATATAGATAGTAAAAATACGCTTGAAACCTTTTTGCTAAACCAGGCAAACAGTAGAACAGTGTATGCAGGCCCGGCGCTTCCATTAGGCAACCATAGGCAGTTGCCTAGGGCGCCGGGACCTGCAGGGCGCCGCTGACTAGATTTTCTAATCTAGTCAGCGGTTTGGGGACAGAGGTGCAGCGGCGGCGTGACGCCAGCTGATTTGTAAAGTCTGTCGGATGCGCCCAGGCAGCCGCACTCACACATGATCACTGACTGTCAGTGATTATGTGATCTCTCTGTCCAATGTGCTCGCCTGTCCCTGCCCCTCCCCTTCCAGCATGCACTGCTCCACCCTCTCTCCTCTGTGTGAAGCAGCCGAGGAGCAGCCATTGAAGAGACAAAAGAGAAGAAGAGAGAGGTTTAAAGAGCCCCCCCCCCCTGCTTCTGCTGACCAGACCAGAGAAAAAAGAGTGAGTGCAATCTAATTATTTATTTATTTAAAAGACGGTTCATAAAGTCCAATCTAGGAAGGTAGGGAGGTAAAAAAAAATTGGGGGGGGGGGGGGGGGGGGTGGTCGGGGTAAAATTACTTTTCTTGGCACCTTATGTTCTATATTTGACTTGCAAACTATGGGAATTTCTCCACCATAGTTTGAAAATCAAATATAGAGCATGAGGTGGCAAATACTATTCAATATTATTTGCCACCTCATGCTCTATATTTGATGTGAGTAGGGAGGCTGCAGAGGGGGCACAGAGTGTGAGAAAGGAGGCTGCAGAGGGGGCACAGAATGTGAAAGGAGGATGCATAGGGGGCACAGAGTGTGAAAGGAGGATGCAGAGGGGGCACAGAGTGTGTGATGGATGCAGAGGGGGCACAGAGTGTGTTATGGATGCAGAGGGGGCACAGAGTGTGTGGTGATGAAGGGGGGCATAGTGTGGAGATGAAGGAGGGCATAGTGTGAGGTAGCTGTAAATTATTCTTTGACAGAAATATAATTGAAATTAAAAATATAAAAATATTATTTTCCCTTGGATTTATGTGTATTATTTTTGCATACAACTAAATAAGTATTTCTGTCCTGACCTAAATACTTCATACTTGCCAACTCTCCCTGAATGTCAGGGAGACTCCCTGAAATAGGGGTGATCTCCCTCACTCCCTGAAGAGTCTGGCATTCTCCCTGATGCTGACCCAGTACAAGATGTGGTTGGCTTCACCATCTGTGGCATGATGACACAGTTCAGAAATTGTGTCCTATGTCCATGTATTGATGTCTATGGAGGTGGCTATTTTCATGGAGACCAAGATTTAATCAAAGACTGACAAGGAAAGACAACATGACTTCAGTAATGGAGACAGAAATATAAAAGACACTTCAGTCTCTACAGATTCATTAGCTGCTTTTCTTTAATGCATAGTTGCCTACTCTCCCGGAATGTCCGAGAGACTCGAGCATTTCTTGGAGACCTCCTGGGCTCCTGGTAGAGCAGGGCAACCTCCCGGTTCTCGCCCCCACAATAGATAAGTGGTGGGGGGCGGGGCTTAATGGCACAAATATCGCATTATCTTAGTCCTGCCCCCTGCTGTAATTGGCCAAAATTGTGACAATTGTCGAAGTCAGCAAATTGGATAAAGTCATTTCAATTAAAATCGAGCAAACTTGGTTGTCTTTGTCTGAAAATATGCGTACGGTACGCTACGACGTATAAGGGCACGCTACAGCGATTCCTTAGGATGAACTAGCCAATGATTGACAACCCCTTGGACCTTCCTGAAACCTGGACCAATAGAAACAAGCTATACCATCTTTATTGTATTACTGTATTTCTGTGTGCATATACTCAGCAGCTTCACATCTAGTGTTCAGACATCTTGTCCCCAGACTTCAGGATTGAATGACTGCACACTGGATCCAGAGCGCCTGTGATAAGTAACGGCTGTATTTATTATCACTTCGCTTGAACTTATCATACTACTTTTTGCGAATAAATCTTTGGAAAAACAAATCGAGGTTCGAAAATCGTTATTGGTTAGCGACAATACGCACTTAACACAATCATTTAGGGGGTGGGGCCAAAATGTTGCAATTCGTGAAGCACCACCCCCGAATGCCCACCTTCCCGGGATCTCCCTGAAGCCACAAAGGAAAATTTGGCAATTATGAAATACTTATTACCAGTTTTTTTGACCAAACTACTTAGAAAACGGGAATGCTCTGTAATTATTTTGGAGGGGTGCCTTGAAAAAATTATGGAGACTCTAAGGGTGCCGCAAACTGAATAAGTTCGGGAACCACTGCATTACACATTGCTGCATTTAACCATGCACAGAGTGAAGTAGTGTCTTGCTCTGTACGCTGGTACCCAGGATTAGGAGGAGGGGTAGTGTGAGGCCTAAGAGGAGAGGGTTGCAAAGTTTTGGTAAATTTTGGTAGTTCACACTTGATTTGAAAAAAATATGACTAATAAATTATGTATGAATGTCCCTCACGAGGAGAATAAGCAGTATCATGGGGTTTTATTTTCCTTTACCATTTTGCTCTTTGTTTCATATCTTATAGGCTGGTAGAAAAAATGATGTTAATATATAAATTTAATGTGTGAAACAAATGTAGACACAAGATGCTCATGCATTGTATCACTTTGTTTTTGCAATAAAGTTTCAACAAAGAAAAAAAAAATCACTTTACCCCTTTGTAATGTAGTTCACAGTCCTGTAGTGTGTGGGAGTTAGTGGAGCAGAGAGAGGTCGCCGCACAGTAGCAGCTTTGCTAATCCCGGAAGGAGATTGACAGCTGCATGTGACAGAGGGAACGAGGATGAGAAATCTGCCGGCAGATAAGTAGTAGAATTGTGGTCGATTACAAGGATGGACTTCCAAGCAGAGTTACCCTATCTGGGGCTGAGTGTGGCTGTTTTCTCCAGCCTGCTCAATGGCTCCACGTTTGTGCTGCAGAAGAAAGGCATCTTGAGAGCCCGCACAAGAGGTAAAAGTGGGCAGAGTGCCAGCCTCTAGACAGATGTGACTTTCAGGATATATAGCCACCTTGAGAGTACTATTGGCAAGCAGAGGCTGGTGCAGTAAGTCATGCGGCTGGCACAGAAATATTCTGTAGCTCATTCACTGCAGTCATTAATAAGAGATTCTTCATCTGCTTTTGTGCTGTAAGTACATAAAAGTAGTGTCAGAATTAATTTGCCGCAAAATAAGACTCAAATGTCTTCATTTTGAAATTTAACAGCCTAGATTACTAGTCAAACTAAGGGTCTAAAGGTTTTGTAGACTACAATTCACAGAATGTCCTTGTAGCTCCACAACATTTGGAGAGCTACATGTTGACAAAGCCTTGGGATGGGGTTAAGCATGCTGACAGCTGCTTAGAAACATTTGTTTGCAGCTTCAGATAGATAAAACCCCCATTTAATTTGTCTATGACACAACATGTCTGCAGGGAGCATTAATGCTTTTTAAATGGAGAATTTTAGTGACTGAGTATTTGGTCTATTTGCAAATTCCTTGCCTGAGTGGTTGGCAGGTCCAAGGGTGCAACATCTGTTATTATTACTAAATAACATATTTTCAGGTATTCTGGATTCCAATTATTCCACCTTTATCTCAAATTGAAAGTACAGACTATTGAAAAGCATTAAGCTAGCTGGCAGACACCCCTCAACGTTCTAAGTCCATCTTCCTTTAAAATGACGTGTCCTGTCTTAACCAGCTTATTTTGTTGAAAGACGTTAGGTGTTTTTCTGCATAGTTAGGTCTGGATTTGCGTAAAAGCAACATAAGCCCAGACTTGTGGCAGGAGAGTTGAAGGGTCAGTACTCTGCTCAATTTGCCCATAATCTTTATTTTATTTAAAATATTATTTACACAGTAAACCCTTAATTACTGGTACAGTCAGTGGGTAAAAAAAAATTTGTGAGTTTTTTTTTTTTTTTTCCCGGCAGCATAAAAAAAATCTCTTAAGGGTTTTTGACGGCAATAGCGACCATTTTGAGTTAGCACAGCTGGAAAACTCGTGCAATTCAATTGAAAGAGGGAACGCTGCCCCCGTGCGTTAAACATTATGTTTGCAAGATTTTAGGGGAGTGAATGGGAGTTTTAACGCAGTCATGTATAACAAAAAAAAGGTTTTGCATACATTAGATTGCATTACACATTGATAATATCTACATTACAGTACTTTCTTTAGCATATTTTTTAATTGAATTATTTGTTACCATACAATCATCTATACCATGTCAAAACACATTACTACATTCATATTTGTACCAAAAACATACATAAACATAATTAATTAGTGATTTTTTTAAAAAAAAAAATGTATGTTTATTTTATTTCATTATTTTTTCACACGAACTTCAACTTACACAACTTAGGCATTAGTGATAAACATAAGTTTAACTTTTTTTCCACATTATTACATGATTTCAAATACTTTTCAGAGGTTTTTTATTTTTAACACATCCTAAAGAGATGTGAGATAAAACAGCATATTTGCCTGTTTAACGCGCCGCGTTAAAAAACAATTGAATATCTTTTAGCGCGGCGGGCTCTCAACCACCCTATACTTTCAATAGACCTTCCACTGGAGCGTGAGAGGACCGTTTCATGAAAAAAAACAGTAAATGGAATTGAATCACGGGTAAAGTTAACCCGCTTGAAAATGATAACAAAAAACTGCATTAAAATGATTTAACGCGGTCAAAAAAATAAAGAAATAAGAAATAAAGGAGGCTGTGGAAAAGGCAGCAAAAACGTAAACAAAGGCCTCTGCATGGTTTTATGTTTATATAGACTAAACAGGGCAAACTCCTGTACAAATATTGGAACTTTTTTTCTAACTTGTAAAGATTTTTATTGTATTTATAAAATAAAGCAAAACTAGCATAACAATGTATTGTGGTTACAGTCAATTCTATCAGATATGGGTACATTTACATTAACATATAAAAAGACATTGTACAGAAGAAAAAAACATAATCCAGAAATAGATGGGGTGGGGAGGAAAGGGTGGAGAAGGGAGGAGACATATTTAGTGGTAACCAACATTCCAAAATTTCAGAATGACACATTTATACCCCATTCATACTGCACCAAAATCCCGGGTTTTTGCTGGGACGAGCTCAAACGACCCGGGTCGTGGTGCAGTATGAATGGTACAAGTCAAAAATCCCGGGTCTAAAAACCCGGGTCTTCAACCCGGGATTTATTGAGGGGTAATTCCCGGGTCGGACCCGGGTTGCCTGCACTATGAATGGTGCAACCCGGGTTTTTCAACCCGGGTTGCACAGAAAACAAGCTGATTGGCTGTCTGCCTGTCCCTGGAGGATGATGTCATCGGTGGGAGCCCGTGGAAGATTCGAGAAGGAGTTTAGGAGAAATGGTGGATGACATCACCATTTTTCAGCCAATGAAAACTGCTCTGGTGATGACTCCCACAAATTGCCAGGGCACAGACTTGTGCAGTATGAATGGGGTCAACCCGGGAAATTCCTGGGTCCGAGGTGCAGTATGAATGGTGTTTCTGAGCTGGGACACTCCGAGCCCTGGCAAAAACCCGGCTTAAAAAACCCGGGATATTGCCGGGGCGGCAGTATGAAAGCGGTATTAGAGACATCAAAGCAGTAAGATTTCAGGAGGCTGAATTGATTACTAAGGGTCCTGTAGGGGCCGATGTTCTGAGTAATGTTCATACCTCGGGAACCACTTGATCAATGGAGAGAATACAGCAGTGGAATATCTGAAACCAATGGTTTCCAATCGCATAGCTATGTTGTATTTTGGGAAGTGATGGGGTAAGCGGAGACTTCCAATGTTGGGCTATAGCTGTCCTAGTGGCAATGAGTATATGCCCAGTAGCATAGTAATTGTGGCGTTGACGATGAGGTGGATAAATGTGTAATAATGCTACAGCAGGGCAAGGAAAGACATTGACTTTAGTAACCTGGGATATCAGATGGGAAACCTCAGTCCATAATGGCCTGATTTTGAGACAAGAACAGAAGGTATGTATGAGAGTACCAACATCTCCACAATCTCTCCAACAATACTTGGTTACAGAGGGACAGATTTTGTGAAGCTTATCTGGGGTAAAGTAATTCCTATGGTACCAACTTAATCATCATTTCCGAGGGATTGATGCACCTGGACATTTTATAGATATTTGGGAAGATTTTCTCCCAATCTTCTTCAGATAGATTAATGTCCAAATATGTGAACTTTTTATACATACAGATTTAATTATCTACGAAGTAGTCTGTCCACTAGTACTGAGCTTCCAGTATGTACTGGACAAAACTGCAGTGCTGGGAAGTGGAGATACTGAATTCAACAACAGCATTAATGGTTGCAGCCTGTAGCCACTCATTCGGAAACGCACAAAGGGTTATTTACTAACATTTGCTTAAAGGTGCAAATTTGTACTAAACTCATAGCAACCAGTCAGCAATTAGCATTTATCTGCTTATTGCATGATGTCAAATAAAGCAAATGCGTTATTTGATTACTATGGTTTTAGTGTAAATTTGCATCTTTGAGTAATGTTTGTAAATAACAATGCCAGTCTGCATATTTAGCCTAACCTTCTCTAAAAGTCTAGCAAAGGAGGCAAATTAAGCCCTGCAATATATTCAAATTATATATATGAGTGTTTTTAGATTCTTCTTATGTTATTGTACGCGTGTGTCTTTAGGAGGTTTTTATTTTTATTGCAGGGGCATCTTATCTTACAGACTTGATTTGGTGGACTGGCACCATCACAAGTAAGTGTCAAGCTTAACTACATTATAAATAATATCTATATTCAGACTTCTCATTTCATATTGCCATGCTCTTGTTTGCCCTATTGACAATGGTGAAGTTTATACATCTGGCAGGAGAATGAAAAAGTCAAGGATATAAACTCAGTGAAATCTTTTGTAGGTACACCTTTCTAGTACTGGATAGAACCCCCCTGTACACCTAGAACAGCCAGAATTCTTTGTGGCATGTATTCCAACAAGGTGCTGGAAATATTCCTTAGAGATCATAGTCTATGTTAACATGATAGCATCACGCAGTTGCTGAAGATTTGTCCATTGCAGGTTCATGCTGCAAATCTTCTTTTCCATCACATTCTAAAGATTCTCTATTAGATTGAAATCTGGTGACTGGAGGCAACTGGAGTATACTGAAATTAATGTCATGTTCATGGAACCAGCTTGGGATGATATGTGGTTTGCGACATAAGTGTTATCCTGCTGAAAGTATGGGTAGACTGTGAAGATGAAGGGATGCATATGGCAAGCAACGTTACTCTGGTAGACTTTGGCATTTAAATTATGCTCAATTGGTATTAAAGGGCCTAATGCATGCCAAGAAAACATTCCCCACACCACTACACTGCCAACACCAGCCTGCGCTTATGACACAAGGCAGGATGAATCTATACTGTTTACACCAAATTCTGACCTACCTTCTGCATATCACAGCAAAAATCGAGATTCATCAGACCAGGCAATATTTTTCCGGTCTTTAACTGTCCAGTTTTGGTGAGCTTGTGCCCACTGTCAACCATCCATGTCAAATCATCCCAGAATGCTCCACCCTTCCAAATGTCTTCCTGGATAATAGTTGTTTACACTGGGCATACAGCCTTTTTAGTTAAAACATACTGTTCTAGTTACTCCAGTATTTTAAGAATAATCAGACATCAAAGTTTGCAAATTTTGAATGGGTATCACATATACCATAGTGTTGTAAAAAGGGTATTTAGAAAATTGCTTGACCAGACATGTGACATCCACTTTTGGGGTTTTTGAGTATATACCTTTAGCCTATGCGGTTAAAATTAAGAGTAAGTAGCTTAAGTAGAGACTGCAAGTCAAACTGGATCAGACATATATCATTTTTATATAAGGCTCTGATTGTACATAACAGAGTGGTCAAGTCAGCCATACTTTGATTTTAATTACAACTAGTTATTTATGTAGCATAACTTTGACTGAAATACAATGTGATATTTTGACTTTTTCTTAGTGGCTTTGGGGCAGATTGGAAATTTCCTAGCATATACCGCTGCTCCGGCCGTACTTGTGACTCCCTTGGGTGCTCTGGGCATTCCTTTTGGGTAGGTGGATTACAAAATGTTTATTTGTCATTATTTTGTCAATTGATCTACACTTGTTTCCTGAGGATAGCAATCAATATCAGTAATGAAAGCATTGTGGCTGTTAACTTGTGCAGAGAGATAGACCACTACTGTGCCCAGACTATGTGCTACCTGTGAGCTGGGTAGATACCTACTAAATCGTTAGTGTCTCCAAACTTGCTCACATTCCACACTTTCAAGTTCATCCTGTCTTGCAAAGCAAATTCCTGTGAACCATTTGTGAACAGAAGAAGGCACATTACAGCAGTTAGCCCACATTATCCAACAGACAGCCCTAACCTCACCTGTTCTCCAAGTCCTCCCAATCATAAGAAACAGAAAGACCTCCCATGATTCTGTAACCTGCCAGTTATGAATATAATTGTATAGATGGGAGTGTTATACTTTGACTATAGTCACCTGAGATCTCTGATGTTGGTGTTTAAAATATGTGAAAATAAATAAAAATTAACCCATGGACCTTGGTTAACAGTAAAGGGGCTAAAACAAAGATTTAGTTTACTCTTCTCTATAGAGGACTGTAACAGCCTAGACCTGGACATATGGCATGGTGTCTCCAGACATCTGGGGTGGACACCAATTTGTTAGTTTGCTTGGGAAGAGTTTGAGCCATAAAAGCCCCTTCACCTCCTCTGAACACTTTGTCAGAATAGCTGCTTTTTTTTTTTTTTTTTTAACTCAAAATTTTATTGTATAATAAAGTATGAATGACATAGACTTTAGATAACAAGCATATTGATTGGAATAGTCATAAAGCATAGTGGATATCCAGCAATGTCACTCATAAAACAGTAAAGTATATTGCACTATAACAGAATGGTAATGGGTGAGGGGCGGGAGGGAGAGGGAATGGGTATTGGAGGAGGAGGAGGGGGTGTAGGGTGGGTAAGGGGGGGGGGGAGATGGTCGAATCATAGGATATACTTGAGAGGAGCATGTTCACCTTCAGAAGGGGGTGCTGTCATATCTGCATGGGAGTGTTTTTTAAAGGAGTAAAGGGGTCAATGTTATCTGGAGTTGTGGAGGGAGAGACTATTTGGAGGAAGATAAAGCTACGGGGATCTTAGGCATAAAGCCAGGGGGCCCAGATTTGATGAAATTTGTCTTCTTTGTCTCGCAGCAGCGACGTGATTTTTTCCATGTTGGCAATAAACCATATATAAGATTTAAGAGAAGAGATGCGGGGGGGGTTCGCCTGCTTCCAGAGCTTAGCAATCAAACATCTGGCGGCTGCCAGAACATGCGAGGCAAGTTTTGCGGAATGGGTGTCTAGGTCTTGTATAGGGTAACAGAGGAGGAAGGACCATGGATCCTTTCTGATAGGGCATTGGAGGAGGGAGGAAAGAAGTCTCGAAACCCTGTCCCAGAAGGAGGAGATAACCGGGCATGACCACCAAATATGCACGAAGGTGCCTCGATGGCCACAATTCCTCCAGCAATCGGGAGAGGCTGACTGGTACATTTTTGCGAGCTTGTCAGGTGTGAAATACCACCTGTAGTAGACTTTGTACGCATTTTCCTTAATTAATGTGGAGATGGAACTAGAAGCCACGTTTAGCCTGATGGTCTCCCAGCAGTCCTCCTCCGGGGGAGGGCCCAGATCCCTCTCCCACTCCCTCTCATGTGCGTTCCCGGAGGGAATCAGTTTTCCTAGTAGTAGACTATACAAGGACGAGATCATACCCCTTCGCAGAGGGGAAGAGAGGCAGAGAGATTCAAATTGGGAGGGGGAGTGAGGTGAGTTGTCCGACAGGAGTGACAGGAGGAAGTGCCGAACCTGCAGGTATTGGTAGAACGGCGGGTGAAAGTTAGGGACCCTGGAGCAGAGGGCGTCATAGGATATGGGCCTTCCTCGCTCAAGAAGGCTCCCGGCAAAACGGAATCCTGCCCTAGTCCATAGCCGAGAGAAAGATCGGGACTTTCCCGGAGGGAAGGTGGGGTTATGCCACAGGGGTATGATGTGCAGAGGGTTAGGAAAGATAGAGAGATGACCCTTGCAGGTCTCCCAGATCCGAGCTGCAAATTCCAGAGTTGGAAAACGTTTGGTTAGGACCTTCCGAATATCAGGAGGGACTCCCCAAAGGCCTGACAAGTCGGGTACGGAGAGGTAGGCAGCCTCCAGGTCTGCCCATGCATGAGATGCCGGTGGAGCAAATGAGGAGGCTATTGAGCTAAGCTGAGCTGCCCAGTAGTAGGCCTTGAGGTCGGGGAAGCCCCTGCCTCCGCAGCCCTTAGGTTTTTTAAGTAGTGCCAATCGGAGCCTGGGAGACCTGCCTCGCCAAACAAATTTAGAAAGGTGTTGTTGCATAGAGTAAATTTCAGTTAGGGGTATTCTCACAGGCAGTGTCTGGAAAAGGTAAAGAAGTTGAGGGAGAACAGTCATTTTTACCGCAATGATCCTGCCCAGCCACGAGATGATTAGGGTTCGCCAGGAGAAGATGTCTGACTTGAGTTTGTGGAAGAGGGCTGGATAGTTCTCCTGGTATAGGGTTTCATATGAGGTGGTTATATATACTCCCAGGTATTTTAATTTTTTCTTCTGCCATCTAAAGTGAAAATGGGAGGTGAGATCATAGCAGTCCTGTGAGGGCACATTAAGAAATAGGGCTTCGGATTTTGTTATGTTGATTTTATACCCGGATAGGTCACCATATCTCGAGAGGAGGCAGAACAGGTTGGGCAGAGATATTCTTGGTTGCTGGAGCGTGAGGAGTATATCGTCAGCAAAGAGTGAGAGCTTACTCTCCAGGGACCCTGTCTCCACTTCTCTGATATCTGGGGAGGCTCGGATAGTGGCTGCCAGAGGCTCAATGACCAAGGCAAAAATTAAAGGGGAGAGTGGGCATCCTTGGCGGGTGCCATTACTTATTGGGACGGGATCAGAAGGAGAACCATTGACCATAACCTTAGCAGAGGGGTGAGAATACAGGGCCTGGACCCCCGACAAGAAATCCCCAGACAGACCGAAATGCTTGAGGGTATGAGTCATGAACTGCCAGGAGATCCTGTCGAAGGCCTTTTCGGCATCCAAGGATAAAATGATGGATGGAGTTTTCCTAGTGTTAATTATATGAATGAGATCGATAGTTCTCCTTGTGTTATCCCTGGCCTGCCTACCAGGGACAAACCCCACCTGATCATAGTGAACTAGCCCGGGGAGTACAGTGTTTAGGCGATTGGCCAGGATCTTAGCGTAAAGTTTCAAGTCATTATTAAGGAGGGATATTGGGCGATAACTAGCACAATTATGGACTTCTTTGCCTTCCTTGTGGATCAGGGTTATCCGAGCCTCCAGAGATTCTTTAGGCCAGGGTTTGCCCTTTAGGATAGAGTTAAAAAGAGTGGAGAGTTGGGGGGCCAGAAGAGCAGCGAATTTCTTATAGTAGGCTGCTGAAAACCCATCCGGACCAGGTGCCTTTCCTGTTTTCTGAGCCTTAATAACCTGCACTACCTCCTCCAAGGAGATGGGTTCACTAAGGCGGTCTGCAGCCTGGGGAGTAAGCTTCGGAAGGCGAGCGTCCTCCAGGAACTTATCTATACGCTCTGACTGTTCCCTGTGGGCCGAAGTGTTGGTGGGTTGAGGGAGGTTGTACAATTTTAAATAGTAATTTTGGAATTCTGAGCGGATTAATTTTGGGTCATAGACCAGAGTCCCGGAGGGATCCCTAATAGCCATAAGATTACGGGCCGAGACTTTGGTCCGCAGCCGAGTGGCCAAGAGCTTGTCCGCCTTATCACCTTTTTCGTAAAAACGCTGGTTCAGCCATTTCAGCTTGTTGGCCACTCGGTGGGAGAGAAGTAGGTTAAGTTCACCTCTCACGGAGGCCATTTGTTCAAATAAAGCAGGGTCAGGGTTAGATTTATGTTGTTCTTCCAACTGGTGGAGGGTCGTGGAGAGACGCGTGGTCTCGGCCACCCTAGTCCTCTTAGCATTTGCTGCCGAAGCCATTAGATGGCCTCTAATGACCGCCTTATGAGCATTCCAGAGAGTAGAGGGGGAAATATCAGGAGATTCATTTGTTTCAAAATATTCGGATATTAGGGATTTAATATGAGCTACTGTATTTTTGTCGTGGAGAAGGGACTCGTTGAGTCTCCAGGAGAATGTGGAGGAGCGAGATACTAGGGAGGAGAGGTCCGCCGAAATTGGGGCATGGTCAGACCATGTAATTGAATGGATAGTGGAATTAGTGAGTTTGAGGGTCAGGTCGTGGCTGAGCAGGATCATGTCGATTCGGGAATAAGTGTTATGGACTGAGGAGTAGAAAGAATAATCCCGGGCCAAGGGGTCAGAGATTCTCCAAGTATCATACAGATTGTGCAGTTTCATGAAATCCTGCAGGGCTCTAGAGTTCCTCCTGTCCCTCCCGTCGGAAGGAGCAGTTGAAGGGGCAGACCTATCCAAATGGGGGGTGAGGACCGCGTTAAAGTCTCCTCCCACTATCAATTCTCCCTTGCGAACCTGAGAGAGTGTAGCTCCCAGGCGCCTAAAGAATTTGTGCTGGTCTTGGTTTGGGGCATAGATGTTCACTAGTGTGCACGGGAGGTTGTTCAATTTACCTACTAGGATAATGTATCTACCTTCTTTATCCCTGTGTGAGTCTGCGAGATCAAAGACAAGATTACGTGAGAAGAGGATTGCCACCCCGCATCTCTTCTTGGCAGAGTCACAAGCATGATAAGAAAGGGGGAATCTCTTGGATTTAAGTTCCGGGTGCAAGTGTTTGATAAAGTGGGTCTCCTGTAGGAATACTAGGTCGCCTTTAAGGGCCTGTAAAGAAGCGTAGAGTTTGCCTCTTTTTTGGGGAGAGTTAAGACCTTTAACATTGAAAGAAATCAGACGGAGTGTCATGAGAAAGTCAAAGTGGGAGAGTCAGGAGGTGAAAATATATGTAGTGAATTGTAGTTTTGTCTTGCTGAAGGGATAGATGCCAGAGACGACCATGGTTGGGGAGACATTGTAGGTGTGGTGGGAGAGTGGGGAAAGGAGGACGGGAGTGGTGCAGGGAACCCGTCCAGGATGCTGGTGGGGCAGAAGGAACGGTACTTTAGGTACCCGGGGACCAGCTGAGAGCAGTCAAGCTCTATGGGGGAGGTGGCTAGGGCTTACCAATCGGGAAGGCGAAAGGTAGATGGCTGACAGGGGTGGGGAGGGAGGCGGGAGGTGGGTATCTGCTACCCAGTGGGCCCATGTGTGTGGGTGTGGGGGAAGAGGGGATGACAGAGAGGGCTGTATCAGTAAGGTGGGGCCACATCATGTAAACATATAAACATATGGATTAACTATGTAACATTGTCGAACCAGAGGGTACAGAGATAACAAACAAATGTTTACAAATGCCAATTTGAACCACTGTGAGCGTATAGAGAATTTCAACAGTTAAACAAAAAGCAATTACATAACGGGACCAAATGGACCCCAAAAAAAACAGATAAACATGCCTGCCGATGGTCATAGGGGAGATGCCGCTTTTCCGAGGGAGGTCCATAGCGGCATTCCGCTGTAACTCCTAGAAGGCCATGGGTATGGAAATCCACCTGTATACGAAGCAGAACAAACAACAAGCAAAAAACAAGGCAGGGCAAACAGGAACCCCAGACCTCAGGCGTGTGAACAATATATTGAGAAGTTAGGTAACATATGGACATTTCGGAGGGCACGTCTCCGGGTAAGTATAGTTCCTCAAATGTCCTTCGGTAGAATTGGCCATTAGGTGGTCAGGAACGGCTTACAATAGCCCTGGGTCGGATCGGATTGACCTTCCCTGGGTGGGGAGTTTCTGATCCCTAAAAGACAGTCAGGGATATAAATTACTAGGTCTTGCGAGGAGTGGAGGACTTTTGTACTGTGGACCATTCGCCTCGCGGAGCTCTTTGGGGTCGCGGGTTTAAATCCTGGTTGCTCGAGGTAGATGAATGAGAGGCGCCCGTGGGGGGCTCAGGAGCAAGACCTAAGCGGTGTAGGAGGGCCTGGGCCTCCGGTAGTGTGCGGGCGGAAATCTGTCTCTCCTGGTGCCAGAGGAACAGGCGGAAGGGGAAGCCCCAGCGATAACGGACATTATGATCTCGTAGAACTTGCGTTACCGGGGCAAGCTCCCGACGTCTGGCCAGGGTGGTTGGTGACAAGTCCTGGAAGATCTGTATGTTGTGACCCTCGAATGTTAAGGTATGTAATTTTCTGGCTCCGCGCAAGACCATCTCTTTGGTAGTATAAAAGTGAAGTCGTAAGATGACATCTCTAGGCTGGTTCTGGTCGGTAGATCTGGGCTTTAGGGCCCTATGGGCTCTGTCCAGCAATAAGTGGTCCTCCGGGACCTCAGGGGCCAATTGGGAGAAAAGCTTCTTCAAGTATTGGTCCAGATGCGCAGGTTCGACCGTTTCTGGAATGCCTTTTAGGCGCAGATTGTTCCGCCTCGCCCGATTGTCCATATCCTCTTGATGTTCCTGGACAGATGTCAAGTCACTTCGTAGGCGTACAATGTCTTCCTCCATGCCTGTCTGAGAGGACACCACCGTCTCTAATCTTTGTTCAACTTGGTCAGTGCGGGTTCCTATTGAAGTCACCTCTGTCCGCAGTGAGTGGAGGGCAGCTTGTACTTCTGAGTGCACGGAAGATTTCAGTTCTTTCATTTCTTTAATTAACGTTAGGAAGTCCCGTCTGGTTATCGGGGACGTATCATCTTCCTCTGAGTCAGATTCAGCAGAAGTGTGGGGGGAGCCCGTCCTCGACCGATGCGGGGTTGAGGTTGATTGCTTCGAGAAATATTGAGGGAGGCTTTTGGGGTGGGATTTCTTACTGCCTTTAGGCATTGTGAAGGATCCTCAAAGGCAGGGCTGTCAGGCAGTAAGAGGGGCTGTGTGAGCAAACCGGATAGTAGAGTAAATTACAATGGGAGGGCCCACATAGGGAAGAGAATTCACATGGGTCTGAGTGTAAATAGCATGGAAAAGACTTCCCGCCCCTGTCAGCACTTTAGGGGGTTACAGGGTCATTGCGCACCCCTGGAGCTCTGGGATCGGCTCCAATAATAGGTAAAATACAATATGGGTTAGAACTATAGCGATTCAGGAAGTGTGAGGCCTGAAGTCTTAGAAGAATCTCAGAATACTTGAAGGAGGCAGGCAGAATGGGCAGCGGTAGTGTAATTGCCCCGTGTGTAGCAGGTTTTTGTTTTTTTGGTTTTTTTTTTGTTTTTGTTTTTTCACACTGACCTGGCTCCTGTGGTTGGGCGCTGGCAGTGAGTGGTTTCTCCAGTCTCCTCGCCAGTCCGGGTGCTTTTTCAGCTGCAGGCTTGGCCCGTGTCCTCTGGTCCAGCGCTGCTGGGGGATATATCTGCGCCACTAATTGTCAGGCCGAGAGTGCGCCTGGTGGTTAGCTGCTGGCGGACCCCTAATGGTGGGAACCTCCGAGCCCAGTCATAAGCTCTAAGCTGAGCTGAAGGCCCAGCGCAGGAAGCCCTGGGACGAATCGCCCGACCGGAAGTCCCCGCGGTAAAACCGGAAGTGGAGATGTCCGCCGGGTGGGTCTGAAATTGAGCCCCAGGCCTTCTCCGGAAGTAGGCCTCCGGGTCCCGCTCACCTAATCCTGACAGATGGCGGCGTCTGTGGCTCCGAGCGCCGTGGGGGCTCTATAGGAAGCGGAGCTCCGCTTGAAGAAGCCCCAGGGAGTTGTATGGGCGGTCAGGAGCTGAGAGCTGGGAGGCCCAGCGTGGCGGGGACCAGTTGCGGTGCCGTCGGGAGGGGGAGGTGAGTGACCAGCTGCAGCTGGGGTATCCAGGGCAGTGCCCCAATCCTCTGGTGCCAGATTCAGGGAGAATGGACCACGAGTTTGCAGGTAATTCCCCCAGTACCTGATTTGAGTGCAGGAGCTGATGTGGAAAGCGACCACCTGAAATGGCTGCTTAGCCACGCCCCCCCAATAGCTGCTTTTTAACGCCAGAAAACTTATTACGTATGTTAACCAAATGTACTAAGCTACATACTCTAGCAGCAATATGCCGTAAATGCAAAAACATTTACTCTTTGTTCTTTACCTGCTTGTGTCACACACTGTATTTTGTCCTGCCTTTAGTTCAGTCTAGTTTGTTGTGTTTGAGATTCAACAAGGGAATGGAAATATGTCCTTGATGCAAATCACAGTTGTTCAAATAGGGAAACTTTTTCATTTTCTGTGTTTAATACATAATATAAATTTTGCTCTGTCACCTCATGAAGCTTTACTTCAGTTCTTGACTGATATGAAGCTGTATCTGCAGTTATAAGGGGGAGCTGGATGGGACAGGGCTCCCTGGTGACACACAGACCAGCAAGGCAAGGGAAAGGGGGGGCAGACATGTAAGTTTGTACTCCCTTTCACACATTTGGGACAGAGGGGTCCAATGAGTGACAGAAAAGGAAAAAGGAGAGGCAGAAAAGCAGAGTCTGCCCAAGGCAGCAGGCAGGGGAGCGAGGAGAGGTATTGCAGTACTTACATAGTAGACAGAACATGCCCCTAAATATAGCCTTGTGCGTCTCTTCTCCTGAAGCCAGGCACAATACAATCACTGATTATTAGGAATTGTATATGATGACATTAGTATAGTACTCCCATAGTTTGACTCTCTTGATATAGTTCATTGTAAACCCATAATTATTCACATTTTATTTAAACTCATCCTGAACATTCATAGACCGTTTTATTGAAAATGTTGTGCACTTATAACACATTGGATTTAATAATAACTGCTAATATACTGCACACCTAATCCCACAAAGTTCTGCCTGCAATACATAAACTTTGTTCATTGTCCCATTTCTCCTCACTCTCCCCCTAATTGATCTTACCCCCCCCCTCCCAATTTTTATTTTATGTATTCTCATGTTTGTTATATGTATATTTGAGCTGCCATGTAATGTAAAACGTCTTAATAACTGTGTTGAGTTAAGCATTTGAATACTTGTCAGAGGGTGATGTTCTGTTTAATCTTGTTTTACATTTGAAAGGTCGGTTTTAGCTTCGTATGTACTGAAAGAAAAGCTTAACTTCTTGGGCAAACTTGGATGTCTGCTTAGCTGCGTGGGGTCTGTTATTCTGATTATCCATTCTCCAAAGTCTGAAAACATATCATCTCGAGCAGAGTTTGAAGAGAAACTTTCCAACCCAGGTACAGTAATATTTTTAGGATTGTCATGATCACCATGCAGGTTAACTGTGCCGGATAAAAGTTGAAATTGTAGGCACAGATAGGGAAGGATTAGTGCGTAAAATCAGATGAACAAATATATATAGGTTACCACCCAATGCCATCTTATCTATCACAAGGGTTGCACTGAACAGCCTGAACGGTCAGATTTTGTTGTATATGTCTGAATGCTTAGTGTGAGCACCTGGACATTAACGTGTTCACGCAGTAGTTATTCTATTACCTCTTTATTCCAGCTGTGAGATGTAGTACAGGAAGGAGGAAGAAGAAACTGTAAATTCTATGTGCTAAAATCTATTGTCTCAAATACCATCATGTATGAAAAGTGGTGCACAGGAAAACGATACCGTAACCAACAGCAACCAGTCAGATTCTGTAATTTTTCTAGTACGGTTTAGCAAATGAAAACAAACATCTGATCCTTTTCCTGTGGATAAGTGTCCATAAATGTCTCCATATTTGTAAAAATGATGGTAAAGCTATTTGGCTAAGGATATATTGTCTAGTCTGATCAGGATTTTTTTTCTGATCCAATAGTCGGACTCAACCAGCCCTAACATGTGACAAATTCAGGCAATGTGATTTAAAACAGCTAAGCTGTGGTCAAATTGCTGTATGTGGCCAGTTTGTCTGTTAAAGAACCACCTATTCCAGTGATGGGGCAAACTACGGCCCGCGGGCCAGATCCGGCCCACTTAGAGGTTCTATCCGGCCCGCCAATATTTTAAAAAATTTCATTAAAATGTGCATAAAATTATTAGGGCCGACCCTGTGTGTCAGAACCTTCATTTGTATGCCTTCCTAGCTATTTCCTCCATTACACTTCATCCTCCTTCCTAAAAGGTCACTTCGTATGTTAATCACTCAAACACCTGCCAGCCCCCTAATGGCTGAAAGTCATGTGAGAAGAGATGGGCTGGGCCATATACTAAGGTGGATTTCGATTGGCTGCTGTGTTGTCAGTTAGTGGCTCACCAGAAAGACGGATCTGCAACAACCTGCTGAAATAAGTGCTGTGTCTGTACGATCGCTGCACTTATAGAGGTAACACTGCTATAGAACACCCTCCCGTCCCATTCAAAAAATTTGTATTATATATTTCGATATTTGAGATTTTTTAATAAATTATATTGGCCCGCCTAAAGTTTTTCTTTTTTATTTGGCCTGCTCCTGAAAAAGTTTGCCCATCACTGACCTATCCAGTCTTCCAGTCAGAAATGACAGAAAACTGAGAGCAGCCTGTATTCTGCTACACAGAAAATTTAATACAATGTCGAACAGCTCAAGTTCTGTTCAACTACGAGAACGTCTCAATTTGTGAATGTTACAAGATATCTTTTCATACCTGATAAACTTGTACTCAAGGTCTAGTGGTCTTTTAATGACACAGGGATAGTATGTGTAAGTTAGCTTACCACCTTACCAACATATTTTTCAAAAATTGATATAACCAACAAAAAATTATAATGAGATTCATTGTAAGATCTTAACTTCTTGTTTATGTTACATTATTCCTTGTTACTTCGGTGTTTTCCTGATGTTGACATAGCTGACATTTTGTTTACAACCCCAAGAGGGGAAAATTACCTCTAATAAGCCCTTATTGACCAAAAGTTAAATACTATGTTTTCTTCAATATATTCAACATGCTATAAAAAAAAAGTCAAAAGCTCATCCTTGTGGCAACAAATTAATGGCCCTTAGCACATGATCTCCGCAATATCATGGGAAAATATACAAAAAAATTAAAAAATGTTACAATCGGTGTCAGTTTCGAAAAAAATAAACGTAGCATAAAAAAAAAATCAGATCCCTTGTTTCATTATTATACAGTTTCATACTAGATGAATCAGAAATTTACCAATAAAAATGCTAACAGCAATGCATCAGAGTATATGTATAAAATATGGCTGCTGATAAATGATTATTAATATTAAATTTGTATAATTTTAAAGCATGACAGCGCTCAGCGGCGCCGTACAGTAGGGAAAACAGAACATACATAAAACAGACATACAAGGTAGACAAAATAAATGCAGACAAAATCATATGGAGGACCCTGCTCATTAGAGAGCTTACATTCTAATTAGCACAGCTGAAACAAGATGAGCAAGTGTGACTCAGAGTAGAGATTGGGACACTTGTGATGGTGCATTAGTGTGAATAGTATTATCGGCGATGCGATAAGCTCCAAAAAGAGATGGGTTTTCAGAAAGCGTCTAAAAATTTGAAGGCTGTGGGAAAGCCTGATTGCGCATGGTGGGAATTCCATAAGTGGGTAGCAGTTCGGGAGAAGTCTACTAGGCAGGAGTGATAGGTGGTTACCAGAGACAAGGCACAGGATGGATCATGATACACCAAAATCTATTAATACAAAAAAAACACCATATGAAATTGCTGATGTAAATAGGCATAATGGATTAAGTCAAAACTTTATTATGGGCCCAAAACTAAACTAAAGTGTGGTTTTCTGCTCATAATAGAAAATAAATAAGTTATAGAAATATCCCATATATATGGAGTGGAAGACGTAATGGAACCTAATAGCAGTGCTGCTACATGATGCTAGGATGAAGACATGACCGTGCAGTGGACAGTCTATGCTGGATTGGTGAACTCCTGATACAAGGGTGACAAACAAGGAGAATGGAGGTCGCTTGATGCAGCTTCTGTAATAGCATGCAGTAGCAGAATTACAATTTATAAGCATTATGGACCAATGAAAGCCGAACCAAATAAAAACATGTAGTATTGTAATTCTTTTAAACTAGAGGGTCTGAGCAACCTAATAAATCTCAGAGGAAATCTGGTGCAAACCACAAAAGTTTAAGCAGTCAGGTTTTCCCACAAACAAATTTCGTGCCACAATTACTTAGAATTAAATAAATAAAACCACTGGTGCTACATTTGTCTTGTTTTAATTTATACATTTGATTATTACCAATGTCAGAAAAAAAACTATGATCTTGGGAAAGTTTGCAGGTTTTACAATGGCCACATTCGTACCCCCCCCCCCCCCCCTCCTTAAATTATGGACACTCTATGCCTATCATTTGACAAACCATATATTATGTTCAGATCAATTCATGTTGTATGGAATTTTCTGACAATAAGATTTCATTTTGCTGCATATTCAAAGGATTACTGAATATTGTTTATTTGGTGCTAAATAATTTTTTCCATTTCCATTTTTTTCGTTGATGTTGACTGGACGAACACTGGCTGACTTTTCATTTATTGCACATTTTCTTCTTTTATGTTATTGCTGAGATCATATGCTAATGACCATTCATTTGTCACTACTTATGCAACCAGTATATTTGTAAGAATTTGTAAAAAGAAAAAAAAAAATTTTATTCACTTGAATTTTGTTGGTTGCAAGGTCACATTAAAGGTGTAAAAATACCTGACATGGTTAATCTTGATTTCTGGCTTTACATAACAAGCACCTGCAATTTCGATAAGGGTGTGTAGACTTTTTAAATCCACTGTACTTGAAAAATCTATTTGGGTTATCTCGGTCTAAAGCTGTACTACCCATCGCTACCTCCTACTATAAAATGTTACTAATATGCTCCTCACGCTAGCAGAGTTTCAGGGTCTTCTCCATGCAGCTGTTTTTTTTTCCCTGGAAGTCCACTGGTTCTTCAATACAGAACCAGAAAATAAATTCAGTTTCCCAGTTTAAAAAGGGGGTGTGAGTGGGAGGACCAATTAGAAGCCATAGTCTCTTAATTGCAGCTTCTTGGTCCTCCCGTTCACAAGTCCTCTTCGACGAAACAGAGGAGTCCCAGGATAAACAGCTGCATATAGAAGCTCTCTGGGCTCAAACTAGGATGAGGAGCACATTCATATTATTTTACAGTAGGTGGCAGTGCATCTATAAAGAGACTAATTTTAACATCCTAACATATATATATTTTTTTCTGTTTCAGTATTCCTCAGTTACATATGTGTTGTTCTCCTGATGTTGACGTTGCTGATATTTTGGTTAGCTCCAGTTTACGGAAAGAAAAATATCATGGTTTACATTGGGGTGTGCTCCCTGTTAGGGACATTCACTGTGCCCTGCACCAAAGGCATTGGCCTTGTTGCTCAAGATGCCTTCACCAACAATCCAAGCAACAAGGGTGCAGCTTATCTTTTCATGTGCCTCCTTGCAGTATTGGGATGCAGCATCCTCATCCAGTTTCGATATATTAACAAGGCTTTAGAAGACTATGACTCATGTATATTTAGCGCACTCTATTACGTGATCTTCACAACTTCAGTCCTACTCGCAACAGCAATACTGTTTCAAGAGTGGACCAAAGTAGGAGCAGTGGACTTCTTGGCTATATTGTGTGGTTTCATCACTGTCTCCACTGGAGTCATTTTAATCCAGATGTTTAAAGAGTTTAACATAAGCTTTCGGGAGCTGAACAAGACACAGGAGAAGAAAGAGTGAAATGACCAGCCTTTATAGATGACAAAAAGGCTATTCCATGTCAAAACAGCCTAGCTCACCCTAACCCTTACCTGCTCTGTATGTATATGTGTGTGTATAAATATATTTATATTCACTTTTTGGAATTATTAGAGAGGCCACTATTAATCGGAACTGATAAGCAGGGACCAAAGTTCACTTTCAAACCAGGATACATTGAACATTATAGCAACATTAATGTTTGATCCAGTAACTCGATTGTAAGCTAAAACAGCAATGTTTCTATATGACAAACATGTGGCTAAAATGGTAGCTATGGATTAGTCATGAAGCAAACCCTATCCAACACCTGCTCCACATTGTGGGTCATTTTTCAAACTGATTTTATTGTTATTTTGTAGCACCAATGAAGCAATAGTATAATGTTAGCAGTGAGGTTGACTTGAATTTATTTTAGAACTTTCACTCTCTAAAAACCAATAAGCCTAAATATATCATTTTTTATTTATTGGGGATTAGGTAGCAAATGGCTCATTGACATGGAATGGCCAATATGTATATAATTTGTAATTATAAACTTCACATGCCTATTGTGGTATATATATAATATGGCATATGATTCAGTTTTAGAGGAATGGTATTCACACTAATATCTTTCGGATATGCTCTGTTTGCACTCAGGTAACACATCTAAGGCTGCTCTGTATTAACTTAACTAAGACACTTTTCATTGTTTTCACTTATTAAAATGTGGTATTGTAATAAATTATTGTGGAAGAGAATGGAAAGCTGTGAATACTTAAAGAGAACAGAAGTAACTGATAATTGTATTATACTGTGGCTTACCCAGAAATTATAAATTACTTTTTTAATTAATACTGTCTATTTCAGTATCGCATGTAAACAGAAAGTTTTACATGAAAGTACCGTAGTATAGGAAGGCACATTCAATAAATAACTTATTTGTGTGTAATGCTTAATTGTATTACATATTCTGTAAAAGATAATGGTTCTAGAGGGAATTGCCACCATTAGCCATTCCATCTTATCAATAGGGTTAATCTTTAAGAACATCCTGGCATGTTATCAAATACCTAATCATCTAATATAATAAAACCCTTTACTGCTACTGCTATGTATTGCAATACCGCATTAACCTCATAGAGCTTAGAGCATGTTTGTACCCTACCACCAATATAGTTCTCTTCCCACAAATATAAAATTGTAAAAAATTGTGAAGGCATTGGAAAATTACATGGTAGTGCCGAGGAGAGTCGTCATACCAAGGACAGGGTTGTTTAGAAGATCTACTGAATACCATCTAAGTTCAGCTGCTGGACCCATTGACTTCAACTCTCATTGCTGTTGCCGTCTTTGTTGCTGCTTTAATTGTCTCCGCTGCCTCTTTGGAGGCAGCAGCTGAGCATGAGGAACAACTGTCCTGGGTCTGTTAGCAGCATTGAACATGATATTTAAAAATAACTTCAGCCACACAGCTACTCCCAAGTTGGCGGATGGCCCTAAGAGTGCTTGTGCAGCACGAAGGCAAAGTCCTCCTATTGGGGACAGAAAAGTAAGGAGATTTGATTGGGATAAATGGTGAACAACCGCTAATGGTTGACAGTAACTGACTGTTTTAAGATTTCTACAATGGGTAGTATTGTTTAATTTCTTCAGCTTCCACCATTTCTCCTCATTCCCACCATGATGTACCAGCAGCTGCTATTGTTATTTTTCCATTTTATGTATCAGTTGTTCCCCACACCTCTTAGATTGTAAGCTCATTTGGGCAGTTGCTCTTTACTTATGTTTTCAGTTTTATGTAATTTGTGTTATGAAGCCCTCAATGCACATTGCTGCAGATATTTTTGGCACTTTAGAAATAAAAGATAAAGATAATAAATATAGAGAATAAAATATAGTGTTATTGTATAGAGAAATGTGAATATATTTTTCATATACTTCCAATTGTTAAGTAAAAATGTAGCATTCTGAATTAGTGATTTCTACCTGGAGCCAATTTTGCGTAATCGCTGTAAATGATACATAAGAAAAGAAGTACTCTTAACTGTAGTTATAGGGAAACATTGGACAGATCAGTTAAAGGGAACAAACCACAAAATAAACAAGAACACAGCAAAAAATATATATGGATGCAGGGCCAGCTGAAAATTAGGACCAATGAGGCAATCACCTTTGGCCCTGTAGAAGACTTTGGTTATTTGAAAAAAGAAAAGTATGCTCAAGACAATACAGCCAGCACTGCAATGAATATGTGAAGGGAAACAGGAATGTTTTTCCAAACTGTGTTGTAATGAATATGATTTAATTCCCTTTGCATGCTTCCTGTTGATCATGGATCTCCCTTTTTGTTTGATCCATTATATTCCTTGTAGAAGATACTTGAATGCATATTATCTGTTGCATTGTATTTGAGTTACACTTTATGAAGAGATATACTTGAAAAAAATATTTGCATGTTTTACATATATAAACAGGGTTAGACCTTACTGAATAGTAAATACCCATTTGGAAGGGAGAGTGGTGAAGCGTGCTGAATATAACTCACCAGTAAGAGGTAAACCTGCTTTGATGGTTTATTTGTAAAGATAACATGTAGACAGAATGCATTTGCTTAACCTGCTTGCTCTAGATATTAAACCAACCCACAATTTTTACAGTGGGTTTTTTTTGTGACGAGCCACAAACAATTTTGCTTTGTCTCTAATCCCATTATATTTTCACTTCTAAGGATATGCTTTTTTTGTGTGATTCACATTTAATTTTTTGTTAATGGTTTTAAATATCATTTTATTTGGGTTATACTGGCAAAATTAGATAAAAATGAAAATTAGTAGTAGGCTTTCCATTAATTCTAACCTTTATTGTTATTACAAAATGATTATATTCTAAGGACGTAGCCTTTAAAAGTATTGCTATTTATATCATGTTGGCACCACCTCCCCAGTCACCTGGTTATAGTAATAGCTTTAATAGTTCTGATATACTTTAAGGGCCTCAAATTTAGAGTTTGGTTCAGGTCCCCTATTTTGCGGAGACGATCCTGCATGAATTTGATGTTTTAACTTTCTTTTAAATTACATTTTCGAACAAAGATTTTTCATATACTTTTACTGGAAGTTTATTTCGTTAGCACATGTTACTATATATTAATGTACATGCTATTGTTTAATCAGAATAATGTATTGTTTTTGCAAATGTATTTGAGACAACTATGCCTTTTAATTTTGTTTTATTCTATTGCCCTCTATAAAAGTATTATTTGTACAATAAAGATAATATTTGGAAAATAAGACAGACCGTTGTTTTCACACTTATACCTGGAGTGTTTTAGGGGCTTCAGATATGCTAAAAAAAAAAAAAAGCAGTTCTGGACAAACCCTTTAGCTTAGCTTTGTTTTAGTGTGTTAATAAATCAAACTTGAGCATATACAATAATTAAAAGGACCTGTCAATTCAATCAGAGGCTCCAGTCGGTGGTAGTCAGCATATCGATGCTGAATATCCCGACATTACTTACCCCGACATGAGGAATCTGTATTGATATGCCGTACCCCACCCGCTCCAGTACTTGGGCAGTTGGTATGCTAAACAGGCTGTTAACATGTTCCCTGCATTGGAACGCTAGACCAGTGAAAAGTGCTGGCAGGGGACTGAAGGAGGGTCCCTGAGTGTTGTAGGTTTTGTATTTCACTTATTCACTTAAGTTTTGTTAGTTGCAGGGTCATGTTAAAGGTGACATGATCTATCTAGATTTCAGGCTTTACATCACAAGCAGCTGCAATTTCAATAAGGGGTTATAGACTTATTATATACACTGTATGTGGTCTTTTTCAGGGGTTAAATGTGTCAAATAAATTCAAAGGATCTATTTTGCAAATATAACCCTATGCTATCTGTAACCATCTGTGATATGCACTATCTCTTAGAGTGTATCAAGTACTTACCTTTCCTGATCAGTTTTACTTCCAGTACCTGATCAGATGTTGATCAGGATTTGTGGTCGCTGTGGTCACAACACTCTGCTACATAGACAATTAGGTGTAAAACTGTCTTATTATCTATTAAAAATAAATGCAATATGTATGTATATTTTCAGTGTAGCCTGGCAGAGTTGCTAGGTCATTTATTTAAAATGAGACACATTTGAATACACGCACACACACACTGCAAAGCTTCATTGCCTACTACAAATACATACATCCCAACAGTCCACAGTTAAGCAGACTACCCTGTCATACTGTGAGTTGGCACATTTGTTCTGTGCAATTCAAGGGTGTTTTTATGGAGGAAAGAAATGTTTGTGGCTGCCTAGTGCTTGGAAAGTGCATTACACATTTTTTTTTGTCCACTACCCTTTCATCAAACATTTTGCACTTGTCAGAGCAAACCCTGAGGTTATTGTATTATGTCTATAATTTATTTATTTTTCCTTGTATCTGAATTTTCTCATTGCTATCTTAATGTGTTAATACTTCTTTCACCATCTGCTTTACTCTGGACATGACTACTCTAAATTCTCTCTAACATAACTTTCACCTCTGTCCAGTGCTCTCTTTCCTGTTTATCTGTCATAGTGTAAGGTGCCCTTTGTACACCTTATATACAATAAGGTACATTCCAGCAGTCCTTTGTGCACAGCATGGTGCAATAGAGTAGATCTCAGTACTCCTGTATATAAATGTCACATACATACACTCAGCACATGTGACTGGCAGGCATCAGTAAGAGACTACTCAATCCCACTCTTCTTTCTCATGGAAAGTTGCAAAATTGAGTAGAAACGAAAAAACAGCCCACACACCTTAACTTAAGCTGTCACCACTAAGATTTTAGATGATAAAAACTCGGTTATTTATAAATCTGCAAGCAGTTAAAAACAAAAAAGTAGAAATAACAAAAAAATATAAATCACCAATTTTGTTTGTTCCTTCAGACCCAAGGGCAAGAAGCAGAACTGCTATTATACTTCTAAATTAGACAGTTTGTCCATTTGTTTTCCCTTGTTTTAAAAAACGGCGCGCTCAATTCATGGGTTCATAAACATGGAGAACATGTAGCTGACATTATATCAGTTATTTACAATAATGGCAGTGTTATATACTGATCACAATTATTACATTAATGGTGCTATTCTATTAACCCAAAAGGGGTAAATTAAGTATCTTATGCCTGGTCATATTGATTGATCAATTCCTGATGCAGTAAGAGAGATCTTTTGTGCCCTACATCCTTTGACATGTGATACCATCAAAATTCTTGGTTGGGGTGTATAATCAAACAAATTATGATATATTGTGACACAGGCATGATTCAGGTGATGCACACACGAACACCTTATTGTTTTTTACTATGGTTTTGTTGTCCGGATGGTAAATTGACAACATAGCATTCCACGCTCTTTCTTATGACCCTAACGCTAGATAGACAGAGACCAGCTCCCTAGCCACCGTTCACTATCTGGCATTGGTCGCAACTGAGCAATGAAACAGACAGATTTAAATATTTTTCACTCCTCCCACAGCCCTAACTTGATGAACAGAGGACATTCCCGCATTGCCTTTAAAAGGGAGTTTTTTTTGCAGGTGCTCTGTTTTGATTGCAGACACATCCTGTCAGACTCCTGCTTGCTGTGGAAAATCTGTTTTTTTAAACCACTTCAAAACATCTAAGTTGAATTAAACTCTTTACTATTATTTTACCACACATATGTCCACCACCTTTATTCCTTTAACCTAGGTGAACTTTGGTACAAATTAATAACTCTATTTGCAGTCGTTCTCTGCAGATCGCCACCTAAATACCTATTTCCTCTTTTAGAAGCCTGTGCCAAACACCTCCCTTTGTCAATATGTATACACACACATATACCAGACGTCCCTGATCTCAGATGCCCATCTTAAATATAGTTTTGTGGCAGATGGGGTGTGGTCGGCAGAGAGCAAGACCAAGCCTGCAACCGTAGAAGTGAGGTGAGAAACCCTAAGTGGCAGAGTTTTACAAAAGTGACGGAATCAGTATCTGCGAATCAAAGGTTTGGGGTTCCTGCAGAGAAATGAGAATGTGTACAAGGGACCCGAAAAAGATGTCCGGCTGCGCCCATTTTTGGGTACCCAAACATCAAGACTTTTCCTGCACAACTCTATGGGGTGCGAAGAAAAATCTGTGATGTTACATGACCTTCATGACTTTCCGGAGGCACTCCACAGGGAATTGAATTCCCCCTATGGTTCCAGTGATGGTGGGAGTTCAGATGCTAATATGCCTATTGGCACTAAACTGTTACCTAGGAACTGTGCAGGAGGAGATAGGAGGTGGACTTTATTCTATTGTAACTAAACTACTTGTCTGCAACAAAGATCTGTGCTAGAATGAGAAGGATACATTTTAATAAAGTTCTCTTTATTTGTTACGTGATAGTTGGTATGGTGCTCATTCTTTGTGTCAACTGTAATTGGATTGTGCAACTATGTCAGTGACTGCTCCACATTCAACATACACTTGTTACTAAAGCTACATGGGCAGTGGCACCTGTCTGGTTCGGTGGTAGTCATTTTCACGGTGAATACCACACCGACAAGAATGTGAGCGATGTAAAAATAACGATTACAGGGATTGACGGTCAGTATACATCTACATACCTTAATACAGATGTGCAGCATTTGCGACAGGTCTTATAGACGTCATATGTCATTTGCGAATGAAGACGCCTCTTAAATGATTTGTGGCGCAGGGTCTACCCATTGCCGCCTTAAAAGTGGCAATCACACTGTCAGCAGTAGGATTGACGTGCTTAACAGTCGCCGACTTTTCTTCATTCGCAATTGACGGCTATAAGACCTGTCGCAAATGCTATACATCTATATTAAGGTATGTAGATGTATACTGACCGTCGCAATCCTGGTAATCGTTATTTTTAGGTCGCTCACATTCTTGTCGGTGTGGTAGTCATCGGGTATGCATACCCCACTTGTCCGGTTAACTACCCACTGTATCCTGGGAGAAGGAAGACTGAGCTAGACCTGCAAGACAAGAATGAGGATCTCTAGAGGTAGGTGTGTGTGAGATTGTATGAGAGTATGCTCCTGCATCACTCCACTGACTCACTGGTCTACATATCAATAATATAAATTTAGCCATACCAGCTTTCTCTCAAGCACTCTATCCCAAATACAAATATATATTATTACTTTTTTTTTTTTTATCTCTAACCATCCTTTGCATGTGACATATTTCAGTACTAACTGTAACCAACACAACTAAGTTGATATTACAAACAACAACAAGGGTATTGTGACATATCGTTATAGCTGGAGATGTCATAAGACACCAGTCGCTGCATAAGAGTAGGAACTAGACTGCAAGAATGTATATATGAGACATTGAAGAGTTCACTGTATGGAAGTGACAGCAGAATAAGTTATGAATAAGTTAATAACACTGATGTTTGCTATATCTCATTACATTTAGCCAGATTAATCTTATTCTAGCGCTAAAAAAAACTATCCCATGCACATGCTGTCAATATCATGTAGGATGTATTATGGCAGCTGTTTGGGGGGGGGGTTTGTTGTATGTTTTTTAATCCAGACATTGTGTAGAAATAACATCTGCAGGTACTTGCCATACCCAACACAACATCCATTCAGGTAGACATCTATTATATTATATAACTTACATGTAAGTAGAACAGACTTCCTCCAGCACTCTTACAGGGGAATTCGATTACTAAGTCCTATCGAAGCTTCGTGTGATGAGAATCAGTGGGATGTTCAGCAAGTACAACATTGCTGATTTATGCTTAGAAAAGTAAGACTAGCACTTAAACACAGCATTAAGAGAACTGACATAACTGTAAAGCATAGCAGGCAGAAACATACATTTCTATTGCTTGAAAGATTTAAAATGTCACACAAGCAGGCATCACTGCCCTCACCTGGACTGACCATTTGGTTGTATTCTTCCTTCTAGATCTCCTTAAACCGCTTCCAAAACGTAGTAGATGGCGCCTAGGTGACTCAATCTTGCTTAACCAATCCACCTGTCTTAACATTAAGACCTTCATTACTGATTACTTTCTGGACAACTCAACCCCTGATGTGGCCCCGGGAATTATCTGAGAGGCCCATAGAGCTACTATTCGAGGTCAATTAATTAGTCAGTCCATGGCCATAAAAAAAAAAGTGGAGGAGTTGTCCTCTCTGGAACATAAACTAACCTCGCTTCTCACCCAGCACCAAACCCACCATGATCTGGCCCTGCTCTCTCAGATAGACTCGCTGAAAGGCCACCTAAACACCCTCCTTTCCCGTAGAGCGGCCACCACTTTGCAACGTTATTATGATAAAGCAGACTCTGCACTGGCTAGAATACTCTGGAAAAAATTAGTCCTGAACCATATTGATAGGAACTTTTATTCTTCTCTCTACAATCTTCCTGCGTCTCCTCCTCGTGGAGACCTCCCAGTTCCTACCTTGACTGACTACCTCTCATCCACTCCTCTTCTTAAAAGCACCTTAGCACAGCAGTCTTCAGTGAACACAGATATCACCCTGTCTGAGGTCCTTGTGGCCATTAAGTCTTTGAAGTCTTCTAAGGCTCCGGTCCTGATGGCCTCACCCCTCAGTATTGCAAAAAAATTGAAGTGGGTCCTCAGTCCCCATCTAACAAAATTCTTTAATGAAGTGCTTGACGGGGCTTCCTTTGATTCTGCCACCAGTAGGGCTAACATAATTGTTATCCCGAAACCAGGGAAAGACCACTTTCTTTGCGCCAGCTATAGACCTATTTCGTTACTCAATATCGATCTGAAGTTATATGCAAAAATTTTGGCCACCAGGTTGAACTCGCTCCTCCCTATACTCATCCATCCTGACCAGGTGGGTATCATCCCCGTGCGTCAAGCCCCTGATAATACTAGAAGGGTCATCGATTTGATACATACGATTCATAACAATAACCTTCCTTCTCTTCTCATGGCGCTCGACCGCATCTCCTGGTCATTCATGGAGGGGGTGCTCGGAACGATGGGATTCACAGGCAGATTTTTGAAAGGCATCTTGGCCCTTTATCGTTCTCCCTCGGTACCCTTCCCTATATTGAATGGTACTATTAGACGCCGTCCCCGCGCCTCTTCGCTAGCCGGGGATGGACGTCTGATCTCCACGGAGCGCCCAGTTGCTAAGCAACGTGGACGCTCCTTCCGGCGGTGCAGGACGCATGCGCGCCCATTGCCATAGCAAAGGGACGCGCATTTGGGCTTCCTTTCGGCGCTCAGCGCCTCTAACCGCTGAACCACTGCCCACCAATGAGGATTGAGCACTTCCTATATATAGCCTGCTCTGACACCACTAGGGTGCCAGAGCAACTAGTTTCTTTATAGATCTAGCCTCCAGCGTTTACATACATTATATTCTGATTGTTCCCAGTGTACCGACCCGGCTCTCCCTGACTCTGATTTGAATTCTCCCTTGGCTCAGCACTATACTCTCCGGATTGACCTTGGCTTGTTTGACTACTCTTTGCTTCCTGATTTGGTACTTCATCTGCCCGCACGGTTCCAGACCTCTGCTAGTATGACCACGATTAACACCATCATCTCGCAGGTAGCTTCCTGGGAGGGCCGCGACCTGCACGCCGTTTGCCGCAAAATCCAAACTTCCTTGCGGAGGTCCCTGGTGAAGACCGGCGGCATGTTAGACTCCGTGTCTCCTTGTGTAGCAGTGCCAATACCCGCAGGTGCCGCAATCTTACCTCGTGACAGGTATACATCAGGGCTGCCCCCTCTCCACACTTATTATAGAGCCTCTAGCAACCAGGATCCGAGCCAACCTGGATATAGCGGGTAAACCTGTTTGCCCCTCTACCCATAAAATCACGCTCCTTGCTGATAATGTCCTACTGTCCATCACTCATCCTATCACTTCTATACTCCCCCTGTTGGGCGAACTAGACCTATATAGCCACTTTTTGAGTTACAAGATCAACTCGGACAAGACTGTGGTTTTAGGGCTAGATTTACTAAGCTGCGGGTTTGAAAAAGTGGGGATGTTGCCTATAGCAACCAATCAGATTCTAGCTTTCATTTATTTAGTGCTTTCTACAAAATGACAGCTAGAATCTGATTGGTTGCTATAGACAACATCCCCACTTTTTCAAACCCGCAGCTTAGTAAATCTAGCCCATAGAATTTAATGTTCCTAACTCTGACAAGATACTCCTGGAGCGTTCCTTTTCATTTCAATGGCGTCTCTCAAAAATTAAGTATTTGGTGGTCTTTATTACTGACACTTTCTTCAAGCAAATTTACCAGACTTCTTAACCAAATAAAGCTAGATCTCACTGCTTGGTCACACCTTTATATATCTTGGATTGGCCACATTAATGCCAATAAAATAAATATCCTCCCCAGATTGCGTTATTATTTCCAGACTCTTCCCATCCGTATCCCACCCTACGTTTTTAAATTCCTCCAATTTCACGTTTCAAAATTAGGTTGGGCAAATGGCCACTGGTACTACTTAAAGTTCTTCAGAGATCCCCACTAGGAGGGGTCCTAGGGATTCCTGATTTTCACCTTTACTACCTTTCTGCCCAACTCGCTCAATGTGTTCTATGGTGTGGCTCAACAGATTCAAGAGTATGGTCTAAACTTGAGGCTGAGGGTCTGGGACTCTCTTCTCTACTGTGGCTCCCAAGGTCCTGTCGCCCAAAACGTTTTTAAGTCCACTCAGTCATCGCCCCCATTCCTTATCCATTTGGGACTCCTCAAAAATACGGCGTCTCGCCTCATCCCTCTCCTGTGATATCGTTATTTAACTCCCCAGATTTTTCCCTGGGACTTCTCCCTAACTAATTTCAACCATGGCACTGGCGGGGAGTCAGATATCTTAATCACCTAACGTCTTCCACTATTTTTCCTTAATTTTCTGACATCCAATATCGCTTTCATATTCCCTCAAAACACTTCTATCAATTTCTACAACTATTCCATTTCCATAATACAGTCAAAGACCACCTCTCCTCCTGCCCTCTCTCTACCTTTGAATCCCTCTGTCTACGTCACTCTTCAACAAATGGTCTTATCTGTACACTGTACTATTCTTTGGGCCTTCGGGGCCCTCACGAACTAGACTGGGAACAGGACCTTGGTGAGGTGTTACTAGATGAAGAATGGTCTGAGATCCATGAGAAGGCTGCCTCCAGTTCTATTTGTGTTAGAATTAGGGGGAATATCTATAAGGTGCTATACGAAAGGTATTATGTGGTGTCGCAACGTTGTAGAATCCTCCCTGACTCTTATGATCGGTGCTGGCAGGGGTGCTCCCACGAGGGCACATGCCTTCATATCTGGTTGGCATACCCAAACCTGACAAGCTTTTGGACTGAGATCAAACAATTGATCCAATCAATTTCTCAGGTGGATATCCCCCATGAGCCCACATTTTTTCTTCTTCCTCTGGGTGCCCCCTCGGCAACCTGCCATCAGAATAAACTAACTAGACACATTCTCTCGGCGGCTACATGCCAAATAGTAGCGGACTGGTGGCAGCAGTCTCCCCCCTCCCTGAAGACCATAGTTAATAGAGTTTGGCAGACCCAGCGAATGGAGTATATGACCGGTATTATCCGCAACTCCCCCAGAGCCTTCACCAAGGTTTGGGACCCGTGGCTTTCCTTTTTCCAGGCTTGCTCACCTTTCACATAACTAAGTATTACTAACTCTCCCTCCTCCCCAGCTCTTTACGTCCCTAACATTGGATCTAGCCACTTCTTCTCTTTACCACTACCCTTTATCTCCTCTCCCTCTATATCCTATTCATTCTCTCCCTTTTTGTTCGTTTCTTCCCTCTGTATGGAAATCTCTTAGTCACTCTCCCTTTTCATCTATAAATGTATGGTTGATGTGTTGAGTTCTATCTCTACGCTGGTGGTAGACCCTGTTTACTTACCTTGTTATTTTAAATTTGCGTACTCATAATGTCAATTGTAAACTATTTCACGTGACCTTAAAAAAGAAAACGTTTTTAAAAAAAAATAATTGTGATACATCTTGGAATCCCTCTGTATTGTTATTCAATTCATACAAATTGAAGGTGACGGGTGTGTTGAGAACCTCTGTATGATATATTCTAGTATTTGGAAGAAAATCTAGCTCTACAACTCAACTATGTGTTCTGTGTTGTCTCACTGGCACCTTTTTCACAGTAAATTGTTTGTTTGTTTATTCTCAACATAAGCTAAACACTGGCTGCATTTGACTATTACATCAGGGCCTGCCCTGACCTAGTAGAATATAGGAACTGCAGATGTAGATTATTACTCTCTACCAATACAGCATCAACATATAATGTAACCCTTTTAGAGATAGTGTTTATTCATTCACATCCGTTCCTGCCCCAGTAGAGCTTATCCTACCACAGACACATTACCATCAATTTAATTAAAACCTACTGCAACCTGTTTGCTCATGTGGGTGGTAACAGTGTATAAGCTTAACTCCTACCTTGTAATACCCCTGGGTCAAACATCTCCACCTCGGAATCCTGTGGGTTAAAGTTAGAGAACAGTTAGGGGCAGGGGGGTATCTGCCCCTCAGACGGGTCCCATAGTGGGCTACCTTGGGCTGGGCCACCTGCATTTTTTTTCCTTGCTTCCAGAAATAAGCTTCTTACAATGGAAACAGGTAGGGATCCTGCGTGCCAGCCAACCAGTGTCCTCATCCGGTGTGGCCTCGTTTGGTGATATTCAAACTAAGTGGCAATTGCCAAACTCAAGACTTTTGGCGCTGTCACAATTGAAACTTTTTGGTAGGGTGCTCACAATTTTTGAATCAATATGCAAGTCCCTGCATGCCCTTCACACTTATTATCCCAGATTTATAAATTGCTAATGGAAAATCTGTTTAAATCTCCCTTGAAATTACAGAGGAATTGGGAACGAAATTTAGATGGGGCAATTGAGGAAAATGACGGGTTAAATATCTTCTATGCCGCCCAAGCATTCTCAACAAATGTATTGGTTCTAGAAACTCAATATAAAGTTTTGACTAGATGGTATCGCTGTAAAAGTCTTCTGGCTCAAATCTATCCTGGGGTTCCTAACTTATGTTGGAGGTGTGTTGTATCGGTGGGTACCGATACACAACATATCTGGTGGCAATGCTCTAAATTACGTGACTTTTGGTGCAGTGTTTTTTGCTCACACTAAAACTGTATTAGGAGGAGTAATCCCAGACTCTCCATCTTTTTGGCTCTCACAAAAGACCGCAATCCCAATTTCCCAATACAAAAAATCTCTTCTAATTAAGCTCAATTTAAGGATTTATTCTAAAAATTCCAAATCCAAAACCAAAACACACAAGGGTGGTTTTGCCAAAACCCGAAGCTAATCTAGATCCAAAACCACTTCACGGGGGTCAGTGAGCATCTCTGATTTAAACACCTTTCAAAATTCTACAATATGCATTTTACATGCATGTCAAACATCAATGGGTCACACATGATTATCACTGATGATCTTTAGCATTTTATTACAGAATATAGCTGACAACCTAATTCCTTTTCACGGTACAATAATACTTGGTTTATATTTTTCACACCAATTTTTCAATTGTAATAACATGGACTGACTTTAACTGGTGTTGTTTTTAACACTATAATTACCTTAGCCCATATGACTGCAGTTGGAAACAAATGTGAAAAGCAGAATAAAAGTACTAACAGCACACGCATCCGGTTGGCCTTACACATAAATGAAATATTGAACTTGACCATGACAGCTCTTTCACTCCCCTTATTAACTGACCGACTGACATCTTTGTCCGTTTGATAAAGTTTGTTGAATTACGCTCTCACGTGTCCTTGCTCGTGACACTGCTCCCCTCCAGCGGTTGCGGAAGCAGGAAACTGGCAGAGTGACGTCACGCCTGGGCACAGTGTGGATGAGATCCATGGAGAGAGCGACTCCCGGGACAGTGTGGCGAGTGAGGGGCGGTCCGCGGCTAGTGAGCAGGTAATAAGCTGTCATGTGTCACTTCATCTATGTCAGGTGACAGGGATGATCGGGTTCTGCATGTCAATGACAAAGACAAAGTTTGAGCCTAAATCCTCTCTGTTAATTGTCCATACCCAACCCCAGTTATATATATATATATATATATATATATATATATATATATATATATTATTAATACTTTCAAATGTAATGATATATTTCAATGTAAGAATTTATCTCGTGTACAATTAAACAAAATGCACAATGCCACCACTATAATTCTTTGTTAGTATATCTATTCTTCTGAGTAGCATTAATCAATTCTACCTGTAGTAATATTTCTGCAGTCCGGGGAGGCCTCTATTAATTAGTCATCTGCTTTGAGCTGGCAGTCCCAGGAGGTGAGGCTGCACCTTTGAGATCTGCTTCCTTGTAATTAGTCACTGTGTTACAAGAGGAGTCAGCATGTTGTTGTCTGGTTGCATCTTGATAACATATGTGAATGTGATGCCTGCCTGAATTATTAAAGCATTGATGCTGCTGTTCTCTTCTGTATGTCTTTTTTTCCATTAACATTTGTTTAAAATGTCCCTGCTGGTGAGACTCAGAATGCAGAGAAATCTACACATTTCCACGCATTTATAGGTAGTGTTAAAGTATCACAGTGTGGCATTTTACACAATCAGAATGTCCGAACATTGTTTAACACAGATAAGTTATGTGTATTTAAATGATAACATCACTGTAGTGACTACTGCTGTTGGGCTTCTTGCAGGTGCAGTGTAGAAAGGTCCCTGATGGTAAGTAGTAGTGTGTAATTACAATTTTACATTTACATATGGATACAGGAAAATAAGATGAAAAGTAGTGTAAATACTGATCAATGGTGATTTAGTCCTTGGTCAATGCAAAAGCACTACCTATTATTAAAAATTGTAATAATAATAATAATAATAATATTATAAACACTTATTTATATAGACAACAAAGAACAATAGCCATCACTACTTTTTATTTAAAATATGTTAAGATCTGATGAGCTCCTGAAACTTTTTATATATTTATTTAACAATGTTAATTAGTAATTCCTTTTATAGAACTATTTGTGTGTTGGGTTTAGTGGTCATTTAATAATATAGTATTTAAAATAAAAGACTCACAGCAACGCATTTTTCTGTATCCTGACATGTATTATGTTTTAGGTGTGTGTGTGTGTGTGTGTGTGTGTGTGTGTGTGTGTCACTGAAGCCAGATTACTATTTGATTCTTCTGTTTTCTGTTCTTTAACAGAATAGTAGTTATTTTGTTTCATGTTCCATAGAGGTCGTGTAAACATGTATATTCTTACATTTGTGTAGGTGATTGATGAGACCAATTACATATTTGTATCATAGTATGTGCTGTCATTGTTATTATCTAAACTCAGAGGGATAATGTTTGCTGTAATGATTCTGTATTTTACCTGTATTTTATTATCTATAATACTATTGGATATTGAAATATGAAGATGGATGTATAAACCTGCTCCAGTAACAGTTTAGTTCTTTTTAGTCAGTTACTTGTTATACTTTTGTTTGGGGAGGTTTGCATTACCTTATATGCGACAAGTCTTTTATTTTAATTATCATTTGTCTGCAAGAAGAATTGTAAGAGCTTCTAATATTTCTGGGGCAGTTGTATTCACTTGCTTTTGCTAATATCATATTGTGATCTGAAATTCATCCACAAAACTATTGTTGAACTAAGGCTCCTGTGTGAGGCTCCTGAACAATTTGTTGTCCACAACTATTTTAAACCATTGTGTCTTTTAAAACATCTCTGTTTACACAGCACACTACATTATATTGTGCAATATATATTTAATTATAAGGAATCTTGTTCAGAATGTCTGCTGCCAAGTGCTTATTGGAGCGTATTGACCATGATGTGTTATGTGATGTTTATACATCCATGTCTACGTTTTTGTGCCACAGATCATTTTCTTATATTTCTACTTTGTGATAAGGCAGCTGAAATACAAAGCATCAGGAGTCCTACAGCATTTAATGCTTCTAGTTTAGTTTTTTTCTTTATAAGAATATTTAACAAATATAAGACTATAACAAACTGTATACATTGTAAAATCATCGTGCATAAAGTCTTAGCCAGCAAGATTATGAGTGTTAGAAGCACAGATAACCGCTTTGTTCTGATGTGTATATTCTGGTAGTGATACTCTCTCTCTTTACTTTTCACAGCAATGTTAGGTGCACCTTGTACATATATGCAATGTCATCTCCGTAACAGATTAGTTATTCCTGCAGTCATTGCTTCTCCCATGGATTTCTCAACATTTATTGCCTGTGTATTCATCAGCCTGTAGCATTTACCTTTAGTGCACATGAAGCTTTCAATATATCTGCTTGCTTGGAGCTTATTGTCTTTTTGTCACCTCAAAAAGCAGAATAAGCATTGTGTTTCATGACATATTGATCTGTATTACTTAAGGGTTTTCATCATTGGGATGGTATTTTTTCTTCCTGAAAAGCATAAATAATGTTTTGTTTTTTTATTTATTATTATTCTTATTTGCAGACATAATATTGAATTCCTCACAAGAAGTTTCTTTGCCCTAATATCAATGTATCTTGGTCACCAATGTGGTTAGGTTAATAACACTTCAAGATGAGCAAAGACAAAGGAAAATTTGACTTTTATATTGGGCTCATACTGGCGATTAGCTCAAGCCTTTTCATTGGTGGCAGCTTCATCTTGAAAAAGAAAGGGCTTCTCCGTCTGGCAAGAAAGGGCTCCATGAGAGCAGGTATACATTAGGTGCTATGCTGAACACTGTTTCTGATTGGACAGTTCTGCCTCTTCTGTACTATATCTGTGGAAATAAATCACAATATTACATATTTGATGTTATTATTACTTGCTTTTGATGCCATTCATTTTAAGTTTAGCTAAAACTAAAGGTGAGGGATCTTTAGTGTTTGTGTGCTTGCATGAAAAAGCTATATATATGTACATACTTTTTTAAAAATAATTTTTAGGTCCATTAAAACACACACACACACACATACTGAAGAGGAAAACAAATGCTAGCATGTGATAGCACATAGTGATTTTTCTGGTGCAGTCACACAAAGCTGCAACAATCTTACTTTAGGTCTTTCTGGTCTATAGACTGTTTCAAGTGTTAAATGGTCCTTCTGACTATACAGTTTCTGTAGTTCAGACAATTAGGCTGACAAAATACAAAGGATGAACTAAACTTATTCTGTAGGAATACATGAGACTGGGATTACAACTGCAGTGCCCTAGTATATTAGCAATGCTCTTTCTACCTGTCATCACAACTATCTAGGTGCAGGGCAAATATTATTAATTGCATTTATGTTGGTTATATTTCACCTGTATGTCAAAGTAAAGTATTTATTCACAAAGAATATTTAGCTTCCATATTGGTAAAGTGTAGCCCAGAATTTGCTGCAGAAGATATGCTATGATATTAAATAGCTAATAAAGCAGCTTGTCAAACTAATTTTATAAGGGTTACACTCATAAGGGCAGATTCAATAAGCCGCGATGTTCGAAGGAACATTGTAGCTGCACATTTTATATGGTAAAAAATAACGCTCTCTTTTGCTTGCGTCTCTATGGGGCGCAAGCAAAGGTGAGCTTTTATTTCACTAACAAAAAAATTGCAGCTTAGTGTCTAGCGGCAGCTCCCGGACACTAAGCAACTTTTTAATTTTTTTTAACAATATCCCACTAGAATGGCTAATTTGTACTACTGCTGAGTTTTATCTCTATCTGTATAATGTCCTAGTATCCATAGGTCACTATGCAGTACCTCACTGCATTGTGAGAAATTAGTTACTATTTTTCAACATTTAAGTAATTATCTTTTGCCTAAACAGTAACTGTATTTTTATGTGCACACTTCTTAATAGTGAAATCCCATCAGTGACCATAGAATTCCCCACAAGGGCCTGTTTACACCTATTCACTGTTAATGCACTTTCTTACAAATGTCTGCAAAACACAATAAAAGTAGGATGAATTGTTTCTTATGGCCTTGTTTCTGTGATTGTGTTCCTAAATTTGAATGCTGCATTTAAAATTCTAGTATGCAATAAGGCCCGTTTCTCCTGTTAATGTGCACAGTAATCAGTAAAGTAGATTGTATTGGGGATAGTGCATGATAAAGTTGTTAAAAAGACATTACTAAGGTCAGAGTTCTCACGTTTTCAACATTTTCCCAGGGCACATGACAGAATAATCCATCAATGTAATATGTTTAAATGTAGTAGATGGCTCACATTAAGCTTTGACAAGTAGATTGTTATGTTTTATGTAGTGGATTTCGAGTTCCTTTGCGTACAGTGAGTTTGATTCTTGCTATTCTGAGCAGAAATTTTATATTACATTAATCCTAATGTTATATCTTTTCCATCTATAGGTCAAGGAGGTCATGCATATCTTAAAGAATGGTTGTGGTGGGCCGGGCTTCTCTCAAGTAGGTATCTAAAGAGAAACAAGAACTATTGTGACCTAGTCTTAGCTCATTAGTCTTCCATTTTTGGGAATAAATGTGACCACATGATAAACAAATAGATTTCTGTTTAATAAAGACTCATTTCAATCTTTATGCTTTTTATTATTCTCATGTCATTGTATTGGCTGTAGCACTTATGCTTTTATTGTATTCTGAACAATGAATTTCTCTTTCAGTGGGAGCTGGTGAAGTTGCAAACTTTGCTGCATATGCCTTTGCACCAGCTACACTTGTGACACCCTTAGGAGCCTTAAGTGTATTAGTCAGGTAATATGTCAAATTCTTTCTTTATAACATACAAGCAATGCTTCTATAAATTAAGTTTTGATTGGGGAGAATTGACTTGTATACGTATGCTAAATGTAGAAATATAACTTGTCTTGTTGAAAACTTAACTTAACATCACAAATGCGTGTGACATCGCTCGTAGCTCTTGTGATCTGTGTCTACACATGACATCAAGTCTGCGCCACCTCTTCAGTCAGTCTCTTCAGTAGGAGACACCAATACGTTGATGTCATGTACAAACGCTAAGATCAGAATTTTTTGATGCACTCCTATTGGTCACGACAGAATGGATGGGAGGACTGCTAGTGATAACAGGACTGAGAGGAGGGCTATTGGTGGCAACAGGAGGGAGGGGAGGACTATTGGCTACAATAAACAAAATCTGTTTTTGTTTTTTAAACATTTGTGATGTCCAGAATTGGAAGAATTGTTATGATGTGGCCTGAACACTTGACTAATTTGTTAGTGTTCCTTAAATATAATGAACAGCAGAATTGTAGGTATAACATACAAGCAATGCAGAATTGTAGGTATAACCATCTAACAAAGTATAACTCCATTATTCCTTTCAATGATTTCATGACCATTTTTTAATCCTTTGCAAGTTTTGTAATAGAATTTGCGCTTGACCTGATCTTAAAATAGTGGATTCAGTACATCCCTAGTTCAGAAGAAAGATACGTATTACACATTATACAGAAAATCTCTCTATATTAATTGTCAGTCAGTGTGTGCAGTAAACAGCTTTTTTTGAAGCACCACCATTTTTTTTTGTTGTCTCTTTAAATAAAACCTATATATGTGTGCTAAAATTCCCACCATTCCCCTACCATACTGCAAATGTTACTTTCTTGCACACAACACAAATAAAGAAAATAAAATGAAGTAAATGCCCCTTTAATAAACCCGTTATAAGTGTTCAGGTGTCGCCATATCAGACATAACATCATTTTGTGCTACTCTATTCAAACTGCTGTAGGTGGCTAGGTCATGTGCAAGGGAGGGGAATGTCGTTGACAGAAAATTGCATATACTCCGCCTCCCCCAAAGATGTAGATGCTGCAGTAAATGTAAATGCTAGATAGAACTTTTAGGACTGAACTCTGTTTGACGCAAACCAAACACAGCACACCACCCAAAACACCATATCTACTGTGAAGCATAGTGATGGCAAATTGGTCAAGATTAAAGGAATTATGGATGCTGCCAAGCACACCCAAATTCTTGATGTAGACCTGTGGCCTTCTGCTAGATATCTGAACATGGGCATGTGGTTCACCTTCCAGCATGACAACAACCTTAAACATTCTGCCAAGAAAACATTGCAGTGACTTAAGGATAGGAAGATGAATGCCCTTGACTAAATTCAATACAAAATCTGTGTATGGACTTGAACAGATCAGTTCATTGACACACTCCACGAAATTAGACTGAACTTGAACAATTCTGCAAGGAAGAATGGCCAAATATTCCCCAACTAGGTGCACAGAGCTGGTAGAGACATATCCAGACAGACTGGTGGCTGTAATTACAGCAAAAACTGTCTCTACAAGGTATTACATCGTGGGACTGGTCACTTTTTCAGCCCTGTTCTAGTTTTTCATAGTCAAGTTCAAACTTATCACATATATGTGATAAGTTTTAACTTTTCTATAAACTATAGACCTTTAGGTTAACACCTGTTGCTGTTTTAAATAAAATATTTGATGTGGACAGACTGCTTATTGCAAGGTACTTGAAAATACTCATTTTAGGTCTAAACTTTGGTCTATACTTGCATATTTACATTTGCATACCATTGCAAAATTGAATACTTATATTTGTTGGACCCAATTTGCATTTATATGGTCTATTTATACTGACCTACATACATACATGTGGCACCAGGAAGTTCAGATTTTGTATAATAAATAAAAGGGTATACGTATATTCAGACTCTTACTCTGTGTCCACGGGTCAGTGGAAGAAAGAGTTAATTTTGAAACCAGGACACCTATCCTTCTCATAATTAGTTTGCCTCGTTTGGTGGGGAACAGCCTGAAATTGTTACATATGAATATTTAAGTGTCATTTTTGTTTAATCCTAAATAAAATGTTACTTGAGACTGCCTCTTTTTGCAACACTGTCTGGTTATTGATTTTATTGACTTGTGTGAGATAGGTCTGTCATGGTGGCAGTTGTATGGAGGATCTGTGCTAGGCTGTGTCTCGCTGCAGGGAAATGCCAGCTCATTTCAGGGTGGAGCTGAGAATATAACTAATGGTGACTGCTATCTGCAATGATCCCCACTGATAACTTATTGGGACTATCTGAGTTAATGTAAAGTGCTGTTATTTTTTGTACTTGCGGTTACACTGGTTATTTTAGTCAGCACATGATGATCTTGCCTATTTTGCTATTGATTTGTTTTGGGGAGACAGAGGGTTAAATAATTACTGAATTCTCTTTACTGTTGTACCAATATTATTCAAGTCTTTGCTAAGGGTATTCTGGCTGCTCTGTCACAAGGCACTTTGTTTGCTCTGTTACTGATTTTCTGACCTCTTGGCGTGAGAGACTCGCACTCCAGCAGGCAGGTGCAGTCATAGTAAAACTCTGGGTTGGGTGGTTAATACAATATAGGTATTAGTAGTCCTTTTGTAATGTGTACAGCATATTGCAGGGTGTTTATAGTTAATGATTTTTAATTTGTATCAAGTCAATATTGGTGTTGCATTGTTATTGGAGACACAGGTGATTATTTTCACATCCAGCTCAAAGCTTGACGTATCTTTACCAAAATAAGTTGGTAAAAGAATAACAATGTAAATCATATTTACACTGGCAATCAACAGCAACAAAATATGTAAAACAAATGGGCTTCTAGGTAATTAGGATTAACCCCTTAATGACCATTATGTCCTAATATAGTAATGTTACTCAAAATAATGTTTTTTGTTTTATTTTTAATAATAATAGTAATATTTCATAATCTTCCCTCGCGAGTTTTATTTTTTTTGGGGTGGGTATGTACATGCATTCGTCTGATATCTCTATAAGCGGGAGGAAGAAAAGCACATGATTGATTCATGTACGGTGTGCTGTAAATGCACACAGGCATGGCACCCATATGCAAAGTCTTTATGGTGTAAGGTGATTTTGACTGATAACTCAAATGTTACATTTCAGTGCCATCCTGTCCTCATACTTCCTAAGCGAGAAGCTAAATCTTCATGGAAAGATCGGATGTTTGCTGAGTATACTGGGATCAACAGTGATGGTCATCCATGCTCCCCAGGAAGAGGAGATTGAAAGTTTAAATGAAATGTCCATCAAGCTAGCTGATCCAGGTAGCATACTGATTCAGCAAAGTGACTATCTGCATTTGAGCCTGGGTGGGAATTGATAATATAAATTAGAAATGACTATATCTGAAGTGTATACAGTTTATTATTTCAATACTGCCCAGAAATCCTGACATAACAGGTAAAGTAGGGGAGATGCGCAGTATACTGCGCACTACTGAGAGCTAATAACAGATGAGGGAGATTAGGCGAAACAGGATATGCACATCTGACCCCTAGTGGAGGAACATGCATTACAGCCTGGGTCTTGCTCCAGTATCCCGTGCATTTTGACATTTTAGCTTGAAGTAAAATTGCTCGTCAACACATAATGACATTGTAAAAATGCAAATTACTAACATTCCTTATATTTAATAAATGTATTATTCTAGGTGCAGGGGGGGTGGACATTTTTTGAAAAGTTTTAGGTTGCTGTTAAATAATATAAGTAACAATGTATTTTTCTTTCTTCTGTAGGTTTTTTAATATTTGCAACGGTAGTGGTCATTGTCTCACTTATCCTGATTTTTGTGGTGGGACCAACTCATGGGCAATCCAATATTTTGGTCTATATCTCAATCTGCTCTGTCATCGGAGCTCTGTCTGTCTCCTGTGTTAAAGGATTAGGAATTGCTATTAAGGGGCTGTTTGCTGGAGAGCCTGTTCTAAGGAATCCATTGTCATGGATCCTAGTAATCAGCCTTGTAGTATGTGTAAGCACTCAGATAAACTATTTAAACAGAGCTTTGGATATATTTAACACCTCTTTAGTGACTCCAATTTACTATGTATTTTTTACCACCTCAGTGCTTACCTGCTCTGCCATTCTATTCAAGGAATGGCAACACATGGCTGCTAATGACATGATTGGCACCTTCAGTGGTTTTATAACAATTATTGTTGGAATATTTTTATTGCACGCCTTCAAAGATGTGTCTCTTAACCTATCTAACCTGCCAGTTTCTCTACGGAAAGATGAACGAGTCGTAAATGGGAGCCTTTCCAACAATATTTACGAGCACCTGAACGGTGATGAAGAGAGTCACCTTTGTGACAGCGAACTACAAATAAATGAGAGCACTGCTTCTCGGCGCAATGGCAGCGTAGCTTCCTTTTGAATGGAAATTCTATTTTCATCACTGGCAGTAGAACCATATGCATGATCCTAAACTCTTCTGATGGATCATTGGGTTAATATTAATAATGAATTGCCTTTGACATTTTACTCAGTAATTTAAATAAAAAACTGGATGCCTTCTAGGTATCTGTGACACCATTTTGCTACTCGATATTCTGGACCAGACACCATTTCAGCATAAAGAATAAACCAGCATTGGGTGTAGAACTTGTACAAAACAAACAAAAGGAAAATAACAAGTAAAACATAAATATCTGAGCCTAATTTAGTTATGAACTATAGCACTGAAAGTATAGTATGTCTATTGAGACCTTTCATAGTGAAAATTATAATAAATACATTCTAAAGGTCCTTGACTCGCTATCTAGGAATAACAGAAATAGGCAACCTGTATCCCTCCGACTGTTGTGGAAGCAGAGGTTGACAGAGCATGCTGGCGAGCTCCAGGATGCCTAAACATTTTAGTACAATAAACACAGCACTGGTATGATGCAGAATTGGGTGTTTGGTGATATCAATGTGACACTTCATAGATAGAAGCCAGAGAGGGCTATGTGCAAAGTGGAAATCGGCTTTAAGTTGAACCTTAAGTGATTAAAGCAGAATTGTTCTATGTACATGCTGTGTTTTTTTTGTATTAAGTCATACCTTTGTTTATATGCCTGCTTTTCATTTATTGGTTTGTGGTCCTTGCTTTATTTATTAGTAGAGATTGATGTACTATGAGTCCTCTGGCAAGAAGAGGATGAGAAGTATGTAGGGCTAACCAACATGCAAGTTTAAACGGGGTCATGTCTCCAGAGAACACCTCTCCCTGCATATATTAATCAGGTAGTGGCGCCTCCATTAGATTGCAGGTCCCCCTAAATTACTGTAGGCGTGGTAAAGCTTTCAGTTTTGCAAGACATTCCCTATCTGGAACGTGGAATTAATCTAGTAATTAGACACATGGCTCTCTTCCAATGTGCTGTTGTCCAATCAGATCACTTATTGTCTTATTTAACGTAATGAGGTAAGGGCAAGTCTCAATGGAAAACACTGATTTTGGAGAGGAATTCACCAGATGTGACGAATCCCTTTAAGAACAGTATTTAGCTGGTGGCCTGTGATAGTGTACTAATCATTAAGAGGCCATACCAGCTCATTGACATGTCCATGCAAAAATGTATTGTAATTATTTAATTCTGATTGCTGAAATTTAAAAATGAATAACTGAGCTGTATGGAGATCTGTGTATTTTCACGTTGCCAGTCTCAAAATATCTGCATATATGAAAATGTATTTCTTTATCTCCCCCAGTGGTGTAGACAATCTTTTTAACTTTGATTTGATTGGACCAGCTTGTGTGTGTTTGTTTTATTTTGCCTTAAACTATTTTTTTCTTAAATATGTAAAACTGTACATAATTTTTAAAATATGTTGCACTGATAACTTTTAAATGTATATAAATAAATCTGTTTCCAAATTCAAGCTCTATATGCCTAATGCTGTGCAGATTGTTGTCTCGTATAAGTTACATTTCCTCCGTTTGTATAATAGGGGAGTGGGTAAGTACTGGTAAAATATAACCTATTTTTTAAAATAAAAATCTTTCTGAATTTACCAAAAACAATATCAGTTGATGTACTTGTATAAATCTCCCACCAAGTTATGTACACACATTGTAATTTACAGTTGTAGCCAACATTTTGAATATCCACGGACCAATTACTTGTTTTGCCAAACCTGAATTAAAACGCTAACACAACCGCCGCAGGGTTCAAACTTATTTCTGCACAATTTTTATTTTCTAAATTTCACAGACTGAAAAAAAAAATTGAATATGACAGCTGCAAAAGTTTTTGCATCCATTCGCCCCAATGCCTGGAGCACTAGTGTGGATCTGTCGTGTTCCTATAGTGTTATGCTACATTTCATGAGTACAGGGAATGCCCTACAGTAACTACATGCAGGGTTTACATGAACCCTGAAGGAACTATCGAGGGAAGATTAAATCAACCAGTCTCAGTGGTGCCCTGGTGAAGAGGGCACTGTCTCCTAACCCTGGCTGAATCTTTGCCACAGAGTTTGATGTTAAAGCACACACCAGGACGAGGCTGATTCAGAGGTCATAGTGTGTACCATTAAAATAGCATGCAGTTCATCGTTGAACTAATTTCATACACCAGCCAAAAATAAGTGCTCAAAATTGCAATATCAAATTCTTCCTTCAGTGCCAGTGATAAATCTCAGCTGCATCAAACAAGAAAAGAAAAATACACAATAGTGTATGTGGTGCAAATATGGCATGATGTGTAAAAGCACTCGTAGTGATGAATCAGTGTAAATAAAGGAGAGGGAACAACCAAAAGAACCTTTAAGTATCACATCACCACTGGGACACTGGCTATTTCCTTTTTTGAAACTGTATACTTTGAGTGCAATCTCTTTATATGTTGTCTATGCTAGCAGAAAAAGAAATAATGCATTCTTAGAAGACACAACTTATTTTATATTGGGTAAATGGGACCATATCAGCTCACTGTAATAGATTACATTCCTTTTCTTAAGCATGGCAGTTCCAAAGACTATTTTAAGGAGTTTTGCATCTGTGTGTGTGTGTGTGTGTGTGTAATGTGTAAGCAGATCCCCAAGACAAATTCATAAAACCATCTCTGCCAGTCAGGTGCAAGAGTAAGCTCATCCTGTCACACCAACTATAGGCTGCTGTCCAACAGTTCCTCCCCATGCACAAGTTATTCTTATAATGGTAGAATGCTTGATATTGCCAAATGCTAACACTGGATGGAGCTCTTAATCAGCAAATATAAACATAATTAAGTTGTAACTGAACATTACTGAATGTTATGAAAATTACTTTCCATGTTGGCCAAATAATAAACTACAATCTATCTGCTTTTGCTAAAAAATAAGCAAAATATAAAATTTAAGCAGACAAGTCCAAAAGTGGCTATAACTTTAGAAGAAACACTTCACTATCTGACATCTTAAATCCGGATGGTCCTGATGAAACATCACCAAACCTCTGTAAAACGATTGATGTCAGAAGATCTGTACTGAACAGCAAAGGCTATGTTTAATTGATATTCTGGCTGAGACCTGGTCCTATATAAAATTGTACAGACTGCTAGGCCTAGAGAATGCTGTCAATAGAGATGAGGTGAATTAATATAGGACTTATAGGGTTGTAATATTTGGGAAGGGTGGAGAGATTTCAGTGAAAAATTACTGTCCACAGTTAATATGCTTTATAATTTTATGGTTAATCAAACATTTGTTATACATAAATAAAATATCTCAAGACATATGTCATATTACACAGCACTATATAGAGTATACGTAGTCACTCATAAGTCCCTGCCCTACCCCATCTCACACACAGGGGTGTGTGAGGAAACCCTTGCAATTATAGTGAGATTATTTACACACACACACAGAGCCTTGACTGGAATTGAACACACACACACACACACCCACCCCCTCCCCCCCCTTGACTGGAATTGAACCCATGACCGCAATGTTGTTGGACAGCAATGCTAACCATTGTGTCATTTGGTTTATATGATCTTGTGCAACAGAAAATCCTTGAGAAGATATATGCAAATGCTGAAACTGGTTAGTGGTTTTAATTATTCATGAATATGATAACCTAGATGTATATGTGACTTCCTGAATGTTCTCAATAGAAGTGTCTATACAAGGGATGAGTCCGCTGTGTCCTTGATAAAGGTTTTAAGACTGAAGAAGAGGTGTTTGGAATAACTTGGTGGAAGTCTAGATACAGAAAAACATGGACCTCCTTAGCATCTATGAAATTATGCCTTTTCTAGAATTGGATTATAACAGAGCAATGTTTGGTCAAACATTTAAAACATAAAAGTTGATTTTTACTCGCTGTAAAATCGATTTCTCTGACTTCATTGGGGGACACTGCGAGACATTGGGTATAGTAGGTGGGACTAGGAGTCTAGGCACTTATCAAGCTTGTTTGTTCCCCACACTCCTCCCCTACTATGCCCCTCCTGTCTAGCTCAGACCTCAGTTTTGTAGAACCAAGCCAGCAAGAGAGGAGAAACAATTCAGAAAATAGCACCAATGACAGCACTACTTTCAGAGCAAGGGAGGATGCGCAGTGTCCCCCAATGGAGTCGGAGAAATCGATTTTACGGTGAGTAAAAAACTTTTCTCTTTCCTACCATTGGGGGACACTGAGACATTGGGGACATACCAAAGCTGCCTCAAAGGGAGAGAATGCTCTGGAACGGCTGCATGCAATATTTTGCACCCAAAGCTCGCATCAGTGGATGCAAAGCCATGCAACCAAGAAACTGCAGAGAACGTGGACGTTGTCACCCTGCACGAGGAAAGCACCCTGACGTGCTGTCGAAGAAGTGCCAACCCCCCTGGAGAGTGAGCTCTAAAAGTCACCTGAACAGCATGAGGGGCACGAACAGAATGGTGGAAGTGATCTAGAGGGCAAGAGACTGTTTGGAAACTAGCCAGTCCCACTGAGTGTCTGAAAGGACGAAGAGGACATTAGTCGCACCGACAGAGACCGTGCGGCCAAGAGCACGAACCACTTCCAGCCAAGGAAGAATGTCGCATGAAAAAGGAGAAAGGATAACAAAATGCTTGACCACAAGCCACTGTGTCAAGTGTGATGCAGACACTATCCTGTGAACCAATAATGCCCGCTGCAAAGCACTGCTCATCCTGGAAAAGTCAAATGTGGAAGTTCAATTTCAAACTGTTAATTTGGGCAGCTGGAACAATTTCAAAAATGAAGACCCATAGGTATATTATACAAGATTTACTAAAAATATGCAAATGCTTTAACAATTACAGGGTCTACCATAATTAATCTAGGAAAGTCCTTTTTTTAGTTGCATCTCTAACTCATTTATCTGTAAGTTATTAAGCTCTTACTGTAGCTTGGACACAGCTTAGAACCACTGGATTACCTATATTATATATACACACCTTTTCTTGAAAGCAGTAATTGATACAAGTACGTACCCACCTCACCAAAGCCTTATGGGTTTCACACACTTGTAAACTCAGACATTAAACCTTCATTCTTTTTAAATAATGTTATCCCAAAATCAGTGCTCCCTCCCGTTTGCAGCCTAAGTATATAATCACCACCGGTGATTGGAATACTTAATAGTCAGCACACAGTTTGCATTGGTTTACATATATACATATATACTTCTGGACGTGGAATTGAGACACAGAGTTTATGTATAAGTATAATTACTAACTAGGTGTCCTTTTATTTTTGTTCTATTCCGTCCATTCAATCATTTGGAGACGCCACAAAAGAAGAGAGGATCTTACTGCTTGACATTCATTTGGATAAAACACCTATTAAGAATACTCCATTTTCTTTTGAAAGGATTGATTTCTCTTATTTATGGACATTGTGGACTATTTATTTGGTTTAATAGTTTTTTATGCCAAGTTTATTTGAAGTACCACAGGATTTTATTATCCCGTTTTGGAGAACAAAAGAGATAGAAAGTTATACAGAATACTTTTTTATTCTTATTATTTTTTGTGTTAGAAGATCAAAGAAACATTTGGTCATATTGTTTTGCCCTATGCGCCTTGTTGTATTTTATTGATCAAAATTAAACCTTCATTCACCTTAAATAAAACACAACTCTTAAATAATAGGTCTCAGATTTGAGAAATGACAGGGATCAGCCAGAAGGGAGTCATTTATGGTTGGTGACATCGCTTGGGTAAATGTTTAAATATCTTCATGGTCACTTAAAATGGAAGCATAGACTTACCATGTGATTGATTCTATTCTAGAGTCCTCGGTGACAAGAAAAAGGCTCTGCAACTTTAGGATGTATGGGAGGAGAAATAAATAGTAAAGTCATACTCTAGGGAATGAGTAGGGGGGATAATCTGTTCTTCGTTTTGGTGACATATTGGAATGATTGTTTTATTTTGGCTAATTTAATCATTAGGGAGTTTAAAAATTATTTTGAATCCCCAGAGAACAAAGCTTCTCCACTCGCAGTCTGCCCTATCCTCAGCTCATTAGCTTTGCACAACTGAGTCTTCATTGCCTGCTTCTCTTCCGGTCTGTAGACTAGAGCAGGGTTCAGGTGGCAGCAAGGCAATGGCACTGCAGGACTCCTGACGACTGTCAGCTGGTTTACATGGGATGGGCCTTTCTTAGGTGCATTGAAATTTCTTTGTAGATTTTAAAAACAATGAGATTTTTTTTTTTTTTTTTTTTTTTTTTTTTTTTTAAATAGACACAGCGGGCCGCCAACTTGGAACCAACTGAAGCTCAATCTGTGATCATTCTTCTCTCATTACACATTCTTTACCCTGTCAGTTGCCTGTGTTTTGATCCCCTAGTTCTCAGCCTGGATGAGCAAATGCTTAATGAAATAGATCAAGTTGTCTGCAACTTTTTCATCCATTCTTTTCTATTTGTCTGCCCTGACAACCAGACAATCAACGGAGTTGTTGTTACATTAATTCATTTAATGTACCCTGTTTCTCAGATTTTATTAGTTTCCCAAAAATCCTTTTTATTTCATTTCAAATTGCATGTTGTTTCACTCCACTTCTGCAGTGGACAGTATTACACATTTCTATAAATTTTAGTGTACAATTATTTGCAATGTAACAGATTGAAAAAAATAACATTTAATGTGTCGTGTAAAAATGTGGGTATTCATCCAGTTAATTCATTTTAATTCAATTTTTTTTTCTATGTGCTGTAAAATACTTTTGTGTCAAAAGTATTATAGGAGGGATACCTTTATTGGCTAAGCAAAAAGGATTTATGTATTTACGTTAAATCCGTTTCTCTGATTCCGTCTGGGGGACACTGCTTACCATGGGGTTGTGGAGGGGAGCACAGGAGTTGGCACCTAGCTAGTTAATCTTTAACACTGCTGACAGACCCCTCCCCTCTACAATCCCCCTGCCTCTTCCTCCCCAGTTAATTAAAAAGCCCCAAGGAGATAGGTCAATCAACCAAGAGCATACGGAGGAAAGGCAGAAGGGAGGGATCGCAGTGTCCCCCAGACGAAATCAGAGAAACGGATTTAACGTAAGTACATAAATCCTCTTTTCTCTTTCATCCAGTCCCCTAAGGGTGGGACCGCTCTGAAAACCCCGCTCGTATAGCACTACGAACAAAATTTGCATCCGCGGAAGCGAATACATTAAATTGATAGAATTTGGTAAATGTATGGACAGAAGATCAGGTGGCTGCCCTGCAAAGCTGGTCTGCAGAAGCCCCATTTCTAGCTGCCCACGACGCCCCTACCGATCTGGTGGAATGGGCCGTAAGTCTCTCTGGCACAGGAAGGTTAGCTCTAATATAAGCCTGCCTAATAGTTGCCGTAATCCATCTTGCAATGGACTGTTTAGAGGCTGACCAGCCTATTTTGTTAGAATCGTATAGGACAAACAGAGAATCGGTTTGTCTAATTTGAGATGTTCTTTTGACATAAATACGGAGAGCCCTAACCACATCTAACTTTTCCGTAGACTGCAGATCAGACTGAGAAGTAGATGAAAAAACCGGAACTACAATTTCCTGGTTCAAATGGAAAAAGAGGACACCACTTTAGGAACAAAGGAAGGGAGTGTTCTCAAAACCGCTCTGTCCTCGTGAAAAACCAGATAAGGTTCCCGGCAAGACAGAGCTCCCAATTCCGACACCCTACGTGCCAAAGCAATTGCCAAAAGAAAAACGATCTTCCAAGTCAAACACCTAAAATCTTCCACAAGTAAGGGCTCAAAAGGAGGCCCTTTAAGCATATCCAGTACCAGGTTAAGATCCCATGGTGCTGTAGGCGAAACATAGGGAGGCTGAATATGTAAGACTCCCTGAAGAAAAGTCCTAATATCTGGCAAATCCGCTAATTTCAGGTGAAAAAAGACTGAAAGTACCGATACCTGAACCTTTAGGGAACCTAAACGAAGCCCTGCTTCCAGCCCATCCTGAAGGAAAGCCAATAAGCGGGGGAGATGAAAGGAAGACGGGTGACCTGTCCTATCTTCGCACCATCTGATATAGGCTCGCCAAATCCGGTGGTAATGCGAGCTGAAACTGGCTTTCGAGCTTGCATCATAGTGTTCACTACACTGGAGGAAAAACCCCTAGCCCTCCAGAGGCTGGCTTCAACAGCCATGCCGTTAAACTGAGCTGAGGTAAATTCTGGTGACGGAAGGGACCTTGAAGAAGGTCGTCTCGTGACGGAAGACGAAATCCTTGTCCTACCGCCATTGAGATTATATCCGCGTACCACACTCAGCGTGGCCATGAGGGAGCTACTAGAACTACCGGCAGACCGCCTTGCCTTACTCGTCTGAGCACGCGAGGAAGCATGGGAAACGGAGGAAACAGGTATCCCAACCTGAATTTCCATGACATCGTCATTACGTCCACTGCTACCGCTAAGGGGTCTCTTGCCCTTGCGCAAAACCGTGGAACTTTTTTGTTGTGTCTGGAGGCCATGAGGGCCATATCCGGAAGACCCCACCTCTGAACCAGAGACTGAAATACTTCCGGATGGAGAGACCACTCCCCCGGCATCATTTGATTTCGACTTGGGTAGTCGGCCTCCCAATTGTTTATTCCCGGAATGAATACTGCCGAGATTGCTGGAACGTACTGTTCTGCCCAAGCAAAAATCTGAGCTGCAATTTTCATTGCGGCTGCGCTCCTGGTTCCTCTCTGTCTGTTGACATATGCCACGACCGTGGCATTGTCGGACTGAACTCTGACGGGGTGGCCCTGAAGGAGGGTCTGAGCCCCCCGAAGGGCTAAAAGAATTGCTTTCAATTCCAACACATTTATTGATAAGGCTGATTCCTGAATTGACCAAAGTCCCTGGAGCCGGAGGTGCAGGATTACCGCCCCCCAACCTCTCAGGCTGGCATCTGTCGTGGCTATGATCCATGAGCATGGAGTGAAGGACCTGCCCTCTGACATATGGACCTGATTCAGCCACCACTTGAGCGATTCTCTCGCCCTCGGAGACAGCGAGATCTTCTGCAGATCCAAGCGTATGTGGGATCCTGATCATTTCTGTAACATATCCCACTGGAAGCATCGGTAATGAGCCCGACCGAAGGGGATCGTTTCGGAGGAGGCCACCATCTTCCCAAGCAGCCGCATGCACAAATGAATGGAGGGCTTGGGAGAGGACAAGACCTGAGTTGTTGTAGCCCGGATTGAACTGATCTTCTCTGTAGGCAGGAATACCTTCTGTCGACTGGTATCCATGATGAGCCCCAGGAAGACCATGCGTTGACACGGGACCATCTGGGATTTCTTTAAGTTTATCAGCCACCCATGGCCCTCGAGGATTGCCAAGGTGAGTGATAAGTGTTGACGTAAGCCAATCTCTGAGGAGGATTTGATGAGTAGATCGTCTACATAGGGAACGACCTGAACTCCTTGTAGGTGAAGACATGCTGCCATCACCGACATGATCTTCGTGAAGACCCTTGGAGCTGTGGAGAGGCCGAAAAAAAGGGCCCGGAACTGATAATGGTAGTTCCCTATCGTGAACCTCAGGAGGGACTGATGCTTGCTCCAAATAGGAATGTGGAGGTATGCATCTTTTATGTCTATGGATGCCATAAACTGATCCTTCTCTAGACCGTTTATCACTGACCTTAGGGACTCCATTCGAAACTTGTCCACTCGTAAGTGCACATTGAGGCTCTTTAGGTTTAGAATGGGTCGAAATGAGCCGTCCGGCTTCTTGACCAGAAAAAGATTTGAATAAAAACCTTTTCTTTTCTGGTTGTCTGGGACCTTGCAGATGACTTTTTGCGAAAGAAGAGAAGCGACACAGGCCTGCATTGCCTGTCTTCTTTGGGGATCTCGGGGTAGCGAGGTTACAAAGAAACGCTGAGGGATTGGTCCCATCAGATCTATCATGTACCCTCTTGAAATAATTCCCCGAATCCAAGGGTCTTGGGATGACGCTGCCCACTGTTCCTGAAAAAGAGACAGACGTCCCCCCACCAGCGCCACCTCCTGGGGGATATGGCAGTCAGGACGCAGGTTTTTCCTGAGTCTTGGAGGCCTGGCGCCTAGCTGCAAAAGAGGACCTGCCTCTGACGGACGAGCCTCGTGAATTCGGGTGTCTACCCTTAAACGACTGCCCTCTGGGTAAGGATGTACCCCGAAAGGGCTGACGAAAGGAACTAAACCGTGGGGTCTGACTTCTACCGGAGAAAACCGGCAAAGAGGTGCTCTTGCTCCCTGTTGGATGGGAAATCATGTTATCTAACTCCGGACCAAACAGACCTGCTGCTGAAAAAGGATTGGATTCCATAGATTTCTTTGACTCAGAATCCCCTTCCCAGGATTTCAGCCATAATGTTCTTCTGGCTGAAACCGACGCAGCCTGAATAGAGGACACAAATGCTGAGCTCTGAGCCGCCTCATAAATATATCCTGACGCTTCCTTTAAATGTAACGCCAGTGTAACCAACTCTGGGTCCTGTAAGGACTGTGCCAGTTGCTCTGCCCATGTCTGCATGGCTTTGGCAACCCAAGCTGAAGCAAACGTGGGTCTAAAGGAAGAACCCGCTGCTACAAATATAGATTTTAACTGGGATTCCACTCTGCGGTCAGTGGGATCCTGCAGAGTTGCTGAGCCCGGGGCCGGAAGGAGAGTATGACGGGCCAAACGGGCTACAGGATTATCTACTTTCGTAATTTCCTCCCAGCGAGCCACGTCCTCTTCCTGTAACGGATACTGAGAAGAGAACCTCTTTGGAACAGAAAACTTTTTATCAGGCTGTTTCCAGGCTCCCTCAGCAATATTTCTGAGTTCTGTAGAAGGGGGAAAACGAATAACCTTCCTTTTGGCCTTTTTAAATAGACTTCTGTCTCTAGGACTAGGATCCTCCATTTCTGGGAGGTCCAACGCTTGCTTCACCGCTAAAACCAAATCGTCAATAAATTGGTATTTAGTGACTTCTTCCTGTTCCGAAGATGGAACCTGGTCAGACTCCAAATTTGAATCTGTTTCCTCTTCTGAAAGTCCCTCTGAATCAGAAAGGACCATGAGAGGTCTAGCGGATCTGAGCCGCTTTCTTTTAGCTGGGGGCAGGTCTGGGGATTCAAGCAACTGGTTAAGTTTTTCCAAACCCTTAATAAATGCCGAGGACCATGCCGGGTCTGTGGGTACAGGCGGATGGTCCGTAAGCAAAGAGGAAGGTCCTGCTATAGCCGTTTCAGTAGAAACCGTGGCAGCAGGAAGCCCCACAGGAGTATTAGCGTTATTTATCACATACGCTGCCACACTAGACAACATTTGAGTAGATTGGGAGACCATCGGTGCCAAAGAGGAAACCGACTGTGTCAGGGAAGCTACCCAGGCCGGTTCCTCAGTCAGTGGGGCTGGAAGGAGCTGGGTCTGTGCAGAGGGGACCTCTCCTTCACAGGCTGAGCAGAGCGCCAACGGGTCTTTCTGCCCATTAGGTAATTTAACTTTACATCTAGAACATGTAAAATATTTTTCCATAGGGCCTTTTCCCTTTTCTGTCATTTTAAAAGGAAAAGCACACCAAACACACTTAGATAGATATCTAGAGAGATATTTTCTGAGAGACAGAGTTTAAAACAAGAAACAGACTATTGTGTAATAAAAGCTGTACTTGTATGTGTGTAACAATAAAAAGATATATATGCAAGTAAGAATATATTTACAATCCTATTAGCCTCCCTCCTGTAACCACATAAACAGTCAGTAAAAGGTTAAAGAAGAGTTTTGGTACTTAGCCAAAAGGGCCACTCAGGGGAGAAGTCCAACAGCAGTGTCCTGGTGTCTGCTCCCTTGGAGATAAGTTCCTTCCCGGGCTTCTGTTTGGTGCCAGAGTCCGGACTGTACCATCTGTGCTGAGAGCAGGGGAGCTTTTGTGATAGTTCCCCCTCTGCAGCTTTCTGTCTCTTTTTTTTTTTTTTTTGTAACAGGAACCTTATCGATGAAATTGGCAGAGTTATGGAGGCCTCTTAGAGGTCTCCTGCAGCGTTAGTACCCCGATGCCCCCTCCTATTCATCTGAGGGGGGATCTTGGTATGGCCCCGTTTTCCTCCTCCTTCTTTCCTGTATCTCTGCGGTCCCTGAAAAAAAATCATGGCCGCCAGCGAGATTATACGATAGGCGGCGCTCTGTGCCTAATGGCAGCGCCGGTTATCGTGGAGCCTTTTGGAGTGACATCGGTCCGGTGAGACCGCTTGTCACTCTATCCTGTGACAGTTAATGCTCTGCCATTGAGAGCAGTCTGCTCTCTCTGACAGAGTCCAGTCACCGCTGCCCAGTTTTGTGAGTGTGTTCTCTATCTGTAGAACACACTCCCAGCTCTGCCCTAAACTGACTAAACTATAAAAATTTAAAGAAAAAATAAAGTTATATACAAAAATAAATAAAATAAATCACTAGCTATTTCTAATAAGCCCAACTCCTTTGGGCACCTAGAAAAAACTGGGGAGGAAGAGGCAGGGGGATTGTAGAGGGGAGGGGTCTGTCAGCAGTGTTAAAGATTAACTAGCTAGGTGCCAACTCCCGTGCTCCCCTCCACAACCCCATGGTAAGCAGTGTCCCTCAGACTGGATGAAAGAGAAAAATGTTTTATTTTATTTACAAGAAATTTGTAGAGGGGGGGGGGGGGGGGAGATACATCATTAAGATAAGCTAAAGTAATAAACAGAAGGTTTTCATTATGGATGGAAGAATAAAAGTTCTACGAGTTCAGTGGTCTGCACTCTGCTGTGGGGTGTGAAGTGTGACCATGTAGAGGGTCATAAATCCAGGTGTTAGATTGAGTCCTTTCATCAATGACTGGAATGTTCTTATCAGTTTGAATTCCCATATTTTTCTCTCCCTGTCATTTTTAAAAAGACCTTTCAGTATTAGGACTTTTAAATCTGTTATACTGTGTCCTGGTCCAGAGAAGTGTTTACCCACAGGGGAGTCCAAAATCTTCTTTGTGTATCTGTGTAAATTCATCCTGGATTGCAGTTTCTGCTTGGTCTCTCCAATGTATATTCCCTCAGGGCACCTTGTACCCTGTATCATGTACACCACATTGAAGGATGTACATGAGAATGTGTCAGTGATTTTATAGTCTCGTTGTGTATTGGGTATGTGGACTGTGTTTGTTGGCAGGACATGGGTGCAGGTTATGCATTTTTTGTTTTTGCAAGGGAAGGTGCCAGTCTCTGATGGTGATGAGAGGGCACTTCTAACAAGGAGATTTCATAAAATTGGAGGCTGTTTTAATGAAAGGAAAGGTAATTCTGGGAATATTTCCTTCAGTCTATTGTCTTTCTGAAATATGGATTGAAGGTCAGCAGCAATTTTCCCCAAGATGTTCATGTGGGGATTGTAAGTGAGCACTAGGGGCACCCTGCTGTTAATTTACTTCTGTTTGTAATCTAGGAGACTACTCCTTGGGATCCTTGTAGCTCTGTGGATCTGTTCATCTATAACTATTGGATGGTATCCTTGTTGTAGGAATGTATTTTTTTTTTTTAATTATTACTTTAGCTTATCCTAATGATGTATCCCCCCCCCACCCTGTACAAATTTCTTGATGTAACAGCTCTTAAATGTTGTGCCTTTTTCTCAGTCATTCATTTGTAAACTTGCCTGATGAAGGGGCCTCTGTGCTCTGAAAGCTAGCAAATATAAGTTGGTTTTTTTTGGTTAGCCAATAAAAGGTATCACTCCTATAATACTTTTATCTTTTTTGACACAAGTATTTAACATCACATAGATTTTTCTGGCTAACACGGTACTGCAATAATAATAAAAAAATATTTTTTGCTACATATTTTTTTTTCTAGTTGCACAAAAAGAGGAGATAGGACAGAGGTTATGTACCGGGGCACTCAAGGATAATTGGTTAGAATAGGTGTAAATAAAATATAAATTTTTATTAGTATACATTAAAATAAACTCATCCTAGCAAGGTAAAGCTACGCGAAATATTAAAAAAAGAACAAAGACAGTGAATTAGAAGTTGCAAATCAACTGCAACAATCGCTCTGTGATCAATTTAAAGAACTGATAGATCATATAATAGAAAATATATGAATCAGAGGGGAAATATTTAGGCAGAACTTGTAATAATGGTAGTGACTAAAATGTCCCCTATAAGTTATAATATAATCAGTATCATAAACGGGAAAATCTCCTTTATTAAACCTCTGTCCTATCTCCTCTTTTTGTGCAACTACTTTATTGTGGTTATAGGGTGCACCACCCAGCTAGTTTTGCTGACACACTAATTATGTTTATTATAACAGCTATTACGGGATATTTGGTTATAGACCTAGTGCGGTTACACCCCCTTTGCTCTAATATTTTTTTTTCTAAATGCCTCAAAACTTGATTGACACAATTAGGTTTCAAATTAAGGTATGTGAATACCTTTTCAAAATTGAATTAATACCGTCATCCTTCTAACATCTCAAGATGATTTGCCTACTCTTAACAACCAAAGGCTCCTCTAAGCAGCTGACTGAGGACTTCTGTTAAATCCTTTTCTATGAATCCATGGGGGACACTTGGGTATAGAGTGCAGTGGTATGGGCTTGGGCACTTTAAATTTACCATAAAAAAAAGCTCATGCTCCTCCCATTCTATACCACTATTGGCTTCTCAGAACTTCAGATTGTACTAATTAAGCTTCAAGGAAGTATAGAACAAAGAGGGAGATAAACAGAAAAAAACAGGGTGTCTTATGTCAACAGGACCAAGGATGTGTGATGGACAGAAGTCCTTAAAGCTATGACCACATCCAAAGAATGAAGAGTCGCTTTCATCCTTGGATCTACCCTGATGCAAGACTGGAACCACAATGTCTTGGTTAAAGTGGAACTCGGAAATGGCATTAGGTTGTAAAGAAGGCTTAGTCCAAAGAACAGCCTTGTCCTAAAGGGAAATAAGGAATGGAGAATTACAGGACAGAGCTCCCCAGCTATGAGAAAAGTAGTCTTCCAGTTCCACCAAATCCAATGACTCAAAGGAAGGACACTGCAAGGCATTGAGGACTAGTTTAAAATTCCAGGGAGCCACTGGAGAAGTGTATGGAGGCTACCATGCTGTTAAAGCCAGCCAAGGTAAACTTTGATTCTGGAAAAAGACCTTAGTTTAAAGATCTGGCCTTAGAGGGAGCTTCAGTGAAGGAGCCTCTGCCATGACGAGAAGGTCAGTGTACCCCAACCTCCTTGTCCAGTCAGGAGCTACCAGCAAAAATTGGGCACTCTACCTTCTTTAGAATCCTTGGTAGTATTGCTATCAGAGGCAACAGGTAAATGAGGGGTTAATCTCAGGGGACTGAAATGGTGTCTGTGAGCCCCTTGCCCTACAGCAACAGCTCTCCACCTAGTGATTCAACCACCTCCTCCAGAGTCCAAAGTCCCTGAAAATGATACTGTAGGGTGACTGCATCAGTTGTCATCAGTCCAATCCCAAATGTGGAATGGGTGGCCCGCGTTGAGGTTTTAGCCCCTCACCCATCAAAGGAATGACTGGCAAGCTCTTGGGGACAGATTGATGCACTGAGTGGTCAGCTGCAGGCAAGACTTGTTACATTGTGAGATTAATTAGATCTGGAACTCCTGTGGATGGAACTTTGCAAACTACCGCCTCAAATGTAGAGATAACACCTTCACACAGATACCAGTCTTCAAGCTAGCTACATTCCCTGTAAGGAGACTATCTTTGTTTTCTGGCAGGAATACCCTTTTCAGATAAAAAGAAATTGGTTTTTATTTTCTACAGACAAAAACTAATAAAAGTTGACTGTAGCAGCGTTAAACTAAGAGCCCTGTTCTGACGGGTACTGTGCAAAATCTGAAGTTCTGAGCAGCCAATTGGGTTACAGACGGGTAGGAGCTTGAGCTCTTGCCGGTAAATTTAAAGAGCCCAAGCTCCTATCACTGCACTGTAAACTCCAAAGTCCCCTATAGGATGAATGAGATATAAAGGTTATAGACTATTGCAAAACAGCATAAGGCTATAAAAAGATATTAGCCCTTTGCAGAGTGGAAGAAGCAGGACACAAAATTTGACTTCACAAGCTCCGCTCCCTAAGAGGCTAACAGTATTATCCTCCCACTAAGAGGCACAGGAGCAGTGACTAAATCCCTAATTTTTTTTCCTTTATAGGAAATAAATTGTTATTTTTTAGCACTACTTTATGTGTGTCACATTTGACATATTTACTAAAAGGACTGGTTGACTTTCACAGCAGTCTGTGAGAATTGTTGGGAGATGACTGCACAGCCACATCGGTAGTGATCATCTTCTGACCACATTTTCAACTACAAAAACACACTCTGGGGCATATTCAATTAAGCCATAATATCACGGCTGCACAATATTTTTGTTATTACGGTACCGCAAAATTGCAGATTTCTCTACGCAACCCTAAAGGGTGCGAATGAAAATTCATGGTGTTGTGGTAACACAAAGTGCCTACGGACCCTGTTCCGGAGGCACATCGCGCTTAGCAGAATATGCCCCTATTAATACCAAGATAAAACATCACACAAAATACCAAAATGGGTATTTTAATTTGAATCATATCAGAGAGTAGATTTGGGATGAAGATTATACATATGTAAGAAATACAGGCAACACACTGCATTGCAATACGGTCTGCAATTTTCAGTTCACATATCACTTTAATCACTAATTTTGCTTTTAATATTTCACTGGTGTTACAAAAATTAGGGATACTTAACAACTAATGCTTTTAAGGAATTGATAAAGAGTTAACAGTTTTATTATAGAAAACATCCTGGAGTGCCCCAGTGAACTACACCCCTTTTTTTCTTTTTAACTTCGTCTTTCCCTATTCCTGAAATACTACTTCTATCAGTGACAATTTTGTAGCATGTGTGGCCCAGCTAGAAGTACAAACAGAAGCACAGTTCATGGAATTGTAGTAGGCGAGAAGTTAATCATTGCTCCAAAAACTTATGATGCACCTAACCCAATAAGTCATTGAAGTAAAGATAATTATTTATACAACAGCATGAATCAAATGCATACATTTTGCAAATAAAAAAAAATCAGCTGTATGTTAATATAAACGTTTATTGCAAACGACATTACAGGAAAGTCTTGGTTATTAGAGATTACATTTTTTACAAGTCAAAGAAGACATTGCTATTAAAAAGTAAAGTCTTAAGAACCCATTAATTACATAATTTGTATGCATCTTTATCCCAAAATGTAAAAATGATTTGTAAAAAGATAATCAGTGTGACCAGTAGTGTTATACAGCAGTAAATCTCTTATTGGGAAAATAATTTATATGGCAGCCACTTAATGCAAACACATGTTTGTATCACCAAGGCGTCTATAAAGATCACACGTTGTCCTATCCCTCTGGATGTCCAAAAGAGGAAACTCGATATTTCTAAAAAAAAGAAAAAATTCAGCATCATAATGTTCATTTACTGCAAAGAAAAGATGGCTGCCTATTTTGCAGTCTCCTCCAGAGAATACAGTATAAGGAGTCATCATACAGTGGCAATGCAAAGCATAGATTACAGTGAGAAGAGCCTTAGTTGCTGGCCAGTGATTGGTGGATGGGGGGCTGGAAGCATCGGACATGTTCTACTGGTGTATTCTCTCCATCTCCTGACTTCAAGTACTTGTCCAAGATGGTAAATATCTCATCATTGAGGATCTGGAATTTACGGATACGTTCTACCATTTTCTTCAAGGGCTGCAAGAATAAAATCAAGAAAGTAGATGAAATTGTATTTCACATTATCATAATGGATATGTCCCAGAATCAATGTATCAATGTATAGAACCGTATGTATATGTATCTCCCCCTCTAGCTGTCTAAAACCCTGTGGGAAGACAGAAACTTTCTGGCCATGCCATATTTACGCCTTACCTAAAGGTTGGAAGAAATTAAAGCTTGTTAGGTTTGGTGGGGAGAAAAGGAAAGTTCCAATTTCTGGAAATAATATTTATACCAAGGTTTGGCAGAGAAAATTAACTTTCACTAGGTGACTTTATAAGATAATAGACATTTACTACTGGGGAGATTTTTTTGCTGGGACCATACTGGAATATAAATGACTATACCAAGCAGGATTCAGTCATCATAACAGAAAAACTGAATACCCAAGCAAATTGCTAGTAATATACAGTTTATCTACCTAGATGATTATAGCACCAGGATTAGACTTCCCAAAGAGTCCTTTCTTTTTAAACTAATGCACGTATGATAATCTAAATTGTTGCCCCATAGAATGTATCTCTTGATCCCACTGAAGTACGGAGCCAGTGCACTGTGGAGGTGCCTGCACTATAAGGACTGTGCCAGAAAGAAACAGCAGCTAATTGCGGTTTGTGGCCCTGGTAGCAGAGAAGAAGAAAAAAAAAAAAGGAAAACAGCCATCTTCTCAAAGTCTGTCCTCCCAAACAATAATACCCAGAGCACTGTGTTTAGATTGTGGTAACCTCTGGTATACTATGCTACATTTAGGAGTAGTTTCAATGAGCCACATTGTTCTTTTTGCTCACAGCTCTGTGGGCCGCAAGCAAAAATCCAGAGAGAAATTACCGTAGTAATGCTATTGAATCTACCCCTTATAGGGAGTATAATTATTGTGGTGTTATGGCACATAAAGACACACATGAATAGGTTGCTACATCTGGAATCTCAGCAGTTTACTTACCACATTCTTGATGACTTCATCCTTGCCATCATGTTTCTGCACCTTCAGTAGATGATAGCAGAAGTCTAAGACATCAAAGCGGCGGTGTTGCCCCAGAAGTACAATTAACATGCAGCCTGCCCAGTGCAGTCCATCACCAAAGCATTGCCTGCAAAACACATACAAAATAATAAAACACACTCTCAATCTATTTGTGAGCAAATGTTTGTATTTAACAAACCTCTTCTTGTATAGTGAATGACATTTTTCTGTGCCTGGACTTCCTGTTCTGTCGTGATTTCTTAGCTCTTACTACATTAAAAGCTCTAGAATGTAGGCTCTCGCGGGCAGGGTCCTCTCTACCTCTTGTCCCATTGTCTGTCTACTGTCTGACTCCCTCGTTCATCCTGTCACGTCTGCACTCTGTGTTAGTCCCCCATAGTATTACTCACACTCATCTGTGCTACTTATGTGTATTACCTCATCTATTTGTTACTTTCTTCTGTACCTGGCACTACAGAATCTGTGACACCTGATAAATAACCAATCCTTTATTTTCATTCTAACAAAATATAAATGGTTTTCTAACATTTGAATTTTAAAAAACAATTTTATGACAGCATCAAGTCATCCTTCCAGCACCAGCTACAAGACATGATTAACACTTACTCTACAGTGAATTCATGAGCGCCCACTGGGATGCAGTAAACAAACTGCATAGCACTCCAGAGTCGATGGAATTCCACGCACTCATCCACATGCATTACACCATTGCTGGGAAGGGGTCCACGCCAAATAGGATCATCGAGGAAGGTGCGGACTCTGGTAAGAATCACTTCAAACATTGAGAGGCCACAGCAGAGACGTTCTTTAGTCAGTAAGTCCCCTTCCCTTGCTATAGCAATTTGCTGTGAAAACAAAGCAAAACCATCATAAAAATTGTTGGAATGCATTTCCGTTACAAAGCCCTGTAAAAAAAAATATGTTTTCTTTGTTTAAACTGTACCTAGCATGGGAAATGCATCTGTCTCTATACAGGCTATGAGCAAACCAAGGATTGTGTGCCTGCCAATTATTTTCCACCTCTGACATATTTATAGACCATTTCAGAGCTGGCCATGCCGCCAAATATCGTCCCACTACCAGTGATGTCAGACATTCATGCGAGTGGATTATTGTCTCTCAATAAGACAGACAGGAGACCTTTGTGAGCACTGGAAGGAATTATAAGTGGAAAGTAGAACTAATGGCAGGTCTAGTAAATGGTGAGCTCTGTAAGCAGACTAAATGAGTAATAAAATAGAGAGTTACAGTCATAATGGCAATAGAATTCCATTTTTCCTAGTGTTGGGGAGTAATTAAATAAAAAATCATAATAAAATATCACAATGGAAAAGCTGGCCTGGCTAATGGTGACATTTTGTTCCAGGTTGTGGTACAAGGAACAGCGTTCACATATTCCATTGTTAAAAATTTGAAAACATGCTCTTTATTAAACTCATTAACAAATAAGGAGCATATAACTGTTCTACCTTACGTCTTCCAATGTATCCTATTGGTTCAGATCACACATATCGCCAACACGCTATCCCACAAGCAAATGAAAAGTGAAAGTCTTCTGTGTGGTATGTAGTGAGCACATACCTGAGGAGTCCCTAATCTCTCTATGAGAGGGACCAAGTGGAGAGGAGCATATTTTGATTCCAGTCTTTTCATCTTCGCCTCCAGGCGTTCCCCCTCTGGAGTAAAGGACACAAAAATATAAAAGTGCTGTTACAACAAGAAAAAGTGTCCCAAACCTTGGACACGAACAATAGTGGCCACTTTAAATCATGGACATCATAAATTCTAAACCTTTTCCCTCCCCACCATTTGAACACTCTCTCATTCCTTTCGCCTGTAAGTTAACTGAAGTCCCAGTGTGACCCAGGCGGCAATCCAAACCAGTGAGGAATTACCAGACTAGAGGGCAGTGTCTCGTGTCACCATAAGCACAGAGAGAGAAGACTACCACAGTACAATGCATTCTTGCAGGAGCACAGTGATGGAAAACGAATGTGAAAGTCTCTCTTTTTTCTGTGCTTGTCTCAACGAGAGACCCCTCCAGAAGATCGGAGAGGCAGAAGAATGTCAGGAGGAGGGAGGGTTAGACTAAGGGGAAATGAGACAGCACATGAGTAAGGGAGGAGGCAAGGTACACCTGGGAGACATAAGTGGCAACAAATGGCACATGTGAGACAAAGAGGAGGGCATTATAAAGGTAACTGCCCTGTTACCACCATTATGAAAACAGGAAATTTCCCATTTTGACATTACTGATTGTTTTTTTTAGGGAAAAAAACAACGATTCTCTTTAGAGAGAAGATAACAGGTACAATATGCAACAAAGGTGGTTGTTGTTGTTCCACGGTTTTGCATCTCATCCTATTCCCAATACGTGATCTACTGAGGTCAGGGGATATATTACACCAGGCGACATACCTTTAACATGAACCCTGGGCAGGATGTTCTGGAAAGGCGCAGCATGGAGCAGGTCGCACACTTCTTCTAGCGACTAATGGCAGGAAAATAACGCACAACGGATTAGCAGTTTTACTTATTACAAGGGACAACTTCAATAACTATTAAAAAAATAAAAAATAAAGACATTTTGCAAAAAGTATAGCAGCCAGATTGAGCGCCTATTGTTTGTTTTTGTTCTGTGCTTCTTAAGCTAGCAGCCAATAAACAGAAAATAAACATTTCTTTCAATTAGTGTCTAATGTTCTAGCTAAGTGAAGCTAAATTGCTACACGCCAATGACTTGGTTAATTCTGTTGCTACGCTACACTGAGCTGTGAAAAGGTGTGATTAGCCAGCCATTTCATAGGACCCTTTAGCCCTTGAATCATAAATCATAACATCTCTTGTAATCCCCCAGCATGATTGCTCTCAGGCTGGCACAATTCAGTAAATACAGAATAATGTTCTGCCAAGGTGACAGACTCACACATCATGCTGTATTCATACAGGAACCTTGACAAGGACAACCTCTGAAAGTACATTTCCATGGGCAAATAGCTGAAGGAGCAATAGAAAACACGATAGCACTATTACATGCACAAATATGATGGCCAACTATTATCTCTATGTTATATCAGCACAGTAATTATTTTTCCACTACAGGCACTTCTTTCAAGAATAGAAGATAAATAATATTGATTTGTAAATCAGCCATGGCTAATAACAGAAAACAGAGTTTAGTATGATACACAAATGGACTCCAGAAACAGACTGCAGTTAATGAACATGATTGTACCTATTGTTTCATACACTGGGCACAATACCACTGAAAAAGACACTTTAATAAACTTGCCTGGATCTAAAGGTTCCTATACTTGTACGTTAATTGGCTGCTATAAAAAATTGACCCTATCCTCTCTCTTTCTCTCTCTCTCTCTCTCTCTATCTGTGTGTGTGTTAGGAAATTTAGACTGTACGCTCCATTGGGGCAGGGACTGATGTAAGTGAGTTCTCTGTACAGCACTGCGCAATCAGTGGCGCTATATAAATAAATGGTGATGATTATGATGATACATATGATTGCCACAGCTGATGGTGCATAACCATCACTGACCTCGCTGACAGTGTTCCTGGATCTTCCAGATTTGGAGATATGTGTATGACCACACCTGACAGACAAGCAACCAAAAAATGTTGTGCAGAGTGGCTGGATTGACCTGTATATTAGGACCCCTTTACAGTGAATACAAGAAAATGCTGCTGTCAACAGTCTAAGTCAACCTGAAACACTCTAAACTCCCTTAATCTCAGTAATAAGGTAAAACAATACATTTAACCAAAGAAAGAGACACCTATCTGTAATAACATATCAGCAGGCATTTTAATCAAGTGTTACAAGCTATAACAAACAAACTGACAGCAAATGCAGGAAGGAGCTGGGGGCTGCAAGTGAAGGTTTGGAGGGCGCCCGTTGCCCATCATTGCTCTAGGTCTTTATAATTAAAATACAAATCATGTTCACACATACAAAAAAAGGAAGAACTAAATGAAAAAAATAAACCCACTTAAAAAAAGTTTAGTCATAAGCATATCACATAGAGCAAAAAAGGGTAATATCTACACACAATGGCAAAAGCCATTTTATGGGCTGAAGCAATATCATAAGGATTCAGTTTACAAAGTGACCTCACTAAGAACAATATCCCTGGGGCCTGATTTTGAGTTAGGAGCACAAAAAAAAAAGAAAAAAAAAAAAGAAAAAAAAAAAAAGAAGCAAATCTGCACCTTGAAAAACCATGTTGCACTGGAGGAGGAGGTAAATTAATGTGGGTACAGATTTATAATTGTGATAGGGAATGTCCTAGATCAACTTTAATGTCAGAAAAATAAGTCAATTTGTATCCCTTGCATTGTAACATTTTTTGTCCAGGTGGAAATGTGCTCCTTTGCTTTGCTGCTAACTCAAAATCAGGCCCATAGTATTATAATATTAAAAATACTATAGCACACTTTGGACTAGATTTACAAAAAAAATAATAAAAAACATCGCACATAGCCGCAAATTTCTAACATTTTAGACCTCCAAACTGCCATATTTACTATAGGACGGTCTGAAGCTTGAATGTAAAACTGCCGATGATTGATGTGTGGCGGTTTTTAAAATACCTAAAGTGCCCGAGAAAAAAGACAGCTTTTGAAATACCTATGTCTGTTGGGCTAGTTAGCGGAAACTTGCTGTTTGAGATGTCTTGCCATTCATAACATAAGAGGAGGCACCGGTGAACTGTGATATATTGTGGCAATCATTATTTATTCATTAGACGCACAAAATTCATTTATAGTCAACTTATGGGGAAATTTTCATTATTTTAAGGGACAATATTATTGTTTAATATATTTCTATATTTATATCGCCCTCATAATATAAATAAAAGGGAAATAATATTTGATTCCAAAGGGGCAATAATTATTTATGATGGGGATGTGGCATCAATTATATTGCACATATGCGCACTACAAGAGCCAGCATAATCAATAAGTAATAATTGACACAGTAATTCATAAGTCAATAGTGAATCCTATAAGGTTATGGTTTTCAGGCCGTTTATTGGTGGTTTGGCATTTAGTAAATCCGGTGGGGTTTAAAAGCACCGGAAAAATAACCAAAAACTGCAGGTTTCATCAAACCGCCCTTTAGTAAATCTAGCTATTTGTTTCTTTTGAATAACCCAGTCACATGATAATCTTGACCTTTCTGTAGTAGTGAAAATCATAATGTGCTCTTCCCACAAATCATGTGATGCTCTATTATGAACTTTGGTGCCACTGACATCCAAGTGCATATTATTGCATATTAAACCTGCAACCACACATTTTTTTTTAATAACAGGTTAAATCAGCAATCCCACAGGAGGGATGCATTTTACAGTCCAAACAGAGCTCAGAGGGGCATTCCAAAGTATATCTGCTCATTACACCATGCCCAATGTGACTCTGGTTGCCATGGTAGTCACAAGACAATGCAAACTGTGCAGAACTATAAATCAGTAATAGCAGCCTAAAGACACAAACCAAGGAAAATGTTTATTAACAATCTTTTTCTTAAAATAACAGGCTCTTGTTATTGAGAGAAAAATAAAAAAGTAGCATCTCCCCTACAGACTAGAACAACTTTCAAAACATACACACTTAATAAATTAACTTTATTTAGTTCACAAATGAACACCAAAGCTTTCCTAAAGTAGTAAATGAATGAAGTAGTAGTTGTAGTCACTATGGTATTCCCATTAATATCCGTCACAGAAATACAATAGTGTACTTTATGGGTTGAGCTAGTGGATCCCAAACTTTCTCAGTTCGAGGCACCCTTAGGGTCTCCATAATTTTTTCAAGGCACCCCCATGTCAAAATAATTACCAAGTTGCCCCCCCCCCCCCCCCCGCCTTGCTTACCACCTGCCCTAGCCGCGGCACCCTAGTGAGACTGCCACGGCACCCCAGGGAGCCGCGGCACCCAGTTTGGGAACCACTGGGTTGAGCCAATTGTGGTAAAATAAGTAAAAGTTATTCCCAGTGAAACTGACAACACTGAAACAGGGAAGATTGGGAGGGAAGAAGCTTCAGTCTTTAACCTGTCCCTATATTGTACAGTTGGTGTTGAAATAGAATGTTGGCTGTCTCATCATTGGTTATGCCACAAGGCCTTAGATATATATAGTACACAGGAGAACTAGTTAATAATTTTTGGGGGTAACTTTCCAAACAACCTAAGGGAATGATCATCGAAAATAAATATTTATTTCACCAAGAAAGCCTTGTCTGAGCCACAAAAAAACCCAAACAATGTGAATTAAAATAGATCGCACAAAGCAGTGAATAAAAAAAAAAAATAAAAAAAAAAAAATCGATGATGCTCAGTTTACAGATAGACTGAAAAGCTGAAATGTGGTTTGGTCACAAAAGGTATAAAATAGACGACATCACTTATGAAAAAAAAAAAAAAAGGCCTCACGTTTTTCAAACTACCTTAAAGTTGCTGCAAAGGAGTAAAAGTGTTATTAATAAGTATGGAATTATTTCACTTAATGTTTCTATAAATATCCAGTAACACAAGGGCAGAAGGTCATTCTGCACAGAACCGTATTTATCTGTATGCCATACAATGTGTTTGTTGAATCACTCCTTTGGAGTCTACATCAGAGGTCAGGTCTACATGTGAAAAAAAAAAAAAAAAAAAAGAAAGTAGAAAAATATATATGTTTTTTGGCTTTACCAAGGAATAATATGCGAAGAAAGAATTTCTCAATGAATGTGCATGATATAGCTTTACTCAGGAATACAGTATCTAACAATATATACTCTATGGCTTTCAAAACATGTAATTTTACAATAATACACAAGTGATGCCAATATATGTATAAACGGAAGTAAAATAAATAAATAAAAAAATTATAAAAACTGCAAGTTCTAATGTTATTTATCACTTAAATGTTAGTTAGAAAAACATGTGTGTTGTAAGGGATAAAGCACCCAGTACTATAAATAATGGATATTTGATTCATATGGAATTACTATGACAATGGCCTTGTGCTTTTATCTGCTCATGGAACTCCTTGGTGACTTATAATATTATTAATAATTTACTGTATAGGTGTATAAATTATCCCTAATATGGCAAATTAAGAGTGATCAATTCAATGAGAGCATATAGGTTGGTTCTGAAAAGCTGTAAGATGACATGACTTGATGTACATACCAGGCTCTGTTCGATAAGAAGGCAGAAGAGAAGGGCATTGCCCACTTCTCTCAGATTTTGAAAACACACAGTCTTCAGCTCTGCATATTCCACTATGTCCTTGAGCTGATGATGGAAGAATTCCAAGATGCCTAATGTACAAAACAAACATACAAGAATAACATTAAATTAGATCCGAAATGAGAAAACCGCTGGTGTATGGTATTACTCATTTGGACAAAGCATCTCTCAGATATGGGAGGTTCATTGTTTTACTGAACAAGGAGGAGGGGGAGAGCTTGTGTACAAGATAAATAATCAGTATCAATATTAGCCAGTGTATGGTGAGCTCAAACTAGCTCAGTGTCTACTTCAATACAAAATACATGTACAATGTTATAGAATATTAACAGAATTTTATAGAACACCGCTAATCTTTTAGTGCTTTAAGCAATTGGTAGAGAGGTAAAGTTGAGTATCATTTAGATAGCAGTGGTAATACAGTTCAAGGAGTCTGCGTATTTCACCTAGTGGTAGCATCTAAACCTCAAGACATGAAATATAAGATAGAGCACGGACAGTGGTACTGATGCAGACAAGTGTACTCTTGGACACACTCTTTGAGCTGCCAGGGGAACAAAAACTTTAAATAATTTCTGTGGACTGGGGGGCACAGTTCTTTGTTAGGCACTCTATTCGACTGCTAAGGTCCACAGCATCAAATGCTGCAGAGAGGTTAAGAAGGATTACGATAAAACAAATGCCTCTCATTAAGCACACGCCCCAGGGCCGTTCCATTACTATGTTGTCTCCTGACTGTCAACGCAAGATATTTATGACCCGTTCCTAAAGGTTCCCAGTTGGATTGCAACTACTTTCTCAATATTCTTCCGTAGAAAAGGATGGTTTGATACTAGTCTGTAGCTAGTCATGCTATCTGGGTCTAAGGAGGGATTTTTTGTATTTATTTGTTTAGAACAGGACTGACAACCGATTCTGATTACTATTCAGAGCGCGTGCACTGCAGTAGAGAATGCTGCACTTACATCTTACAAACAACAATTCAATTTTATTATGATATTTTCCAAATGATCCAATCTGAACATGTAACTTTAATTGGATATGACTGTATGTATGTCACCTGCTGAAATAGTTCTGCACAATTAAAAATCAAATTGTACAACTAAATTGTAATGTGTGAGAGCACCTTAAACAGAAAAAACCCAAAAGCTTATATAATATAAAGATTATATAACTTAAATATCCAGTTAACTGGAGAATGGAAACATGATACAGTAAGAACAGGCAGTAGAAGCCTTGGGTAAAGTGGCGTAGGAGGTGTGCATTTACTTAGCAACAACCAATTATATAAATAAGATGCAGAGATAAAAGAAGAACCATCTCTAAAATTGTATAAAATTGAATTTATGTCAATTACCTCCTACAAAGGAACAGGAGATGAGCTATTTATGTAAACTGTAACCTAGAATGTCACATACTATAATTACATTGTTGAAGATAGATAAATGCAGTTGCACATGTACGTACAGGTAAACGAGTGGGATCTTCAGCAACCAGAGCTGTGACTGCGGCTGTTACATACGACTTGTGCTGCTGCGGCGAGCCTTTGCATTCTAAGTTATTTTACACTACATATTACAATAGGTCCTAATTCAATGGATTCATTCAATGGATGCTATATATAGAGTGCGATATGCTTACAAGAGCCATCTAAATAGCAGATAGGGCCATTGTACTTTCTGAACCACACAAAAATGTCAATCTCTGCACACAGCAGGTCGCAGAGACTGTTTATTACCACTGTGCACCAAAATGCTACCCACCATTATAATTCACATAACTGCATGGCATACATTTACTTACAAAAAAAAAAAAAAAAGAAGTTTACTGAATACGGAAGTCTCAGATCTATTTCTAAATAGATTGCTGAGCACAGCAAGTGATTGCCTCTTGTACGGTTTATGCTGTGTATTATGTATCATTCCTGTTCTATGCAAAATCTAGAAACATGCATGGGATTAGCAGAGAGGATTAGGGCCTCGGCCCCATCTCCAGCTCACAAATCCCCTCTAAAGGGCTCATACGACAGATGACACATTTTAGCTGGTTTCCAATAAAACCACCAAATACATATAAAAAGTGACATTAAGGTAAACAGCCAGTCCAAGTAAAAATCTCAGCTGAATGTGAACAATATAAAAATTATGGGACTATAGTTTATGATAACGGATAGGTTAAGTAGATGAAATATTATTATATTTTTATTTTACCCTGTACACTTCATTTCCAATGTGCATTAACTGTTATAGCTGGACTTCCAGATACTAATACTTTATAGATGCTGCACATTGCTTCTTTGGTCAACAAAGCTATTAGAAATGCAGAAAATCTGGTTGTTAAAATGAATGTTGTCGCTGCAGCAAAGAAATAAATATATGTAAATGCTGCACCATCGCTAGCAGAGAAAAAAATCTTGACACAGGTTGTCGTGCAGCCACTCAGCAAAACCACCCCTGTGTATGTGCAAATTAGACACGTTCCAGCCATAGAACGCTTGGATAAGTTCAGCCATCACTAGACCAGTGAGTACAACCATATGATGACCACACACACACACACACACACACACACACACACACACACACACGCTGTCAGCAGCCATCTTTCCATAACACAGAAGACATAGCTTAGGTATATTGTTACACATAGGAGAATGTATCCTCTAACTGATATGTATATGGCGATGGGTTGGTCATTTCTAGGTATGATGTGTTATGTCCAGTACATCATGCATCTTTTGAAAGGATATTTTGAACTAGAAAAAAATAAATAAATAAATAATAAAAATAAACAGCAGCACACCCAAATAAAGTTGCACTCACAGCTTTGGAGACATACCACCCACTATGCAATGGCATGTAATCACTAGCACAATTTTTTGCTTGGTAAAAAAAAATTCTGACCACACGTTTTAAAAATGAACACCATTGGAGGATATGTTTGTTTTTTTTGAGAAATAAAGAAATGATTTAATGGAGTGTAATCTCCACTGCTGATGAGACAGCATTCAGGAGTTAAATATATTAGTCACTTTTTAATTTGTGCCTTTCTACCTCCCTCCCGGCCCTTCTCCCTCTTCCCCCTTACCCCATTGATATAATGTATAAAACATGGGGAGGAGACACCTTGTATATTAATACTTATGTTCAATATGTTGATAGTATTTTTCAGGTTGTCTCCTCTGTAAATAAAAGAGTTTTAAAATTGTATGTGTCTATATATATATATATATATATATATATGTGTCTATATATATATATATATATATATATATGTGTCTATATATATATATATATATATATATATATATATATATATATATATATGTGTCTATATATATATATATATACATACATGTGTCTATATATATATATATATATATATATATATATATATATATATATATATATATGTGTCTATATATATATATATATATATGTGTCTATATATATATATATATACGTGTCTATATATATATATATATATATATATATATATATATATATATATATATATATATATATATATATATATATATATATATATATATCAGTCACTTTTTTACAAAGTAATTTAGAATTCACTGCTGCTGTAGCTGATTACAACGAAAGAAACAAGATAATGTAAGCGCAGTAATGGAAAATGCAAAGCTTAATTTTTTTTATGCTTTTCCTAACTTTAATCTGTTTCTTTATCATGTTACAGAAAACAAGTAATGAGATTAGTGGAGACTGCATCTTCTGCCATTTTGTATTTGTGAAGCAGAAATATAAATTAATGAATGCATAAAATTCCTTTTTCCATGTTTGCAGCATTAAAATGCCTAGTGTACCATTGTTTATGTCTACTGGATCGTCTGCTCCAGTCCCCCGAAACTGTACTATCAAACAACTGGTATTGTATTGTGAGTGGATGACAACAACTTGGGGAGGGGGAGAGGGTCTAAACAGAATTTCCCACTGAACTATGGGAGCGTCTAACTAGTTCAGAGTGACACCCCCCCTTAAGCACCACTGTACTGACAAGTAACAAAAGATAACATATACACATTGGACTTGTATGTTGTCTTAAAATGTAAGCATGTAAACTTGTGAAGAGGATGATAAAGACTATGATAGGAAGGAACATCTCTAGTAGTAAACATACATATCAATGATAAGAACATCAGCTGGAGGCATTGTCCACCAGATCACTGTGGCTAACTATGTCAGAGGTGGCTATAATAATATAACGTAATATTGTATATTAGCTATGCAAATCTGTAGAAAGTAAAAAAAACAATCCTCGTGTTTACTAAGACTTTGACGTTAGCACTGAGATATAAACACTCTCCTGGATTCCTTTCACACAGATGAATGTGTAGACTCTTCCACCCACAAGAATTCTCAGTATGTATAGTCATTGACATTCTGTTCTGTTCAGTGCAGCAGTAAAATCACACCGACACGAAGGTTAATGCTGTGCTATTTTGAGAAGCAACCCATTACGACAGACAGCTCAGTGAAGGGAAGGGAAGTAAAGGAGATCTGAAATGAAAATTATTTACCCAAAAGCTTTCTGAATGAGCCCTCTGAATGTGTATTAAAAAATAGACTGTGATTAAATACTTCTGACATGCATGTGGAGCTGTGAGTTAGGCGAAGACCAATCTATATTTCAGCATCTCTGGATGCAAACACTCAAATGCATTTTTTCTTTGCAAACTAAGCATTGAATATTTGTTCTTTGAAATTCATCGCTTTCAGAAACCGATCAAGCAAAGAGGTCTATGAAATGGGAATGTGAAATTCCTCTATTCAGCAACCTGAAAACACACTTACTGAATACTAAGAATACCCCGTCCACTCCGGCCTTGTGACTAACAAAGACCAGTTCATCTTCTGTGAGGTTTACATGTAAGTCAGGATTACAAGCTGCATATTCTAACGTGAATACTTCAATCCTTATTTGTGTGGAAAACTAGTCTTGAACGAAGCCAATTATTTATCTTAATCGTAGAAAATTCAATACTGCACGCACAACAATTTCATTATGATGTACAAAAAGGAACAGAATGTTCTCTTCTTTTCTGACAATAGTACAACGATCACACACCTGGGGAGCCATACTCGTGTCTGGGCAGCCTGCAGATCTTAGGCATGACTTCCATCAACGTCTTCACATACTGCAGAATAGTACCTTGACACTAGAAGTAATACAGCTATTGTTAGACATAAGCAAAAACGCACACATGTATATGTAATATTTGATCATGAAAATCAGTGCAGTGTCGCCCTTTAGTTAAATTTTTCTTAAATACACCCCATACTGGTCTGTCTGTCATAGCAAAACGAGGGAGCAATAGCATTTTCTTAATGCTTTTCAAGCTCTTTCAGCATTATGATGTACCAATAAATTGTCTAAACCACAACTATAATTGTACCGGGGATTAAATAAGGCTTAACGGTCTTTTGAATAATTTAAAAGTGATCAGTTTATGATGAGTGATTGAAAAAAAATGTCCATTTGTGCATTGGCACTTCAATCTAGGCACAAGCATCTAAGAACTGACCAAGATATGCATCCATATCCCAGTAGAATTTACTTGAATACAAGAAGATTAATGTTAATGGTAACAATCTGTTCACAGAAATCATTAAATAATCTATGTTTCCTTCATTTTTCCTACAAATGTAATACTTGGCCTGTTGACACACACACACACACACACACACACACACACACACACACACACACTATAAAGTACTCTTCCTTTAATAATAACTTTCAATAGAAAGTAACAAGTACAAATCCCCATCGTGGTTTTACATAAAAGTACTCACCAGGCTTTTAACAACTTTAAGCAATTCCTCCATAACCACTGCGATACCTTGGTATCCTAAGAGACGGCAGATCACTTTAAAGTGTGGAGGACCCACGAAGTTCCGGTAGTAGCTGAAAATGCTGTTGTATGCCAGGTTCAAATTCTATAAAAGGTACAAGAAGGACTTTGTTGAGATAGGGTTACAATGATAGTGGAAATGATCCTGCATAGTATGACAGGATAACACATGCTTGATAGGCATACACTAGGGTTTTGTAACAAAATAAAAATCGGATTATATACATATAAACAATATCTGCAATAGTGTAGCACAGGGAGCGAATAAGGACAAGTATCATATGCCCTGATGGTTGAAATACTGTTTCATGCATAATTATCAATATTTTCAAAGGTAAAATATTAGGCATCATGAGAGATTTTTGTTTCAAGAAAATTGCTAGAACACAAATATTCTACACTTAAAGCCCCTATTTATGTTTTAAAGCAAGTTTGTTGCTTAATTGCCATGTGCAAAGTGACTTATACCCACCTCCATCTCAAGGTTTCATAAAACACCTACATAGGGTATATATATATATATATATGTTGTTTAAATGGACACTGTACAGGTTTTTTTGTTTTGCTTTTTTTTTTTATAAAACTTACATTTCAGAACATGACAAGATGTGATGTACCCCGTAGCAATAAATGATACATTTGGTTCCATTTTCTGAACATTACTAGAATCACAGTAATATGATGATTGGTTGTTTAAGGCTCATCAGCGTTTTCCCGTGCGCCACATTGAATAAATATCCCTCTATAGATAGATCTTTTTACCCGATAGACAATCATGTTTTCATGACAGACACATGTCAGTATGACACAATGCACATGTGACTGGGAGACACACATACTACACACAGCGATCATGGTGCAGCTTCTATAAACTACTTTTACTATGTGACGCAGGCTGAGCAGTTACATGTGCTGGCTTTTCTTTAATTTGTAATAAACTCTTAATGCACCAGATGCTGAGCAGATTAAGCATGACCCTGTTCTGAAAGAGAGCTTTGGCAAATTGCTTTGATTGTATTTAATTAAAAATAACCTCAACAAAACTATCATGTAAAAGATAGCTGTCCCCTTTCTAGCACAAGAAGCCAGTAAATGGAGTGGATCTTTGGTCATCTCACCTTCATGAGCTCTAGTTTCAATTTGGGGGAAATAATCCAATCCAGGGGTAAGGCCAAGTCACAAAGCCCAACTAGAAACATTTTATAGTGCAGAATAAAATTGAATTACTTTTAATGTATTGGATTTTTTTACCTGATGTTTCCTAGTGTTTGTTTAATAGTTGCATGTGGATCCTAACTGTCGTTCACTAATGAAAAATGGTGGACACTGCAGAACAAACTGTACTTATGCTGGTGCCACACACAGGATTGAGACAGTAAAGACCTAATTCAGAGTTGCACATAAGTGTATTTGTGTAACGTACAGATGTGTCTTGGAAAAATTGTTGTACGGTGATGATGATAATTGTTGCATCTTTGTTCTGGGAGCATCTATACACCAGATCTCAGACTGCACATATCTCAAGATGCTTTCAACTCAAATCACATATGTGGAAATAGAAGTGTGCAAATGGAGCATGGGCGTGGTCACTGTTAACTAATTGATCCTACATTGTAACATGCACCATGATTATAGTCCAATTTGTTCAATGGCTGACTCAACCATACAAGACCCTTATGATCCCTTAAAGACAGTACCATCCAAAACAATTCCCAAACAGGTGACCATTCTGGCCATTTTTTAGGCAGAATGCATTGCTCATAACATAAGACCAGAATTGGCTACACAGACTGACCAATAGACAGAATTTAATGATGTTAAGATCTGTCACAATGTAAATTTTTTAGAAGTGAAGATAAAATATAAAAAAAAACAAAAACAAAAAAAACATTTACAATTTGCTCCAAAGTGTCCTCATCTTTAATACTAGGCTACCCCCAACTGGGGGTCTCCAACGCTTTTCTGTGGCTCCAGCTTCTTAGCATAGTGTGGATTTATATACCAGTTGCTTAATATAGACCGGAACATACTGTAGGGATTTCTATAATATGGTAATGAAAGAAGTGTCTGCATGTGTACTGGTAATGTACACTAACTCACATTATTAGTGTGACTAACGCAAGTGCTTATGAAGTGAACAGCAACACTCACAAGTGCAGGTATGCAATGCCAATGTCTAATTATTATATATTGCGCATCAATGGACTGTGTCAATTGACATTTCTGTAAATCAATTTTGTATAACTGTAATGGGTTATTCTCTTCTTGTACTCTCTCTATCCTGCTAGCTGATCCCCCATTGCCAGCAGACATGCCATATTTTCATTTGCCTGATTCAAGGAACTGAAGTCTGTGCAAATTGGTCAGAGTCACTTGCACTCATTGTGAATTAAGCAGAAGAACTGGCGGTGTCCCAACGCGTTGCCAAGCAGCTTGTGTTATCAGTCCTGTGACCTGCGCTACCAGTCTATAGTATACATATACATACATACATACATACATACATATACACACACACGCATACACTATATGGACAAAGGTATATAACCACAACTGTTAATTACTGAATTGAGGTGTTTCAATCAGACCAGTTGCCAGATGTGTATAAAATCAAGCACCTAGCCATGCAGTCTCCATTTGCAAACATTTGTGATACAAAATGGATCGTTCTGAAAAGCTCAGTGACTTCAAGTATGATGGTACTGTGATAGGATTCCACCTTTGCAATAAGATGATTCGCTACATTTCATCCCTGCTGGATATTCCACGTAAACTGTAAATTATATTATTAGAAAGTGGAAGCGTTTAGGAACAACAACAACTCAGCCACGAAATGGAAGACCACGTAAAATGACAGACTGGGTCAACAACTGCCTAAGGAGTATGGTACGTAAAAGTCTCCAACGGATTGCTGATTTGATAGCTGAAGAATTCCGAACTTTCACTGGCATTAATGTAAGCACAAACACTGTGCAGCGGGAGCTTAATGGAATGGGTTTCTATGGCCGAGCCTCACATCACCAAGACCAATGCCAACTGTCGGACGGAGTGGTGTAAAGCACACTGACACTGGACTGTGGAGTGACGAATCACGTTTCTCTGTTTGGCAGTCAGATGAGCTAGTCTGGGATTGGTGGATGCCGGGAGAACGTTACCTGCCTGACTGCATTATGCCAACTGTGAAGTTTAGTGAAAGAGGGATAATGGTATGGGGTTGTATTTCAGGGTTTGGTCTAGACCCCTTATCACCAGTGAAGGGCAATCTTAATACTTCAGCATACCAAGTGATTTTGGACAATGCTATGCTTCCAACTTTGTGACAACAGTTTGGGGAAGGCTTTTTTCTGTTCCAACATGACTGTGCTCCAATGCACAAAGCAAGGACTACAAAGGCATGGTTTGAGGAGTTCTGTTTGGAAAAACTTGGCTGGCCAGAACAGAGCCCTGACCTCAACGCCATCAGACACCTTCATGATGACCTGGAACAGAGACAGAGTCAGGACTTCTCGTCCAACATCAGTGCCTGACCTCATAAATGCTGTACAGAATGAATGGGCACAAATTTTCACAAAAACACTCCAACATCTTGTAAAAAGCTTTCCAAGTAACAGTTCGTGTAATGGTCAAGCATCCGAATGCTTTTGTCCATATAGTTTATATCTATCTATAGCTCTCATACATATATATATATATATATATATATATATATATATATATATATATATATATATATATATATATATATATATATATATATATATATACATATATATATACACACACATACATAAAATCAACCATAGCATTTAAAGTGAATGATGAGGAATAAAAGACATTGAAATTAAATGGACCATGCCCTTTGCTTATTTAATTATCCATTAGCTAGATATTTAGCATAATTTAAGCAAATTGTCGCTGCAAGTATTAAGATAGATGAACACCATCGCAGGTATATATATATGCATAAAAAGAAATGCAGGTTTGTGCAGACTGCTTTCATGTTCTATTGGAGAAATGCTCTAAATTCAAGCAACACAGCAAAAAGGGGGATGACATTTGTCTCTGGTCAAGCAGAAAAATAACTACATATTGTACGAGAGACTGTAAAAAGGCATCATAAGAATTGTGAAAAGTCATTTGATGCAGGAATGTTAAACAGACTGCAGTGCCTGTACCAGTGACCTCCCTTACTAAAAAATCTATCAGTCCTATACTACTGACAGCTAGTTCCTCTGTGTCTGGTGATGATCTCTAGAGAAGGGGGCAGTACCAGAGTTCAGTGCTCTCCCTAAAGGAGAGGACATAAGGCAACGAAGTAAGAGACGGGCTGAAGAGGGGGAGGGTTGAAAAAAAAAAAATCATCTTTTTATGTCTTTTAAAAACCAAGGCAACCGAGCACTTGGGGAATATGCGCTCACATGTGAATTCATGCAGCACAGACAAAGGAGTCATATCACCAGTGTCCCTGGAGAACGGAAACACAAGTGACAGGCAAAAAGAGCTGGCAGAGGGAGGAATGCAGGGACCGCTAAGCCACAGGTGCAAATCACATCACGTTTATTACAGTGTAAATCAGAGTCCTTCATTCAACAAGCGTCAAGTTCACTTCTACCAACACATCTGAGGTAGGCTATTACTTTTTAACTTTGGCTTGGAAAATTCAAAAAGCAATTTGTAAGATAAAAAAGGATTTTTGATCAACATTCTATATGCTTTGTCTGCTCATATTTTCCTACTGTTGTAGATAGAAAGTATTCATTTATATGTATATGTATATATAAAAATTCCCATCCTCATCTCAGGGTAATGCCACAGAGGTACTAATGAGTACAAGCAAGCCTGTCATGCATATTCACAGTATTAGAAATTAATTCCTTGTACAATTATGCAGTCAGCAGTACATTGGTTCTTTAGACTATCTGGTCTTTGTGACACATTGTCCATGTATTTTAGAAGATTAAAATTACATTTACAGAGCATCTTTTTTTTTTTTTTTTTAAGTAAATGTTATGAAAATTTGATGCTGAATATGACCAGACATCTTAGAATGTAGACCTGAATATATAACAACAATATTAGGCTCTCTCAGCTCCAGAACATGAATTAACTGCAATACCTTTGCTAGTATGTCCATATACAATAATACACATATTTTATACATGTATCTGTAAGAGACAACAATATTGGTCACAGAGCTCATGCAGCTTAGTGTGTAGAGTGCAGCTGTCTCATGCATAACTTTGTCTCTAGCACAAGAATTTGTATTCTAGATATAACACATGTAAGCATAGGGCTCAAATAATACAGTAACCATAATATAATTATTTATGTTCTGCTGAAATCAAAATGTAGATATTGTTAACTCTTTGCAGGTTAAATAATTCTGGATGAAATTCCAGTGCCCACTGTGTGCAACACTGGGCACTGAAATTTCAAGGGTGCACCTTATACCAGGTCAAATATATGAGAACAGGGTATTACAAATATGCCAAGATGTGCCTGAAGAACATCACTAATGCTTACAAACACCAATAGTATAGTCATACAATCGCACAGATGGACAGTATGGTTAGTCTGGAAAGAACACTAGTTCCAGGATTCCACTATTACTAAGTACCTGCAGTACTACTGGAACTGTACACCACTGTAAACGTAAACACGCCTGAGTGTACCAACGGACCTCAAGTGAGAACAACCTTCTAAGGTTACATACACAGTACATTTGCAATGTGTTTTATGTATTTTAAAACACAAGTAAAACAGATATAAAACTACATTGTGGAGTTAATTGTGCATCTGTGACAAAACACAAAATAATTTTGTTCAATTGGAAACGTTTCATAGTCGCATCTCCCTGCCCTACAGTCCTTTTGAACCACATTCATTATCGGTTTACATACAGATAGCATGTATGCATGTTGCACAATATTATCACTAATATTTATGTAGCATAAAGCTCATCTTGGAGAAAAAAACTAAAATAAATAAACCTGTTACACCAAATAAATAAAAATAAATATCATCAAACAGTACTTTGCACATGCTACTAATTGTCAAGCACAAAGGCAAATGTTCCATTTACAGGCTTTTATTTCCCCTCTGGGATATTCATAACTCCCAGATGTTCCTCTATTCTTCCAAAGCAGCCACTACAGCGTCTGATATTTTGGATTGTATGGATATATCCCTTCACTGACTCCTGAAAAACGATATTTCTATACTTAATGTAGAACACTGATCCTGTATAGTAGTTATCAGTGCTTTGTGATACAGCAATTTGTTTTCTTAATACTCATAAAAGTGGTTAGTTAAAGTGTATCCTTTCGACCATTGGCAATACTGAGAGATGGATTCATTTTAACAATTTTACATTGTTGAAAAGGGTATCATTAAAATTAAGTGTACATTAGGTTTAAGGTGAAAATTCCGGCTGTTAAAGATGGGTATTTAAAATGTAAGAGAATATTATAATCACAATGTCACGTTGGGGCGCAATGTCCAATTGTCTGCATAGTGTAAAGAATTGCATTATGATCATGTTCCGTCCAAGTTATACGTGTGCAGTGTTCTCAATCTGAATTTAGTGTAATACAATTGGAGTAAAATGTATGAGAATTATTTTCTAATAAATTTAGATAAGGTACTGTTAGATTTCCACTGATTATCTAATTTCAAGACTAATGTATGTACCAATATTTAAATCTAGAGGCAGCCAAAATAGGACTAAACAATACAAACTATATAAACAGTGATAGTTACCATCTGCACTATTCTATACACAAAATAAAAATAACTAAAACCTTTCAGCACTTGCAGTGACATAAAATATCGTTTGTTAGGTTCTTGTAGTTTTACAGTTCTACTATGATTCTGAAAAAGAAAAAAAAAAAAAAAAAAAGACACATTTTGCGTAATCTCCAATGTCAACTATTTTTCTATTAACTTCTAATTTATTATTCTGTACTCAGAGTAAGGACTACAACAGCTAAGCAGCGAATTACACACAGCAGTGTGACCAGAAAGTATGCCAATTAGACTGTCCACTTCTGAAATGATGCTAAGGAGCCAGGCTCCCTTTCATTGTATGGTTGATAAAACATCTCTGAAACATGGTAGTATATGTCCAAGATGTTCTGGTTGTTAAGGTGCTTTTTGTTCCAGTATGTTTTCATGGAAAACTGCATCATCACTAAATGGTTTCATTTTGGGTATTCTACCATTTTGTTTTATTGTCGAGTCATTTATAATAATAAATGTTAGAAAAATATGAACTTGACATCTTATTTTTGTCTCTGTACAAACTGCAGACAAATCGATAAAACAAACGTTCAGGAACACGCGGTCCCTGCGGTTCTTGGTGATCAATAATTTACTATTTTAACAAGCACTGCCCCAGTGTTCATCTCCTGGTGAACACTCAGACAGCAACAGAACCACACTTGGTGGTCTGAGTACGTACACTTAGCCTGACTCAGGGTACCTATGCTAGAAACAGGACAATCAAATAATAAGTAATACTACAGCTACCTATCTACAGACTATGGCGATAAACCATTGAGAGCAAAGAGAAAACAACTGCAGCTTACAAAAATAAACATTTTAGCACCACATAATGACTATCATAGAAAATAAATTAATGTGCACGTTAGTGCTAATAAGAAATGTAAATATAAACCGGTTTTTCAGCTTATTACTTATTAGTCTCTCTCTCTCTCTGTATGTTAGGGAATTTAGACTGTAAGCTCCAATGGGGCAGGGACTGATGTGAATGGGTTCTCTGTACAGCGCTGCGGAATCAGTGGCGCTATATAAATAAATGATGATGATAATGTTGCCTTACCGCTCCCAATGAAAACAGTTTTAAGTTATTAAAATGTGGATGTTTAAAGCAGGCAGTCGGAAACCCTAATTTCAGTATTGTTTTTTTCCCTGTTACAGTGTTTGCCTGGAGTTAAAGCATTGTGTTTTAAAGCCATTCTCCTTCACTGAGCTCATCTGAACATATTCCAGGAAAAGCAAAATGGTGATCTCTGTCCAGAACATTACAGCTAATACAGCTATGGTCATCTGGCCATCCATCTCTAGCTGTGCTGACAGCTTCTACAGTATTATGTACCAGTCCAACTGGAATACAATGCTGTCTGGGTACTCTAGGAAGAACTTTCAGAAGGAAGAGAGAATTCCTGGCAGCCGGACATTCTTCACTATTGAGAACCTCACCCCTCTCACAACATACATTCTGTGTGTGACTTGTCAGTCCGCCAACCCCTCCAGCGACCAATGCAAAATCTTCCATACTTTAGGCCAAGACCCAGCATCAGTTAACAGTAAGAAAAAAGATCTGGCTTTAGGCATCTGGCTCACCAGCAGCATAATTCTCCTCATTATAGCCTGCATTCTGCTCTATGGCTGCCTACATATATGGTGGCGGAAACGTCAAGAGCGTGCTAGGGCACAAAATGCAGAGAGCAATGACCAAGACAAGAGGGAGGCCTGGGCAAAAAATGACATCCCAGTGGATGAGTATGGGAAGCCTGGCTTGCTAGTCGTAAGTGCAGAGAGCAAGAGTGACAACACTTGCACAGATGGGAGCCAATTAGGAACCACTATCAAAGATCCTTTAACTGGTGATGAAACCACCAGCATGAACTGCATTGATGAAGAAGAGGCAGCTGTGCACCCAATTACAGTGAACTAACAGCAGTCCAACTTCCATCCATCATTCAGCAAACAGTATTACTAGTGCCCTTACAATGATCATTTATTAGCTTCCTGTACTGTACCATTAGTGCATGAAACACACAATGATAGATCCACACCCACTGGATTAATGAAAAGACATGGGAGATGAAGGACCTTGGCTCATTTATGCTCTAATATTAATTTTTACATTCTGCTAATAGACATATCCTCATTTTTTAATGTCATGTATTACTTTTGGGATAATGGGCTTATAAGACGTTCAACAATTGCTTGGAGATATCACATTTCGGAGAAATGACCGTTAAATGCCATATAAATAAAACCTGTCTGGACGGATCTTATAAATGGTGGTAACCCAGGTCTTCCCATGGCTCCTAGCGTAAAACACACTTAGCACAGAAGCAGCATGCATGTCTCTAAAATAGCAGATATACAGTATCGGTAATAAGTGTTTATACACCTAAAGCAGTAAGGACAAATGTGCATTACACAAGTACATTTTATAGCTCACTGGAGAGTTAGAGACAAACAAATATGTGCCAAGAACTGCAATAACAACCGTATGACCATATGAAACAGAACTGATCTAATGTATTTAGAAAGCCAGTCCGTTTTATTAAAATTTTCTTTTCAAATATATTTACCGACTATGAACTTTGCCTATATAATCGATAGTGTGAGAGTATTGGTAGCTGTTAGCAAGCAAGCTCCCTGTTATCAGAGATTGCCTTCGTCTGTACAGTAATCATTTTTCAAGTACAATAAAGAAATATTTAAACTTATCTGACTATCATCATTGCACCATGATATTGATTGTACATAATTAGAAATATTTTTTAGAAAAATTTGAACACAGATTTTTCCTCATGGCTCACAGGGCTGTGAGACAAAACCAGCTTTGAAATTACCATAGTAACGGTAATAGTGCGCAGCTATTACCATAGTAACGGTAATAGTGCGCAGCTATTACCATAGTAACGGTAATAGTGCGCAGCCCGCATTGTTCTAAAGAGCAACAGGGGTAACTGAACCTGCCTCTTTATGTACTGTAGTCAGACACCAGATAATGGGCCATTTCGGAGAAATGTTAACGGGCAATTTAAACAAGCAGCTTTAGTAGTAGGGATTGGTCAAATAATTATATCAAGTCTGAATTAAAATAATGGCAATAAATAGTGAGCCCACTAGTTCTCAATATGTAGAAGCATAACACGTATTTGTTTATTCCAGAAAACTCTTTATCGTAGCACATCATAAACAGTCACCCCCATCCTCTGCCTAAAGGCTCAATAAACCCAACATTATATGAACCATGAAAGTAAAATACATTATTGAGTGTTACCTCGACATTCCACTGCTTCCCCTATACATTACAAACAATTGAAACTCTTCTCACATCATGAGAACAGTAGCTGACGGTTCAGAAAACCTAACACTGCAATCATTTGCATAGTTGTTGTGTATGAATCCATCAATCTACACACTGTATTTGTGCATATCTAGTCCACCAAGCTGTCAGCCACTCTGTCTCCCGGTTGCTAGAAAGGCAGCACCCTACTAACATGGAAACCAGCTGCAGAGGAGTGAAGGAGAGCATGGTGAACATATATTCGGCATAAACATTCCATTTATTTATAACATATTATTGAGCACAATAATAATTAATCTGAGAAATATCAAATTGTGGCTTTACTTGTGGTCTAATGATAGCATAAGTATGTAAAAGTGAAGACAATACATTTTCTGTCGCATTTGACCGTTTTAAAGGCCCACCTGGCCATAGTACATAATACTACACATAGTGGAGGCAGCCATTCTGTGGCCAATATTCAATGCATCCCATCGTTATACTAGGGACCAGTTAGATCTCAGGCACAAGGCCAATTATTTTACATGGCAAACAGAAGTTATTAACACAAAGGGCCTCATTTAGCATTCAGAGCAAACCGGGCGAAAAGGTGCAACTTGCCCCTGAATAAACCATTTTGCAAGGTTAGCGGTGCTAATCCACTAACTAAAAAGCTTTATTTTAACACTCCTTCCAAGAATAAAATGGTTTCCAAGGTGCAATATTGCTCCTTCTAGCTGGATTTACTTCTAACTCTAAATGAGTACCTAAATATTGAACTGAAGATTAGATAACAGTGATGAAAATGTATAAAAACAAATGATAACCTTATAGACAAGAAGGAAGGACAGCAAGTTACAAATCCAAAATAGAATGTTTTCTTATAATCAGTAATGAATGAAAACTAGACAATGAAAACTACACATATAGCTTCTATTTCATGGGAGCATCTGCCGTCAACTAACCCCACACTTACCTGTGGTTGGGAATAATTTGGAGGCCAAGACCCAGTGTATACATTTCAAACTCTAACACCCTGCCTTGTCTCTATAATGCAAATCCGATTAATTCTACCCGATTTCAGCACATACATACGTACCTACATACATAATGACCCCAGAGTTTTAGCTTAGAATCAACCAGCAAGTTAAACTCTTAAGTGATGGGATTAGAACAAGCCATTCGTTATGGGTTACTCTGTACGTTTAATTCTTCCATGCAACTACTAGAGGATGATTGCTGATAAGTCCTGACTGAGTGTTCAAGCTAGCAGAGGATCACAGCTGCAGACCTGAGACTAGAAATATAAAACATCATGCCCAGTGGCCAAAGCATACACTGAGTAGCACCTCTACATTTCTATATCAGCCCCTTCTAATTTCCACTTCAACCACTGGTAATGTATCAACACATTTATGCAGAGTTTTTTGTTAAATCATATTGTGCGAGTTCTGCAATGTGTCTTTATTTCAAAGTATGTTATCTGTGCTTAACAATGAAGTTACTAAAAGTAGACATTTTCTGCAAGTATTAAATTATATATTTTTTAGTTCATATATTAAAGCTGGTTTTTCAATGCAAAGTCAGAATTAACAATGATTAGAACTTCTAGCAGCCTAGGAAGCTTTGCTGGGGATAACTCACTGTAAGGCAGTTAAGGCCTTATACCCATTGGCTTTTGATTTACATTTAAAAATGTAAGTTCAAATACCAGTGAAAATACATTTCACATTCAGCTGTTATCTGGCATTTTTGCTTGTGTTTGGGGTGGATGGCTGTGGGGAGGGATGGAGGATACTACACCGACCTAAATAGATTTAACTTGTGTTCAACACAAGTGAACACAAATGAAGCAGTGGGTACAAGTCTAAGATTTAAAAGACCAGTAAACACCAATACATTTTTCCAAACTCACATTACTCCAGCCCTTCTACCCCTATTGTGTGGCAATATGGTCACCCCATAGAAAAAGGATTATTTACAGTTCCATTACATTTTGAACATTTTATATCATTTCTCATTTTTGATGCACACTGCTAAAACAAATATTTATTTTATTGTAACAAAAAATGGGTGTGACCAGGCCAATATTTAGAAATTACTGTTTATTAGCAACACTAAGGGGCATATTCAATTCTCGATGTTTCCGCCGAGGATCTCGCGGTCCGCGCACGATTACCGTAATACGGTAATCGTGTGCGGAAAAAACGTTAATACGGTAATTTACTTGCTGGATTTCAGCTCGCAGCTCCCTGAGCCGCGAGCTGAAATCCAGCTATCTATTACCCTATTAACGGTAATAGTTTTTCCGCTGCACTGAAAAAATAGAATTGAATATGCCCCTAAAAGTGCTAGACTATCATTTGCAAAATGAGAAAGGATGCTGAATATATCATGTACAGGCTTATGGAAAGAAAAGTACTCACTTTAGAACCAAATAAATACTGTGGTTGGGCATTGGGTTGTTTATCACGCTGAAATTCTTGAGAGAAAGGCAGAACTGTACGAACAAATCTGGAGAAACAAAGAAGACACCAGTGAGCTGGGTAATACTGCCTATTAGTAAGAAGCCACATGAGATTCAAACATGAGAGTGACACTATTCAGTGGAATATTTACTGCTGCATTAGGGATGTAGTTTTATGCATCTGGAAGACTGTGTTGTTTGAGTGAAGCGAATGTTTGTAATCATTATACATACAAAGTATGAATTTACAACCGCATAACTCCAATATATCAGAATAATTTGGGCTTTTAAACAAAACATGAGGAAAATGTTATGTTTTCAATTACAGTCAAATAATAGGATTTTTACTTACGGAAAATCAGTTTCTCTTTTTTGGAGGACACCGGGGTATAGAGTAGGGATGGGGCAAACTGGCACTTTAAAAATTCTGTTAACTAAATCCTAGCTCCTCCCTCTCTATACCCCACTGTCTGTTTAGCCAGTTTATGTTTAACCAAGCCCACAGATAGAAGAGATAAGAGATTAAAAAACAGGAACAGAGAAAAACAACACTCTCTTAAAAACAAGACATGTCACACAGTAGGAGAAACTAAAGCGGTAAGGGTGGGCGCCTGGTGTCCCCCTAATGGATTTTATTTAAGAATAAAAATATCCTCCTTTGAAGGGAACACCAGGGACATCCCAAAGCCGCATCACGGGTGGAAACACTCAGAAGAAGCGGCACAAAGCACCTTTCTTTACAACATTAAAGACTTTGCAGACTTCATCACCCCTTTTGTAAAATAGATGTGCAGGGGAAAGGTAGAAAATGGGGAGGGGGTGCTGCTCCACTGAGACCTTGCTCACAGACCCCTCACGGACCTTGCTGCACCGCCGGCAGCCCGCAGGGATTGACAGCCACAGACACGGCTCAGGGAGCAGCCGGCTGTCAGCAACAGAAGGCACATGCCTCCGATTACTAAAAGAAAGAAAATAAATGAAAAGGGAAAAAAAATAAAAAAGTGAAAACCTATAACTATTAACAGTATAGGCAGGAGCCTATACCGAAGTGACCTATCTCCTAGGCACTTAGAAGAAACTGAGGTCTGAGCTGGATAGGAGGGGCATAGTAGGGGAGGTGTGTGCAGAACAAACAAGTTGATAAGTGCCTAGACTCCTAGTCCCACCTACTATACCCAATGTCTCGCAGTGTCCCCCAATGGTAGGAAAGAGAAAAATGAATAAAAACGAAAAAGAACAGAATTGGGCTGCTACTTAGCCCAAACATAGCCCGTTCGCCGGGCACTTAATCTAAACTGGCTAAACAGGAAGTGGGGCATAGAGAGGGAGGAGCTAGGGCCTAATGAACAGGAGTCTTGAGGGGCCAGTTCGCCTGTCCCTACTCTATTCCCCGATGTCCCCCAAAGACGGATAGAGAAATATGATTTATTTTATGGTGCGTAAACCTAGCCAAGCAATGCATAGGAGCTACAGAGAAATGTTTAATAACATTATCCTCTGAGATGCTCTAGATAAAATAAATCATGAAATAAAAGCAGGTTTTGCCAAGTCCCTGTGACTGAATGCTTATGGATTTCTCATGCTACTAAGAACATTGGCAACAAGTGACTGTACACATATTCAACGCTTGGGTGCAATATTAACTCTGTGCCAGGCTTCATGTTGGAAAACAAAACCATTCATTAACAGCAATTCGTACCTGTAGGTAGAACCATTGTAGCAGTAGTTAGGGAGAAAGTCATAGTTGAGCTCCCAGAAGACATGAAGGGTGATCCTGCCATATGGAGCAGACACATTGTGATTGGCTTCCCGGAACATGGCATCAAAGCTGTCCAAGGTCAGATATTTGCCCAGCAACTTGTGGGTCAATCGGTTTATTTCAATAAGACCATCTAATTCCTATCAGGTTAAAAAACAACAACAAAGAACACACTATTGTCAAAGAAAATAATGCCTGACGAAAAAAGTGTTAAACTGAAACTACATTGAGGACCAATCCGAATGTTTTAAACAGCGTTGGCCTGACATAATCTGTCAAAATATATTCTACATTGCCATTAACAATCACAATCACACTGGGAGGGGGGGGTCCCTCTATAAAACAACATGCAAGATGGAGTCCCTGAACTATCCGCTGGTTCTGTGTAGGCATACCATACTGAAGGATATCCACTGCTCCAATACGGTCTAATGACATGTGGAACATTATTTCCTCATTCCTCAAAATGAAACAGTATAAAAAAAATGACGTTTTAGGGATTAAAAAGCCTAGGAAAGAGGTGGAAACCCCAGCAGAGCTATGAGCGGGTGAGAACACTTTGCATGAAAGGTTGTCCGAAGATGGGCAACTGCTTCAACATGAATAACCCAAGCATAAGATAACATGTGCATTGCTTAGGCTTACTCAACTGGTGACCTGGCTGTTGCTATGAAAAACCCACAACAGATGGATAAATCTAGGCCATGCACTTGCTGCACACATAATATTTCAAAGCAGACTTAAAATTCCAAACATCCTCAAAACCAAACACTAACCAAAGTCCTAGTAAAACTCCAAGCTTACATTTCAACTAAAGCAGCTGTAAAAACAAATGCTCCGTAATCGAATATCATCTTTCTGTTGGGAAATTGATATTGTGAATGTGCAACTTATTTATGGCTCAGTTTCCAAGGGAACAACACACGTTCAGTGTCAGAAATCAGGGCCTGACATGCCTGAGGGTGTATTCATTTAACATTTGTTATATACTAGATTCCTCCGGGAAGTGCATTACTTAATATGCAATTACACTTTAGATCAAGATATTCTGTCCGCAAGCAATTTAGGAATGGAGCTTTATTTTTTTTATACTGGTTGACTGTGTCCAAAAAAGAAAGCCATTGTCAACAAGGGGAAACTGGTTCTCTTGAAGCATATCCATTTATTTATACCTACTACTAGTGGGTACCCTTAAGACTACAATAACACAAAGAAGCAGCTACATACCACTATGGAAGTAAGATCTTCACTCTCAAAGCGTCCGATTGCCAGTTCCAGTGACTTGTACATGGCTGCAGTAATTCTCTGAGTGATTAAACGGTTAAGATCAATCGATCTGCCCAAGAGCTGAAAGAAATACAAATATTGATTTACAAAACAGAGAAAACAAAGGGGTAGAGCACTAAATGTGATAGTGATGTGATGCAACTACTTGCATGTGTCTATTGTGTCACATAACTGCAAGACGAGGGCATATTTTGCTCTGAATAATGGGCGTTCCTGCAGTGTACAATCTACTCGCAAATGAAGAAAAAATTTAAGCTCTCCAAACACGGACGAATCCTGTGCTGATCACGAGAGACCGATCAACGGGATCAATATCCAATTTTACCACCCACAAACTTGTGCCCATACCCAATAATCCTATCAATTTAGCAAGTAGTGTGCAGAGCCACACATGCAACAATAATTTTTATGTAATTTTTCTTTATTAAATTTTCGAGGCAGTATTAACAATTGAATATGGAAGAATAGACAAGGACATCAAAACCACCAAATGAATGCATTATGTTGCGGTAAAACTATCAGAAATACACGCAGCAATGTTGGGCAAACTGCTTGATAACAGACCCAATATCGCAGTCTGTGGCCAGCATTAGTTACACAAGAGATACGGTACTGAGCTCCATGGGTGGAGAGTAAGAATGGAAGCTATTCAGAAACTTTTCTCATATCAATTTTTGCTTATACTACCACCACCTCATAATCTGATGTATTCAGTACTTGCAATTGGAAAAGGCACAATGCGGCAAGCATGAATGCTCAATTAGACCAATGTAAGGAGGAGACATGAAATTCAAACATTTCACACATAAAATAAAAGTACATGAAGACAGTTTATGGAATATAGATGCATGGTATAATCAAATAGCAATCACCCTAGTGCGGTGTTGGCTAACCTGTGACACTCCAGGTGTTGTGAAACTACAAGTCCCAGCATACCCTTCCAGCAATAAGCTGCTATATATTGGCTAAGCATGATGGGACTTGTAGTTTTACAACACCTGGAGTGTCACAGGTTATCAAACACTGCCCTAGTGTATCAGCATGTTTTGTGGCTGTCATATACACAAGACACATCTGGTAGATAATGGAAGCTGCCAGAAGAATAGAGAGACTTCCAAGACTGGGCAATCTCTCAGCTATGTAATATATTTCTCCATCAGTCTTGTAAAGATCAGGTCACGATGATAATACATACTAACCTGAACATGGCGTTGCTTCAGTAATGTGTCGTAACGGTTGGATCCCGGCTGAGAGATATTGGCGCCTTGATTTTTACAGTCTGCTCGTAATCGTTTGTCCAAAAGTAAACTACAATACAGAACACACAATCAGTAAACCGACCATCTACATTAAGTGGAGCCACAAACTGCTTTTGGAGTACGTACCTGCCAGCTACAATTTTATAGTGGGCAAATATTTGATCAGCTAATTTGTAGACAAACTGGTCAAAACACAGGTTTACCTGAAGAATACATTTAAAAAAAAAAAAAAAAAAGAAAAATATTAAGAAACATTGACTCTCTCAAAGTTGTGGGCGAGTGTTTCTTACATATGATATTTAGAACAGGACACAAAACACAACCTTAAGGAGCTACATGGCCTTAAGCAATATCCATCAAAGGATGCCGGAAACATAATAATCAGTGGTGCTGTATTTGTTTTTGTGAAATGAAACCCAATTAAGAGATTAATTCACGGACATATACACATGATAGTGTATTATATGACAATATTGCACAGTAAAGACATAGACGTTCGTTTTCCAGATAATGAGAAATGATGTGTAGCAATATATTCAGCCTCTAACATATGTCAAGCGCTTGGAGTGAGGGCTGAAATTAAAAGCCACGATAGTGTGACATAACACTATATAATACAATTATTTATGGTAACCAAGGTACGTATAGCCAGGTTGTGGATGGCACCTGGAAGTCCAAATAGTCAGAATTCAATGAAATTGGTCAATAAAACAGTGGAGCAATAAAGATTTGTATATACTAGTAGAAAATGCACTTTAGACTTTGAAAGTATCTGGAATAGATGGACTAATTCAGCTTACACCTTCAGGTCAATGGTGGGACCCCACTTGCTTGATTAAACAAGTGGACACCCATGTCATTAATAATGTGAATTATGTTTTTGTATTGTAATCCGTTTATGGATTGTAAAATTGATATCTGATGTAATTTCAGAGCATCTGTCTATTATTCATAAATATTTTGGAAAATCTAACTAGCATGCAGAAGGATAGTTTTCAATCTAAAGTATGTATAGTATGTGATAGGCAATGTTGCAGTCAATAAATAGGCTTCAATCTTTGCATTGCTAAGATATACTTTTTTTTTAATAAATAAATACAAAAAAAACACAGGGTTTAAAAAAACAAAAATAAAAAGTTAGAGTGAGTGTTTTATACAAACTGCACATACTATTTTTCACAATGGCCTATACAGAAGTCACTAGCAGTACACCTGCCACTACACACACTACATGCAGTCCACTCTGATCACCTCTTCCCACTCTAGAATCCAGGACTTCTCCCGAGCTGCCCCCCTTCACTGGAATGACCTCCCTCGTTCCATCCGTCTCTCTCCCAACCTGTGCTCCTTCAAACGGGCACTTAAAACCCACCTGTTCCTTAAAGCCTACCAACCAGCCACCTAACCCTCATCCACTCTTTTCGTTCTCCCTCTCTCCCCTGGCCCCTCTCTTCTCTCCCCCTGCTTCACTGGCTCCCTTTCATGCCTGTTTTTGTTTCACCCTCCCTTAGGATGTAAGCTCTTATGAGCAGGGCCCCCCCCCTCCCCTCCTGTCTCCATACCGGTTCTTCTGCTCTGTCTTTACTCCATGTCTTCCTGGAGTTCCTGAAGCATTGGTACTTTGTGTTTATTGTTCTGTACTTTGTCACCCTGTTTTGTACTACTGTTTGTACTGTGTACAGCGCTGCGGAAACCTTGTGGCGCCCAACAAATAAAGGATAATAATAATAATAATAATAATAATAAAATGGACAGAACCAATACATTAGAACGCAGCCTACTAAATCGCTAGGGAACACTGTCAGCAATGTCAATGGTCATTAGTGAATAGGTTGCGTCCTCATGAATACCAGTCTGTATGTAGCCGATTGGTTAACTTTAACTAGCAATTCTGCATTAAAAAATATAAAGAATGCTAAAAGTTTACTTACTTCAGCCTCAATCTCATCGTACAGGAACTGTTTTTTAAATTTTGTGAGGGCATAGTGTGCACTGTCATTATATAGATCCAGAGAGTAAAGAACATACCTAGAGGAAACATCCACATAACACGGAGTTAATAATTACTTATACATTTATCCACATTCATACCGACCAACAGAATTAATTATAGGCATGTTTTTGCTTCTTTTTACTTTTGGGCAACAGACTAAGTTTGAAAGTGTCATGACATAAAATCCTCAAAGTACTGATAACACAGCCGTAGAATTATTTATCCTAAAATACTTCTTAAATACATTTCTGCAACATCAATTCCAAAGTTTAAACCACCACCGCGCTCCAACTTAATATACTTCTGTGCAATATTGTGCTACAAGAACACTTGAATGAATCGGAGAGAGTGACAGCACAGGATGTAGATAATAAACAGCCCTTACTCCATCATGGATGCCTCCTTAGTCTCTAGGATGTGGTCAGTCAAAATCCAAGGCATAGACATCTCAATGGGAAACTGAATTCTGCGGCCCATGGTCAGTTCCAAGAAGAACTCTCTGAACCACAGCTGGGATAAGTCGCAACAATGCTGTAAGGTCTCTTCAGAAGGAAGCAAACGTGACATTAAACAATCAGACAAACATTCCTAGATAATAATGTGGTGGACACACTGGTGAAGGCCGCACTGGACAACGTAAGACAATGATCGTTTGTTATTAACTTGGTAATGCAGGAAAAGATATAAACGATATCTACGCAAACATTTTGCTTTGCTTATCACCACCATGCAGCAATATTATATATGGACAATGCTTTCAGATTTAGGAGGGAAATAAAACCATATAGTAGTACATTAAATAGGTTGTGTATGTAGTACATGTGCCATTTTACGAGTAAGAGTGCCTGGTTCATATGAATAGGGTCATTATATAGGACGTATGTCATAGTAAAAACACTGTGCGAGTACACAACATAGAACACAGGTGATGTCAGTGAAACAGTCATTATGTGAGTGTGCAGAGACTGTGCTTGGTGTAACTGTTTACACTATTTCACACATAGCAAAGTGCACCCTGTACTGATGTCAGAGAGAGGAATGTGGAACAAGGCTGCTGTCAGCAAACTGCCTTTTATAGATAAAGAGATATCCCAATAAACCAATAAAACAACTGGTAACTGTATTTGGGCTGTGAATGCCTTCAATAAACTAAAACAATCACTCTTTATAACAAGTACCTTGTGTTCAGAACTAGGTCACTCAATACTGGGAAATGACCTCATGTACAGATCTCAAAATCTTTTATTTGAACAGTAGTATGTTTAAATATTATAAAACGGACTCTGCTGCTATCTATGAAAGGTTTTTACTCAGCAAAAGAACTGCTATAGGTAACACTGCAAAACAAAGTTCTAGTTAATCCCAACATTTTAGGCCAAACTTGAAAGACCATTTGTACAAGGCTATGCACCACTTTTTAGTACTTTTTCTGAAACCAATGTTGTATGTCCCGTGCAAGACATGCTGTGCAGAATCTGTAAATGATGTGTGCACTTCACAAGCAGACCTCACCAAATCTACACTAGAGAGGCACTAAGCAAGCGTGAGACTGGGTTTGTATACACAGACTATTTACATTGAGCCAAATATTTTAATGACACATACTTAAACACAATAGCAGATTCTGTTGTGTTTTGTGTATCAATTGAAACAATACATTTAAAGTATTATTTTTTTCCTAACAAAATGAATCAAGTTCCTCCAAAAGAAGGCTTTTATGCTTAAGACAAAGTATTGAAAAAAACAATGTATCACTTTCTTGCTCGGGACATTTTGACTGGTCTCTGCTTCAAATCAGCAATCTGTGCAGAGAGGTCTCAATTAAAATATGCACCTTACTAAAGATTTTTTTCAGTATTGTTGTCAAGGATGTATATAAATTAAAAGACGAAATAGTCATCTATAAAGCGGACCATAGGTACAGCAAATTGGACAAGCAATTTGCTCTCTAACAGATGTCAATTGAGACAGAAAAATCCGGTTGAGTGTCAATTGACTGACAGCACAAACTGGTTCTGATGCGATCTGGCCACTTCACCTGAGCACCAACGTACACCATCAGTCTTATTTGGTCTCACCAGGAATAGACTGTTTTAATGTGTGTTATGACTCAATCCTAAAAGGTTTTTGTTCTTAGACCAAATTTAAATAATTGCATTTGTTTACAGCTTTACCATGCAGTAAAGTTACTGCTCCCTCCCTTAAGAGCAGCACATACCTATAGTATATTAAGGAGCAAAGAATGCACCTAGGCCTGGATTTGTGGAATGATCCCATTGTCCCAAGCCTAGGGTGGCATAGGAACAGTGGGCCGCACTAATATCTCTTTGCACATATTTTTTTCACATTAGTAATCAGTTATTTCATATGCTGGACATTTAAAACATTTACTCATGAAGAGTAAGAGTTTGGGCTGGATTATTTCCATATAGTTAACAAGATGCATTGGGGTTTGGAACCATGCACAGCTACGCAGTGGGAGACGGGACGGTACAGAATAAATGACTTAGGGGACAACAAGAAACGTAAATCCAGACCTAGCAGACAGTGGTTAGAAGGGGAAGGACTAATTGGCACAAGTAACAGTAAGCACACATCTGGCCATGTGGTTAAAGGTGTTGTGAGGATACACCAGCAGCACAGCGTTCACACCATAATCTTACCACTGAAATTAAGCAAGTGTGTGTAGAAGAATGATTCACGGTGAAATTTTTCTATGTCCAAAATGGTGGGACCCTCTAGGCTACTTCTCAGCGTTTTCTTGGAACCGCTTTTTTCAGCAATGAGTGACTCTAGCATGGTTCTCACCATGTACAGCTGTGTCATTTAAAAGGAAAAGCATTGACAGATGGAGAAATACAGCAAAAGGAAAAATAAACACAGTACATTAATGTACAAAAACAAAGTGTCATCATTAGAGAAAGGTCTTCTATTTTACCTTCACCAGTATTGTGATACTTAAATGTCACACCTGGAACTGACACATGTGGAGACATCTACCTATAGTGGCATATACTTGATCTAGTACTTTTAAATGTACCCACTGTATACACACAGACCACATTTTAGGAGAATGCAGTCTACAGTTTCAGTAATAGTCAATAGGCTGTATTCTCCACTTTGTGTTGGCAACGGGTACACTTCCAGAACCAGATACTCTCCAAGTCCAGGTATAAGATATAAGTAGCCCAATGGAGGTCAGGGTGGGTCAATTCACTTGTCTAAATTTAGAAAGTGTGCAGATGAAATATACACAGGTACATAAACACTTTATGAGCTTAACAGTGTAAAAGTAAATATCGTCTTACCACCAAAGTTTAAAACAGTTGGATAGGTGTAGGACTGCCTCAGAAACCTTTTAATCACAAGCAACAACTTTTCCATCCCCAGAGACTTGAGCTGTTTGAACAGCTCTGCAGAGCTCAGGGACTCTGCCATTGAACGCACCAGGAAGAGCTGAAAACCGACGGAGAGAGGAGAGAGGCCAAGAGTACGGGTGGGATGGGGAATGGTAGAAGGAGGAAAGCAGAAAGGATATTAGATTAGTGTGTTAGGGAAACAAAGCTATGTCTAGAATGACTTTTTCATTCTTTAGAACAAACTTCAAAACTGTCCTTGTGTAGAGAACTTTGTGAAAGCTATAATGAGCGTTTTGGGTGGAAGATCACCTACTAATCTTCACTGACTTACTGCTTTCCCTTAGTGCAGCCACGGTAAGCGCACACAGAAACAATTTCTCCCGGGACTCATCGGTTTCTGTAGCATTGGGCGCCACAAATATTTTTTGATCATCACTTTAAAACGGCTGTGGAGCGGAGGTGTGAGAAAGACCACCAATAGAAAGCTGCAATCTCCGTGATTTTGACTCCTTATTGGTCAGCGCAAACCACATATCCCCCCCACAGCCTCACTGAAGCCCGTAAGTCGACAGATGAGAGTCCCGGTAAAAACGGCTGCATGAACAGCCCACGCAGCTCTTGTGAGGGGAAAATGCAGCTTTAAAGGAAGTTGCTATATATTTATATATATTTTTGGTAGCAATAGTTTTAAACATAATGCAAATTAAAAGAAAATTTGAAGAATTAGAAGAATAATGCTGTAACCCTTTCTAAATCTACAGGAAGTAGGCGGACAACTTGCTATTACAAAATTATTAGATACTTTTGTGTGAGAAAACCAAATGCATGCAGCAGCTGTTGCTGCCAATTTTCACAATTTGCAGTTTGCTTAGTATAGTTACCAGAAGAAAATAAGAGCGCATGGGTCGTTAGCAGGTAAGCAACACACAGAAGATTGCAGAACAATACCCAGAGAGAGGCACATCACTTCCAGCCATCAAAAAGCAAAGCAGGAAAAACAAACAAAAAAAGAAGAAGAAAACATTGGTGGTAATCGATTGGTTCACTTGTAAGATTAACCTTGTCATTCTTGTATCAACTGAAGCAGCTGAAATCACTTCATTCCCGTCTCCCTCCATTATTTTGTTTATGATAAATTGCAAAAACAAACAAATAGGCAACATTAATAGCAATTTGAAAAAAAAATTCAACAAGAATTAAACATACAATTAAGTACAATTCCATAATGGCTAAGAATTAAGTACATGCATGGCCATTAACACATGCAACAGAGGTGATGGACTACCACTCAAATGTGTCTAGAATTACTGCTTTCTATCACTTAGCTTGTCAAGATCTACAAGAAATACCCTTTCCTTTTGCAATGCAGTTGAGGGATGATTCTAACAATTCGTTTACTTTAAAGCTGGGGCATTATAGCTCCGCTCCCTCCCTGGGGCTGCTCTATGCAGGGATTTTCCCAGGGCACAGCAGTTAGTCTCACAGACCAAGCTGAAAATTGGGCCTATGCGACACTTTGGAGGTGAAGGTGCGTGTGAGGACCAATAGAAGGCCACAATCATGGACATCGCAGCTTTTGAATGGTCCTCTCGCTCACATCCCCTCATTCTGCAGATATTTTTAAAGTGGTAATTGAATATGTTCACCACTTGAGGTGGGTATTCAGTTTTAAAAGGACAATTTATCAACTATACCCTGCCATTAATGGTGTCACTGAGAGAAATTATTTTAGATGTGACTACATTTCTGATGTAGCGCACACATTACAAGCTGGAATTTACTACCATCCTTAATGCACATGCTTTTCTCCTCACATTTTAGGTAATAATATAAATATTTAAGCATCACTCTTAAACTATCTTCCAAAACTGCTCAAATTGAATTCCTCAATTGAACCTATGTGCTAGAATAAATCCATAATAAAGGAAGAAGTACCTGAGTGCTGGAGGGTCCCACTGCACGCCTTGGAACTTTGATGTCAAAACCAGTTTTGGGGTCTTTCTCCCCTCTCAGTGCGGGGTCATTAAATGGTTCACACCCTGCGCCCCAGTCACAGACTGTCTTTCTGATTGCCTGAAGCACACTGGAATTTATCAACAATATTTGACATTTTAAGATGGTACATTAAATGTTCTCTATAAGCTGCTTGATAAATGTGCAAAACCGCTGTAATAGTTAGCAGTTATCTTTATCTATGGGTGGTTTTAAAAGCCATTTCCAGATTATTGAAAAAGCATGAGAGGAGTGAGAAGTCCCTAGCTGCATAGGTAGGCTCTTCCTTCTGCCTTATATCAACCTCAGATGAGAGAGAGGCCTAACAAATACCTCATTAAGAGAATAACAAGAGCGGGGTCAGGAGTTTTCTTTGAAGTACTTTGATTGAGGTTGTGACTTGAGTCAAGCTAGAGTGTCAAATGGGATTGATAAATAGGCCTGTTCTCAAGGAACAGGTAGTAGGTCCCTGTCAAGATCAGCAACACCAACATATCCCAGGGTAGATTCTGTGTTATTTGGTCATCATGCTGCCTAATCACCACTTTATGGTTACATTTCAATCTGCAGCACATATCTGAAACAAAAAAATTTAAATGCAGAAACTTTTTAGGGGAGTATTTGGCAAATGCAGTCCTTCTCAGACTCATTCGTTGGTCACTCTCCCAGAGAAGCCAATACAAAATGGGAATTGCATGAGCAGGCCTGGGGCTAGATTTACTAAACTGCGGGTTTGAAAAAGTGGAGATGTTGCCTATAGCAACCAATCAGATTCTAGCTGTCATTTATTTAGTACATTCTACAAAATGACAGCTAGAATCTGATTGGTTGCTATAGGCAACAACTCCACTTTTTCAAACCCGCAGTTTAGTAAATATACCCCCTGGTGTTAGACAAAATGTACCCTACGTAGAAATCATGGTGGGTGCTTCTACACAATGATTTTCAAGTGACATTCCACACAACACAATGCAGCTAGAGAGATAGGAGCATAAAACTACCAAAAAATGCAAAATATCCCCTATTTTTGTCAATCACTCAGGGCCCAAAATTCATTTAATCCCGCACCAAGTATGTGTAAGAATACAAGACATCATCTCAAAAGAAAATCACACTTCAAAAGACTTAAATGTACATATATTTGCTATCCCTATACTTCCGTGAAACAGCCACTTAAAAGTTAAGATACATTTCTGGGATTATCAAAAGAGTACTTTTGTAAAAAGCTTGTAAAGTTTTTGGCCATTCCAATAATCTACCAAATAAAATAATTGTTTTAGAAAACAGACACACGTAAGCAATACAAAACTTGCTTGGATAGACTAAAACTGTGAAACAAACATCTAAGCCATAAAATTTTATTTGGTCATAACTAAAACCCAAGTTTTTTTAAAAACAAAACAAAAAGAAAACCACAACAAATAAAACATTCATACTATACAAGCTTGAGCACTTTTAAATTTGCCTTCAAACCTCAAGCTCCCCCCCCCTCTCTATACCCCAGAAACCTGCCAGGAACTTCAATATTTTTCTAACAAAGCCCTAATTATTAATCCAGTAGTACAGAACAAGATCGAGAACCAGGCTTCCAAAAAGCAACTGGAAAGATAACCTTATCAAGGAGTAAGTAAAGAACAAAAAAATTAACAAAGAGTGTAAATGGTGGGTATCTGGTGTCCCCCAATTGACTGAGAGAGAAGAATTTAACGCAAGTACAAAAATACAATTTTCTCTTTCAATCTAATAGGGGACAGTAGATGTCTCTAAGGGAGAGTACTCCTAAAAGTTGCAGTGCACAGCACCTTCCAGCCAGATCTGGTATACTTAGACACAAAAATTTAGCATTGGCAGAACTTAGTGAAAATGTGTACCGAAAACCAGCTGGCCACCTGACACAGCTGCATAGCTTAGGCCCCATGTTGCATCGCCCAGAAGCAACCACCGACACATTTACCTGCCTCTGATGTATGCTGAAGTAATCCACCTGACAATGGTCTGCTTAGAACAGAGATGCTCAAACCCAGTCCTCAAAAGCTACCAACAGGTCACTGTTTAAAGAATTCTGTCTGCAGAAACAGGTGGGGTAATTAATTACCCAGCCAAACACATTAACTCACCTGTGCCCGATTAAAGAAATACTGAAAACTTGAACAGTTGGTATCTCTTGAGTTTGGGCACCACTGGGCATTCTAGATGGCAAATAAATCATTCGTTCTACATACTTCCCAGGTCCTAAATGTCCTGACCACTTCAAGAGGAAAGGGAAAGCCATCTACATCTGGAGACCTACCCTAATCTAAAGCCACAATCATGATGTCCTCATTCAGATGGAACTTGAGAACCACCCTAGGCTGAACGAATGTTTAATCCAAAAGAGAACCCTGTTCATGAAAAATAAGCAAAGGACAGACTTAAGACAAAGTCCACAACTCTGAACAACAAGCAGACGGCTTCCACCACGGAGATCATGTGTAGTTACATGACTTTCATGCTGACCGCTTGCCTGCAGGCTTGGGAGCTGGACGGTTGCTGTCCAAGCCTGCTAACCTCTCTGATGACTACCACGAGGAGTGGAGGTTTGTTCTCTGGAGGTCTGAAACCTCATCTTCCCTGATGGACAAAAATAGCAAAACCTATGGCGCCCTCGATCGGAGAGCATGAACAAGGAGAAAGGAACGCTTACCCCCAGTTCAGGACCAAACAAAAATGTGTCTAGAAAAGGGCAAAGACTCCAGAGTCTTTTAGGACTTTACTTATACCTCCCAAGCTCTAAGCAAGAGACCAAGGCATGCCAAGACTGCTAAGGCTGAAATCTAAGCCCCAAAAAGCCCTGTATCATTGGCGGCTTCTCCCAGATATGCTCCACCAGAGTGAGCAAATCCAATCTGGGTCTGCCGACTCACACACTCTACCTAAAGCGGCAGCATCAGATTGGTCACAAGACAATCTAGAGTGGTGCCTGGAGCAGGTAAAATATATTATGATGTCCCATTCCCAGTCTTGCCCAGGAGAGAGAAGACAGATACAGTGCACAATGAAATGCGGAAAGTGGACAGCAAAACAGGCAAAATACAGAACAAAAGTGACTGAAAGAATTCTAGTCACAAACAGACCCCTGACCATATACTCCCTAAATAAAGAGGGAGAGCTGCTGGCTGTTGCTGTGTCTATTCTGGTCAGGCTTGTCTTTGAAGAAAGCCTAGCCATGGAGGAGGTTCTACACAGGTATAGAATCTCCCACCCTAGGGCTCATTACTGCCATTCATAAGGATGCTGTTGGCTCCAGAAGCAGCGGAGAGTCCCTTACCATGTTGCTGTGCCTCCAGTGCCAGTCCTGGCCCGGTGGCGCGGGGATCCCATACGACCTGTGGCAGCAGTGGACACGTGGCAAGAGGATTTAACTGTATATCCTCAGCCTATTAAAGGCAGATTTAAATAAACTAAAATAATAAGGCTTAAAATATATTGGCTGCCACAGGCCCAGCTTTGTTGGACACTTAAAAAAAACCTGAAATTTGCAGCAGGCTTTCAGGGGAGGATCATGAGTATTTGGAGGCAAATGTAAAAGTGTCCAAGCTCCTGTCACTGTACTCTATACTCCAGAGTTTCCATTGTCCCCCATTATAATGAAAAATAAATAGTATTTTAATTTTACTATATCCAAATTAAAATATGGAGAAGGACTCAGTTAAGTGCTGAAAGCATGCCATGTATGGTACAGAATATTTACTTATTACAATGAGATAGCTCTCACCTTTGGATAACATTTTTCTTTTTTTTGATAGCTTGTCTTAGTGGTTCACGTAAAGTGACCTGTGCAAAATCCTGCAGTGCTGCATATATAGTATGGCGAATTGCATGGTTAAATACACTCTCCATCCGGCCCATCAGAACTTGCAGACCCTTGATCATAGCGATCACCTACAGAGAGATAGAACGGAACGAATAAACAAGGTCAGGCTTTATCTGTACGCAAATAAATGTCTTGTCATAAAAGACCATTTAAAGAACTAATTTTCTTCCACCTTCCATAATAGCAAAAAAAAATAAAAAAATTAAACCATGAATAGCCATAAGCTGTCAAGTATCAGATTATTTCTTCTGTACAGCTGTATCAATTATTTAATCCATAGCTTTGTTTAATTTCTAGGCACTTAAAAGAGTAAATGCATGTTCCATGCAGGACCTTACTTATCTGCATATTTGCATTAACATTTGGAAATTGCCCCACTTGTTAAGCCTATTAATTAATTATTAAAATCAATAGTGTCGCTCAGTGGCCTGTTTAACAAATGGTATATTGTTCACATAGCATTTTACCCTATGAACAAAATAAGTATAAAATGCATCTACAAAACACATGGGGCCTGATTCATTAAGAATCTTAACTTGAGAAACTTCTTATTTCAGTCTCCTGGACAAAACCATGTTACAATGCAAGGGGTGCAAATTAGTATTCTGTTGTGCACTGTTAAATACTGACTGTTTTTTCATGTAGCACACAAATATCAACTTTAAATTTCAGTGTACAAATAAGCTATCAAGTATTTGTGTGCTACATGAAAAAACAGTCAGTATTTAACTTATGTGCAAAACAGAATACTAATTTGCATCCCTTGCATTGTAACCTGGCTTTGTCCAGGAGACTGAAATAAGAAGTTTCTCAAGTTAAGATCCTTAATGTATCAGGCCCATGGTTTTTAAAGTTAAAGTAATGGCTCAGTATAATTTCATTCAGCTTATTATCTTTGCTGGCGTTATAGATATTGGCTCTTTCAAAGTTATCTCATCAACAAAAGATGAGAAGAGACACACGGATTACTTACTTCCACTAAAGCAAACTTCTCCTCACTGGTGTAGTTGTAGCGTGTGGCTCGCTCGTATTCCTCAGCATTGTCTGGGCAGTCTTTATTGGAATACTTATCAGTTGGGTGAACAAGCTTCCAGGAGTACTATCACAAGGGACAAAACACAGCTAATCACAATCATTACATTGCTATATTATTAAATATAATCAAAAAGGATTAATTCATTGGATAACAACCTATTTCTTAGGGGGGGGTAGAGTTCAATTAGCCGCAAAGTGTCTTGCGGGCATTCTGGAGACACATCACGGTGAAGATTTACACAGAAATCTCCGCTCATTTTTCCTCGCTCCCTATAGAGGTGCGAAGCAAAAGGAATGGAGATTTCTACCGTAGTAACGGAAAAAGTGCACAGCCGCGTTGTTCAAACATCACGGTTAATTGAATTCCCCCTTAATACAATGCACCAACCGAATATATAAACGAAACGCTTGAAAATGATATCTTCATGTCGAGTAAACAATGAATCACTTAAACTTGGAGAGTAGTGAGGTCACTTGTCATATAGTGGATTTTAATAGCTTCTTATAAAAAGTATGATTGGCAAGGGTTCTCTGTACCCTGGTTTGTAAGTACGATAATTGCCAAAATCAATTTGGAATTATGCGGAAATCAACCAACAACAAGTACTCCATGGCCTCTCCAAGCAACATCACAATCAGGCCTTAAAGAGGTGCAGTACATTGAAAGATGGCATCGTTTTCAACATGCTTCTCACATACGAATATTATACATATGCTTATGAATATTAAATAAAACAATCTGGTGAAGCAAACAGCTTTTTTAAATAAGGAGATTGCCCATTATGGTCTGAGGGAGATCTCAAGATCATCAGTAATAGTTAATTGCAGTATTCATCCAAAAATCAAACCAGGGCCTGTTTCCACAAAGATAGGATTACTTGTGGGTTTTGGACGACCAGTCTAATTAAACTAATCATGAAAGTAAGAAATGTACAATGCAGATTATTTGTTTATGGTCATAAAAACTTTAATAAGCAGCAGAAAGCATGTTTCTTACATAAGTGTTTTTCTACTGTCCTACAGATTTTCTAAAGGTTAAAAAAAAAAAAAAAAAGCTGATCAGAATTGTCTCCTTTACAAGACGTACCACTTCCATCACATGTGCGCTCCACTGAGACAAGAGTTGAAGTCCTTGTAAGGACAAGTCAAAAAGTTTTCGGTACTCTGCATCTGTCTTTTGGGTTTCCTGGCGACCAGATCCGGTCACCACCTAATATATAGGAAGAAGGAAAAAAGGAGAAGAGAATTAAATTAGGGAGAGCGGTCACAAGTTTTGAAATTTTGCAAAGCAAAATTAGTAACAGCAAAACAATTAATGATGGAATGTTTATATTTGAGAAATATTCCAGTAGGCAATTCTGAATGCAGTTAAAACTGAAACTTCTTTCCAGAAATGGCTCGTCCATTATTCTGTGATCCAGGGACACCTACCTCAAACAATGTCATAAGCTTTTGTGCATATCTATTGATGATTACTGAAAATATGCTTTATAAGACTGCAATGGCTTCATTAAACAAGCCGTTTTGCTATTGATCTGAATTACCAAGAAGAACAAAGAGAAGCTGGTCTGAACCCACCTCGCTATTGCTGTACCGAGCCAGCTCAGAGATGAAACGCATGTGGTCCTCTCTAATCTGGATCATCTGCTCACAGATGTTGTACTGAGGGCTGCTGCTGGATGATGTGCAGGTCCATCTGTTTAAGAGAACCAGCCAGAGCATTACTAACTCACAAAACATAAAAACCTCTTTTGAAAATAAGACAAACTTAAGGATTATAAAAAAATAAATTAATAAAAAAAAAAATGCTTAAGCATAATATTTAAAAAAAAATTACACTATTTGTCAAACAGTGAAAACAAAATATTGTAGACCTAGAAATTGTGTATTTATAGTCTTCATTGATCGAATATAGTGGAGAGAAAACATTTTAACATTTCAAACATGTTGCTAAAAAGTCATTTAAGGTTTTTGTGTTTTAATAATGATACAACATATTTTTCACTTTGACATAAGGGGCCAGAGTACAATCAAACAAAGCACAGAAATAATAAAGTGTCTCTTTGGTCGTTTAAAAAATAAATAAATCATAAAATCAGTCATATTAATATGCCAGTAAACATTAGTTCTATGAACACATAGAAGTAACATTAACCCTATGCATGAAGTAGTACTAGTATTAAGTTATTAATGTTAAATTATTGGCAAAAATGAATACCTTGCCCCACAGAGAATGTAATAAAAGAGTTAATTGGTCTACCACTGGCACATTACACCCCAGATGTGCTTACAATATGAAAGCACAGTGCTTACCTAGACTTATTCTCCTCATAATGTGCGCTGGTCTTTATGTACCTCGCCAGTTCTATTTGCATGTCACCAAACAGTGGTACCACCTGCAGTTGCTGTGCTCATCAGGAGGATGAAAAACAAACAGTTGAACATTATCATCGAGATACAAGTACGTGATTACACTACAAATAGCACAATTATCCCAATTGCAGTAAGTGAGAGTCCCTGCTGGAGAGACTGGCACACACATCATTACTAACCCTCAAGGACACAGTGGAGAGCAGAATTCAAGCTGTATGTAATGAAGCACGTGCTGTGTACAGTGTTGTTAGGATTGCTCTAATACAGCACACTGTCTCAATACAATATCTGGCTGTCAAGTTTATTTAAGTAAGGAAAGACCGTAGTAGTCATTCATAAACTACAAAATCTGTAGACTCGCAACGCATCTTTATGGCACAAAGGTGCCTACTCGTCCATCAAGTGTATTTGAATGTGCTCACTCTTATCAGTCTTTATTATCACCCCAATGAAAGCAATCAAAGCCTAGTTCTGTGGGATGGTGGGTGATCTGGAACAAACATGGCGGAAACAGTAAAAACGTGACATTAAAGTCCACCCTCTGACTACCTTCCGACCAAACCATCATCAATAGAAAAGTCTTAGTTTTTCTTCTAAAATGCTGCACACTTTAGCCTCTCCTTTATAGAAACAAAGAGGAAATAAGTCTCAAAAACAAGTGACTTAACATCAACATGTAAATGCAAGTGGGAACAGTGGTGAGCAATGGGCTAAGCTCCTATGCTATGTAGGACCCGGAAGTGTCACAAATTGTACCTCAAAAGACATTTCTGTTGTAATAACACTTAATACTCTTTTAGTTATTATAGATGTGCAATCATCATATACTACCACCTTTCATGGCCAGTACTACATGATCAGCTATATATTTAGGACCTCTACTTGAGATGGGGTAAATTTAAGGAGGGCTAATGAGGGAATCATTTGGTCATAAGGTCAGAGATTTAAAAAACAGCTGCAAACAGCATTCCTCCAACACAGTGAGGAGGATGATGGGAACACCTTAAGTTGTGTGCTGCAGTTACTCCACTCCACCATAGCACTTCCATTTCCGTGAGCCGGAGAAGTGGCATACGCCTGCTGGATACACCCCGATCCACACCAGGGTAAGTAGTTTGAAATTTGCTTAAATACATTAAATACAAGGCATGCTACACTTGCAACACACCTATAAACTGGCACATCAAGCAAAACCTGACAAGTAGCAGGTGCAGGGTGTTGAGGAAAAAGTTCCAAATATACTCAGCGAGGGAAATTAAGCCAAACTGCCAGGAGTAAAGTTTGGCTCTCAGGTGGGAGCGTTTATAATATATAGTAGGGGACTCTGCTGTCGTATGATCGTATATCATGCAAAGCCTGCATGGAGGTTTCAGGATTGTCATAGTCACTAATATGTCATCTGCTAATAAGCAGATTTTGTACTATTGACTATCAGATCAGCGGGTGTGATCTGTCGACAAGGACAAAGATGAAGTGTGCTAGAGGGAACCCATCTTGTGCCACTTGTGATGAGATAAACCAGCATTAGGCACTTTGGCTGCTTGATTAAAGTGTTAAAATAGAGAGCAACATGTGACCGGTAAACAGAAACCTGAGTACGGTTACCTTCACATAATCCCAATGAAGGCTGTTAAATGGGTTTTCAGCATTCAAAGAAGAGTAGGAAGGGAGTATTGGCAAGGGAGGGGCGGGGGGGGGGGGGGGGGGGTTTGTGGGGTGCCACCAGGTAGAGTATCCTTCTGGTCTGTGCTTGTCAGCCTTGAATTGATGCTAAACGGGTCACTCCTGACTTTGTAGGTTGAAAGGGGGTGATGCTATTAATTACTAATTTGGCATAAATACTTAAATATGTATTGAGTAATTCAATGATTCTGTAGCTTTGGCACAATGTGTGGTCTTCACAAGGTTTCGGTGTTGTTACAATCAGGTGTTTCAACATTTCAAAACGGAAAGAGAATGCGAGGAAACAGCTGATATATGGAGCAGTCAAGTGACAATATCTTTACAAAAACATCTAGTAACCATCAGGGAACGGTCAGATCCACTCTAGCAAGGACTGATGGGACAAGGGGACACCCTGCAGGCTATTAAGGGAGTTTTCGTACCTGCCAAAACTATTAGCAATATTTGTGGGGTGAGTCTCGCCTTGGTCCTGTTATGGCTATTATACACAATCGGGTGTGATGTTTTTAAACCTCAAGGCCGGTTATATTTCAATACCTTCAGCAATGGCTTTAAAAGCACACTATCTATAGAACAAAGAGGTGTCATTGGGACTATTTTTCTTAAAATACAAACTTGCCCCAAATAATACTTATGAAGGATGGGGGAAGGGTTATCAGACCACTTTATCAGATGAATGTCTGATTTTGAGAGGAATTCTTGAAACCATTTATCAAACAATTTTCTTCAGGTAGATCAGCACCCAAAAAAATATTACACTTAGTCAAGAACCAAAGAGAACTGATGTTGGAATTCTGTTGTAGAAGGTGGCATAACCCCCTTATAAATCTCCCACTAATGGAGAGTATGGTATGCTGTAAGACCCACAGCCTGAACCATGCAGCAGATGCAAATATTTATGTTTGAACTAGAAGTGTAAACACGCAGCCTAGACCTTCTGGTTTACTTAAAAATACAATTAGAGCATCTCAGGTTCATTATCCTTTTTGAACTTTACCTTAAAGAACTTGTCTATTTTGGTGAGGTTTATTCTCTTCTTTGCATCCAATTTGTAGATGTTGCTCACACTTCCGTCCATGAGGTACAAGCCAAAACCCATTACCTAAAACCGCAAAAAGTTTATATTATACACTGAATAATTTATAATATTAGAAATAGACTAGAGATAGGGTTCTTTAAAAAGTCACATGAATCATGTGCAAGCAAATACAACATTAAAAGACATCCAAGTTTTTCAAAGACATCCTGCTCATAAATATTGAGCGCTGTGTGACACTGCCCAGACTGGTAATTACAGATATACTCATGCTGCTGTTTCACCTTTTCTCTTGGCTTCCTATTTCCGACAGGTACTCCTATTTAACTGTAGCTCCAACAGTTACAATGTAAATAAGTGTTGTGCTGTAGACACACTGCGTTAACACTTCTAGCGACTCTATTTCTAACTTAACCACCCCATCTCTCCTCCAATGCATGGTGCAGCAAAACCTTTCCATACACGGGCAAATCCCGACAGTAGGCCTCAGCTCCTGGACTTCTTTCCCCCTGTTTGGATGTCCTGAATGGATCCATCCTTAAGGCATGAGTGAAGGAATGGCCTATGGCACAAATAGTGTGGCTCGCAGATAACTGCAGACATTGTCAGATCACAAGCATTGGCCAGCTAGATTTTATCCCAGCCATGTTTAACACCAAATCGATGCCAATCATGTGCAAACCAAGATTTCCACTAGTTTTGGGAAAACATGAATACAGATTTCTGTTCAGACTTGGGGGTAAATGTATCAATATGCGGGTTCTTCAACACCCGCGTGTTCAGCCTCTTCCGCGATTAAATTTCAAGCGGCGCTGCATTGTAAAGGGAAGTTAACCCTTTACAATGCAGCGCCGCTTGAAATTTAATCGCGGAAGAGGCTGAACACGCGGGTGTTGAAGAACCCGCATATTGATACATTTACCCCTTGGGCTTAGTAAAAAACAAACAAAAATAAACGTTTTTCCTTTACCGATGTTCCAAAAGCAATTGGAATCTAAAATATTTTGTAACAATCTGTACATTATTATAAAGCAAATACTTTTACAGCTTATTAATTTTCCTAATATAGAAGATGTGAAAAAACACCTTTTGTAAACAATGCTCCACAATGTGCACTCAAGAACGGTATAAACATTATTTTCCCTGAATTGTGCCACAACAAAGCAGACTGTGGCTGAACATTACACTTTGCAATTGTTTTATATGTGCTGCACGCTCTTGTGCCAAGCTTGGTAATCGCTTACAAAGCCAAATCTAGGTGGAGTAGTTTTCAACTCCTCAAAGTCTCCCAGGAAGCAGCAGCCACACAATGACTTTCCACGTTCCTTTCTTATGACTGAACATCTCACGCTATCTTTTAAATCCACACAACAGCTTTTTTCAGAAGTATCAACATGAACTTTGTGAAAACACAATAAAAATCACGATCCAATCTTACACCTGCTGGGTGAGATGTGTAATGCTAGAATACAGGATGAAATCAATCTGCCAGGATACATGCACAATAAAATATACAATCTGTTGGCTTCCTTACTTTTAGTAGCATGTGTTTCTCTCCAGGTGTCAGGTACATTTTGTTGTCATAGTAGTCAACGCATAAGTTCACTATGTCTGCAAGAAGCTCTTCATAACCAGGAATGACTTCCAGCTGCTGCTGTAATGACTGCAAAACAAAGCACAACATGACATCTGATGAGCGGTGGAGGTCTGGAATACAGGGCTCACATATATTCTCATTAAAAATATTGTGTTAAAGTATAATAACTCCTCATATTAATGCATGCCTTGATAGAATGACAGTTTTTAACACAGTGTATAATAATCTAATTCTTATGAGAACCAGATGAGCTCTCCCAACAGGGCGAGGGTTAAACAACCTGTGGCTCACCAGTTGTTGGGGAACAACAAGTCTCAGCATCTCCTGTCTGGCATGGCATGCAGCGAGTTCCACGGGTTGCCTAACTCTGACCATGACTATTGAACCTCTAGAAGTAGAAATTAATTTCTTCATAAATGTATCTGTGCCAGCATTTGTTTCCTGTTCTCTAAGCATTACACTACAATCACAAGTGTTTCAATTTTAGTCCTATCGGTAACTTGTAATTGGATTCACAAGATTTACTGTACAGACCACACACACACTATAGTCGCACAGTTCTACTAAATAAATAATAACTATTAATATTTACAATTTGCAGTAGCTGATTTCGGTTAGTATTTTAAACATGTATCTCTTCCTTGTGTTTAGTATAACAGGATCAGTGGTTTGCGGACAATTATACAGACCAGCAATGTCATTTTCAGAAATGTCACCTACTGCAATAGGCAAACCAAGAACATATTACTTAAAGCACAGTATAAATAGCGAGAAAGTGTTACACACTCACCTGAGTTATCTTATTGTGATTGGCGAGAAACATGGACAGGTTCTGAGATTCCTGGATAGACTGGGGGTCCGCCATTTTACGCAAAAACTGTGCTGCCCTTTAGAACATATTAAAAATGTAGAGAGGTGTTGGGTCAACGGAAGGCGGACGGCGGATATGCAAGCAAAACAACAAAAGTCTTATAAAATGACAGAGCTAATGAAACAAGAGTACAGTAATCAGACTTTGGCATTGAACATTCTAGTGCCAGGTATATTAACAAAAGCAAATGAGTGCTAATTGTGGTTCCCCATTCTATTTGTATCAAACAAAATATGGAATACGTATTATGGGTTACATACCATATTAAGCAAATATTCTTTTCACTAACTGGCTCCTTACACACTGGCATCCCCTGAGTTTAAAGACAATGGGTCAACAACACACTGCTCCTGTTAGCATGTAAACGTGTCCTAAATAATATGTAACTAGGTAAATATATAGTAATCTGGGAGAGTCACCCAGATCTATTGTATGTAACGTGAATACGTTAAGTGCAATCATTATGTTCCTCAAACTAATAAAATGTAGCTTCTACATTTTATATAGGATATCACAAATTACAGTTATTTGGCTTAAGAGATAAAGCCAAATGGTGTAATCAGTCACTGTAAATGTATCTCAGCACAAGTTACAGCTTAGAGACAAATCATAGGATGCCACTGTCATCTGGTGGGCAAGTTGTGATACATGAGAAGATTAGGCACGGGGAAAGGGGGGCAGTGTGAACACCATACCTCTTGTAAGCTGAATGATCGTTTTTAACACTGCACTTCATGTTTTTGAGCTCATCCAAAACTGCAAACATATTGATGAATTTGCCAAGAGTCAGTAAGTAAGCCTCAGATACAAAGTCTTTTCTTCTTTCAGCATGGCACAAGCGTTTCACCTCAGCGCAGAAGCGTTCAGTGGCATTTCTCTGTCAACGGGACAAAATGGAAGATATTGGGCACTTACTGCTTCAGATAACATAATACTTCGGTTATATAAGAGTACTAAGGGGAGCCAAGTAGGGAGTGTCTCTGTTCAGTCTACTGGGAGAAAAGAAAGGACACACTATGGGGGGGAATTCAATTGGCCGCATTACGGGTAAAAGTAACGCGGCCTGCGCATTATTACCGGTATTACGGTAACAATGCGCTTTATTACCGGTATTACGGTAACAATGCGCTTTATTACCGGTATTACGGTAACAATGCGCTTTATTACCGGTATTACGGTAACAATGCGCTTTATTACCGTTATTACCATAACAATGCGCTTTATTACCGTTATTACGGTAACAATGCGCTTTATTACCGTTATTACGGTAACAATGCGCTTTATTACCGTTATTACAGTAACAATGCGCTTTATTACGGTAACAATGCGCTTTATTACGGTAACAATGCGCTTTATTACCGTTATTACGGTAGGTTCAACGCCGGCTTTTTGCTCGCAGCTCGCTAAACTGCAAGCAGAAAGCCGGGTTAAAATTACCATAATAATGGTAATAGTTTTAACGCAGCGGAAATTTGGGGGGAATTTAATTCCCCCCTATGGGTGGATTAAGACTACATGTGTGCACTGAACTCAAAAACCATCCTGTGCTTTCTTTCTGGGTGGCAAGTAAAACATTTCCAAGAATATAGTTCTATTAATTTTTTAATTTATTAATCTTGTGCTTTGCTAGTGATAATTCAAAGGTATAGCACTTAAAAATACTGACTTGCTGGATTAATTATCAAGCATGAGAACAGGTACCTGAAAATACATGAAGTTCATCAATTTGGTGACCTCTGGTTCCAACACTTCCACAGTCTTCTCGTAGATTTCTACACGATTAGGCTGTTCATTACATTTGACCTTCAGAAGAATAAAAGAAGCTACATCATACAGAACAAAAAACCCAATCTCTCAGCACAGTACAACACAGAAGGCAAGGAGTTGTGTATAGAACACTTGATTATGTACAGATTAAATTTAATAGGACAAAACAAAGATACATCGTAAGCCAATGAAAGACTAAACACTCCATGTGTAGATACAATAGTACTTATTTTTCAACAGGGCAGTTTCAAACCAAGCAGCAAGATTGGTTCATGGCTTTGTAAAGAACGTGTGTCATAATGCAGATAATGGCATGGAGACCGCAAAGGGATCGTAAAACAAACTGGAAGCAGGCCGACCTGTTGTGTGAATAATTATTAAAATAAATATACCTTCCAGGTTGGTACCACACTGACCACCATATAATAATGCAATGATAACTGTTCTAAATTTAATACAACCCTGTTGAACAGCATGCAATACAGACACAGTTTTCCCATATATATATAGTATACACCCCTAATTGTCCAGAGTATAATTAGGCATTTTGGTTTTAACTGAATACAGAGGGAGGGTGAGAAGACACATACAGATACACATAGGAGAACGATATGTCCCCTAAGGTCTGGATTGTTATTAAGGATTACCTGTGGGATGGCTCTTGAGCAACTTCTCCATGTGTAAAGCATAATGGCATACTCCTGTCCTTCTTCCAGCATTACATTCTGCGCAGAACAAGATTTTAAAGTTATAAATATATTCTATCAAGCCTCAGACATATCAAACAAATTCCCATAATGCTTCAAAAATATCCTTAACTAAGTCTAGGCAGCACTAGCGATTTTATATGTGATCACAATGCTTGAATTAGGTCAAATTATGTGTCAACCAACACCTCCTATGGGAAATGTGCATTGTCTGATAACAGCATACCTGAAAAATGGAAACTGCAAGCTAAGCACTTTTTAGTTATAGCTCCACCCAACTAAATAACACATCTACTCTGCAAACATAATTTTTTCCCAAAAATATGGTTAACTCAATTACGTATATTTTCATTTTTAAAAAGTACAATTTTAGTAACGTTCCCTACAGCAATCGCTGCATCTGCTTGAATCCCATTAGCATCCATGGTCTACACTGCATCGTGCTCTTCTCCTCCAGGCCAAGCAGGTGTCAAAGCCCCTCCCTCAAATTCCCCATTTGAAAGAATGGTAAATGCAAAGGGGAGGAGCATTGACACCATTTTAGCTTGTTTCTGAGAAGGAAGAGAGCGGAGTGAGCATGGAACTCTTAAATCCATTGGGGAAAATGGCGGACGCTATTCTTTAATGTGACTTTCCCCCGAGAGCGCACTGGAGGAAAAAAAAATGTATCTGCAACTGGAGTCACTGAGTAATGAAAACAGCACTTAACTTGTGTTTATCAGTGAACCCAATGATTTTCCATTGTTAAGATGTTGAATTGTATGTTATCAAAATACTGTAGCTACTCACCATATTAGAATGGACCGTTGCCTGTTCAATGTATCTTGCAATACCAGTGACAAAGGCATTCCTGTCTTCAAAGTTAGTGTTAAAATTTGGCTGCAAAATGTTAGAAACAGGTTCATAAAATAACACTTGTTAATAAATTGTAGATCACACCATGTACCTACTTTATAAAAAATTATAACACATTTTTATGTTTAGAAAGCTGTATGTAAAACGCTTCAAATAAGATTACCTAATCACAGTAGTTCACTAGGTACGAATAGGTACTAATTAAATCAAATGTAACAGGCTGGACATAATACAGGTCAGCTACTTATACGTTAGCACCAGTAGATGGATCATAATATGTTAAATATATATAATATATATATATATATATATATATATATATATATATATATATATATATATATATATATATATATATATATATTTATTATTATTTTTACACATTATATATGAAAATAGATGATGATGATCATAATGTCCATACTGGGAAATAAACTTCAAATAAATAATAACTGTCACATCCGGTCGCAGCAGAGCACACGGGGTGTCTGTTAGTCACAGTTTTTGTTTTCTTCACACAATTTATTGCAGCAAGTTTCATATCCTTTATATACTCTACATACAGCCTTTACAAGAGGCATATATATTTATTTTGGCATATGACAGTTTTCCTAATGCCATGTCAGAAGTAGGAGTATGAATCACAGGTAATTTCAAGATATTGTGGTGAGAACTACAAGAGGAAATATAAAAAAAACAAACATAAAAGAGAAAATAACACTCCCCTCTGGGCCTTGAACCAACACAGGGGCAGTGGTGCTTAAAGTAAAAAAGTAACCCTACTGTACAAGGAAGTCTTTATTATTAATGGCTAATAACACAATATGGCTTCTGACTAGACACGGTCAGCAGGTTCTTAAATGTAACTAATTTTGCGAAGATTCCCCAAACAATTTGCTGAATACTTGACCTCAGATGCAGGTGCAGCTGTCCCTGTATACAAAGCAGCAGTGACCAGCAATAGTCTATCACTGTAGCACCGCTACTTTACACAAATTTCCTATGGGAGCTGGCCCTGAAGTGGTAACAGAAACAGCCCATCTACCACAAGCCTGACCCTTCCGTCTTCCCATCATTATAGAGATTAGTGTAGGTCTGAATAATGGCAGACTACCATCAGTCAGCTTGGAAAACTGAAGTGAAACGTTAATTAAAGTGGTAAAACGCTGGTACAGTTTTTTGGTCTGTTTTTTGGTATAATGGATGTTAATGGGACACCAGCCATGTCCTGACACTAGGGGAGAGTTCAATTCCTGGGGTTGTTCCTTAGAACAACACGGGAAGCACATTATTACCATTTCTACAGCAATAGTGCACATTATTACCGTTACTACAGTAATAGTGCACATTATTACCGTTACTACAGTAATTTTAACCCAGATTTTTGCTCACAGAGCTGTGAGGAAAAATATGTGTTGGCTTTACCATAGTAACGGTAATAATGTGCGCTATTACTGTACTAACGGTAATAGTACACGGCCCGCATTGTTCGAAATTCAATCTCCCCTTAGAAGTACCTTTGTTCTAGTGAAAACCACCCCAGGCTGTTTAGTACTTGGGCTAGTTTGGGATTTGCTGGGTTTTATTTAAACATTATTGGTCCAGCACTGTCACAGTGATAAACTGTTGCTGGCCACTTTTGTTTTCTTAAGGGGGATGGAATATTCAACTATTTTTTGCTAAATCAAAACAAATTTGATAAATAATTTGCAAATAGCTGAAATACTGCTGAATTCCCCAAACCATTTGCCCATCTCTAGTCAGAAGGCATATCGGGCTCACTGAAGACTAACAATAAAGTCTGAATTATACAGTTGCCTCTCTCTTTTAAAATTATTTATTAATCCATAAAAGGCATGTATGCTAATGAAAAAGAAAACCAAACAATTCAGAGACATTAAAATGCATCTTATGTAGCAGCTAGCCAATCAAAATGTTAGCGCTACTGACAATGTAGCACAAGAAAAATAAAATTATACAACTTGTGTACTATAGGCATAATCCATTTTTCTCTTGCCTACCATTGGGGGACACTGCGAGACATTGGGGTACATCATCATCAGATATTTATATAGTGCCACTAATTCCGCAGCGCTGTACAGAGAACTCATTCACATCAGTCCCTGCCCCAATGGAGCTTACAATCTAAATTCCCTAACACACACACGGACAGACAGGGGTTAATTTTGATAGCAGCCAATTAACCTACAAGTATGTTTTCGAGTGTGGGAGGAAACCCATGAACTCATGACCCCAGTGCTGTGAGGGAGAAGTGCTAACCACTAGACCACTGTGCTGCTCACTAGTAGTGGGTCTAGGAGTTTAGGCACTTATCAACTTCTTTGATCTTCATTCTCCTCCCCTACTATGCCCCGCCTCTCCTTTGGATAACTCAGTTTTTTTTTTTAAGTGCCTAGGTTAAGTGATAGGTCACTTCTGTATAGGCTCCTGCCCATACTTGCATTAGTTGTAGGTTTTTGTCATGTTTTTATTTTACCGTCCTCTACAGGTGCAGCACAGGGATCGAACTCAAGCCCAAAGGAGTGAACAAGACTGCAGCTCTGTTCACTCGGGGTCCCAGCGCAGATAAGCCGCAGCCTAGTCTCTGTTACCTGGCACCTCTGCTGGCAGCCTGTCCATCCCCTAGACTAACGAGCAACAGGGGGACATAATGTACGTCTGCCAGAGAGGCAGCGGTTATTTTTAGGCACCAGAGTGCATAATCGTGCACCGTTGTTGCAAGTCGGGCGGGAGTGAAGCTGTAGCAGCCTCTCCGCCCAAACCGAGGAACCTGCCGGCACGTCCCCCCCTCCCCCTAGAGAACGAGCAGCGGTGGGGACAGCGCAGCAATCGCGCTCATTAGGAGGCAATTCGCTCGCTTACAGCACACGCAGCCTGGTTACACTTATCTCTGCATGAGTGTTTTCAAAGCCGACAGCCATACAATAGATGCACTGTTCGGCGATTAATGCAGGCGGCCATATTACAAGAAACTGGAGGCGGAACTTCCTTTCCTCTCCTCCTCAGCTTCCTGGGAGTTGCTTTTGCACGCTGGTTGCCGGACAAAGACATCAGCAATTCAGAGAGGCAGGCATTTTTAAGGAGGGCTCTAGGAAGGAATTTCCTCCTTACGTCCTGGCTCAGGTGCGGCCATCTTTCATTGTGAAACTCGGAAATCATCGTTCCATTTAAAATCAGGAAATTGTCGTCCCGGCATTCCGTCCGCCGCCTTCCCGTCTTCTTCTTCTGCCTCCTCGAATGACGAGTTACTATTACTGGATGTGGTTCGTGCTCTCTGGTGTTATGTTGACTGCACGACCTCTGTCCGTAGGATCAAAGATCTTTTTCTCCTTTATGATGCACATAAAGCGAGGTTGGCCGGCTTCTAAACAGTCTCTTGCCCACTGGATCACTTCCACTATTAGACTGGTTTAAGCTCGAGCACCTCTACCTGTCCCGCTATCATTGAGGACTCCCTCTACCAGGGCGGCGCTTCATGAAGCTTCGGTGGAGCAGCTATGCAGAGCGGCTACATGGTCATCTGTCCATACATTTGCAAAATTCTACAGGTTGCAGGGCTTTGCATCTTCTGATGCAAGCTTTGGGCGCAAGGAATTGCGTGCAGCCGTTCCAGAACATTCCCTCCCTTAGAGGCAGCTTTGGTATGTTCCCAATGTCTCAGTGTCCCCCAATGGTAGGCAAGAGAAAAGAAGATTTCTCTTACTCCATTGGGGGACACTGCGCATCCTCCCTTGCTCTGTAAATAGTTCTGTTGTGTGAATTTTATACTTATATTCTTTGCCCTATAGGGCTCCCCTTCCTCATACATTTGGTTAGTCAAAACTGAGTTATCCACAGGAGAGGAGGTGCATAGTAGGGGAGGAGAATGAAGATCAAAGAAGTTGATAAATGCCTAAACTCCTAGACCTACTACTATACCCCAATATCTCGCAGTGTCCCCCAAAGGAGTAAGAGAAATCGATTTTACAGTGAGTAAAAATCTTCTTTACATGGTATTTCGACTCTCTAAGCCAGCCACACACGTTAGGATTCAGATATCCGGGACACACACACACAGGATTAGTTTCAAACAGTTTTCAATCTAAATCTGGCAAAATTGCAGACAAGAATTGTGATGTGTGTAGGTCACTCAGTTTACACCATCTATTGGACGTACCTGATACAGCAGAGAGGAAGGAGGTGGTTCAATGCAGGGCTGTTGGTCAGGTAATGGCAGTTCCTCCAAAAGATCTACATTGGACAAAGCGTCCTCAAGGGTCACTTGGGTTGTCATTGTGAAGCTGTAAAACTAATGAGAGAAACATAGAGAAGTGTAAGACAAGAAAGTGAGCAGGAGAAACACATCTACAAATTTCAACAAGACAAAATATTACATTTTCTTTTTTACTGAAACGTCTTAAAAGAAAATACAAAACTGGATACACTGCAAAACGTAACAGATTGCTACATGGTTACTTAATGGAAATAAATGAATGGATCTGCCAGCAAAATGCCATATGCTTTATAGCAACTTACAAAGATCTAAATCTTCCATGTGAGATGTACACTAAAACAACTGCTTTCTAAAGAGCATTGACAAAAATCAATGCTCAATATATTTAGCTAGATGCAGTGTGTGCAGATTGGTTCCTGCCCAACAGGAAGTAAGTTTGTGAATGCCATCATATGACCCGTGTTGTGAATGTAACATGTGGCAATGTTTGTGGTCAATACACGTGGCAGCTGCAAAGAAAGAATTAGGCTTTTTGGTTACATACAAAATAGTCAGCAATTTTGTGGGCGAGATTTTCCTTGAGCCCACAGCTTGTGTAGCATATGCATAAATCCCAATAATACAGGTGCACATTTGCAAAACATGCATTTCGTGGGACATAAAGGTCTCTGCTTTTATACATTTCTAAAGTGGTATTTTGTGCTCCGATGACGCAATATAATTTCAGGAATATTAAGGAACAATCCATCAGATAACAAAATGATAAATACTTTAACATAGCACAGTATCCCCTGATCTGTACATCTAACATGACTGAGTAAACAGTTTAAGCTCCAAATATATGGAAAAAAAGTCAACTACACTGTTTTGCTTTCAAACAATAACAAATCACGTAAACAGGTAAAACATGTTACATTGGTGGTCTAAGGACTACACAAATGTAGCTAGTACAGCAATTCTTGTGCATGTACTGCATGGTATGCACACAAAGCGACTGCTTATTTCTACATACAGTCCTCTCACCCCATGTTTTTTCCTTTTCATCTAATGCCTTTCCATTCTTATACAATAATGTAAATACTAAACAATGGCAGAATAAACACTGGTTGGTTTCAATATATTACAAACATGACTTATATGGACTACAAAAACAGTGAAATCCATTGACAATTTTAAATAAATCATATCATTAAAAACAAACAGACAAATGATACAAAGTGTCATTAATGCTTCTACTGTCTACATTTGCAAAAGTGCATCAATGGATAGGCGATAAGGGTGCTCCCTCCTTCTCTTCCTCCCATGCACACCAATTTTGTTCTGAATGTCAGATGTATATTTTAATATCGGAGTCCTATACTAGAAAAAAATCTAATCATATGCTGCTAAGTGACTTGAGTACACCGACTACCTGTCCGCTCCACCCTCCAAGTCACTTCCAGGTCAATCGATCATTTCCATCAGCATTTGTTATGGAGCCGATTTTCCACCATACCAGTTCTTATCACTTTCAATGCTTGACCAATTTACTGAAAAGTTATGGAATTAGCTGACCTAGGGGTACATTTACTAAACTGCGGGTTTGAAAAAGTGGAGCTGTTGCCTATTAGCAACCAGATTCTAGCTGAATGTACTAAATAAATGATAACTAGTATCTGACTGGTTGCTATAGGCAACATCTCACTTTTTTAAACCCGCATTTTAGCAAATATACCCCCAATCTTCTGTCGACAGCTGTCAATTAAGATCAGTTCTTTTAAGTCTGACATTCAGATCAAATTAAAGCACAATACACAAAATACTAAAGGGCTTACAAAATTTCCTTCACTAATAAAGCTAAGTGGAAACACAGTTTGTGATTTGCATCTAAAGGACAGACAAATGGAAGAGAGCACAACCCTAGAGAAAACAATGAAGTCGCACCCTACAAAAACAACTCAAATAATCTTCCCACAGCAATGTAGGAGGAGTAGAACACCAATTACTTTTGAGTAATGGTTGGTGTCTAGCTTGTGATCACACCCTATGCAAGAGATAAAAACGGAACCAGAAACTTCCTGTAACACTTACAAGTTTGTAATCTGGCTCGCAGCATGCTGTACATCTGTTCCTCTTCTCATAACAGCAAGTTTAGAAAGAAGAAACAGAAGAGACAATAATAAACCAGCTAATACATTTTCGGAATTGTCAATCCAAAAAGCCATGAAAAAGTCCCGATAGTCATTAGGTAACCAATCTGTCAGTGTACAAAGTAATCCAAATTGTACATTGTACCTACAGTTCTTGCAAGGGAAAGTGTTAGCGTTCATACAGACTTAGCAGATGCCCTGTAACGCTGTGACACTCTTCAACATCAATCTCATGTTATTGTCTGCCAGAGAAAGATCACTTGGACTGTAAGTGAATAAAAAATAAAACACTTGCTAAGGTCTACAGTGTCGGCCCTGGTCCTTAAATGGAGCTCCTTATTTAAATGTAATTTTCTAAATGGCCTGTCCTGGTAACGAACAGGAAAGATGAGTCTTGTAGTACTCAGATGCTCCTAAGTGAAAATTCTCTGACGTCACCTGGTGTGCCTCAAATTACTATAGGGAAATATTATGCCATACTGGCTGACAGGAAAGAAGCAGTCTCAGCACTCAGTAGCTCCCCTGTGCACATTCGCTGAGGTCAGCTGCAAATTTAGAGTGACGGCGCCGCAGAAGAGCCAGGTAATTGCTACTTGGGGCTGAAGTCTGACACTACACTGTCACCGTAATAGTGGCAAAACTGGGGACATGAGACCGGACTTCGCATTGCATGCAAATGCATTTGTGAGCTGGCTAGATGTGGCGCAAAATCATCATCCCGCGCATGTGCACAACTTTGAATCCATATTTAGAGCTGCATGCATCAAGCACTTGCAACTCTTTAGGTTTGGAAAGAAGGATCAGGGGCGTTAACATGCAGTAAAGTTAGGGATTGTAGATAAAAGTTAAATGTGCTCCTATGAGTAACTATTATTTGGCACATATTTTTTTTTTTTTTAAAGATATTTTATTGAGTTTTACAATACAGACAATGAGGGAAACAAGCAATACAGGTGAAATAAAACTGTAAAGAAATTTCCACGTAATAGAAACAGCAGATTATTATCGATATGTGAATACTAAAGTAGATTTAAAGAGAGTAGGGGGGAGAGGAAAGAGAGAGAAAAGAGTGGGAGTAAGAGGGACAGGGGAAATCACTAGCCAAAGCGAAGAAAAAAAAAATGTGGAAAAGATGGTGAACCATGACAAGGTTTAAGTTTTGGAAGCTCAAAGGCCTTAAAATGAAAGAGGAGGGGAGGCTCCGTGATGCTCGGTCCAAGGGTTCCAGACCTTATCGAATTGGACAGGAGTATGGCGGAGAATGCTAGTCATATACTCCATATGGTAAACTTGCCAAACGCGGTTGATAACCGATGGCAGAGAAGGAGGACACAGATTTTTCCAAAATAGAGCAATTTGGCATCTAGCAGCACTAAGTATATGTGTGATAAGTTTCTGAGTTGATTTTGAAATCTTGGGAATAGGACGCGGGAGTAAGGAATACGACAGAGATGGGGGAAGAAAAATCTGAGTGACATCGGAAATCAGCCGATGGACCGACTTCCAGAGAGGAAGTAGTTTCGGACAGTGCCACCAAATATGAGACAGGGTACCCTCCCGACCGCATTGGCGCCAGCATAACGATGAGGAGCTTGGATATATCATATGAAGGCGATGAGGCACCAAGTACCAGCGGTAAAAAATCTTGCGACTGTTCTCGCTTATTTTGACGCAAATAGAGGACTTTGAGAGATTCAGACGAATCTTAGTCCATTCCCTGGAGATGACCACACTATGGTACTGCCTTAAAGCATATTTGCCAACTTTTCATACGTGCTGTCTAGGAGATGTGGAGGAAAGTATACAAAGAAGACGGGCTGGACTTTTTGACTCAACTCACATCAAGTGGACAGGGCGAGGCGTAAGATGACATAAATTGCATTATCACAGGCCGTACTTGGCAACATTGCAGGCAGGCAAATGCCCTTTTGAGAAAATTATCTGCACTCTTGGGAGCCCGGGAGTTCTCACCGCAATTTATGGACATTCAGCAAGAGTAAATACTACGCATTAAGGGAATACAGGGAAAACAGCCATATATTTTGGCTGAACAGTGCTACACAATTTGGTTGACAAAACAAACAGACAAAAAAGTATAATTTTGTTGCACAAGCTGTGGAAGGAAGTGTGCTCTGTATGCTGGTGTTTCAGTTTCTATTAAAGATTTTTCAGGCCTAATGGTTACAGAACAAAACAAAACAAAAAAACGGAAAGATAAGGGAAGGGGTAACAATTGAGACGAGAATGGGGGTAGCAAACACATTCACATATTCAATTTTAAGTAAATAAAAAAAAATGTATCAAAGTGCAATTTGTTTAAAAATGTTTGGTCTCAATGCTGCCACAGACCCAGCACCTTGAGGCGATATTGAACATAGTCACACGAGACCCTGAAAGACAATCAGTCAAAAGCAGGTCTAGGTGTCCACTAAGTTAGATGGACAATGTTGTCTTTGTTTACCACAAATAAAGTGGCTTTCAGATCTTAATTAAATAGCTTTGTATGATCTATGAAAGAGGAGCTCCTAGATGCACACACTTCTCCCAGAGATGCAATTATATATGACCCAACCTATAAAAAAAAAAATCTTTAAAAAAAATATCTAAGTACAAAGAAAACTACCACTTTACTTTTGATCACAAGCCACTTAACCATTATGTTTAATCACCAACAAAATGCTATATTCCTATGTAGAAATACACCTTAAAAATGTCAAGTGAAGTATTATTATTCCACAGAAAAAAATAAATATAGTGGGAGCACTAGGTCTTGCCCTCGTCCAGTACTGACAACCCTTACCAGTGATCAATGCTTTAGAAAGAGCTTATCAAAGACCAAGTGCAGTATAACAGCATCAAATGTGGCCAAGTTTTCCCATTATTGTAACCAATAACTGCTCCACAAGGTACTAAATTGATCCCCATGCAGAGACACATGATAATGGTGTACTGAAGCATGTTGGATATATAATCCAGGACTGCAATCTAAAGACCAAATCAGCTGGAAAGATAAATCTGCAAAATTCCAGTAAAGTAGCACATTCCGTAAAGCCATCATGTACGGCTATATTAACTACTTCAATCTCCTTTAGTCTAAAAATGTTTAATTCTTCACTAATGGATTGTTCACCAATTCCAACAACCCACCCATCATACAACAGAACAGATACCACTGACACAAGGAAACAGCACATCACATGCAGTAACTACACAGAACAGACTTGTGGCCAGAAACCATACGACCTTTCACTGGTAAATCTTTTGTGGTTTCTGCTCAGAGTATGTACCTGAGACCAGTGTGGTCAAATACAGGAAACTAGTGGTTACACATTAAGCCATACATGGTCTTAGTAGTATCTGGAAGTATTAACTTCCAAAGGTTACATGTGCTGTGTTTAGGATGTTTAAATGTTAGAACTCTGGTACTATGTTGGGAGATAAACAGCACCACCACGTATGCTATACTGTATGATTGATTTACAGACATAATAAAAAAAAAGAAAGCTCATCAGTTAGGTAGACAGGAAGAGAGAGAACTGAAAGTAATTGTAAAATGGGTAACAGTTTATTATTTCATATAGACATATAATTAAGTACTCTTGGCAAATAGAAAATCAGCTTACTTTTAGGACAACTTTTCTAGCCATAAAGGGTCTACTACAAACCAACAGCTCAATACTGACCCTCCACAAATGTTCCCAGTTTGTTCTAACATTACAATACTTTGCTACCTTACTTTCAATAAATAGATTAAATTATTACTTTTATTGTATATGCTTTTTGTATACATATTTATATCTCGCTTATAACCTATAGTAGCCCAGCATGGGAACTCACCACCCACATGTGGCTGTACAGCAGGGACTGTTGTGAGTGCGTTCTATGTACAGCGCTGTGGAATTAGTGGCGCTATATAAATATATACACTAGAATTGGGTCCTGCAACATTTAGAATTACAGTGTGCAAAGGCACCGCGCCAGAAAAAAAACAACATTTTCATTTGTTCCTTAAAATAATTTAGCAGGAATATAACAGATAATTGCACTGCAGAGGTTGAGGGATATTTAATAGAAACTTTATGCGTTTCCTAGTAACAGATAAAACTTTAACTTTGTTTTTACTATAAGGAAAACATACGATGTAATGTAGCGGTACAATGATGTATACTTCAGGAGATAGGTAGCTAAATCATGGAGCCAGGGAAGAAATAGAAACATTGCTATCTATAGATTAGTTGCAAATGCACAAGCAGATTTGTGGTCAGGTAAGCATGTAACACAGACCTGCCCGGGACACCCGAGGTTTGTAAAGTTCTCAGTTCAAAAGAGAAAAAAAAAAAAAATTACATAAAAATGCATTTTTTTTTTTATTTTTTTTTGTAAAGTGCTGATTCTGTATGATTGGGATTCATGGATATTTACTAAGGCTGGTATCGACAGTAGGATGAACAATATTGCACTACTGTGGACTTTCAAAATAAAATAGACAATAAAGAGAAAATATATTTACCAACTCCCTGGAATGTTAAATAGATAAAATAAACGTTTCACAAATAGCAAACATAAGAGCCATAAAGGATAAAAAGTAACTTAATGTAATGTAGATTAAACATCAGCACATACAGCTGCAACTCATTGCAAAAGTAGGATAAACAGCTGCAAAAAAATATGAATGAAATGTGATGGTTCGTGAAGTCATTTCATGAGGCACTGGAAAATATATATATATTTTTGAAAGAAGGAACTTCTAACCTAAATTTATTCCATGTACTGTCAATTAATGCCCTCAAATCCTCAATTTAAACCCCATGTTTTAGTAAAAATAAAAAAAAATGAAAATATACACTTCTGAGAAAGAGAGAAAAGGAAAGAATGTAGGTGCGCATTTGTGTGGTGGGGACTAAAATAAAATGGAGAACAAGTTAAAACAAGTTGAATGCTTTCGTCTCACATATAGGCGAGACTGACATCAGTCTATTTGCATTAGACTTTCAGGAAACTCACATCACTATATTGTGCTAAAATCGTCCCCTCTGCCTTCCAGTACCTGACTCTCCTGTACATTGTGCAGTGCTGAGTGCATGTACAACGCACAAAAAATAACAATAAAAAATAGATAAGGCACCAGGGTTGTTGAAGCAAAAACCCATGCACTCATGCTGCATGCTACATTCTCCCCACAATGGATATAACATGCACTACTATCTGAAAAGAAAGGGGTGCACTGGCTTCAGGAACAATGACATCACTTGCTCCATTTTCTGCAGGCTGTGCATTTGGACAGTACACGCGGTGCAGTTAGACAGCACACTTCAGTGCCGCTATCTGAGCCAACTCTTGCAGCCCTGACCTCAGTCACTGACTCACATGAGATCAGCAAACTCATCTGCTAAAAAAAAAATCTATCATCTGTAGGTTGCTGCCAAGATATAGTCCCAGATACTGGAAAAGTTAATTCACACAATTATTAGTGGTTGTTTTAAACAAAACAAAGATGTCCTGGTTTTGTCTAATTTACAGTTGTAATGCCTTGTTCTGCGAGTAGAATTGGGTGCTTTTGTATAGAAGGATAGAAGAGGCGGCTATAGGAAGATGTTTCCAATGTTGAAAATCAGTGATCTGTCTAATGAGTTAGGGAATATTATAGTATACGGTCATTACCAACATATTGACACCCTTACTTTTTTTTTTTCTAATAATTCCATTCTTTACAGAAAATTTGTTAAAATTAAAAAATATGTTTTTCTTTGGTTTAGAGGGGAATAAAACACAAAAAGCAATAAAAACGACAAGGCCTTAGTTTATTCCACACAAAAATTCTTAAATATGCTGGTCTCTGTGTGTGTGTGTATATTAGGGAATTTAGACTGTAAGCTCCAATGGGGCAGGGACTGATGTGAGTTAGTTCTCTGTACAGCTCTGCGGAATCAGTGGAGACATCTGAAGACAGCAGTTGAGAGAAGGCACCTTTAAAGCTGGGAGAGCTGGAGTAGTTTGCACAAGAAGAGTGGCCCAAACTGTAGAGAAGTGCAGGAAGCGCATCCACGACTGTAAGAAGCAGGTGATTACATTTATTTTGATCAAAGGCTATCATCACCATTTATTTATATAGCGCCACTGATTCCGCAGCGCTGTACAGAGACCTCACTCACATCAGTCCCTGCCCCATTGGAGCTTACAGTCTAAATTCCCAGACAGACAGACAGACAGACAGACAGAGACTAGGGTCAATTTTTTTGATAGAAGCCAATTAACCTACTAGTATGTTTTTGGAGTGTGGGAGGAAACCGGAGCACTCGGAGAAAACCCACACAAACACGGGGAGAACATACAAACGCCACACAGATGGGAATGTATGGGAATTGAACTCATGACCCCAGCGCTGTGAGGCAAAAGTGCTAACCACTGAGCCACCATGCTGCCCCAGATGCTACCAAATACTAAGTCTAGGGTGTTAATTTTGTCAATGCTATTTTTTTTGTTTTCTAATTTAAAAGGATTAAAGTATTAAACTCAATCAAAAACAAATGTTATGTAATATTAACAGGGAAGGAATTAACTGTTGTTAACTTCAACTTATGTTTAGAGTACATTGCAAGTTATTTGAAAAAAAGTGCAGGGGCATCAATATTTCTGGCCACAAATGTAGTTGTGTGAAATAGCTGGGAATGTTAAAGTCAAGATATTTTAGTTCACTTGCTACCCATTGAAAGAAAAAATTGCACATTTCCAGCTCCTTTTAAACTACTGGGGTGATTGCCAACACTTCTGCTTTAGAGTAATGAACTGAAAATGTTGAAATAAATAATCTTGTAGTTTAGTTATAATGATTGGGATGGCTTCCTATTTCCTATGGATTGTGTAGAGAAGGATGTTGTCTGAAAATGCAAAGATGTCTTGCTCCATAGTGAACATGACAATTTTTTTGGGTTAGCCAGTAAAAGTATCACTCCTATAATACATTTGACTTTTTTGACACAAAAGTATTTAACATCACATAGGTTTTTCTGGATAACACGGTACTTCAATAATAATACTAAGAAAAATGTTCCATAGTGCAAATCTATATGCCTTTCCAATCTGTTCATAAAAAGGGTGTTAAACAGTATAAGGGAAAATAGCACCCCTGTCTTGTTCCTCTGCCTAAAGAAAAGCACTCAGATGTTAATTGCTAAGAATGCTTTGTGGTGTTTTTGGTTTTAAGCAGTGAAACCTGTAGGGATGAAATGTTGCAATTTAAATCATTTAATAAGATGTTGCCATTCAAGATGATCAAAAGCTTTGTCTGCGTCTAATCTCACAAAAATATTGTTCTTCAATTTAGCTAAATAAGGTATAGCCTCTAATATGTCCCTTATATTGTGTACGCAGTGTCTGCCTTTTGTAAATCCCACTGGAATGGATGTTGCAGAGTTGGGAGAATGTTTTTAAGTTGTAGCAATGATTTTTGCTAAAATTTTGATATCTTTAAGTATCGGTATTTGTGTAGTACTGCGAACCTGCCAGATTATAAAGTTTTGCTGCAGAATTACTATGAAGAATTGTGGGAAACAAGCAGCACTGCGTTGGGAAAGCATGTTATAGTATTCAACACAGGCCAATGATTCCTGGGGTTTTTTCCATTGTGTTGTGACGTTATTAGATGTTTAATTTTGAATTCATTAATTGGGGAGGTAAGATCTTCCCTCCCCTCCGCTGTAAGTTTTCGGAATGCGGCTCCTTTCAGAAACGACATAGCTTTCCACGGCTTGTCTTGAGCCGGTTCAATAGATATATAGCACTATGGCACAGTGGAGAGTATTGCTGCCTCACAGTTGTGAGTTCAGTTCCCAACCAGGGTACTATCTGTGTGGAGTTTGTATGAGACTTAGTTTTGAGTTAGTGAATACAATTAGCTGAAGAAGTAGTTATAACAAATTAAAAGGTTTCTAGCCTTATTTTTTGAGAAATACATTTATTCCTTCAATAATCTAAATGATAAATCTATTATTTTACCTCTTCACAGCTATTTTTACTTCCTGCATCATTATCCAAGTAGATCAGAGTCGGCTGAGGTGATTTGTGTATTGGGTATGGGGTATGGCAGTGGCAGATCCAGGGGCAATCGTACCCCCCTGGCAGCAGTGGGCACCCAGCAGCAGCTCGCTATACTCATGCTCCCGGCGACTGAAAGGCAGGCGGGGAATCATGTTATAACACAATCAGTGCGGCTGGGCAGCATACTCTGCCTGCCTATCAGCCATTGGGAACATGAGTAAAGTGTTGCTGGATGCCCACTGCTTCTGTTAGCAACCCCCCACCCCCCCAACAAAAAAAATATATATATAGGTCCGACCCCGGGGTATAGAGACATTGAGTAAGGTTAATTTTTTGCACCAGATTACATGGACATAGATGTACATTTCAAATTAGTAAACAGTACCATCTTTTGGTATATTAGTAATTAGGTATATTAGTAAGTATCTGGACAGTATTAGTAGAAGACATGTCCACGTTGCTGAGGTGAAGACATGTCCACGTTGCTGAGGTGGAGATATGCCAATTTGTGTTTCAAGTTGTGAGGAAGGTAAGCTTCACTCTGGTCTGGATGGGATTGTCAATAAAAATAAATAAATAAAAAATAGCAAAGTGCCTTTTACATAGTGTGGATTGCATTATAAAGGTTATTTAATCGGCGAGTTCCATCACACCCACAGTAACGTGAAGATGAGGTAGGTATTTACTGTTACCTTAGCATCTTTTAGCTTCATGGCAATACCAGGAGAAGGTACGTTACACCACACTATAAATGGGATTAGTACTAAAAAAAATTGTGGTGGTCTATAAGTAAAGTAGTCCACAGAACAGCAGAACTCCCGAGTGGTACCATCATACATTTTTTTTTCTCCATTGGATTCTCCTTGGAATCTTATTGGTTTGTGACAATTTCAAAATAATAATTCTTTATATCTATCGCGCTTTTCGCCCAATAGAAGTCATAGCACTTCACATTGTTGCAGACGGTGAGGCAGCCATCTTGGGCTCACTCAGCTGCTATTCTATCATCACCATTTATTTATATAGCGCCATATATTCTGCAGCGCTGTACAGAGAACTCACTCACATCAGTCCCTGCCCCATTGGGGCTTACAGTCTAAATTCCGTAACACACACACACACACACACACACACACACTAGGGTCAATTTGTTATCAGCCAATTAACCTAGCAGTATGTTTTTGGAGTGTGGGAGGAAACCGGAGCACCCGGAGGAAACCCACGCAGACACGGGGTGAACATACAAACTCCACACAGATAAGGCCATGGTCGGGAATTGAACTCATGACCCCAGTGCTGTGAGGCAGAAGTGCTAACCACTAAGCCACCGTGCTGCCCTATGGAATCATTCACATCGGTCCTTGCCCCGTGAGTGCTTACAGTCTAAATTCCCTAACACACACACCATTATTTTACCAAGATGGTGCTCCATGGTGCCGACAAACATAAGTGTGAAAGGTTAACCAATCTCTTCAGACCTTTTGAACAGCATGTAGCTGTCCAAAATACTTCAATCAATTAATACTATAAGAATACTTTAGTCAGGTGTTGTTTTAGAATGGTAGCACCTCAGCATGCAATAGTAAAACAAATAAAAAAAAAAGAAATACATCAGTGCTATATTTTGAGATTGTCTTACAAAAACAAACACATTGTATTTATCACCAAAGCAGCATAGTGAAAAAGTGACAAAAATCTCATTAGCTAATACACTCAGATTATACCTCAGAGCCAGACACAAGCTTTTTAGAAAAATCTCTTTGCCAATAAAAATTAAACAAATCTTCCAGCTCTACATGGCATCTTCAGAGAAATAGGTTAGGAAATAGGTGTGTAAGTAGGTGCTGGGATAAGTGCATGCTGTGGTTTTATCTCTAGTAATAGTACTGTACAACCACATAGAAAATAAACCACAAGCTTATGCAGTATTCCTACATTCAACAAACTGCGAATCTCCAAGTTTCATCGGCTCCTTAAACATGCATGATGAAGCTCTAAGACGCAGGACTATTTCGGGTTTTTTCGACTGTGTATTTCCTTGTATAATGGTTAAATGGGGGAAGTGAATCTTCTATAGGCCACACAAATACTGTTGAGAGAGTAACAGAGAAATGACTACATCTAAGAAAGAAATTGAGGAACCACCGTTGTACTTTGGTAGAAGAGCTAAAACAAAGTCCGATATGATGTACATCATGACACTGGACATTACAGGGACACGCACTTATTTACAAATGGCCAACATTTTCCACAGTTCTGTTCATTTGAAAGCCATACATTTAGCAATATAAACAAGGTAGAGCCCACCAGATGATTCCACAAGGACCTCATACCAACCGTCAAGCACAGAGTTGAATATGCGACAATTACCAAACAGTCTGTGGCAGGGCCATAAAAGAGCTTTGTTAAAACAAATGCCCTCAAAAACCAAAGAACGGAAAAAGTACAAGGAGTGGGTCACTATTACTCAAATACGATTTGCTGACTTCAAGCCAATGATGAGTGAGTGATGACTGGTCATTGTTTTCTGTGGAAGGAATAACTTTCACAGAAAAGTGGTAAGACACTTTACTGGAGAGTGTATCTACCCAACAAATTCATTTACATATAAAATTTGTTCATAGAGGACCCTATGCTACATTTAACTATTATGAAAGTCAGCAAACTAAGAACTAAATGTAGAATACAAGTTAGTTTATATAAGAGAGCTTCTAATAATGTTCACAAATATATATTAAAGGTTTCAGGAACTTATTAGAACCAAAGATATGACGGCAAGTTATAAGATTGGAGGAAGGAGACTTAAGTCAGCCTTTGCGCAGTTTGTCAGCTACATAATAAATGTAAAAGAAATATAAAGCATCTCAATTAAGGTCACGATAGGGAAACTTACATGTTTGTAAAAATCACTCGTAGTTTGACTTTTATGCTTATTGACTTTTTAGCATATAAAAGAACACTAAAGTTTTTTCTAGCAAGAGTAAACCATCAAAACATAAGTCATCGTAATATCATGATCATATCTTAATAGGACACCTTCTTCACATATTTCACAAGAATGGATCACTTTACCCATCACTGTAAACATGCTTATAATGAAAATTGAAGACTTATTAGCAAATGGGAGTTTGAGGTGGAATTTAAACTGACACTATTTTGATTATACAGTCTTTGCCATTTACCAGTCCAAATTTGTAGCAGCCACACGGTCAAGTGGAATCTTATATTTCAACTACTAAAAGCAAATATAATGGATATGTTTGTAAATTGTTATATTGAGAAAAGCAGAAACAGAATTAATTGCTAATGAAAAAGATTTGAAGAATGAAAATATGACATGATCCTCACATCAAGTACCCAGTAGACAACAATATTTGGAGCAAAGGTCTGGTATACAAAATATATGTACTCTATGCACTTACACCTTCCCTGCAGTTGCGTAGAATGTGTCCACAACACACAAGTCAACCTTCATATATACCTATTAAACTGGAAAGGTGTAGCAAGTAAAGGCTCTGGACAATATGTAATAATTATACATTCTTCAAAAGCTGACTACTTGCTCAGTGATTGCAGAGAAAATTATTTTAAACGCATTCTCCCACATTAGACATAAACATATATGAGTGCATGTTAGGGAAATTAAATTGTAAACGTCACTGGGATTGATGTATACAGATTATTTTACTGTACACTACTTCAGAATATGTTGATGCCATGTAAACAAAAGAATAATAACTACAATACTGTTGCTCCTTGAAGATCTGCATAGACTCGCTAAGGTATGATACACTTGCTCACCACTGAATTATATTACCCAGTAATCAGATAGCATAGTACAATCACAACAACCATATTTCAGAGCACATTTCACTACAACAGATATCTTTCTATGCAAACTTTTCACACCTGCACAACAAATCATCTAAGCATTACCATACACTGTTTATCTGTGTGTCAGCTTCCACGCCCCAATATGGGGAGAAAACTAGAGTCAAAACCAAATAATACATAAAAGTAAATGCAGAGAAGCCTCCGATCTGCCCTGACACCCCTGGCATGGAGAGTGATACACATCTTGTTGTGTATGCAGTGCATGAGGGGCATCAGTAAGTCACTGAGAGGGGTCTGTGATTTGCAGTCACTGATTACACATCTCTCACCCTGAACGTGGAAGTTATCCGGCCCTGCCAGCGGTAAGTGGTGTCCTCCCCGGGGTGCTGCCAGCTGCTGCCCTAATCACATCTAGGGTGCAGTCCGGGCCGTCTCCCTCGGAAGGACAGGAGCCGGACTGGGGATAGAGGTAACTCTTTACTCCACTTTTACCTCCACCAGATATTAAGAGGCCGAAACTTCCTAGTGATCGGGAGGAAACACCCTTCCTCCCAGGACGAAGAGGGGTGGGCAGGGACACAGCTCCAGCACGCAGCAGCTCCTCCTGATCCTGGGCTTAAACCACTCCTACACGGCAGCCACAGGCCGTCCTGCTCTAGTCTACCTTCCTCTTCCTACAGACCAGGAGCACAGTGACAGCAATGTACTCACCGGAGAGCCCTGAACGTGAGGTGTCTGTTACCTGCTAGCGCACAGGACACGGCTTATGGGATCTGGGGCTAGAGTGTCCACCCGATTACAGAACCCTGGAATATAGGAACGATAATATTACAGTAATCTGTACAGCGCTGCGGAATTAGTGGCGCTATATAAATAAATGATGATGATGATCTGACAGATCGCAGCAAAATGGAAGCAAGGAGCTGATCATTTTGCTGCCATATATATATATTTATTTTCACATTATTAAGCTGCATTAGTTTTGCTAGGAAGAAGGTGTGTGTGTGTGTGTTCCCAACATTTAGGGGAATATACAATTGTCCGGATTCCCCGCCGCGTTAAAACTACTGTTATTACAGTAATAGTTAGCTGGATTTCAGGGAACTGCGAGCTGAAATCCTGCCAGAAAACGCACACTATTACCGTTATTACGCAAGATATTATTGCAAGATTTTTGGCGTTTCCGCCGACAATTGAATATGCCGCTTAGAATCCCGAAAGTGGAAAATAAACCCCGCCCACAAATGCACATATTTACCTAAAATGCAGCAACTTTCCTATTAAGCCCCACCCCTTTTGCTGCCCACAGGTTGGGATGTCCCGCCAAAATTGGAACAGTTGGGTGGTGTATGTTGACTGGATTGAGATCTAAGAAAAGTGGAGGTCAAGTTAACACCTTGAACATTTTGCCATGTTCCTCAAACCATTCCTGAATTTTTTTTGCCATGCGGCAGAGCACATTATTTTGCTGAAAGAGGCCACTGCCATCAGGGAATACCATTGCAATGAAGGGGTGTACTTGTTCTGTAACAATGTGTGTCAAATTAACATTCACATGAATGCCAAGACCCAAGGTTTCCCAGCAGAACATTGCCCAGTGCTTCACACTGCCTCCACCAGCTTGCCCTTTTCCCATAGTGGATCCTGGTGCCCTCTCTTCCCCAGTTAAATGATGCCCATGCAGTCGGCTGTCCACATGATGTAAAGGAAAACATGATTCATCAGACCAGGCCACCACCTTCCTTTGTTCTGGTCCAATTCTGAGGCTCACGTCCATAGTAGGCACTTTTGGCATGGGCACTCTGACCGGTGTGTGGTTACGTAGCCCCATATGCAGCAACATGCACTATGTGTTTTGACACCTATCATAGCCAGCATTAACTTTTTCAGCAATTTGTGCAGCAGTAGCTCTGTTGTGGGCTTGGATCAGACGGCCTAGTCTCCCCCATCAAATTCATAGCATTCACATTTAGCTGCAACCCACATTATAATATGAGCCCTAGTCCCCTCTTACTTTCTCCCATTTGGCAATGTATGTAGAGGCAGACTTTTCTCACTGCCTCCCTTGCTAACCACACAGGTGTGACAGTGCATGTCAGGTACTGCGTGTCCATGTAAGATGCTGTCAGTGAGTTAGAGGAAAGGCAGCCATACATAGAGGTGGAGGAACGTATTAGGACAAGCTGTTGACCATCCACGGCCCAGGTCCCTATCCATCCCATTTCAAAACTATGGAAGGGTTTTTAAATAACTGGGATTCAAATTGAAAGTGCCCAAGCTCGAGACCAACCTCTATAACCCAGTGTCTGATAAAAGTATTTAACGTAAGTTTAAAAATCCAGTTTTTGGCTATATGTGGTATATTAGCTATCTGGTTGCATGAAAGGCTATAAGGATGTATACTAGTTATATGGGTTATGGGAGGCTATGTGAAGGTATATTGGTGATATCAGGATATGTGAACACTAAATTGTTCCCTAAATTCTCAATTATTATTTTAAGATGGCAAGTCTGTATGCTATTTTATTTATAGGCATTATTATTACTAAATTTCACCCCAGACTACCTTTTAGGGCCAAACATAGGTAAAACAGCTATAGAAACCTATTTACACTCATCCTTTTGATTTGTTTTAATCAGGAGTCTGATTTATGGGAAAAATAAGCAGTCTTAAACATCAGATTAAAAAGCAGATGATCTTGGGAAAATCTCGACACAAGGGAGCCCAAAGCATAATATATATACAAAAACAATCACAAAAATATTTTTGTTTTAATTATTTTTCCCTTGGCTACATTCACAGTTTATTCAACCCATGAAATGTGCCACACATTTATTGTGTGTTATCAGTATGTAGTGTCCAGACCCACTGTGCTGCTCTGAAGCCCTCAAGCTGGAACCAGTGCCACCTGTTGGTCTGTTTGGGTCAGCCGGCTGATAGACAAGGGTTGGCAGAGCATTCAAGCACCATTCTTCACCAATAATGGGTTGTACATAAGCTTGATACAAGCATAATTTTCCCATCAAAGTGGACGTATCATGGAATAAATGCTTGGGATGGAGGGGGGGGGGGAGAAAATGAGAATGAAGGTGCAACCACATTGGTTGTGATTTTATCACTCCCTGAACATCAAGAGAGATATTTGCTGCTTAGCACTCAGCACCTGTGGAATATATGGTCATGTTGTCTGGTCCAAAAATGTATCTGCCTTCTTGCAAGGAAAGGGTTATGGTGCTGAATATAGTTTACCTAGCTGGTGCCGGAATATGACAAGGATTTTCTTAGAGTAATTGTGCATGTTCTAGTTTCAAGTCAAACTGTGAACACACAATTTATTAAAGAAGATTATCAGGTTGGTTGCTTTTTGCATAAAACTTCTGCCTTGACATAATCTGTTAGGTCACCCTAAGTCTAACTTTGTCAACTTTGGCTTTCAGCACTTGCCAGTGGTGGAGTTTAAACTAGTTCAGTTTCAGAAATACATTAGAATCAGGGGACCGACAAATGATCACCGACAGAAGGAGATCTTGAAGCTCCCCAACCTATCTATTTTCAAAATCAAGGACCAGATTAGAATTGTGTCACATAAAAATTGTACCTTTACTATTTGTGTGAATTAGCTGGAAAACAAGAGTTTAAAATAAAACGTTTGGTGCATTGCAGGAAGCTATCCTGACCTCAGTTTCCTGCAGGGCCCAATCAGTATGAGCTAGCTACACCCCAAAACCTCTCAATATTTAATTTCAGAAGAGCCATTAATGTAGGCACAATGTTTAAATGAAATTGGCAAGCCTCGTTTCTTGACATCCACACTGGCCATACAACATTGCATATATATATATATATATATATATATATATATATATATATATATATATATATATATATATATTGGAACACAAAAAGACAGGGGGCGCCAACATAGTGCATTACAAGAATTAAAAATGCAAATACAACTCCAAAGATAGGTTTTACCCGTACCAGATGGTGGTAAACTGATAGCCAAATAGAATACAGCTCTTGCTAGAGACACTGGAAATCTGTACCAAGCCTGGATGGCAGATGGAACCTTCCAATACGATAAGGTGATGATCAGGAAACACCTGTGGACTCTACACATCAGTGTGTTTGACAAAGCTACACATACACACACACACACCATCTGCCACATGGTGCTTGGGTCCTCAAGGGGAAGGTGGATATAAAACAAGCCATCTCTGATTTGCAAAATTTGGAAACTAACTTGCACAATGTAATTCCTAACTAGCAACACTGACTGTGAGATGAAAGAATTAGAGCTGGAGAGAGGAAAGTGGCATGGCTGGCAAAAACATCCATATATAGCTATAACCATGTGTATATGAGCTTAGATTTGTAAAAATAAATACTAGTTACCACTAGAAAAACTAAACAGAAGAGATACTTCATAAGCATGAAGCTGTGCAAAATATTCACAGCCATCTGAGGATGATCTCAGCTTATAAGGGCTGGATCTACCTGAATCCAGTGTTCTCCTACAAGGAAGTTTCTGCTCCAAAGGATCCCTTTGTCTCCGAATCCAGTTCATGTCCAGGCACCAGCCCCAGGAGTTCTGAACATTCCTTAGCCTTCTCAGGGTTAGAGCTTGTGTGACTTTGGCACATGAACAGAAGTTGGAGCTAGATATGTATAATGTATTCATGATTCTTAAAAGAAAAAGGCTCCCTCTTCTTGTGTGATTATTATTTGTGTGGTCTTATGTCATTAATTTTCCATAATAGTTTAGTTTTACAATTGTGTCTCTTAGGGATGCAACAGACTTTCTTATGCATATGTTCAATAATGTTTTTTTTTTTTTATATAACTTTCCATCAATAACCCTCTTGGTCTATTGTTAGTACTATTTAGATGGATTAGGAAGCTAAGCAGAACCAAGTAGGGTCGGCACTTGGATGGGAGACCGTCTGTAGCTTCTAGGCTCAGGGCGTCATATATGATTTTTAATTAATTTTTTTTATATATATATATATATTTTTTTTTTTAATTATATATTTTTTAGATTGTCCCATATCAATTTACTGTTGGGACTAAGATGTAATTATGTGGCTCAAGACTTCTGTTTATTGTTATTACCATGTCTAAGTGTATATAGCTGTTAATGTAGTACGCATACATTGATTGTTACCATTTGTAGGCCCACATGGGATGTTTGTTACATTTGGGCCACCTGTGATTGCTGCTATTCAGCTTATTCTAAGCAGCTGTCTGTATGCACCTATTCAGTTTCAGCTACACACGGCTTGGAAGCTTATTAACGGTTGGAATCATTATCTCTTGATTGGCTGGATGATGTCATGTGACACCCGAGCTGGCTTTAAATGGCATGTGGAAAACCATTAGCAATATTACTCTGATGAAACTGTGACTGACACAGAGAAACGCGTCAGGATATTTCTATTTGACTCTACTAACACATCAAGTCTAGCATTCTCTATTTATACCCCGGGGTATCTAGCTGCAATCTAAGTTAGTGGACTAAGTCGATAAAGCGGATCTACACGTTTACTGCTTCCGTGCAGATGTCTACACGGGCTATGAAGAGTGTGTAATTATTCAACACAAACCATCTGTTACTGTTGATACAGTTGGACTATATGTCTATTTCAATCACACTGCAACTCAAGTAAGTGGACTAAGTTGATAAAGCGGATTTACATGTTTACTGCTTCCGTGCAGATGCATATACGGGCCATGAAGAGTGTGTAATTATTCAACACAAATCATCTGTTATTGTTGACACAGTTGGACTGTATGCTTATTTCAATCACACTTGGCCGTTGACTATATGGTAAAACCAGGATAACGTCTTTTCCTTTGATCGTAAGACCGCTTACTTCTGACTTATGACAGCCGACATCCACTTGCTCCAAATTGTTTCAGCGTCTATCTACAGGCCGATTGGGCCGCTGAACATTTGGTGAATCTAAGGGAATGAATTTATTTATGCCTACACATAAGACTGCCTGTTATTCATCTAGGGCATAAGATTCCTAGTGTCTTATCCACTGCAGCGGATATCTACATGTATTATTACCTTCTTTGGATATATCCCTTTTCCAGTCAATCTAACATCCGAGGTATAAGAGTATAAATGCAAATCAGTGACATATATTTGTTATTAAGAGTTTACCACTGCGCCTGTAGTACAGTTGGTTCTAAAGAGTATTAACTTATATTTTAATTGTTTTGATATTTTGCATTCCAATGGAATAATAAATAATATTGTTGGAAACTGCGCCTTTTTTTTTCTTTCTTTATATGTTATATTGACAGTTTGGATATCTGTTTTAGGGAGCCGCGATCCATCACTACATGCCATTTTTATGATTCTTAGCGCCTGAGTAATCTTTGTGTATATAGCATAAAAGGTTGCCTGTGTGAAAGTAAATACATTAAAAACAAAAAATACACACAAAAAAGGCAAACACTGTGATTTAAGTATAGTTTTACTCACAAAATCATATCACTAGTGGCAGATACTATATTTAGCAGAGCAAACACTCAGCATAAAATGGTCCTCACTGCACAAAATAGATAAGTGCACATAGTATGATAAGTACTATTTTCTGACAAATTAAGAAAATTAATTCTGCCATGAAGATGTTTATAATTCAGTTCCACAAATGATTGATTTTTAGGAGTGAAATACTGTGACAAAAACATGAGTGCTCACTAATCACTGAAGCAAATATCTGCTCACTAATTGCTGCTAGACACAAACACTGGCTATTCAGCAGCTGGCCAATTTCCAAAACTGAAAATCACATTCTGTGTATCTGAAGTGAAGGGACAAATCTATCTTTTGCATGCAAATACTACACCCATCTGGTGCTCTAAATGCTAAATAAACTCAACTTTAGCCAAGGAAAAAGCAGCGCTGTATATTTATAGTTTCGGAGGACTCGATTGGCCTATATTGGCATAATAAGATGTAATTAAAACAGGCTGTTATTTTCATGCCATGGTTATAGTTTATCTAGCAATCCTTTGTAAAGCCGGATTTTAAAAAAAATAGCATAGGAATAACCATTTTATAAGAGTCTTTATTTACATATGAAAACAGAATTGACAATTGTGGAAATGTACACTGGGATATTTCACTAATACAATAAGCACAAAACCGACAATTCCAAATACTACATTCTCTGTATATTATGTACAGCAACAAGTAAACACTGAAACTTTTCAGCATAACTATATGCTTCGCTGAGACGTCTTCATTTCTTTTTCACAGACTGGGACTAACTTTGTTCCATGCCGGCCATAAGTGATAAAGCCAAAGACTCCACTGTGACAAAGACAGAAATATACGGACATTTGCTTTAGAATACACTGAGTTATTAGTGAGTAAAACCATCATTTCACAGAAAATATTCTATTATTACAACCCTAGAGAAGCTTAAGCAAAACAAGTGTTATGATATGTTGTGCATGGTATTCTGCGTTTTGTCATTAGCTAGCTATAAGAACGTGATTTTTAATTCAATATTTTTACATTGACATAAGATATATTAAATTAGTTTACTTTTAAGTTTCATGTTAATGAATAGATCAGAATATATACTGTAATATGGGCAAGCAGTTTAGCACAGAATAAAAATATTGACACAAAACCAGACTTTATAAATGCATTTCTATTTACATTGATAACATATACTTGAATGTAGGAATTACCCAAACTCCATCCGGATTGCAATCTTAATAATTGTATATTTGTAATTAGATGGACTTTTTAAAATACCTTATTTCAATAAACCTATGGTCGCTAATTGATATAGTGGTAAGAAAGAAAGAAATACACAACCTAATTATGCTAGATTTCTTGCAAGTTCTTAAAATGTCAAATGAATTTTACTAGTTGAGAAAAATCTCCAATCCCATCTGCATCTCAAAAAGCATTAAGAGACATACCTGACAACAGTCTAGATCCACACAAAGCAGTCCCAATCTGGCCATAACATGCACATTTGGCAAAAGCCATATACCCATTTCACACTAGGACATGCCCGTTTTGACCACCAAGAAGTGGGAATTTGGTAGGTATGAATAAGTGCCAGGTGACGTACCAAGTGTGTACTATATACTTACAGTGTGGAAATGATCCTCTGCAGACTGCTTTATTTAGTACTTTCACAAGAAATTTGTGGCAATTTGTAAAGTCAGATTCCATTTTCATTATAGATTCCGCCCTGGATAAAGGAAGCATCACAGCATTTAGCAAAATCTTTTCAATCATTTTATAATATTGTGGCTAGTACTACATGTTTGTAAACTGAATTCCTTAGGGGTGGATCTTTTATTTATTTCTTTTCTTCTAAGTGTACTATTTATTACTAAACAAGTCGGTATGGTAACTTGTAATGCTCAAAATGCCAGGACTAATTAATATACAACCTTTCAAAACCAAATAAAATGTGAAATTGTAATATTCAACTGCTCAAACACTTCCTAATTTACAAGTTAAATCATGGTTATAAGTCAGACTGATTATATTGTAAATTAAACTCAAATCTTGTAAAAACAACAAAATATAGAGCAGAATATAGCATGCAGGTTACCGCCCACCAGTGCCTTTTCTTATAGTACCAGCTGCTAGCATGAAAGGTTTATACCCTTAACTAGAACAGCTCACAATTGTAGCTGAATATAAACCCTGGCTATATAGCATTTTCTCCAGAAATGAGAAAGAACACTATGGTGGACATTTCTGAAAACCTCCACAGCTATAATTGTGCAGAAAGAGGGTTTTGTCCATTACAACAGATATTTGCATTCATTTTCTAAACTGCAGTAAAAATTACATTATCTCATTACTTTCTTTGGGCAACAACTTTTATACAGCTACCTGCGGAACAGTTTTCAGAAATGCCCCCTCTGTTTCATTTAATTAAAGAATGCATTTGTGTGCGCTAAACAATCAACTGAAGATCAGTAAATTATAGATACATGTACACACATTCTGCAGTCACTTGTAGAGATATTTTTTTTATACATGGCCAGAAGTGTGGACACCTTTCTAATAAGTGTGTTTGGCCATTTCAGCCACACCTACTGCTAGCAGGTACATGCAGCCATTTAATTTCCATAGTAAAACATTCCAGCAGATTGGGTTATATCAAAGAGGTCCGTGACTTTCAATGGGGCACAATCATCATCAATGTATCAAATTTTTTGTCCTGCTATAGCTGCCCAGACAACTTTAAGTGCTGGTATTGTGAAGTGGTAACAACTAGGAGCAACAACAGCTCAGATGTGAAGCGATAGACCACACAAACTGATAATAAAGAGACAGCCGAGTGCTGTAGCGCTTAACGTGGAAAAATTGACTGTCCTTGGTTGCAATATTCACTATGGAGTTCCAAACTGCATCTGGAAGCAATGTCAGCACAAGAACTTTGTGGATTGGTTTTCCATGGTCAAGCAACCACACACAGGCTTCGGATCACCACGTGCAATAATAAACGTTGACTGGAGTGGTGTAAAACACACAGCCATTGGACTCTGATGCAGTGGAAGAATCACGTTTCACCATCTGCCAGTCTGATGAAAAATGTTAGTTGATGGCACATACCAAGAGAATGCTTCCTAACTGAATGTAAAGTTGCAGGAGGTATAGTGGCCCGGGTCTGTTTTTCATGATTTTGCGTGGGCTCCTTAATTCCAGTGAAGGGAAATTATAATGCTTCATCATACTATGTGGCAACAGTTTGGGTAAGGCCCTTCCCTCTTTTGGCATGACAATGTCCCTCTGCACAAAGAGAGGTCCATTAAAAAAAAGTTTCCTGACTTTGGTGTGGAAGAACTTAATTGTCTTGCACAGAGCCCTGGCGTCAACACATTCGAACACCTTTAGGATGAACTAGAATGCTTGACTGCAAACCAGGCATTATCGCCCAACATCAGTGTCCGACCTAACTACTGCTCTTGTACCTAAATGGATGCAAATCCCTGTAGACATGGTTCACAACCTAATGGAAAGCCTTCCCAGAAGAGTGGAAGCTGTTATAGCAAGAAAGGTGGGACTATCTTCATATTAATGCCCATGATTTTGGATGGACAAAACAAAACATGGATGTGATGAGCGGGTGTCCACATACTTTTGGCCATGTAGTACATATTAAAATTTCTGGAACATTACTTGAATCTCATATGAGATCATCAACTAATTTCCATAGTGCCCATAAAAAGAAACCAAACATTGCAAAAAAATATCCAAACTCTGTAGGCATCCTTATTTACACATGTATAAAAAAAGTTCCCAACTAGTCTGAATTGCTAATTGACTGTTGCCCTTATAATATAAACTTGGCAAAGGAGTTCTGTCAACACTATGGTTGTGTATGATATTCTAATGTTACACTGTGAAATTATCTTTGAGTAAAACTACTACAGCCTGGTCAACATGTGCTCACTTACTTCCATGCTCCTAAACCAGCATGCCAGCGGTCCGCAAACATCAGAACAACGTTCATCACTTTCATTATTGCTTCTTTTACAGAGCTCACCTTATGGCAAAAATAGTACATTTGGTCAACAAAAACAAAGTTCAGCAAACGTTTAGTTACAAACTGTTCTTGGTTCTCAACCATAGCCTTAAACAGACCTGTCACCATGAATGAACATTTTCTGATTTAATACATTATGTATATATCAATATTGCCATTTGTTATTTAACTTAGCATCCCAGCTCCTAGCTTCCTTATTTTCCATTTCTTACCTAATGACATTTCTTTATTTTTAAGCTGCAAAAATGTCACCTTTCAGGAGAAGGTCCTTATTTTTTCTGTTTTTTTCTGTAGGGAAAAGCCATCTTATACTTCGTGATCATGCTGTGTTCAGCCTTCCTGCAACACCCTGTACTACAAGCAGTGATAACTAGGGAAATTCTGATTTAATGTTCACTATACATGGGAACCAGAACAGTTCTTACTTCATATATTTTCAAATACATTAGTATAGTTGCGTGTGCAGGATACCGATTTTAAAAGGTAATTAAATGGACATGAAAAATCCTGTAAACAGATAGAGAACAGACTAAAAACAGGATTCATTAGACAAATCAATGTTGTGCTGGTTATTCGGACAGTCTTAATATGACAAAATGGGCTACAAACTCAAGATTTTTGATGTCCAGATTATTCAATTCAACCAAGCACTGTATGGTGTTTGGGCCCCATCCCAAGCAATCTAAACCAAACGAGTTTGATCCTGCAGGATAGAAAAAACAGGTTCACAGATTATCAGGTGTCTGAGGTTATTAGAGAACGATTAAACCTACATGCACCAAACATTCCTTCCTCATGCTAGTAGTGGTGACATTTTCTGGAATATACTATATACTGCTTGTATAATTGGTCTTATCTAAAGGATACCGGGGACTTTTTAAAGAAATTTTCCATGGTGTCCTGGCACCCGGATTATTTCTTAATGACAGCAAAAGTCAGCTCCCTTTATACCATCATAAAGCATGATTTAGGAATTGAGGCCATTAGACATTTCCTTAGTAACACCACATATTCGGAAGAATTGAGGAAATTTTCGGTTGAGAATATTAGATTCATTCTAACTCACAACTATTTTAGATTCAAGGAACACTACTATATACAACAAGTGGGAACAGCAATGGGGACCAGGGTTGCCCCAAATTATAGCAATTTGTTTATGGTTACTTAGGAAGAGTCCTGTGTTTGGCAAGGACATGTGGTGAACCTGGTCTCATGGTATTGTTACACAGACTTTATATTTTTTATATGGAAGGGCAGTAGGGAGAATCTTGTCTATTTCTGTTCTTATCGCAACAAGAATGAATTGAATATTCACCTCATATTTGACTACAGTCAAATTTAAGTAAATTTTCTTGACATCACAGTATATGTTAAAGATCAATCTTTAAATACCAAAACCTTCAAAAAACCCACTGACACCAATAGTTACATAGTACGACAGCAACCATCATCAGAACTGGCTGCGAGGTATTCCTTTGGCCCAAATGAAAAGAATCAAAAGAAACTGTACAGAAAAAGAGGTTTTGGATGATCAGATTAAGGAGGTGAAAAAAATTCATTTTTAGATAGGGGCTATCAACAGTCACTTTTGGACAAGGCAAAGAAATATATATATGTAGCATTAATATAGATACTCTTCTTGCACCTAAAGAGGAAAAGGTAATTAAGCATGATAATAAATTTTAGTGGGTGTTTATCACACAATATAATAAAGACCATAAAATGATGGAAAACATCTTCTATAAACATTGGAAGCTATTGAAAACAAGATGAAATCATTGGTCCAACCATACCAGAGAAACCCTTATTCATATATGAAAAGGCACAGTATCTAAGGGACAAATTAGTGCAATGCATGATGCCAGAGAGTTTGAATAGATCAATTAGAACCAAGGGTTTCCACTGTTGTGGTTTATATATAGTGTGCAGACCTTCTCCTTCTAACAATAGCAAGATCAGTGAATTTAAAGTGAGGGATAAGGTTTATAAAATAGATCAGTTCATCACTTGTCACATCAATTATGTTGTATATGTGATTGAATGTAATTGTGGCCTGATAGGACGTACATCACGTGCTCTTAAGGTTCCTGTTAGAGAATATATATCTAATATTAGAAAAGGGTCTCGCCACACATTCTTTGTCTCTTTATTTTAAGAATGCACATGCTTGCAATGCTAGTCATATTAAAAACTTTTAGGTCACCCAGCGAATAGATTTTCAATGGAGAAATAGGAATATGGATAGGAGATTAGATGCATTGGATATATATATATATATTAAACACCATTACTCCGGGAGGCCTTAATTCTGACTTTGAACTTAAATGGTTCCTTTAAGATACAATTCAAATGTGTATAAGGATTATATTATATAGATATTTTTCTGTTTCATTTTGTCTCCGGAGTCAATGACTCATTTGAAAGTTTTTGTATATTGCCTATAATAAATAAATATATATATATATATATATATATATATATATATATATATATATATATATATATATATATATATATATATATATATATATATATATATGAGAAAGCTTTGTTTCTGATGTTTCTGTTTCATTGCGGACTCCAGCCTCATTTTAGTTTATGTGAGCCTCGATTGTGAGGCGTCGTTTTTGGGTTTTATGTAACGGCGGCTTGAATGACAGTTTGATTGGATTACATTTATATAAATAGCCAAAATGGAGCCATGTATGTACAGTTATTTCTTGCCATGAAAAAGACTCCAGTAAGGAGTAGAAACACGTTGCCAGTTATTTGATTTGGACTCCTACCGTCTGCGGACAAATCATTGGAAAACGGACACTTTACTTCTAAAAGACCCATGTCTCTTATGAGAGCCTGTGTAATTTGGAGTTCCGGTAAGAGTTCCCTCCCTATTAATAGGGTTTTTACATTTTTGTGCATGTATGTCATATTTTATAATCTTTTTATAACTTTTTATGATATCATTAAAATGGAAATACACTAGGAGTTTATTATTATTTTCCATATGTACCTATGTTATGTGAGTGAAATTATTATCATCTCTCACACACGGCTACACGAAGAGAATGTAACATCTGCGGACAAGCTTGACTAATTTATTCAACGCCAGCATTAAAGAAGGCTTCTTGTAAGCATAATATTGAAAGTGAGAGTTGTGGTTACATTACACGAGTTGACGAGTGCATCGACTCTTTTCACCTTCAAGAATTGGAGGAATCTAAATCTATCCTTTAGGGATTCTGTGGCCCTTCTGTGGTGGACGACATTGATGTTTGAATTTATTACACTATATTGCTTTGTACTTTTGTTTTGCTTCATGTGAATATTCCCCACATTAAGAGGATCTACAAACAGGTCACCAACATCACTCTGTGTGTCCATGAGTGCCTTTATGTACGTATATATTTGATGTTGAGGGAATAAGAACATGATTCATTAGACAAATCTATGTTTTGCTGGTTATTCGGACAGTCTTAATATGACAAAATGTTTTGCAAACTCAAGCTATTGGGTTTTAAGATTATTCAATTCATCCAACCACTGTATGGTGTTTGGCCCCATCCCAAGCAATCTAAACCAAATGAGTTGGATCCTGCAGGATAGAAAAAAACAAGTTCACAGATTATCAGGTGTCTGAGGTTATTAGAGAACCATTAAGTAGCAGGGTAGTATGTGAAGCCAATTTTCATTATGTAAAATTAAAGAGTCACTACTATTGTTAGACACAAACCTACATGTTCCTTCCACATGCTAGTAGTGCTGACATTTTCTGCAATATAGTATGCTTGCTTGTCTAACTGGGCTAGTAATGAAGACACTGCCTTCTTGCTCAGTGGTATAATGGCTTACCAATTAAATTCAAAGGTTAAATGCACATAGGCTGGGGATACAAAGTCAGATTTGACCAGTAAGCAGACTTCAGAAATAATTAGGCGTTTCAGCAAGAGGAAGGGGAATAGGGATCTGCTGCATCTTAAATTCTACAAAAGAAAATCTATAGACTTGATATTTAAAGTTTTAGATTGCAAGCTCTTGCCATATAACTAGAGAATTATCATAGAAATCCATATGTTCATGTTGAATGTTTAACATATATATCATCCATGCCCTGTTTGAGTCACAGTTGCTCTAAAAGAAAAAAAGTGTCAAGTTAATAATTGTTGGCAGCTTTTCAACAAATTATGTAGAATTCTTCTCCCAAAAGGTGACAGACAATGATTTATATACAAATGGAATATCCTGCCATACCCTGGACCTCTGATAGTATGAAAACTTCGATGAAAAAATGTGAACATTTTTGATTTTTCTATCTTGTGCAAGTTAGACAAAGAATACAAGTTTTGCAAGTTTGCATTTAATAAGTTACACCCTTCTGTCTCATTTCCTCATTCCTTCATTCATCAACTTCATAAAAAAAAAAATCCAACCAAATGGTTTCATACCTTTTCCCTCAAAAGACAGCGGTCATGAATAGTGGAAAGGTATCTATAGTGAATTTTAATCAACTGGTCCAGATCTTTTGCTTCCTCCACTTGATGCTGAAACTCCAGACCTGTACTGTGAAGGATCTAGTTAAACATAAATTTTAAAATATTTAAAATGTTAATTGAAACCAAAACGAATACAAATGGAAAATGTGTACTTCTATACATAACTATATGTGTCCCGTAAAAATACTGAAATATAAAAATGATAGGACAGTAATCTGATCTAGTAAAGTATGGTGATGGCTTTTATGAGAAGGTCCTATATATGCTAATACCTGGTAGCAAGCATGATCATTAGCAATAGCTCATACAAATGGATATTTTTATCATTGTGGAGCCACAAAATAAAAAAATGTCATAACAAAATACAACAACTAACCCTTGTCATCATATAATTGTGCAAGCTGTTGACAAAGTGCATAAGTTTGACTCGCAGGAGGAACATGCGATGGATCAACTGTTTTTTAGGCTCTGCTGGTGATATTAGATGAGAAATAAGTTGTTGTTCTGAGCCAAAGTCTTTCTTTGGGGACTCCTTTTCAGTTGTGTTCACAAGTTCTAGAAAATACAGTTATATTTGGAATTAGAAACAGAAGTGACACATATTGAATCATTTCAAACATTAACCAACGGAACAGATTAGTCACCAAGGAAACTAAACTAAAGACCTACTCTAGTTCAACATGTATACTGTACATCATAATGCTTGTTGGATATATACTCTAAAGTCTGATGTTAACCAGAACGTGTTGAACCCCACAGTCCTACCACCCTGGCAGAACAAATAAAAAGTAGCAATTTGTATTGATAATAATCATGGCAGCCATTTTAAAGTCAATGGTTTACTGGGGGGGGGGGGAAATAAAAAAAAATCGTTTTTATAATGTAAGCCATTACGTTACACCCTTCTGATAATATGCAAACAAGCACTTTCACTGCAGAAAATGTATATATGCTTTGGATTACTATTTTTGCTAAATAAATAGAAGGATTGTTTGAAATAAATTGCTTAGTAAAGCTAAATAAGCAGCCGTTATTCAGCTACTGTGTGCAGCTGTTCCATTGCTGTTGGCACAGGAAGCAGAACCAGCAACTAGTCACAGCAGTAAAAAAAAAAAAAAAAAAAAAAAAAAATCTATATTCCAAAACCTATTTATAAGAAATTAGAATAAAACTGGCATGGCTAAGAAAAAACACATTATTATAGAGGTTTTTGTTAAACATTGATTACTTGGGAGTTTTTTGAGCAATTACATTTTTGTACTTAGAGACAACTAATATCAGTGTGATAAAGGAGGTGTGTACCGTTGCCATTGGGAGGTGGGATAGTCAGGGCTTTCAAGAGAAATTCAGGGCCCAGGTACAACTTCATGGGTCCCCCCTTTTCAGTGAGGATGGTAAAAAAATTGCGCCGGATGTGGTCATACTGTTGGGGATATGGCTATGCATCATTGGGGCATGCCTAGCATGTGAAAAGCACTAGGCCACCCTCCTACAGAAAAAAACCCCTACATTGTTGTGTACACCATTGCCACAAGGGTGCAGAGCTCGCTCGCCGGAGTGCGACATATGTCCCAGCACTATCAGGACCACTAGCACCACAGTGTAGTATGTAAAGAATGTAGTGTGTACAGAAAGAGTTCACAGTCTTGGCCTGCACCTTACATTGGGCAGAACAGTCACCAAAAATTGGGATTGTCCCAATAGAAGCACAACATTTCACAGGCTCTCCTGCTCTCTCCTACCTGTTCTTGTCACTTTCACCACCTGTTGCTGCCGCCAAACCACCTCATCTTAAATTAATAGTCCCCACTATTACATTGCCCCTCCATCGCACCACAAACAAAATAGCACCCATTAATTAGCCACCACCTAAATCACACACACTACATTGCCAAAAGCCCCCTGTGCCTTCACACACACATTACTGTGCCTCCTTATGAACACACTATGCCCCTTCATCATAACCACACCATGCCCCCTTATGATCACACTGCGACCTCCATGCTGCTTTTCCCCCTTCACCTGGCCCATCTTCATCACACTGTGCCATGCTGCTTTTGCCCCTTTTCAGACACTGCCATGCTGTCTTTGCTCCCCCTTAATCACTCCGTGCAATGCTGCTCCCCCTTCTCCTTCATCACCCTGTGCCTCTCTCCCCCTCCCCCATCTTCTTTATCACTCTGTGCCTTTTTCTCCACCCCCCCCATCACACTGTGTCTTTCTGCTTTGCTTTCCTCCATCTCTTTTACCTACCTTTGTATTGGCTTCTTTCATTTATTTTCTTCTCTCTTCTGTCTTCTTCTTGAGGACTCAGAGGGACTTTTTGAGGGAAGATGGACGCCGGGGCTGCTGTTATGATGTGACTATTTGTATAATCACATGATTGCGGCGCCAGCGATCCTCCACGCGCAAAATAAAAAGTTACAAAACTCAGGTTGAAAAAAAAACGGTGGCATAGAGGGCCTGGGCCAAAGCCGGGCCCCCTGGCATGCCTGGGTAATTAGTATCCCACCCCCTCGGCGGCCCTGGGGACATTAAGTAGATATGAAATTGACTGTTTACCTATATATTCAAACACGCTCCTCCAAACTGTTTCAGGAAGAAGCCTTCAGTTTGAAATAGCAAAGACAGGAGAATGAGTCGTGAACAACAGCAAAATAAACACTATATGGCTCTTCTCATGTCTACAATTTCACCAATTGATGAAGATAAATTTAAAATCTAGCTGAAAATAGTTCTGTCAACAATACAAATGTATGGAACCAGCATATTATTGATTTGCAATGATCCAACTGTTATTTCTATCCCGCCAATAACACTATGCAAAATAAAAATAATCTTAAAGGGAATCAGGACAACTTACCATTAAACTGTAAGACATCCAGGCTGTATTTTGCCCATTTTATTAATAACAAAAGGAGAAAAATCTGATTATAAATCTTCTGACATTCTGAGCTGATAACAATATCAACAGGCCAAGGTACCTAGGGTAGTAAAGACAGGTGTAACCATACATACACATATACTTTACACAGAATTCAGTATGAAATCTGTACTAGCTGTTCAAATTTATATTATGTGGATATATAACAGTATTTACATATACTATGCAAGATGCCAAAACCCAAAATATTTAGCTAAATATAAAATAGCAATACACATACATAAATACAAGAACACTTACCTTATAACTCAATACAATGCCATCTAATGTATGCACTGGAAGCTTCTTTTTTACCAAGTCAACATTTTCAAAGAAGATGGATAGCCTATATAGGAAGAATGGTAACTGAGTAGTCAAAATTTGTTAAATGTTTTTAAAATCACTGTTATATCATTTATGGCTCATTTTAATTTCCCAACACACCAATGACTGCATGCTACCTGTGCATGCTAGCATATGGCAGGGACAAGATTCTGTATGACTTATACAGGAAGAAGAAAACAGTAACATATATTTCACTCAGCCCTTTTGTCTGTGATACCAACACTAAGAATTGCTCCACTAGTTGCATGCCAAGCACAGATGTCTAGTTACACATTGAATATATTTATTTATTCCATACCGAGTACTGTCTTCTGGGTACCGCTGGCCGACTGCTTCCTGCAGCTGCACATTCAGAAAAACAACATTCTGCCACGATTCCTTCTCTCTTATTTTATCAAATATTGAGGTATAAAAATCATACATAGTGTCTCCAGCTTCAAGAAGAAAGAAATTTCTCATTGATTGTAGGTATTCTACCAGCCTAAAATAAATATGCATAATTATTAGGCTGTACAGAAGGTCTGACAATTTACTACCCACTAAAAAAGAGATGAACAGTCAATAATATATGGATAATATACTATTAATCCTCAAGCTCAATTTATTAAACCAAGTTTAATATAATTGACTAAATAATAAAGATAGAAACTAGGTTTGGTGTTCCCCGGTGGGACTTGTAGATTATAAGAAAAACCTTATTTACTGTTTTTTTAATACCTACTTTTGGTTTCAACCACTTACTTATATTCTTCCTTTAGTGTTTGCATGAGGTTACCACAACACTCCAGATACTGCTTGTCAATGTGGGGGTAAAGGCATGAACGAAGGGTTAATTCGAATGACTGACAAGTAACAGATTCTGAGGACCTATCCACACTGACATCTCCACAGGTAAATGTCTCCAGGAAGTCACTCTGCTCCAGGTATAACCTTCAAAGCAAACATCATATTGTGATAAGTAACTCATATAATATATATTAAAAAACAAAACAAATAAAAAAAATAGGTTATTTTACACAAATATTACATTACAGATTGCAGCTAATAGAGCACTAATAAATTATGAAGGATCAAGTAAATAAAGCTCTATAAGCATCCATCTATTTTGCCCTAAATAAAAAGTGTGAGGTAAATTTCTTCTGGTTATGATTAATTCTAATCATTAAATATAGAGAACTTTACTACTGATCCTACTGTCTATATCCTGTCCCGATAGTTTAGTGCTCATGTCATTTTTGCCAACTCACTAGCATAGCTGCTGTAACCGATGGCAACCAAACAGCTACAGATTTGAGGGCTCTGTCCTACCATCCTGATAGCTTTGTCCCGATTGGTGGGATATTAGAATGGTATTCCGTTCACCGCTGTTCATGCATAGTAACGGGACAGCCTAGTGCTTCAAAACCGCTAGGCATGCCTCCCCATACCGATACTGCCTGCAAAAAAGTTGGGAGGTATGCTAATCTGTTTAGATACATACAGAGCCACTCCTTATGCATTTAAATGATTTACAAAGTACAACTTCTGATTAGTTTTGTATAGGGTTTATAATTTAGTAATACGTTTAATAATAGAAGTTAAATATAACATACAAAAGTGTCCCTTATATCTGACCATATTACAGGTTGAGAAAACTGTAGAATAAGATGATCCTAAAATGGAATATTGGCTATTACCTTGCAAAGTTGATAGCCAGTAGTGGGTCGTGTACATCATTCAATTCCAGGTGCTTAGCCACTATTGATTGCATCTTTATTAGGCTCTGCTTGTTAACTTGCTGCTCCGTAATGATGTCTGATGCAGAATCTTTTCCATGTTGCAGCCGGGACTGCACAGACTCTAAGAAGAGTGTGTACAAGCTTTTCCTATCTGCATCTATTCCACAACAACAAATATTGTGATAAAAAGAAGTTAATGCTTAAACAATAAAATGCAAGTACTAATTAAAAGGGCATTTATATGAAATATGGCAATATGGAAATATGGAAAATTCTGGTCAGTTTTTGTGGTATAAACTGCAACCACCCAGATTTATATATTTCAGATCCAGATGCATACTGTATACTTTTAGAAATAACAGCATTATTAAAAGTTAATTTAAATTTCCTTGAGACTATAATGAATGGATTAACTCCATAGTCAGCTGGGTAGAGTAAGGAAAAAGAAAGGCAGCCGTGTGGCATGGTCGGTTTTCACAGCATCCGATGTAGGTTTTCCAGATGGGGTGGTAAATACGTGCCGAAACTGGTTTTCTAGCCCGAAGGACTCGTGGAGAGAACCCTCTGGACCTAAACAGGCTGGCCTCAACAGCTATGCCATTAAATTGAGCTGAGGGAATTCCTGATGTGTGAATGGTCCTTGCTGAAGGTCTTCTCAAAGATGCAATTTCAGACTCAGACCTACCCCAGAATTTCTGCGTACCAAACTTGCCTTGGCCAAGCGGGAGCCACTAGAATGACCGGGCATCCCCCTTGCTTCACTCGTCGAAGGACTCTGGGAATTATAGGGATGGGAGGAAACAGGTATCCCAAGCTGAAGTCCCCTGGCATTGTCATTACATCGATGACCACGCCAAGGGGTCTCTTGTTCGAGAGCAAAACTGAGGTACCTTACTGTTGTGACGGGATGCCATTAAGTCCAGGTCCGGAATCCCCCATCATAGGACCAGAGACTGGAAGACCTCCGGATGGAGCGACCATTCGCCTGGAAATATCACATGCCGGCTGAGAAAGTCTGCTTTTGGATTCCTGGGATAAAATTACTGATATAGCGGGGACGTGGTTGTCTGCCCAGGTCGATAGCTGAGCAGCCGCCCTCATTGCTCCCGCTCTCCTGGTGCCTCTTCTGCTGACATAAGACACTGCCGTCGCATTGTCTGAATGCAGATGGACTGGGTGTCCGTGAGGTATCGCCTGGGCACTCTAAGGCCATTAGCATGGCTTTTAGCTCCAGAATGTTAACGAGAGGAGAAGAATCCCGAACGGTCCAGAGTCCCTGGAGCCATAACTGAAGTACCACAGCCCCATATCCTGTCAAGTTGGCGCCTGTGGTTACTAAGATCCAGGACCATGGGCAAAGGACCTCCCCACTGTCAGATTGTCCTGTACTGTCCACTATCTGATACGGACCTGATAGATCCATCATGTATCCTCATCACAACCCCCCAAATCAAACGGTCTTCTGAGGACGCTGCACACTGCTCTCTGAACAGTAGCAGACGTCTACCCACTCCAGCAGCCACGAGGAGGGGAGGGAGACCGTCAAACTGATTGTTTTTCTGGAAGCTTGGGAGATGGACGTTTTGTGGAGGAGGAAGTCCTAACCACTATACGATTGTCCTCTAGAGGCCTAAGTTCTTGGTCTATGTGTCTGGGCCCAGTCAGTGGATCCCCCACGAAAGGACTGCTGAAAGGAACCAATCCTCGGTATCCTAGGTTTTGGAACATTTACAGGGAGGAAGCTGCTTTTGCCTCCTGTGACCTGGCAAATTATGCTGTCCATTTCAGGTCCGAATAACACTCCTCCTGAATAAGGGAGTGATTCTAAGGACTTTTTTGATTCCTTGTCTGCATCCTAGGACCTGAGCCATAAGGTTCTCCTGGCCGCTATTGCGGTTGCAGAAATAGATGAAGAAATGTAGGCTGCATTCTGGGCGGCCTTGTATAAGTATCCGGAAGCCTCCTTGAGATGCAGGGCAAGGGGAAGCAATTCCGAATTTTGCAGACCCGCTGCCAATTGGTCAACCCATGTTTCCATAGCCCTGGCAACCCATGCTGATGAAAAGATAGGTCTGAATGTTGTACCTGCTGCAGTGTAGATAGACTTTAAAAAACCCTCTATTTTGATTCTACCACATATGGTGGACATGCCCTAGTGTTTCAAATTTGTGGTCCCAGATGGCTGACCTAATAACAAGAATTTTAGAATTTTAGACGTTGAAGTGTTACCTGACCCAATGGTTATGCAGCTATGCTCCCGGGTCAAAGGCCTAACTAAACAGGCAGATAAACTTGTTCAACACATTTGTGCCGCTACTCGCCTTCAGATAGCGAAGGAATGGAAGTCCCTACATTCACCCAGCCTCCAAAGTGTAGTTTCTCGTGTGTGGTACATGGCCTCTATGGAATACATCACCAGCCTTCTCCATGACAAAATTATAAATTTCAATAAGGTTTGGAATTTTTGGTACTCCTTTCATCAAGCAAATATGCCCACTACTTAAAAGGCTATTTTAGTCAGAAGCTCTTACCAGGTCCTCCCTCCCATCCCCCCCCCCCTCCCCCCTCTCCCTCCTCTTTTTCTCCTCCATTTCTCTCTCTAAAAAATAAAAAATAAGAACAGCATCGACATAGAGTTTTATGGCAGTTGAATCTTCCAACATCCTTAGTTGGGTCAGCCTATCTCCTTTCTATGGGTTAACTTACACAAATTCCTAAACATAAAAAAAGCAGTAACAATATGTCATTTGCCTGACTTTCATTTTGTTTCTCAACTGACATGTTTTGGCCCTTATGTTCTAATGTTTTTCTTTTTTATTATCTGCCTTGTGGAACTTCTGTTTGTTTTTTTTGTATAAATAAAGAGTTTAAAAAAAAACAACCCTCTATTTTGCAATCAGTATTATTGTGCAGGGTGGCTGTCACTGGGATACGGGGGGGGGAGGGGGAGTGTGGTGTGTCATGCTAAGCGCCCCAACGGTGAATCAACCCTTGAAACCTGTTCTCAACGGTTGATATCCTCCTCCTGTAATGGATATAAAGATATATACCTTCGCACAACAGTAAATTTCCTATCTGGTTGTTTCCAGGATGCTTCCGCTATTTCCTTCAATTCTACTGATGGAGGAAAGCGAATCGCACGTTTCCTAGCTTTTTGAAGAGACTTTGATCTGATGTTCTAGAGTCTTCTAGATCCAGAATACCTAATGTCTGACGAACTGCTACCACCAGGTCGTCAATAACCTGATATCTGGAAGACTCTTCTGGGTCTATGACCTATGTAGAATCAGAATCTTCTATCAGTATACCCTCCTCTTCTGATGATCCCTCCGAATCATAAAGGGTCAGAAGGGGGTCAGTGGATCGGTGTCTTATTTTTGGGTAATGGTCTTGGCGCATCCAAGAACTGGTTTAACCTATCAAGTCCTTTATGGAAGCCGACCAAGCAGGATCTCCTGTAGGAGAGTCTTGTGAGGTGAGGACAGACGGAGCTCCAGCCTGTCCCAAGTCTGTGGACTCTGTGGTTAAAAATGCTATTACAACAACAACTTAATTTCAATATACCCCTATCTATGAGAGATAGAGATATAAGACAAAAATGGTACTTAGCCTTCCAATCAGGCTAAGATGTCTTATGGAGCAGGAGAGGTCTGTCAGCAACTCAGTGTCCCAGAGAAAGTCTGCTGCTCTTTTTCCCAGGCAGTTTTGGCGCTCTTGGAATATCTCACTTGCTTCAGACTTCGGGGGGGGGACGACGACTCTGTCCTTAGTACCCTCCCACTGCACAGTTTTCCTACTCCTCTCGAGTTTTCTGCTATTCACAAGGTGATCTGCTATATCTATATTATGCAGCAATCGCTAATAGCAGATTCCTGGTGGCAGTTTTTCCAGAGGAAAAAAATGCCCCGCTCCTTTGCTGAGAAGAGGACTTGGTATCTTCCAATATGGCGGCCCCCGGCGTTTCGATTACCGGCCCTCTTTGCCGTTTCTGGCAGCGCTGGTATATCGGTATTGAATCAGCATGGCACCAGCTATAATCCGCTTGTCAATACGGAGTCGTTTTTAATAGAATAAAAGAAAAAAATAAAATAACATTTTCGATGTTAGTGTCCAGCTGATCAGTGTGTTCTGTATAGTTAACATAGTTAACAGAGCACACTGCTGCAAAAAATAAAGTTAAAAATTAGTAGAAAAAAGGAATATTTCTTCCTGTCATTAAAAGTAAGCCCAACTCCCTTGGACACTTAACTAAAACTGAGGAGCTACAGGGGTTGCATAGGCAGGGGTTTGTAAACTTTGATACATTAACCAAGTTAACCTGTTAAATGCCAACTCCACCTCCACTCTAAAAACCCCATGGTAACAGTGTCCCCCGATAGGATGAAAGAGAAATAAAGAATACTGGGCTGCTAATGTTAATACTACGCTAATTTCCTTATCAATCATAGGCAATCATAACAAATGGTACATACCCAATCAATACATGATAAAAAGTGGGCTAAAGCAAAATCAAAAGTGACAAAACCAAGTGAAAATATTTTTATTATCTAACTTCTAGCCTCTTGAAGGATTTTTCTTCCAAACTGAGCATCAGCAGTCAAGAGGATAATGTGAATCAAGGATCACCCTGATGCTTTTCAGAGATAGTCTGTTGAGGCCTGAGCCTGCACAGGTGGTTGCCAGCTTGTAGAATGCGCTCTTGTAATTCCGAGCACCTCATGTCGTTAACTCTTATAGGCCTGTGAAATGACCTCCCTGATCCATCATGCAAGGGTATGTTTGGATGAAGCGGGTCCTTGTAGAGGACCTATCAGAGGAACAAATAATCAATCTGTTTTTCTAAATTGCTTCATTCTGGAGAGGTAAACTGAAATTGCCATGACAAGATCCAGTGTATGTAATCTTTCCTCCTTGTCGTTAGTTGGTTGTATAATCTCCTGATTTATACGAAAAGTAAACTAAAAACTACCTTAGGTAGGGAAGCAGGATTAACTTGAAACACCACCTTGTCCGTATAGATATTCAGAAATGGCTCCTTATTGCATACGTTATGTAATTTTCCAACTCGTCGAGCAGACGTGATTGCAAAGGAATTGAGATTACAAGTTGCCACAAGGACAAATTCTCTTTCTAATGCTTTAAATAAAAAAAAAAAAAAAAAAAAAAAAGCTCCTCAGATGTTAATCTAGTGTTTATAAAAACACTAAAGCACAGATACATAAATCTTTATAGTGGTGAAGGCAAAGACATCCTGAAGAAAATCAAGAATATGTGGATTGCTAGTGGAAGCAGGACCCTCCAATTATAGAGGAAAGAGGAAAAGGTTTGTTTTCTAGCTTGAAGGAGTACTACAATCACCTTGTCAGAGTCTCCCTTGTTCCTTAACTGCAACCGTTCAAACTCTACACCATTACAAAAGAGAACATCTGGATTTGGATGCTGATATTGTGTTCGAAACAAAGGCTATTCATGTAGCACTTCCTCAGCTATCATCATCATTATACAGGGTATCAGCCCATACTCTGAGTGCCCTTGAGACCAACCATCCCAGGTCTGAGCATGGTACCCAAGAAAATTTAAAGTTTCTTGAAACAGCTTTCCATTTTCCTATCCATAGGATCTTTCAATGGTCCTCCATTCTGTATGCAATAGTGGTCCTGGCTGAAAAACTGGCTACAGCAGCAACAATTTTAGGCACAGAGCACCACCTTGAAGCCTTTTTATACTGAAAAGGCCGATGTCTGTCCGGCAGTTCCCAGTATTGAGATCCTTAACAATACTATACACTTGGAACACTCTGCCTTTACCTAGTGATACCAGCAAACCTAGAACAGTAGTATGGGCAAGTTAGAAGGTTCTCAATACCAACAATAAGTCTCTAATTTATATACAAGCCAAGTCTAACCTAAAACTTGGGATAAAAAAATAGTTTGCTTGGGCCCACCCTATATAAAGAGGCCTTTCTCACAATAAACTTCCTAACCCTTGAAAAAGATCACCATTTGGTTGAAGCCAGTTGGTGTCAAGCGGAGGATTGGAAACACCTACCTGCCAGCAGAAGCACTTTTGTTATTGTAAAAGTAATGATTTAAAAAAAATGTTATATTAAAGAGGATAATGCACTAGGTATTTTTCAATCTTCCTCTGTATTCCATGAACAAATGAATACATGTCTAACTGATCTAATGAGAAGATGATTTCACAAGGTTAAGGAAGATGTGCCTCCAACTGTATTGGAAGTAAGCAGAACTACAAAGGGAGATTGGCGAACACGCCGATCTCTCGCGAGTTGCAAAAACCGGGGTATGATACATTACCCCTGGGTGTGGTAAGTGTTGGCTCTTTGCTGCATATCATTTCTCTAAACTACTATGATGAGACTTTCCGATTAGCTTTCCTTCAACAAGCTCTGAAATAGTTCTGAGAAGGAAGAATAACTGATAATAATGTATAAAGCACCCCTGAGTAAGAAGCGGGGTGGGCTCAGGTTCCATAACAGCAGAATATTCCACAGACAGTACTCCTGAAAGGTGAAGGAAACAGTAAACAGTTCTGAGCTTCCCCCGTGCTGTTTTAGGCCTCAGGGCCTCTGAACCAGAAGGGACATCATGTCTATGAACTCTGAATCAGAACTTGAAGTAGCACACCCAAGTATGAGGTCCAGAAGCCAGGAACAGTGTTTGCTACACCATTGTAGCAACTATTGTCCCCAGGGGAGATGCCCCAGCCCCTGCTTGCACTCCTGAGATGTGAAGCTAAGGCCAACATAGAGAAAAACACAATAAACTAGTACACTATACTTATACACTGCTTACTCAGCTGAGAGACAGGAAACAGAAGAAGAATGAGGAGTCGCACTATGTATCTTGTGGAGTGGGGAGAGTTTATTTTCCTGTCACTATCCAGCTGACTAAGGAGTTAATGACCACCATGGAATTGAGAAGGAAAATATTTTTTTAAAAAATATTATTCATATTAAAAATACAATTATTATGAAATATGTTTATCTGTTTTAAATGTTAAATGTGGCAGTGCATAACAATACATTGTACTGCTTAAATGATCTCTGCACCCCTGGACACCAGCCTGCAGACTCTGTGCACCAACCTGTGGACCTCAAATGTCCCAACTCCTCCCACCTCTGTAATTAGGGGCGGATTGGTCATTGCCCTGACCGGGAATTTTCTCGGGAGGCCAGTGACACCTGAGGCCGCTGCAGGCCACCTGATTCTTATTTTTATAAGTTATTTTCTTTTACTCCTACCGGCGGCGCCAGCCTCGCTCTATCCGGTCCCCTCTCCCCCGGACCAGGGGTTCCAACGAGGGGGGGATAGAACGAGGCCGGCGCTGCCGTGAGGAGTAAAAAAAAATAACTTATAAAAATAAGAATCAGGGGGCTCCCCTCCTCCCATACTTGGCCTCCTCCAGTCCCATTGAAACAGAATGCCACATGGGACGAGCACCACGTGACAGGTGCTGTCCCATGTGTGCGCGCGCAATGCAGCAGAGAAGACTTCAATAGAGCATGACTCCAACAAGGTAAGTGTAAGTGTGAGGGGGGGCTGTTATACTATTCTTTTGCTATGTGGGGGCTGTTATACTATTCTTTTGCTATGTGGGGGCTGTTATACTATTCTTTTGCTATGTGGGAGCCTGATATACTATTCTTTTGCTATGTGGGGGCTGTTATACTATTCTTTTGCTATGTGGGGGGCTGTTATACTATTCTTTTGCTATGTGGGAGCCTGATATACTATTCTTTTGCTATGTGGGGGGCTGTTATACTATTCTTTTGCTATGTGGGGGGCGGTTATACTATTCTTTTGCTATGTGGGGGCTGTTATACTATTCTTTTGCTATGTGGGAGCCTGATATACTATTATTTTGCTATGTGGGGGCTGTTATACTATTATTTTACTATGTGGGGGCTGTTACACAATTCTTTTGCTATGTGGGGGGCTGCAATGCTATTTTACTATGTGGGGTGCTCTTATACTATGGGGGGGGCTTCTCTACTATTATATGTGAGAGAAGGGGCTGCTATACTGTTATAGTATGTGACAGAAAGGGGGGCTGCTATTTTACTATAATGTGTGAGGGAAGTGAGTGGGGGGGGTCTTAATATAATGTGAGTGTGAGGTAGACAATTAATTTAATGATGTAGTGTAGGTTGGGGCTAGTTATTTAGTGAGTTATTTTATTTTTGGGGGTGATGGTGGGGCAATTTAATTTAATAGTGGGGATGTTAATTTAGGATGGGGTAATTTAATTCTTGGGTGGTATGGGGGCTATAATTTGAATGTGTTTTTTTTTGGGGGTGAATGTAAATATGAATATGAATTATTTAATGGCAGTGATAGTTCCAGGAAATAGGTATATTTAACATAAATGCTATGAATTTATTGCTGGAGGGGTCTCTACTGTAATTTCGGTGGGAGGTAGGCTATTAATTTAAAGGTGGACTGTGGGTCGGAGCTAATTATTTAATGGTCAGTGCTATTAATTTATTTGTTGGTTGATGGTGGAGCAGTTTAATAGTGGCCTCTATTAATTTATGGTGAGGTGACAAGATCTTTAATTTAATGCTGGGTTGGTTTTGGGCTATTAATTGAATGTGGGGCTGAGTTTGGGGAGGAGGGCTATATATTGAATGTGGATTGTTGTGGGAAATGGTTATATTTGTTAAACGTTAATGCTATTAATTTATTGCTAGGGCTGTTTGGAGGGAGGGAGATAGTATTCCCATTTAAAAAATAAACCTATTATTTTAAAGCCAGGGCTGTTTGGAGTTTTCTAAATGTCATGTACCCATTTTGTTTTCCAAATAGGGCCTCCAACATTCCAGGATCCAGACAAGCAGCAACTGAGATAAAGACACCAGAAGCCACAGGTAGTGAAAGTGACAAGAACAGGAGAGTCTGTCAACTGTCCGGAATCTGGTGACTGTCATGCTTGGTCAGGTTTGGTCCGAAAATAAGGACAGTTGGAAGGTATGTCTCGCTTCACACTGTACTGCTAGTGAAGGCAGAGCTACGTGCACAGTTTTGTCTGTGTATATGTCTAAAATGACAAGCACCCTGTCTTAAGTGCCCCAGGCCCCCCCAGAGCTTTAATCCAGCTCTGGTGATACTTTAGTGGTTCCTATATTGATCCCATTGCCTGCCTTCTACCTTGCACTGATCCCATTCTCAGATCACATTGTTGTACATATGGCCAGCCCCCATTACACTGACAATATTATTAATCCTGCTCCTTTGCACTTACTGTATCACCAGCAAACCCTTGGAATAGCTCTCTCCTTCACTTATGCCATTGTCTTCCAACCCTCCCTGCACTGTTATTGCAACCCACCCCCAATCACTGGGCACATTAGGGCTCATACACAATTGTTGCAAAATAAGTGTTTTGTTGCATTATGGCAAGAATTTCAGCTTTGTGATGATCGCACCTGGAAAGCCATTTATTATAAGGATAATTTGAAATGCATGTTTTGGAACACACAGACACACACAGACACACAGACACACACACACACACACTTAGAGAGAGATTTGACTGGTAGTTTTCATCTCAGGACATCAGGGAAAGATGCAACAGTGAGGTCCTCATATGCTGCTCTGGCAGCCTGATCAAATGCTTTTGTGCCAACAAGTTTCATAATAGTTAAACTTATTAACTAAAATCAGGTATGTTTCTATGAAGGGAATATTGGATGGATGTGTTAATAAGCAACTAAACAAGTTGGAAACAGAGGTATAAACCAGTTGCATATCATGCAAAAGGATTCATGTATTTTTATAGCTCAGGACTGGCAGCTTTTTCCCTGCATTCCTTTAGAGATGACTCCCTGTGTATTAAGTCATCACATGCAGGTTTTCTTAAATGTTACTACAGCCAAATATCAGTACTTCTAAACCCCGCCTACTTTTGTGTTGGCTCCACCTACATTTGATTTGGCCCCGCCCATACGAGGCCACTTCAATTATTTTTTCCAGGGCCAATTTAAGTTCCCAATCCGCCCCTGTCTGTAATACATCTGCTAGTATTGGAGATCAGTTATAATGGTTACCAGCAAATGCATGGCAAATTATATGGACTCCATAGGTGGCCTGAAAAGCAGAAGGTGGAACATGAACTAGTCACCAGGTTGCCTGATTTTATTGTCACAACGATGAGATAGACACCAGGATTTATCCAGCCCTACTTTAACAGGTAGTACCCAGCCACATCTCAGTGGCTGTAGCAGCTAGTCTAATCTTGAGCATCATGCTGCTGTATGACAATAAATGGTGTCTTGTATGTACATTCAAATACTACAGTTTTTGACTGTTTAGAAAACTACTTGTTACATTAATATGTTTGTATAAAATTATGTAAAACTGCACCAAGTTGCTCCAATGCACATTTCATATGCAACCTTTCCCTTTATATAACTATATATAGCATAATCCGCATGTAGTTTTTTACCTTTATTTATTTTGTCTACCTAGTCTAAAAACAAAAATGAAAATCTAAAAATCTTGTAAAGCATGTGAGACATACCTCTTGAGAAGTCTTGCTGCTGTAACAGTTTACACTTTAAGTTCTTCAGCAGTTGCATGGACTTCCCTGCCATAATGATCTGCTTCAGGACAGGCCGCAGGAAAGAGACCATAGTGTGCTGCCTGCTGGCTGGGGCCTGATCGCTGCCTGAGCTGCCACTTGCATTATCACTCATTTTATCCTCATTCTCAGTCTTTTCTGAAACACTATACAAGGTGTATGTGGCATACCAAAAGTCTCGATGATTAACAGGAACATCTTTATTTCTATGCAAAGAACAAAACAATCAGAACACAATTTTACGAACATCCCATATTTACCAATCCCATACCTATCTTAATAGTAAAGCTTCACTATACCTACCGTTGAATAATAAATTCTTTTGCTGGATCAAATAGGTGTCCATGGACAATCCATTCATCTACAATTTCTAAATATGGTCTCACAGTTTCAACCCAAAGGAAAAACAGAAGGGATACCTGCAAAGACAGGATGCTCTAAAAAGTTTAGTATTGTGAGATTTCAACAATACAAATCACTAGAGTGAGAAAAACACAAAAACATTTTTTTTGTAAGGAGGTGCTACTACTACTACATGAACTGCCTGTAATATAAATAAATAATATATATCCATCTACATCTTTTTTTAAAAGCAATTCCTTAACTAACCTATGAAATACATCACCCAGACACATACTTTATGAGCTGAGATTTGACTGTACCCAAGTAAAAATAGTATCACATAACTGTATAATTCCATGCAACAATTACATTCAATAACCAGATGACAGTCCCTCCAAAGTGTGGCAAAGCTTAAAAGTTGAGTAGTTAATATAAGCCTTACTCTCAAAATTAAGGGGTGTATGTGCACAGTAAACCACCATTCTCATGAACCCCTGGAACCATAGTGGAGGATTACCGTTTGCTCAGAGGCCTCTCCTACATTGTCATACTCCAGAATAGCTTTATACAGGGTATTAAGGAGGTGAGAGGCTCTCACAACATTCCTTGTGTCTGGAGGCACTTCTGCAATGCCAGTGCTGAAAACTTTGTGCAATACTTTCAGCTGTGCTAGCCGAGGAGCCAACTTGTCAACAACCAGTGCTAAAGTGACCGTTTCATCTAAACAAGAGAAAATAGACATGCTGTAGATATTTGATAGATATATACAAGTAGAACATAATATATAATAGTTATAAATAAAATAATACATAAATACCTTTGTTAATAATGCATTTTTCAATCTCAGCAAGCTCTTCTTTAAAACTCATGAAGTATTTATACAATGCCCACATGAAGGCCTGGTAGGTTCGGAAAGGAGCTTCAGCAGCTTTTTTGGGAGTTGGAAGCGTCCCTGGAAGTGAATTCTCAGAACAATGACCTGTGACCTCATCCATAAACTTCTGCAGCCTAAAGACCACTTGACCATATGCTGCTATTTGCTCAAGCACCGACCGAAGGCAATTCTGGTGAGAAAAATACATGGCGACAAATTCAGTTGTGGACCTTTCATTCTTAAAGTGCCTGCCAAGAAAAGTCCACAGGAGCAATCTGAAAAGATGGCGAAACACTGTCAGATGGAGGGATGGTTGTTGTCACCCAAGACAAAGAAGGCAAAGTCTACACCACCCCTCTACTATGAGTGAGCCACATTTAGCATTCTCACCATTACCATTTATACATTGCACAGTAGAGCTCCTCACACAGGGTCTATCGATGATCTCACACATTATACCAGAACAGTGCTCCTACATAAAAAAACAGTATGATGACTCCACACAATAGGCTCTAGTCTAGTACCTTAGTGTATAGGAAAGAGTCTGTGCTTTATATAATGGTGAGCCTGTGTTCTAATGTCTCACTATACAATGCAGAGCCTGTGCCCTTATGGCCCACTACAATGCATATCCTATTTACCAGTTGAAGTACTCAGGTTATGGAAGCACAGACTGAGCACACCTGCCAGGTCATGGAGCAGCTACCAGCCTACTGGCTAACAGCAACTTATTTACTCTGGCAGCCAACCGGAGTCCAGTATAAGACAGCAAACTGACCACTATCAGGGAATGACAGAGAAAGCCAATAGAATTCAGTTTCCTGCATATGTCACTTGAGCACTATCATCAATGGCTGAAGCTTTGAGACAGGTAGTGTGGGTCATAAAGATTATAAGACCCCTTGCCTCTGCACTGGTACACATACACACATTTACCAATATATGAAAGCCATCCACCACTTCACTGTGCTTCTGCGTCGTCTTAATATTAAACTCTGAGAGTCCCTATATTGGGCCAAATACGTTCCCTTTATTTATATTTTTGTCCAACAAACTGAAAAGATATATTTATTCCCAATTTCTTCTCCCTGAAGTTTTACACTTACAGAAACCCAACTCATACGTTTCTTTAAAAGGCAAGTAGGTTGCTAGTATGTGCCTTGTGTAAATATGCTAATAAAGCAATTCATTTTGCCAGAATAAAAAAAAGTTATGCATAAGAATTTAACAGTTAATAAGTTGTTTAGATTGCTTACATACATGTGTCATATGTGTTACAACGATGTCGCTCCTCACAGTGACTTTACCATCGTTTAAATGAAATATGAATAGCTTTTTCACACCTGAAAGTAACCTAAAACAAAGCACCGAGATTTTGTTACATACCAATAATTTAATCATTTTATGGCAGATACCTACAATCACATACAAAAATTACTTTTAGTTATGGACAAGCAAGTAACAAAATAATGTTACGGTGTCTGAATTCATCCTCTCACGTCAAAAACAAAACAAGCAGCCTACTTGGTACCCTGGCTGCCAAAGAGCGACACAAAATAGAATCCATGACATAGTACCATAATCATGTGCTGGCATACCCATGTTAAGCTAGGAGTGTGCATGAATTACAGAGAGTCACAAAATAAAGACCATGGAATGAGCAGAGCATCTCTGATTTGGGACTAACTATAGACAGAAGAGGCAGCTTACTTAGAATATCTCCTACATTCTGCTGTCAGGACACACGGACGGACACACTCACAAAAGTGGTGGACATATAACATTAGTAGGCAACAACCTTGTTATGATGTCATGTAGATACACTGTAGCAAATTTACAATTTCAGCTGCTGCCTTTCCACCTTACTCCCTCTCTTCTCTTTCCAACTTCTCCCCTACACTCTGTATACATCGTCATATTGTTATACTCCTTTCCTAGGGCTATTTTCAGTTTTGTGCTACTGTTCCTACTACAAATGTTCATACTGGGTAATCATTCTAATACAATTTGGTCGTCTCATCTTGCCTTTCCTGATAGATATCGTCTGTTTATATTGCCTTTTGACCATGTTGGTTGTCTGTACTTTTTGTGACGAAACTTAATAATTAAAGTCTTTACAAAAAAATTTTTTAGCTGGCGAAACATCTCACTCTGCAACTGGCATGATGGAATACTGAAAAGTTCCACCTCAGCAAGGCCATAAAAACTTTATTTTCGGATATGCCTATGAATTTTTAAGGTCTGGGCCTTATGTAAAACTGCAAAATGTTTGAATGGCATGTTAAATAACAGACTAATTGCTTTTTGTTATTTATAGAATTTTCAAAGCTATTTGTTGGTATAATTAGAACAAAAAAAAAACCAGAAAAACAAAAAAACAAAAAAAACCAAAACGATTCAATAAACACGTACATGCTTTGTCCAACAAATGCATGGGTGTAGGGATACGTAAACAGAGACATAGTTTAATGGAAAAAACTCAAATGAAAACGATCCAAAACATCACATCAACCAGATAGCAAACATGTACGTGAACAAAGTGTCGGAAATCAACCGTAATGTGGGGGGGGACTGGGGGCATCAGGCTAATTTACTTTTATTGTTTTTGCAATAACAACAAATACAGTTACAGTAGTAAGCCTATAATCTACTAACAAAATATGGAGGTTGCACATTGTTCAAATTTAGGCATAAAATAGGCAAAGCAAAAATTATTATGTACTGCAGAAATGGCCTTTTTGGGTTTGGATAACAAATACAACCAGATGATTACTCACCATTCATTTCACTGTGTTATATTATATAAATAGCAATGCATTCATAACCTGAATTATATAATGAATGTAAGCTCTCATGAGCAGGGCCCTCTTTCCTTGTGTGCTACTTCTACTGTTCCTTCACCCTCTGTACCTCTTAGCCTGCTTCGCTAGCCCTGTTTTCCCTGTTTTCTTAAGCTTTGGCCTTCTTCTCGCTGATTTCTACCATCCCTTTCACTATCTGTCAGATATAATCTGATTTGCTTTACCCGGTCACCTGTGTTTGTATATATTTTTGTATCATGTTGTGTCTTGGTTCTGTTTTCTGTATATGTAATGTACAGCACTGCGGACCCTTTGTGGCGCCTTATAAGTCAAAGATGATAATAATAATAATAATAATAATAATAATAATAATAATAATAATAATAATAATAATGTATTGTACTGGGTGCTCATGAAATTTGAACGGAGCGGGGTTGTTGCCCATTGAGTCCCACTGCATAGGGTGAATGGGTCCAATTGCTCCATATTCATTCACATTTTTTAAAAACAAACAAACAAATACAGTTTCTGCTGGTGCTTTATTTATTAATGACAAATATTTATTAGGTTTATACTCACCACAGAGTCTCACGGATCACTTGGGTTTCAGTAACAAAGGTTTTCTCCTCGGGCGTATATAGCGGATCAGTGGTGTATAAATGCTGATCCCTACAGTATAAACACACACCGAAATCCAATTGCAGACATCATTTAATTACATGAAACTTGAGTTTTTCTAATACTGTGGAGCATAAACCATTTATTTGGGCTTCTTACATAAAATCCCTCTTAAACAAGTGTGTGGCTACTAAAAAAACAAAAAAAAAAAAAAAATCATATTGAGGCTAATCGCTCCATGACATTGTATACAATCATCACTGTATTGGCAGGAGAGAAAAAAGGAGGAATACATAGGTTTAGGCAAATGTTAACAATATAATGTGGACCCCAGAATAAATGTTTATGTACATCATTAAGTTGTAGATGTAGATGATATCCTAACCTAGCTGATGCGAACATGTCGAGTGGACATTAAAATTGTATAGCTGTAAAAAAAAATATTTCTTACCAAATAGCTGCCAAATTGGAGTGTAAGTGTGAACTGTGTGAAAATCTACTAGCTCGAGCTGTCCAGTACTGAGGAACAATATGCTGCTCCAGCCATGTTCGTGCATCTGGCTCACCAGCTAGAAAGGGAAAATAAATTATGGCTGAACAGCACCATGCATATAGTCAAACATATTGAGAGAAGTATACATCAGAAAATCTCCAATAAACAAAACAAAGTGTTTATATGTTAAAATAATAATGTTGATCAAATCTCTTATATGCCCTCTTCCCAAAGTTATAGTCCTCATGTTATCTGCAGCATAAGGGAGAAGTCAATGTGGAATGTATTTACAAATGCTTATCAATAGGACTATATTAAATGCTGATCCTAGGGGCTGCATTACATGCTGGAGGGTGTTTTTCGGTGCCAACTTCACAATGATGGATTATTTGGCATAAGAGGGCACTAGCACAGATTTTGCAGTCAATACGTTGTGATATTTTAATGGGGCGCTACACAAATGTGGGTCAGGGGCAGGATACACAGTGGGTTTTAAGTATTTCCTCTCCACCTTACAACCTGTGCTATGTTTTATGCTCTATAGATACTAATCCCCATGCGTAAATGAGAATCATTAATAACAATCCCATATGCAAAAAAAAAAAAAAATTATAAACACTATTTTAGGCTAACACAGTAATATAGTTCCATCTAAAACCTAATTTTCTATTTTTCGAATACTTGTCTAGGAATTTTGTACTCACCGAAAAATCCATTTCTCTTAACCAATTTGGGGGACATTTGTCACCATGGGATATAGAGGGCGCTCTGCAGGGACTAAGGCACTAAAATTAACAAACTTTTCTGTCCTGCTCCCCCTACTCTATGCCCCCTGGACGGAAGCTATCAGTTTTTTTAACTAACAAAGTCTGAAGGAGAGCACGAAGCCACATCATCATCATCACCATTTATACTCATTCACATTAGTCCCTGCTCCATTGGAGCTTACAGTCTAAATTCCCTAATGTACACACACATACAGACAGAGAGAGACAGACTAGGGTCAATTTTGATAGCAGCCAATTAACCTCTTAGTATGAGTGTGGGAGGAAACCGATGCACCCGGAGGAAACCCACGCAGACACAGGGAAAACATACAAACTCCACACAGATAAGGTCATGGATGGGAATTGAACTCATGACCCCAGCGCTGTGAGGCAGGAGTGCTAACCACTAAGCGACCGTGCTGCACATTCAACAAGAACAACAAAACCGTCAAAACAAGGAGTGGGAGTGCAGTGTTCCCCAAATGGGTCGAGAGAAATGGATTTTTACAGTAAGTACAAAAATCCTATTTTCACTGGCACTACCATTTGGGGGTCACTGCTCACCATGGGGATGTTCCAAAGCTTCAGACGTTCTGAAGTGATAGAATCTGGTGAACGTGTGGACATAAGACCAGGTAGCTTGCCGACAGAACTGTTCAAGGCTCCATGCCGCGCTGCCCGGGAGGCGCTAACCAACCTGGTGGAGTGAACAGTAAGGCAGTCAGGAACTTGAGACCCCCTCAGAGATATAAGTGTGACGAATAGTAGTTGAAATCCATCTGGCAACTGTCTGTTTAGTGGTTGGCCGGCCATCCACGTTTGCAAGCATCATATAACACCAGGAGACCCTGTGTCTTATGCACTGGAGCCGTGCGACCTACATAGATTGAAAAGCTCTGACCCCATACAAAAGAAGGGGAGAACCCCAACTACTTAATTGCAGGGCCTGAGGAAACGCAGAAATACCAAAATCCTGGTTGATATGAAATTGGAAACCACTTTGGGCTGATATGAGGGCTTGGTGTACAAAACAGCCCAGGCTTCATGAAAAATGAGAAAGGGGGAACTACAAGACAGAGCTGTCAACTCAAAAACATACCTTGCTGAGGAAATAGTTAGTAAAAAGGAGATTCCAACGTTTCAAACAGCGACTTCTGCAATGCCATGAGAACTAAATTTAGGTCCCACAGTGCCACCGGCAGAGCAAAATCTGGCTGAACCCCTTAAAGAGAGGTGGAATGAAGACTGCAGATATTGGCGGGACCCGGCATTCCAACCAGCGCATGACCCTGGTAACCTCCATCATAGCAAGAGGACTTCTGGTTTCGCCCTGATGATTGACATATGCCACCGCTGTGGCATTGTCAGACTGGATCCAGATTGATCTCTTATGCAGAAGGGATTGTGCTTGAACCAGAGCATTGAAGACCGCTCGTAACTCGAGAATATTAATGGTCAACCTTGTCTACGCCCTGGTCCAGATCTCCTGAAGACAGAAGTTCAGAGTCAGCGCCCTCCAGCCTAGGAGGCTGACGTCTGTGGTCACTGTTGTCCAATCCCACACTGAAAGAGGATTGCCCTGACTAAGATTATTCGCCCTCAGCCACCTCAATTGATAATGACGGGTTGCAGTGGACAGACGGAAAAATTGCGTGGCCAACTGAGGATTAGACCTCGACCATCTGGCTAGAATCTCAAGGTGGAAGGTATGCAAGTGGAAGCAAGCAAACTGCACTGCTTCGAAGCAAGACACCATGTGCTCCATCAGTTTCATGGACTGAAGGATGGAGATGCATCTTAAGAGATAACAATCTCTTCACCTGGTTTTGGACACCCAGAATCTTGTCCTGGGGCAAAAACATTATCTGACACCTGGTGGCGAACAGGAGACCCAGGAAACTCAAGCCCTAAAAAAGAGCAAGGCTGGACTTTTAAAAAATTGATGACCCAGCCATGTGATTGCAGCGTTTCCGCCATCAAATGCAGGCGAGACCAAAGGCGAGGGGCTGAATTTGCCTAAATGAAGAGATTGTCAAGGTACGGTATTACTGACCCTTTTTGTCAAGAAAAAGCTCTGCTATGATCACCATCAAATTCATAAATACCCTCTGTGCTGTTGCCAGACCAAAGGGTAGAGCCAGGAACTGGCAATGAGATGCGTCCTGCGCAAACCTGAGATCGTGGTGGATGTTCCATATGGGACGATATGCATCCTTGATATCCAAGGATGCAAGAAACTCCTTCCATTCCATGGGGTTGATGACGGGGCGAACAGATTCCATCCTGAAGCTGGGTACTCTCAAGTCTAAATTGAGGGATTTCAGATTCAGAATGGAGTCAAAGGACAAGTCTGGTGTCTGGATAAGAAAAAGGTTTGGGTAATAATCCAATCCTCTTTGTTCCCTCAGGACCGGGACAAACCCCTGACGTTAACAGGAACTGAATCACCACCTGAAGGGCCACTCTCCTGACCCTGTCTCTCGGAAGGGGAGTGGACAGGAAAAGCCGAGTAGGTGTCCCCAAGAGGTCTAAGATGTAACTCCTATCCACTTCACCCCTTACTCAGGTGGTTGTGATAGAACTAAACCAGTGGTCCTGAAAGAGCAAAAGGCGAGACCCCAGCACCCTGGGCATGGAAAGCAGGAAGTCATGTAGGCTGTTTGTCTGCCAGTTTAGGTGTAGGATATCATCCTGTCCATGCCTGCTTACACCTCTGAGCAGCTCCCCGATGGGCAGAGGGACTGCTCTCTCAGAGAAGCACACCGAGATCTTCCAACAAAGCGAAAGGACCGAAATCATCGGTCTTTTGACATAGGTACGGCAGCCGAAAGAAAATAAATTTTCCCTTGTGGCTTGAGAAATCATCTCGTCTAATGCAGGACCAAAAAGAACTGATCCATTAAAAGGCAACGCCTCTAAGGACTTCTTGGATTCAGCATCCGCCTCCCAAGATCTGAGCTAAAGTGTGTGTCTGGCCGCCACTGCCAGAGACGAAGTCCTGGATAATCCCTGACTTGCATTCAGAACAGCATCTCCCAGTTATTCAGCTGCCTCCTTAATATGTTCAGCCAGTGGAGACAATTTAGAACTAGGCATTCCAGATTCCGCCCCTGAGAAAGGTGTCCCATTTTTCAACGGCTTTGATCACCCACGCAGCCGCCGCTATAGGACGAAGTGAAGCACCAGAAGCCAAAGAAGTGGGTTTCAAAATCCCCTCACATTTCCTATCCATGCTGTCTCTCAAGCTAGCAGCACTTAAAAGGGAAATAGAAGTGGATTTAGCCAAATGTTCAACTGCAGCATCCACTCTTGGGTGAGTTTCCCTTGTTGCAACGTCCACAAAGATGTAAGAGAGGCAAAATCATCTTGGAATCTGGAAGTGGATATCCGGTTTCAGTCTGGCCTCCCGCCAAATTTCAGACAACTGTGGAAAGGATGGAAAAGAAACCATTTATTCATTTTTCGTTTAGTTTAGGGAAACCTAAGGAACCATTATTCTACGTCAGAAATATTAAGGGTCTTTCGGACCGCTAGGATAAGGTCCTCCACTCCCTGTATACTGGAGGAATCATCCTCCCAGACCATAAGGTCCATATTATCCGAGTCTTCCTGAAATTCACTCTCCTCCTACAGGGGGGAATGAGCCTGGCGTTTTCGTTGTCTACCGGAGGATGATGTCTCTAACATCTTCTCTAGGGAGGAAGATACCCTGACCAATCCCTGGACAGACCTTTCCAGGTTTTGCATCCAGGGAGGTTCTTGTGATGTCACTAATGTGTCAGGGACTCGCTGAGATACCTATCCCAGGGGACGGGTATCTATAGAGTGAGCCTCTAGAGGAGGAGTAAGAAAAACATCATCACCTACCTTCCCAGACTGTTCAGTTTCCTGTCTGAGCTCTGCAGTGGACCTTGCCAGTTCTCCAGCCTAGGTCGGCTCCACCAACTTGGGTGCGTGCCCGTCAGACGAACGCAGACCCAGACCCTCAGACTCACAAGCCATGCAATGGGCATCCGCACTTGAAACAGGTGAAATACACCACCAAACTGGCTCTGGCAACTTTGGATCTGGAACCTACCCCTCTTTCAAACATACTGTATACACAGGAAAAAAGGGGAGAAAACAACATGGAACACAACGTAGTAAACAATCTATAATATAGAGCGATCTAACAGTTATCTCACACAATATTGCAGTATTAAGTGCAGCAACAAAATGTAAGAGAGTGTGTGTGTGTGTGTATGTATGTATGTATGTATGTATGTATGTGTGTATGTGTGTATGTGTGTATGTGTGTATGTGTGTATATGTGTGTGTGTGTATATGTGTGTGTGTGTGTGTGTACTCACTATACAGAGAGAGTACAATAACAGGAAAACAGGCAAGGAGCCGAACTAGAATATATTAAAATTATTTATATATCAACCCAGCATGAAAGACAGTGACAGGTCACTAAATCACACATGCAGACTTAGGGAAATTTCCCATAGGCAAAGAAGTGAACAGGCAGTGCAGAGGCTTAGGGAATAGTGCGAAAATGACAGACTTTACACTGAGAGAAAAGCCCAGCAAGAGGAGAGGTGTAAACTCCCAGTAAAGAAGCGACTTCTCCCTATCTACAGTCCGTTAAAATGGCAGTCCTGTACCAGAGAGTATGCCCCTGCTACCTGTATTCCAATGCTGTCTGTCTGCTTAAGCCCTGAGACAGGAGCGTGCAGGGCCCACAAGCAGCTCCGTCTCAGCTGTGCTGGGTGAGATTGGAGCTATTGCCATGGCTCCTGGTGCATCCCACTAGTGCTGTTCTGGTACAACAACTGGGTCCTTGGTCACTGTTGCAAATGACCCTTTCACCGTAAGCCCCAAAACATAGAGCGGGGAGGCCTGTAAGTGCCATCAGCACTTTCACCACTAAACAGAAAAACTTGATCCAGTTTAAATTAAAGAAAAATGAAAATAAGACTAAACTAAATAGGACCCTCCTCCGGTGGCACTTAGTAAAAAACTAATAGTTTACGTTCGTGGAATAAGAGGGCGGTAAGCAAGCCAGACAAGTTTGTTAGATTTAGTACCTTGCTCCCCGCACAGCACGCTCTATACACCATGGTGAGCAGTGCCCCCAAATGGTAGTGCCAGAGAAATTGAGGTATGCATATTTAAAAGTATTGTTATTACAGGACTGTGTCTATTTTTATTATGGTGCCAGCAAGTCTGCAGAGCTCACAAATCATTAGAGCTGCCATTATTTGTCTCTCCCCCCCCCCCCCCCCCCCATCAATCTTAAGGGGTTGTGATAATTCTCCCACAGTACAATACTTTGGGGGCATGGCAAGGTTTCAACAGATTTCTTGACAATATTACTGCTGTGGCTAAGAACAAAAATGAGAGCTAATTAAAAAGGTGGTAGGCACTACTATCAAAATTTGCACGTAGCGTGCACACAGAGATATTATGGAACTATATGTAGCATATACATGCCTCTGTACTAGGCACAATTAAGTAATAATTTTTGAGGGGTTAGTCCCTTTAAATACAAGTCAAACAATGCTGAACAGGATATTCCAATAATGTATGTCAGTGCAACGGTGATTGTGCCATATTATGATACTGTTTATAATTGTACAGTACATACAAGATAATATGACTTTGCTATTGTATTATGTACAAAGACATCAGTTTCATGGCCTGTACACAATATACATGTTATACGTTCTATAATTATGAGCAAGTAATTTGATAAATAACAGAAGCTTCACCCACCTTTCCAAGACACAACTGGTGGAGCACTCTTCTTTTCAGCATCATCCTGTGGGGTCCTATCAACCTGTATTCCAGAGTCCTCTCTACTAAGGGGCTCCTGATCATCTTCTTCACTAATATCAGACCACTCCTAAAATGTATTACAACTAGTGGTAAAGCAAAATAAAAGACTTGGCAATACCTGATGAGAAATCATTTTATTGTTATTGTAAACAATCTAAAAACATAAGATACAGCTTCAATAATGCTCCAATGATTTACAAACTTAATAATATAACAACCTATAAAATATTTCCTCTGTTCCATAGGTTCAGCTTAGGCTATTCATTTTTCACCTCTAGTGTGTATATCTAGTAGAAAAATTGTATGGTGCTCCAAACTGATGGCTTCAGCAGCAGTCAATGCAGCATGAATAGATTTGTACATAGAATTAGCCTGTATGATAAATGTATAGTTTGTAACTGCTGCATTTTGTTACCTAAACGCTGCTTATAGTACATTACTTTTAACAATTTTTCATACTTTTCATTTACCATTTCAAACTAGTGGTAAAAATGGTCCTCTTGAGGCCATCATTATCAAAAGTGACTGAACAAATCGTATAAGTAGGTCAGAACAATTAACTTTATTTAACTGGACAGGACACCATGTTGAATAAATCAAACATATGAATTCTTATAATGAGCCATAATGAAAAGATAATGGGGTATTAAAAATAATAGATAGGAACAAGGGCTCTGGTTTAAACAGAGCTAATTTATAAGTAGTGTTACACAGATGATAAAAAAACATATATGATCTTACTGGTGTGCCTACATCAGGACTTAAGCCAATGTCTTCGCCTTCCCTCAAGTATTTCCCCCAGTCAAATGGTTCATCTTCTTCTAGAATTAAGCCATAAAACATGTCAGCGGAGTGTTTTAATATTTTTATTTTGAGGAAGCATTATCAACTTTATACAACTTTTTTTTATCTTCGTTTACATGCACACAAAACTTTTATAACACAATTAGATAATAGGTTCTGAAATAGAAACATCTTCTGAATTCTAAACAGGTACTGTATATTTATGTCAGGAAAATCTATGTATTTGAAATTGTGAATTCTTCTGTAAAATACTGGCTATAAATTTGGTACTATGGAAACAAATTCATGGACACGTGAACCATGGGCTATAGCTCACACAGCTTCAGGGCTATTCTTTTCAATCTCTTAACTGAGGCGGCCTATCTGCAAATTATATTTCCTGGCTGCAGGCAGTGACACATTGGGGTATATTTACTAAGCTGTGGGTTTGAAAAAGTGGAGATGTTGCCTATAGCAACCAATCAGAGTCTAGCTGTCATTTTGTAGAATGCACTAAATAAATGAAAGCTAGAATCTGATTGGTTGCTATAGGCAACATCTCCACTTTTCCAAACCCGCAGTTTAGTAAATCTAGACCATTTTCTTAGTTCTACGTTTATTATATCCAGCCTCACCTCTCACCTGTTGGGCTGTAATTTGATGGTATACCCCTACTACAGTGGTAGAGGCTCCACTGAAGAGAAGACCAGGCAGCCCTAGGGAATTAGTGAATGCTTCTCCCATTCATTTTATTCTGGTTATTAGGGCAGTAAAATATAAAAGTAAAATTTAAATGACACTTGAATTTATTTATTAAACTTTTATATATTTTTTAGAGCATAAAAAAATCATATACATATAATGTAAGCATGTATGTGGTATACTGAACCAACATTACACCATCAGATGTTCTCTCAGTTACCTGTTTGTTTTTGCCTTGGCTTTTCAATATAGTCATTTTTGGACGGTGAATCAGATAGACAAAGTAGAAGAGACAATATGGCATAATGGGCTTCCGTCTAGAATAAACAAAATGGTTAATAATTATTTATAAAATACCACAGATTTAGTATGTGCTTTATCTTCACCATAAAGGAAGAACAAAACAAATATATATATATATATATATATATATATCTCAATCATTATCATCGATTAAGGGATTGAACAAAAATAAAAATAAAAATGAAAAAGCTACACCACACTAGTCAAGGTTTGTTTAACTACACATACAAGTTCAAACCAGAAATCGCATGACTTGTTGTTCAGAAAATGTGTGTGTGTTCAAGCTGTACTGCTTTAGCAGTATAACCTTTAAATGGTGGCAATGCCAAGGCTACATGATTAATGCGGTCACAAGAATAGGTTACATCAACATCAGTTAAAATGCTGTATCCTTTATATTAATGTATAAATAACAACGGACACCAGTGGACATTATGTGGGCTGACCGACCAATTACGAGAATGTAGTCTATCAATTCAATAGAAACATGTGACATCACTTAGGCACTTCATGGCTTTTATGAGACATTGGTTTCTGGTGAATAGGTTGGCTGCTTTTAATTTTATCTTGGTTCAGTAAACAAAAAGGCTGCTCCCATTGTTATTGGGTGATAAGCATCCTTTAACAAGTGATTAGTTGATATTCTCTGAAAACCATTAATTTACAGCCTTTGATAAATCTAGTAAATATAACAAAGCTTAGGTTGGCTGGGAACTCTTCAAGTTATAGCAGTACAAGATTTTTGATCTTTACTACCAGACTACAGTATCATTTGCAGGGTCTGTGCAAACCAATTGTATAGGGGTAATCCTTAATCCTAGGGATCCGGCCTTGTGTTTTGGATGATAGGATTTATGTAATTTTGTTTTTTCTTACAAAATAAAAACAACTTCTCTCAAAGTTAATTTTCACATTAAGTAAAAAATACGACAATATTCATTCTGTCCCAAAAATGTTTGTAGATTAAGATATTCCCATTTTCTCTTTCATTCTCCTAAATGGTGTGAATGTAACTGTGTTTAAAAAATTATTATTCTGCATGGAATATAAGACCAGTATAATAAAAATATATTTAATTATTTTAATCATAATTAAATATTCCACCAAATCAATCAATAAGAAATGGGAACCATGGTCGTATTTCTACAACTCCTGCTCTCCATTCTCATTATCATAATCTACCCCAAGTACTTGCCCTGATGGCACACACCTTCCTCCTCCCCTTCATATATTGGTTACGGTTTGCCACACCACCTTCCTGCCCCCCTTTTCGCCCCTAAATTAAAATCGGTCAGCTGAGCAGAATATATATGACCTTGACTGTCTTTTCTTTACGTGATATATTCTAGTGCCACTCTTCACAGGTTGGTATGCATTTCATATACGGTTATCCTAATGTAAATTACTAACCTTTGACTGTTGATTCTGCTTTTATCTACAGATCGTCCAAATAGAGAATGATTTTTACTCCCCTGGACCGCAGCGGACACTCAATGACTACCATGATTTTAGTAAAAAATCTTTGGGCCGTGGCTAGACCAAAGGACAGACAATGATGCCATTCCCAGAATGGAACATGTAGCTATCCAAGGACACATATACTCCTCTTTTTCCATGCCATTCACTACCGATCTGAGGGACTCCGCAGGGCCCTGGCTAGGCATTCCCAAATAGAACACATTTCATCAAGAATTTCCTCCTGACCTGAGGGGATCTGGGACCCAGCCCAAGCTGGTTCTGCCATATCGGTACCAGAGAATTCAGGCATACACGGCACATGATCCTAAGGCTGCCAAGAGGCGCATAAGACATCCCCATCTGACTGTCCTAGAGGTAATTTAGTATGGCATTTACAAAATGTAAAAATCTTTACAGAAGACACCTTCACAGACTTAGCGCTGGAATAACTCCCCTTGTCAGACATAGCAAAAAGGCAGAGAATTTAGAATACAATAACTAGAACATAATCTGAGCAGCAGGTCAGCACACTCTCCCTGCCTGTCTCTGCCGAACGGACCTGCACATAGTGTGCAGCCGCCAGCAGTCTCTGCACACCCAGCACACTTTTTGACAGCTAATATTTTTTTTTTTTCAAATTCTGGGGCCAAAATTAAGGTGCGTCTTATACATGGGGAAATACGGTGTGTGTGTGTGCGTGTGTGTGTGTGTGTGTGTGTGTGTGTGTGTGTGCGCGCGCGTGTGTGTGTGTGTGTGTGTGTGTGTGTGTGTGTGTGTGTGTGTGTGTGTGTGTGTGTGTGTGTGTGTGTGTGTGTGTGTGTGTGTGTGTGTGTGTGTGTGTGTGTGTGTGTGTGTGTGTGTGTGTGTGTGTGTAATATATATATATATATAATTATTATTAATTTTTATTTATAGGGCGCCACAAAGTATCCATAGCGCCGTACAGGGACAAATAATGACACAGTACAAGGTGAAACAGCACAGTACAAGGAACAGTAAGCACTATAACTCTGGGGGCTCAGGCACAGCATCAAAGAGAGGGAGGGAGGGGAAAAGTGAGTATAGGCAGGTAACTATGGCCCATGAGGGTGGGCACAAATGACAGGTTGAGAGTCACTGAGGGGAGCGGAGAGAAGCGAGAGGAGACAGAGGGCAGAGGGACCGAGAGGAGGTGAGCAGAGTAGCTGGAGAGCGCAGTTAAAAGTGATGGAAACAGGAGGTAGGAGAGCCCTGCTCAAAGGAGCGAACAATCTAAAGGGAGGGGAAGACAGACAGACACATGATTGAGACGGAGAGACGGGAGAAACGGAGACGGAGTCGAGGAAGGGGGAGAATGGAAGAAGGGATGAGAAAGAGAGGTAGCCGACCGGTGGGAGTTTAGGCATGAGACTGGAAGGCTTTAAGGAAAAGGTGGGTTTTTAATGTTTGTTTGAAAGAGGACAGATTAGGGGAAGTTCTGATGGAGCGGGGGAGCTTGTTCCAATGGACGGGAGCGGCGCGAGAGAAGTCTTGGATACGTGCGTGAGAGGAGGTAATCAGAGGGGAAGAGAGGCGACGATCGCAGTGGGCGGGAGAGAGTGTGAATAGAGATAAGGTTAGAGATGTAGGGAGCAGTGGAGTTGGTGAGGGCCTTTTGAGTCAGAGTGAGGAGCTTGAAAAGGATTCTGTAGGGGAAGGGAAGCCAGTGAAGGGCTTGGTAGAGTGGGGAGACAGAGGTGGAATGGCGAGAGAGGAAAATAAGCCTAGCAGCGGCGTTAAGTACAGATCTAAGGGGAGCGAGATGAGAGAGGGGGAGGCCGATAAAGTGAAGGTTGCAGTAGTCCAAGCGGGAGATAATCAGAGAGTGGACGAGAGATTTGGTGGCATCCTGGGAGAGGAAGGGCCGAATGCGGGCAATGTTGCGAAGCTGGAAACGGCAGGATTTGGCGAGAGAGGAGTATATATATATATATATATATTAGCTGGACTTGGAGGGGTCTGCTACTACTGCCTAGCTTTCATCTCAGTTGAAGAGGACAGCCCCCTCCTCAGACCAAACTAGTGCCTAGCAGGGGCATTACTCTCAGTGTAACCCCTACCTAACCTGTCTACAGGCTAAATAATGACTGCCGTTTCCTAATAAAATACCTCCCCTAGCCTTGGAGCCTCATAACAGCTTCAATTGAAAACTCCCTCCAAACACTATGCTGGGAGTCTACCTTAGGCAGCTCTCAAGTGTGTGGTATTGCAGTGACAGCCTCCCTGCAGCCACGGGACCCCCAGACTCTATCCCCCTGGAGCCATCAAATGTTGGGAGAGGGGAGGCGGCATCAGAGGCACAACTCTGCACCTCAGCTCCCCACTCCAGCATCGCACAGCCGTCCACTGCAGCCAACATAAGGAAATAAAATAATTAACAGGAAAAGCTGCTAGAGCAGCTTTTAGCAGCCCCTGCTATAGGGCACTTACAAAAAACAGATGTCTGCTCCAGCAGGTGTGGGGTAAAGAGGGGGAAAGGGAGGAGCTATGATTTAAATTCACATTTTTAAAGTGCCCTTGCTCCTGGCTGCACTCGATACCCCAATGTTCCCCATTCCGCAGAGAAAAATATATTTGTTCTTCACATTGTCATTACCAAATCAGAGACACACCTTTATTCCCTCAGTGTTTGAAAGAGGAAGGGTCAAAAACTCTTCTGTCAGTCTCTTCCAACTCTCAGCTTTATTTAGGTCTGAATGGATCACCAACTTCTCATAGATTCTAGGAGGGAAAAAACAACACATTTTTATATTCCATCTACAACCTGTACATTAAAAATAATACTGAAATACAAAGAGTTACCCATCCAAGGTCCTGTGAATCTGGTGACTGCTTACATCAAGGTAACGATGAAATCTACCAATAAAGAAGGAGACAGATGAAAGATGAGTAATAGCTTAATAAAGCACATTATGTAGTGCAGATACAAAGACCTTATGGGTTACATTACAGGACGAATAACAAGCACTGTACATATCTGTGTAGCCGGTTCCTCTGTACTCCTAAGGAATTACAATTCTATACCGTATGCATTCATTTCATAGGTTGCTAGTGCAGTGCTCCCTTACAGTGCTCATTTAGTATCATTGCTTTGTTTCTATTAGATTTAAGATCTTGTAAGCAAAGACCTCATATTAAATGTGTCCAGTTATGTTCTGTATTGTAATCCTATAATCCATGTATGCTCATATCCCCACTGTACAGAGCACTGTTTATGCAGAAAGAGAACGAAGAATAAAAAAAGGACTAAAAAGAATGAAGAAGAATTTGTTTCACATATTATGGGAGACTCCAACTTTAATTAATAACAGCACAAGATATTCCACATTTTCACAAGGAGTTAAGATATCAGCCAAAGTATGCATCTTCGCTGCAAGATAGGAAACGTTCTGCCAGTGTCCATAAATAGGCGTAATATATCGGAAATCTAATATAAGATGCCTCTTTTTGATCGAACACTAACCACAACTCTCTTTCATTCTGAGCTACCGCAAATATATGCATTTTGGTACTCACTCATGTAAAGCATATTGAGTATATGGTTTAATAGCTTTTTAACAAAGTGTAATATTAGTTTATGAGGTGTGTATCTTTGGTCCAGGATAAATAAAATGTGGTTTTTCACCTTGAGACGACTTTAATTTATTGACTTGTACAACTTTTATTTAATAGACTATTTTTTTTGAGCTTTTATCTGTGCTTTTTAGCCATACATTGGATTCATCAGGCTGACTTCTTTATTTTACTATCGTGTCATATGACACAATTCAGCTATATTGTTCATTGGATACAACTGTGTCATAGTTTGGGTTACCAACTTTTGCAAGTTGCCAAAACCAGACAGGTACAGTATCATTACTAAGTAGCATACTGTGCTATGGCAAAAAGGAAAACCTTATTTTGCACATAACACAGTCCAGTGTAAAGACAAATACTCCCAAGATGTGATGAAAGATAACATATTTGGTGCGTATTGTTATTTAGCGTGAGTGCTACAGTTAACAGACGCATACTCAGGGCTCTCAGAATTGTATTGCAGACAATGCAGTAAAAAAGTCAATAGTGCACGCAGCATGGCAAAAGAGTAAATAGTGTACAGGCCCCATTTTTGGTGTCACAGTGAACTGCAGAGCTCATGTTCTTAACCCCAAAAAAAACTAGAGCCCATGTTCTATTTACTACAATGCAGAGCCCATGTTCTGATGACCACAGTACAGCGGGCTCTCATGCACAACACAGCTACATGCTTGGAACACATATCCGTAGAAAGACACAAACCACATTTACTTAAATACCTGATAAAAGTAAGGAAATTAATAAGTTGAACAATCTTAAATAATCAAATTTAGTTTAAATGTATAAATATCATATACCGGTATACTGGAAAGTGGGATATTCCAGTACCTAAAGCAAATGCCATTTTCATACTGCCTAACAGAGAGAAGTGGCACACACATTACAAATTCAGCTGCTATATAATTTGGACACAAATTAATTGCTATAGTGTATCAACATATATATATATATATATATATATATATATATATATATATATATATATATATATATATGCTGTGTCGTTAATCCAGCATGAGCAGCGACAATGGAAATGCATGTGTAAAGCAGATGTAGGGACAGATGTAGGGACTTAAAGGCCGTCCAGAACAGCATGCCCCGTCAGACAAAAGCTCTCAGGTCACGCTGGGACTTGTAGTTCTGCATGAGGTGGAGAACCACAGGCTGCTCTGCAGTTATAATGTACTGCTACAGACCTGAAGTTGGACCAGGCGTACTGCAGAGCCAGCTGGTAGTTGTTATCGCCCTCATCCTGCAGGCCGCTCAGACAGGTCACCAGGGTCTTCACATCTGTCTCCTGCTCCTTCTCAAACCGGGTCCAGTGCGCCATGTACCACTCACAGGTACACAGAGCAGTAACTGTCACCTCGCCATCGATTGGACGCCGCTAAGCCAATCACAGCTCGGCTACGAGTTAACCCCTTCACTGTGAGGGGAATCCGACTTCTAGTTCAGTGACGTTTGTCTGAGGAGGGGGGAAGAGGAACCGGAAGTGGACATGTTTCATGTGTCACAACTACCGGGCAGTAGTGACTGAGGTTGTGGCTCCAGCTGCTGGTAGAGAGTGCATATGTACAGACTAGTAAGTTGATTTTCTCAACATTTATATACTTTACACATATAGTAGCCGTTTTCTGGACGTACTAAAAGGAATGACAGCTTCAGTTTGCTAAGAGGAATGACAATTGACTACTATGATAGAAAATTGAAATTTGATGTATATTTAAAAAAATATTTTACTTCTTAATTATATCTTTCACACACTTATTTGTAAGGTACTTGGTCATGTTTTACATGTGGAACGACAGCAGTTTTATGCGCCATGTAAGTGCAGAAATGTAAAAAAAACTGCAGTTCTGTCATGAAAAAGACCCCTATTTCTCCCAGATCCTCTAATCCCACACTTGCCAACTCTCCCATAATGTCTGGGAGACTCCCGAAATTTGGGTCAGTCTCACGGACTCCCGGGAGAGCTGTCAAGTCTCCCGCATCTGGGAATTACCTTCCTGAAATGACGCGATTCGCAGTGAATTGCGTCATTTTGGCCCCGTCCCCATCACAAAACAGCATTTTTATTGCAGGGGCGGGGCTAAAATGACGTGTTTGCCGCGCACCGCCGCCCTCCAGTCACGCTAATCTCCCGGAAAAGACTTGCCAAAAGTTGGTAAGTATGCCTAATCCCACACACTAAACTTTGCATATGCGTTCACTTACACCTGTACCCCACTACACAAGTGACATAATGTGGAATGACAGCTGTTTTATACACCATGTCAATGCAGGAATGTAAGTTAAAAACTTGCATTTCTCCCATAAAACACCCTTATTTCTCCCAAATCCCCTACTCCTACACACTAATCCCTCTGCGTATGTGTTCCCACACACCTATAATCCACTACACAAGTGTCATAATGTGGAATGACGAACGATTACTATGTGATGATAGCTGTTTTATACGCCTTCTGAATGACACAGGAATATATTGGAGACAATAGTCAATATTGTAAAAGGAATAAAATTCCCGGAAGTGCAGGTACTCAAACAATTTTGGAATAAGGTTCATTGTTTAAGAAGCTTTCTAGTTGGCAGCAAACCATAAATGGTCACTATCCAGTTGAAATGTCATATTCGTTGGCCATCCAGAGAATAGTTAGATCCAAACGAAATGGTTAAGACAGGCAACGATCCATGAAACGGGCCGAGTCAGGCAAAGGTCAGAACTGGCAGCATATAAAATCAATATTAATTTGTCGCGCAGCAGCAGGATCTACTTCTTTCACCAATGCGTGTCTGAGATTTAAATAACAGGTATCAGACAATAGATAACAAATCGGAGTCATGTACAGCATTATGCATCGGTAAATCAGGGTCACGAAAAGTCCCTAATAAAAAACATTTCTTGTGTTAGACAGTCAGTGGTATTATATTACACTTGGGTAAGGGGTCTTATCTAAAGTAAGCACTACATGAGTTAATCCTGTTCACGATAACAGGATTAACTGGAACAGAGATTGCGAGCTAGGCCTTCTCGTCCAACATCAGTTCCTGACCTCATAAATGCTCTACAGAATGAATGGGCACAAATTCCCACAGAAACACTCCAACATCTTGTGGAAAGCCTTCCAAGAAGGGTGGAAGCTGTTATCTCTGCAAAAGGGGGACCAACTCCATATTAAAGTATATGTATTCGAAAACAATGTCATTACAGTCCCTGTTGGTGTAATGGTCAAGCGTCCAAATACTTTTGTCCATATAGTGTAGTATACTATACTATAATTTTCCTTCAGTTGATTTCCGGGTTAAATCCCCCTTACCAAGTGATTGAAAGGAAATTGCAATCTTGAATGGGTATTTGCCTCTCTATCACAAAATTCCTGGCCCAAACAATTTAAAAAATAAAAAAGGGATAACCGCCATGTTGCAGTCCAGGTACTGGTTAATTATATGGACGCCACTTGAAATAACTGCCCATCTGTCATTCAGTTAACCTTGACCTCTGCTGAAAGGAGAGTGGAGTAGAAAAGGGGAGGAGGGGCAGCAAAGCTATGTTATTGTAATAAGCTGTGGAGGATGTGGAAGTACATTAGATCGATTGCCTTGATACACTTACTCAACTGCTGAATATGATATTTTGGCTTATATAAGTCATGAAGATCGATTTATTATTGTTTGTATATAAAAAATTAAACTGCATCTATATACAGGGCAATCTTAACAACATTATGGGCCCACGGGCAAAGCAGTGCACCGGGGCCCATATATATATCTATATATATCTTTTTTTTATCCAACTCCCCCTTAACTCATCTTTCAATCGCCCTGTTCTTCGAGTTGAATCCTCTGCTGTTCTTCGTCGCTGTTCTGTGCTCCTCCATGCTGTGCTCGCAGTGAATGTCGGGCGTGTTGAAGTCATCAGCGCTTTCCATTATTTAATTTTTTCTTTGTATGCTTTACACAGGAGTATCCTGTGTCTTTTTGATAGCAGCAGATTGCATTGGCACTATTGATAAGGTTAATCGTTATATATTTTAGCGCCTGATTTTTTTCTTTGTTTTTAACTAATGCTAGGCTCTTTGGATGTGAACATGCATATTATTTCACTGATACATTGTTCAGAGCAGGTATGATATATCCATCTATGATAGTTAACCAACCCAGTCCTCTAGAGTAGTTTGTATACATGGCTTTCATTGTTTTATATTGATACAAATTAAAGAGTTATTCTAGCTTTTAATTTTTTATTCTAGCTCTCAATTTTTTTTACTATTCACCTAGATAAGTCATATGCTAAGCGCTACTTTCATTCTTTTATTGTGCTTTGTTTATATTGGGGTTTACATACACCTATGTGCATGGATCTAGCAGTGCCTTGGAATAGGTATATTGGATATTGGTCTGGTAAGATGAGCCTGATACCATCAGGCTCTGCTACTGCTTTGTGTTTGTATGCCTATTTAATGCTTCTAGTAATCCACACAGCAATTGTAAACTTTGAAAACTCATTTACTCATTTACTTTAAGCTCATTCTCTCCTCTTATAGTTCTGCCCTATCACACAAACTGTCCTCCCAAATCCTTCAAACTTCGTCGCCTCTTGGGCACCCTCAACTCCCATTCACCTACTCGTCCTTGCTAAATACTTCACCTCCAGAATTGAGTCCATACGTCATGGCATCTACTCCCATCAGTACTTTCTTGGTAACACTACCATCTTGTCTGTTCCTCAATTCACTGTCTAGGGGTCATCCTTGACTACTCCCTCTCCTTCAAACCTCACATTCAGTTTCTCTCTAAATCCACCTCCAGAATATGTCCAAGATCCTTTCTCACCATGGAAGCCACCAAACTCTTATTCACTCCCTTGTAATTTCTCACCTTGATTATTATAACCTCCTTTTCTCTGGCCTACCCAACTCCCACCTTGCTCTTTTAAGTCTATCCTTAATGCTGATGCCGCTCTAACAGTGCTGTCCCTCTCTGCCAGTCGCTATATTGGCTCAACGTGGTCTACAGAATTAAATTTAATCTCCTCACCCCCATTTATTAAGGTCTCAACCAGTCCTTCTCCCCCCTTCATTACAAATCTCATCTCTACACACATTCCTTTCTGCCCCCTCTGCTCTGCCAATGACCGCTACCTCACTAACACACTGATGCACGTCATTCCCATACCCGCCTCCAGGACTTCGCTCAGACTGCTCCCACACCATCAGATTAGCCTCTTCTGTAAAGGGCTTCCTTTTAAAACCAACTTATTTATTCAAGCCTATCAGCCCTCCTCCTAACTCCTTTGCCTCTGCTATCCTCCACTTGGTGCAATCCTATCTGTGTCTTCCCCTTCCATAGAATGTAAGCTCTCACGAGCAGGGCCCTCTTAACTCGTGTTAAACTTCTACTATTTTTTCATTCCTTGTGCCTTTAGGCTTGCTTCCCTAGCCCTGTTTTCTTGGGCCTACGCATACCTCATGTGGACATTACCATCACTCTCACTCACTGTCCCACAAGCAACTTGACCTGCATTACAAAGTTATCTGTGTATTATTTGTTAAGTAGTAGATGTCTGGTCTTTCTATTATTTCGTTTTTCATGTGTTTTGTAATGTGTGTGGATCTTTGCTGTCTGTTTATTGTATTTTACTGTAAATTTCATGTACAGTGCTACAGACCTTTTGTATTTTTTTAAATAAAAGATAATTGTCATTTCTTTCGGACATACAATTTATACAAAAAAAAATATGAAATGGTCTTTTCTGAATTCTGAGGTGTGCTGTAAAAGAGCATATAGCCCCATCCAGTTAATCAAGTTAAAACAAAAATAGTGGCCAGCGCCAATAAAGTTGTAGGATCAAGAATAGCAGCCAGGAAAAAGCCCTCCTTGACCCACCCCAATCCAGATTTCACTCACAGCCTTGCTTCTGTGGTTCATCTAGTTCAGGGGAAGGGTTATTCCACAGCATATATATCATTAAAGCTATAGTGTGGAATCACAGAGGTAAAAGACATACAATAGTGTACACTGTGGTAAGTGGGTTTCTTTTAAAAACTGAAAGGCACTCGCCCAGTGTCAGTGATGTAATCACTTGGGACAATGTTATAAAGATGTCTGATATTGGTTATTTAAACACAACAAAAATGGATATGAAGTTATTTGAAATCCACTATACCTTCTGGGTTGTATCGGTGTAAAAAGAAAAAGACACACCAAATGTGTATATAGATGGCAATATAACATCCAAATATTGCACTCGCCTATACAAAAAAAAATCTGGCATAGGACATTTATTACACCGATATTCGTTAGTGAATACGAATCTGCATTTAGACATGAAAATAATTTTTCAAGAAAACAGAAACTAATTAGTAAACAGAAAAAAAAACAACACATTTATCTAAATCTATATAAATAGATGAAGATGATGATGATGATGATCTGAAATATATATATTTAAAATATCTCTAATATTGTCACCTCGATTATTGCCAATGAGAAAAAAGGAAAATGTAATAATTATAAAACAAACCTTTAAATACTGGCCATTTTCCAAAACTTTTTGTCAAAGAAAGAAAAAGATGTTTATAACTTAATAAAGAGGAGTTTTTAAAAGGAAGACATGAACAAAATTACTGTTAATTGCAGTGCAGAATCTCCGGGCCTGAGTCATTAAGGAGAGCAAAGCATAAAAAAAGGAGTAACTTTTATTGTTAAATATTATAGGGATCATCAATCATATAGGGCAATTGATATGTGTCATGCTAAATATATAGTGATTATTAAGTTATTCCCCTTACGAAATATTTAGCATGAAACATATCAATTGCCCTTTATGATTGATGATTAGGAGACTTACGAGACGTGGCCAGCTTTTATATCTACAATTTCAATTTTCTATTTTATTTTGTTCAATATTTCGCTGTTTTAGAAGAATTTTATAAATACAATTATAATAAAAGTTAAGTTTTATGTCTAAGGATCCCTATAATATTTAACAATAAAAACGGAGTACTTAGTACATCATTATAAACCCACTTTCCTTTCCCCTTTTTTCTACCTACAATATTAGAGGTTTTGATGCACCCCTTCAGGATTAGATATTAAGGAATAATATTATCATCCAGGAATTAATCTCATATTAGAAGGGTATAATCACTCTATAACAATTGGTGCGACTATTTTCCCTTTCCCCTATCCTTATTTTTACAAATTTAAAATGTGGACAGTATTTTAGTTAGGATAGGGCATGTCCTAGATCAACTTTAAAGTTCTGTGTGAAAATAAAGCTATCTAGTATTTTTGTGCTACATAAAAAAACAGCCAGTATTTAAGTTATGTACAAAATAATGAACTCATTTGCACCCCTTGCATTGTAACATGGTTTGTCCCAGAGAGAACATTTACTCCTTTTTATCCTTACTTTCCTTAATTACTCAGGCCCTCCATCTGTTGAACTTAATTTAAATAGACACTGTTGGCTCATTCTGATGATGTTACTATCAGATTTTCTGTATATCTATGAGATGTAGTTATATATATATATATATATATATATATATATATATATATATATATAAAAAAAAAGTTAATGAATTATGAACTTGAGCCTCAAGCTTTTTCAGATGATTTTGTAGCACTTCAAGTCTGCAAAGCAGCATGGGAGCAGACAGTGATTTAAATACCTGACTATGAGCACAAGTAAGCATTCCATAGTAAACACATATTTGGGAATAGTTTAGACTTAATTTAACCTATGTAAAATATTACATGGAATTTCCATCTTAAGCTGCATTCTGAAACCCACAAGTGTACTATTTTAAAGTGTAATTATACCCAACAAATAAAAACAATGAGAGACAGCACTCAATCTGAAATCACCTGGGTTGTCAGAGTGGGTAGAGGACGAAGGGCAGCAGTGGAGGGATTGTGTTCTTCTGAATTACAAGGCTCCCTGGCATGGGATGCCCATTGTTCTGTTAGTTGGAGGAAATTTACTCCTGACTGCACATATGCTTTAAATTGATTTATTACTGAAAGCAACTCTCAGTTTAGAGGTATTGGTGTACTTTTTTGTTGTAGTAAAAAAAAAAGTGTTGTCTACATTTCCTGCTCTCACTAGAGTTTGGACCTTCCACCAAAAATCTACTGTATATTTTCAGTGCTGTAGCAAGAAAATATGGGCCCAGGCTGGAAGCATAATACGAAGTACCCCTCAGGGCCAGATTAAGGGCCACATGAGACCTGGAGCTGAAAACTATGGTGGGCATATTGTGAGCAGCAGCATGCCATTGAAGGGTCTGTGGCCAGCATCATGGAGGGCATGGGTAGTACCACCTTCCAATCAACTCCATCTCCCTCTTCTTTTCCCTTACATAATGCACACACCATTATCTGATTCACACAACGTATAATAAAGTGAACAGTGGCAAATACCTCATGCTCCTTGCTGAGCAGGGCAGTCCCCCAAAATTGAGACGATCCTGAAGGAATCGGGACAGTTGGGAGTCAAAGTTATGTTATTTTACTGACCATGAATAGTTGAAAAATAGAAACTGCATATAAATGGTATCAATCAACATAGACAGAAGATTGCATATAAATATGGTACCAATCAAATCAGTGAGGAGTAAACTATGGATAGGAGACTGCACATTGCATCATCAAGGAGAAATAAGGATTTATGTCAAGTAATACAAAGCAGATATTATACATTTATGCACAATACAGAGAGCATCCTAGTGACTAATATACAATACAGAGAGCATCCTATAGACCAATTATACAACACAATGTTTCATATACAAAGAATCCTGTATCTCCAATCCACACAACTAGTGTAAGCAATGCCGCATGGATCTGTCTATAGCAGCTATACTGTTATGTTCAGTTGCTGGAGACAGATGTACACTTTGGCATTATTTCACCAAAACAAAGGTTTCAATGAGTATAACGGGCAATGCCCATCAATGCCACATTTCCAGAAACGCCAACCCACATGGTGCCACTGTGGCACACACACTTTAGAATGTCATACATTCACCTAGTAATGAAGTTTGTTTATAGGGACAAAATAACACAATTATATTTGTTAATAGCACCAGGTCCACTGGCAGAAATGAACAGCAGGCAACATGAGGTCATTAAGTAACATTACACTGAATGCCTGGTAATTAGTTCACTTTATGAAATAAGTATAGCAGTATGATCAACCGGTTTCTGTGGCTGGACTTGTTGACTGAAATGTCTCACCATTGGGTACATGATGACTAATCTGACCAGCCAAATGGCTGTATATACCTTGGGAATATGTATGGTGATAATACACATGTATTTGATGGGCGTTAGGAATATGTATGGTGATTACAGACATGTATATGCTGGGCGTTAGGACATAGGCGTGGGCAGCACATTTCATTAGGGTGCACACCCAGGAAAACGTAGAGTGACTTACTGTGCCCGCAGCTCGCAGCCAGAGGACCTTGTAGGGGGGAGGATGTCTAGAAGTGACCCCAAATTATATTATGTCACACAGTAGTGCAAGCAGTTCAAATTATGTCACTATACTTCCCCCAGTTCATGTTATGCTGCAGTAGTGCCCCCAGTCATATTATGCCACACAGTACACACTCACATTCCTCAATTATTCATCAATAATATACTTACACAATGCAATGTACATGCTAATCAATGCCAGACTCCTGCAACGGCGCATTAACTGTGTAACAGTCAATGTGGAATGACCCGTCCTCCTTCACTTCCGCCCATAAAAATCACTCAACAACTACAAATACTGACCAACCCTAAACTGATGCCACACACCAGATACACACTGAACCCTATACATAAGTTACACTATTAATACAGGCCAGATATGCACTAATCTCTGTAGATGGGTTACACTGATATCAGTAAGCTGCACTCTTGTGTAACTCCTTCCCTATTCGTCTGTCTGTGCAACGCACAACTTGTAGATTCATATTTGTACTATCTTTATTACCTATGCAAATATATATCAGTCACTCCGTCGTCTTTTTAAACAGCCTGATGCATTTCTTGTCCTATATTGGTGATTTCATTAGAGGCACAGAATTCAGTAACCAATACAAGAGTACTAATACTGATTATAGAACTAGGTGAATCGAGCCTTGGTTACTCCATAAATAGAAGCAGTATACAAAGGGGAAGGTGATGCCCCATAAGAGAGAAAGTTTACGAGCCGTGGGTCCAGGAATTGTTCAAGTGGTAAATTACCATTTGTTGCAGTTATTCTCTGCTGGAACTGTGTGCTGCTTGTTTCATATTTTGGGTGTATGAGTTGGTTACATCAAAGTCCAAATATATGACAGCTTTTCACTTCGCTATCTGGACGGTTTCTACTTTTTCCAGAATGGAACATTTCCAGCACCTGTTAGTTTTACTACTAATATTTGGATGTAAGCAGGCTCTCTCAGAGGTTCACAGAGGCCATGGGAAAGCCACATTAGGAGACCCCCCCCCCCCACCCCCTCTTTCTTAAAAATAATAAAACAAATTAATTTTAAATTGATTTTAATGCTTAACTTTATTAAAATGTACAAATAAAATAGTTCATACATATACTGATGTACTGGATTATTGGAGATTTCAAGTTAGAAGTGCTTTACAAGCTTTTTTTGCTGCAAAATGAAAATGAAAAATCCAACTTTCGTTCCACGTCACAGTTAATATTGAGCCCATTCACTCCTGCCCCATAGTTGAGTGATGATAGTGTTTTATGTTCCTCAGCACACTAAATGTTCATTCTCCAGAAGCAACAGATGCTGGAAACTGAGAAAAATGCGCTGTTGTTCACGTAAAAAATGGGATCTTTTAAAATGTATTAATAAAATCAAAACCTATACAAGCATGAGCATTGTAATAATAAAAAAATGTTTGAAATGAACTTACTTAACACACCAATTCTGCAGTTTCTCGAGTAAACGATGACCATCAAACAGTCCAGTCCAGTTTCCTAATTATAGACAAACCATTCCCTTGACTCATCCCAGCAAATCTCGAGGACAGGTGAAGTTATCATGTGTCTTGTGTGGATAGGTCCATCATGCACAGGGAGAGCAATAAGTACATGTGCCGCTGTGTGTTATCCCAATTTAACTGATTAACATGTTTATCGCTAGGTTTAGTTTTACTACTTAGAAATTGCCAAATTAGTAAATGGAGAAATATTTAAAAAAAAAAAAAAAGTTGGAACACAAAAACAATAAGTCAAAAAATTTTGAGGTCCCCTGCCAGTTGGAGGCCTGGGGAAATTTCTTCCCTAGCCCCCCCAGTAGGGCCTGGATGTAAGCCCATGGAATGAGAGTGACTTTGGAATAAGCATGACATTACCTTTAAACATTCCCTAATTTATATTCACCTGGAGTGGCAGATATGTACAAGGAACGCTAGTGATTTCTTGTATTCAGAAATGTATGTGTATTCTCCTGCGACTGTCACAATTTAAGGAGTTTTGTTCACCTCATATGTACATCCAGGCACTCTGATACAATACTTGCTTGACTTTCTTGTTGCAAACTACCTCACGTATTGCCTGCTAGAAGTGGGTACTACTGGACATGGATGCGTTGTGTTCACTAGGTACTCCCAGGAGATCCAAACAGAACCAATTTGAGAGGCATATGAGTAGGCAGAAGTCAGAACCAGGATATCCAAGACTACAGAACCAGTGGATTACAAATCTCACAGGAACCAGGACCAGAAATCAGATATGTAATCCTATACTTTGAAGTCTGCCTTTAAATAGGGAGTCTAATTACAAATCTGGTGGTCAGTGACATGACTGACTGCCAATAGGAAGCCCAGTATTGCGTCCTGTAGCCTCGCAACTGCAATGCATGCACAATCTGGCAGCAGGACTCTGTAGTCTCGTTCTATTGTCAGTCAAAGATGCACACTGCCGACACAGAAGACACCTGTCCCTACGGAAGAGGAGGTGAGCGAAGACTGCTCTTCACACTAACATATGCTCATGCTCATGTTTATGTGTCTTTGAAGTATCCTATAAGAGTGTTGCCGGTTTGAGTACAAAATAATTTGTGCTTGGAGATACACTTAGTGTGTGTCTTATTAGAATTATTACATTTTGCAACATTTGGAATGTTTTTATGATAAAAGAGCGGTCTGTATCTTACACTGCTTTGATTTTTATGTGTTATTAATACTCAATAAAAGTTTTATTGAAGGTACAGTATTATTGGGTTTGTTTGTTTTTTAGAAAGAGTGTGGTTTGAGAAAAATTCTGTAAGCAATATATTTTCAGTCCCTCAATCGTTACTATAGTTTGCCATGTTTGGAATGAATTATTACTTAAATATACAAGGCTTTGTGTGTTTTTATTAGAAGGGTTATAAAGCTAATATTAGGATGGCAGCATGTAGACTGGCTTTTAAAACAATGAAGGTTGCACTGTTGGACTTGACTAGTCTGAGAGATTGTGTTTGGGCTGCAAAAATGGGTTTCTCCACCTAGTGAACCTGGAAATAAACTGATACTTATCTTTCCATAACCATAGAGTGCCGCTTGTAGGAAGTTGAAGGTGGTGGTGTTGTACAGGATCTGTAGTCCTTAGATGGTGAATATGGATTTGCCATCAGGGTCAGTAGAGGGTTGATAAGTGGCAGAATAGAAGTAGGCAGAGCTAGGTAGTGTAAGAGACGGTGCCATGAGTAATGGAATGAGCACTGTTAAAAATATTGGTGCACCAGAAAAGGGAGAAAGTTTGTGGTGTGTCAGGAGTGAGGTATAAGTGGAGTTAAGTAAAAAGCTAAGTGTAGAGTTGGAGGGTGGGAGGACAATAAGGATAGGTGAAGGGTGCGAGTGAAGTGGTTTGGTAGGGGTTGGGAGAGTATAGTGGTAAAATGGGAGGGTTAGGTGTCGGGGAATAGAGTGGGAAAAGGTGGTAGGCAAGGGTATAGTACTATTCATAAGTGGAAGGGGTATCTACTTTAAATTGATGGTTACATTTTAAGGTGAAATACACCTATTATAGTAAAAATATTGGAAAAAATATATACAATATTAATGATGGCTAAATGATTTTAAACATGTGTTTTATTAAGAGTATTATGTGGTGGTTCAAAGTTATTGGGATAGCAATGGTAGGATGGTAAGGAGGAGTATAATGTGGTAGGAAGTAGAGATGGTAAATGTGTGTATAGGGGGTATACATTCAAAGATGTGCAGAGTGCAGGGTTCTCCGCAGCACCCGGTGCTCCACCCAGCTGTTTTTACTTGGCACCCGGCTCTTGAAGCCCAAAGGAGTTCTATTATAATAGAATAAACCATTATTTCTCATATTAGAACAGGCACTATACAGCCAGCAGTGTGTATTAGACCACTGACCAGCAGTCGTGGCAGATATGAGCAATAATCTTCAAAATATTTCAATATTATTACAAAGTATTACAACTGCCCCCACCTGGCTACTTCTTAATGCCACTCGGCTGGCAAACTTTTCTGGGGAGAACACTGGAGTGGATAGGATATTATTAGGATATTATTCAAGGTGTGCCTGGATGTGAAACAATAAGAGACAGGTGGTTTTACAGAAGTGGATTGGACTGATTTATAAGATGGGGTGACATGAAGTGGAGATGTAACAGTAAAATTGGTTGTAAATAAAAATAATACTAATAATAAAAATAGAATGACGTATTATTTGGTGGGATAGTAAAAAATGGTAATGGTAATGAAAATAGAGTTAAACACAAATTAAAGTGAAGTTGTAGTCCCAAACTGGTAGTGGCTTCCTCAGTGGGATCTTTCTCAAGAATTTGTCTTTCAAAACAAGAATGCAAGCAGGGCGTTTTAGAGGGCCTGTGTGGAAGATTAGTGCTTGGACCATCACTCACTCCCCTTTGGGGAGAATATATATAATACCCACTAATGATGTAACTGGCTCTCTACACAGACCGCCCACATCAGTGTGAGTTGCTGCTATGTAATGCAGTGCAGCACTCTGACTCCAGACACAGCAGCAGGCAGGAGCAGGTTCAGAGAGCCATGTGGAATAGGACAAACCTTCCAACTGGCACTGCAGTCAGAGCAAAATCTTCACTGCGCGGGACAGTTCCCTACATTTGGGACTGTCAAAATCAGTACAGTTCACAGACTATGCTGCTCTCTCCTATCTGTTCTTGCAGCTTTGACTGCCTGCTGCAGGTGTCTTAAGCTTTGCTGCTACCTAGCCAGGGCCTGGAATGTTGGGGGCTTCTTTGTATATGGGTATATTTAATACAGAGAACCCACATTGCATTATAAGCCCCTTTTAATACAAACACTTTACCCTTTAAAGAAAATCCTCTTTCTTGCAATAGTAAATGAATAAATTAAGTAATGGGAATAGACAGCTGTGACTTGATATATAGCCATGATGCTAATTATGTAAGTACCATTAGCTGGAGAGTTCAATGTGCAATTGGCAAGCAGCAGTCGCTAGATAGTGCTACTAATAGTTATCATTATTGCGTATTGTTGCAGCAGCCCTCCAGCACCCACAAAAGATATTCCTTCTTCTGCAGACATATCCACATCTAATTGGGTGGCAGCTATGTGTACACGCCCTTACCGTACTCAGCCTACACTTGCTGGCCCCCATTCTGCCTCTCCAGGTGTGGAAGATTCTTTTCTGCCAATCAATACCAAGTGGAGGAGATTCATGCAAGTTCTCCAAGGAGAACTATAAAATTATATACTGACATATGCAAACATGGTTTAGGTGTGTATCCTCAGTATGGAAATGCTTATCTTACACACAAAAAAAAAATGACATATGTGACTTCTAAATGTCACTTACTACCTGGATCATTCCACATCAAATCAACACAATTTTAGAAAATATTGTACCTCACATTCTCTAGCTTCAATTAATTTTGGTATAATAAATATTGCCATGGGTTTAAAGAAAACCCCAAAATCTTAGGCTGATATATGCACTGGTTTTGAAGTTATACGCCTTTAAAGTTGCCCTTTTTAACCAAAACATTGCTTTTTAACATTTTTTTAAATTGCATTTGCAGCTCACCCAATTGAGCTAGAGAGTTGGGCAAGGTCTCATTTTAAACGTATTTTTATATGCTTTCAAATACCACAGCATCATGTTTCAATAAAAATTACAAATGTAACATTTTCAAAATCAAAATTTTCTCAGAAAGTCATATTTTAAAATTTTTGATAAACATCTCAAAAATTGTTCATACTGTTGTTAATAAATCCCCAAAGTGTTATTTTGGGATCACGATGGGATCATCTGCTACAATAGCTTTCAGTTTTGAGTGATTCATGAAAATTGTATTCTTATTGAGGCACTGCACATCTGAGAATATCAACAAAAAATTTTTTTTCCCAGTTCACTTCTTTAGAGGAATGCACGTTCCTCTTCAGGTGTGTTTGGGGACAAGATTTTACAGACAGCACCTGCTCACACTTCTGTGCAGGCGTGTAAACTTAAGTGGAAAGACACTCTACGTGGAAAGACACTTCAATTGTGTTGGATAGGCCCGCCTCTTACATTTCCCTGGACCACTACAAGTGGTCATGTTAGGTTTGGGTGGGCTTTAATTAGTGATGAAAAGCTCCTTACTAATTTAAGCCCACCCAAACTTAACCTGACCCTAGACCATTTGTGTCACATTTCAAAAGCAGAGTGTTTAATTACAGTGGAGTATTAGACTGGGAGAATGTGTGCTGGGAGCAGGGAGGAACAGCAACTTGGAGAAGTGGTGCTGGGAGGCAGAGACCCATTAGACTGGGAGCAACACTGTACTCACAAGAAGAAGCATCATTCACCCGGCCAGGCAGAGAAGAGAAGGCACAGCCCATGAGGCTGCTGCTGATCTCTGTGGGTCAGGGGAGCATGCTATGGGCTCGTCCAATCAGAGCTCAGCACATGCTCCTCTCACTTCGCAGCTGAGTCTCATGGGAATAATTTCACTATTTCACTGGCAGCCCAGTCAGAGCCTGCTGTGGTGTTTAAATTGGTTTAGAGCTGTGTTTGCAGTGGTTGGTGTGTAAATTGGTTTAGAGAAGTAAAGAAGAATAAAGATGAAGGAAAGTGACAGGTATCTTATTGTTTCAACCCTTTTAAGAAGGCTCATCATACTTCTAATAAGAAGAGGTTGAGAACTGTTTAAGAATAGATGTGTAAATTATTTTCTGAAATACCAAAAGTTACAAAAGTTTCTGCCAGCTGCAGAAACCAACTTGGGACACTTCGAAAAGAGCAAGAGGGTCATTGTTCAGTTCCTCAAGATAATGTAGTATCAGCTCCCACTTGCTGACATCAGAGGGTATGTAACTGCTGTCTGTGACCACAAATGGTGGCTCGCATTTATTCTGGAGAAAGATGAAAACATCAATGAAGTGAGTGACATTCCTCCATCCAGCTGGTCCATCACCATCTTATCATACCTGAGGAAGGCGGATGTTTTATGGATCACTATGGCAAATGTTCTGTGTAAGGTGCATCTGTTACCTCCAACAAATCTAATGTACACCCTTTATAAAATGGAAATACTAGAAATAAATGAAGCCTTCAGATAGTTCCAACCCATGAAGTAGCATCATCCATCCAGAGCAGCAGCACCAAATGGTAATGATTAGTAGTAAGCTTTCTTATAATATGTGAAACACCTAAAATTATCACAAATGTTTTATATATTTCAGTATTAACATACTGTATCATTGTACATAATATACATGAAAGGGATTATTTAAGGAGATACATTTAATGAACAGGACTAGATAGTTCTCATTTCCAGTAGTATGAACAATTTTTGAGATGTTTTTTTAAAAATATGGCTTTTTGTGATTTTTGTTGAAACATGATGCTGTTATACATCATATAAAAGCCCATAAAAATAGGTTTAAAATGAGACTTTGGCCAACTCTCTAGTTTAATCGGGTGAGCTACAAATGCAATTTAAAAAAACGTTGAAAGCAAGTTATTCACTAAAAAAGAGCAACTTTAAAGGCATAGAACTTCAAAACCAGTGCACATATCAGTCTAAGAGTTGGGGTTTTCTTTATGAGAGCATTTATTATACCAAATTTCATTACAGTTTGAAACCATGTGTTTATTTGATGTGGAATGAACCACCACTAGAATCACCTCTTTCATGGAATAAAGCGTTTTTGTTTTCCTAAAACACAGTTTAGCCTCATTCATGGCATAAAATAATCATGAGAGTGACGGGGCATAAGTAGTTTATTATATATGGCACTTCTTTTGTTTTACATTGGCCACAGTGTCCCATTAAAATTATAGAACAAGACCTGACCCCAGCTAGCTGGTACAAAGTCAGATCTTTTTGCTGACTAGCAATGGGCGTGTGGCATGGAATATTTTCTCTACCTGTTTATCTCCCATCCCTCCTGAAAATTGTTTTTTTTTGTACTGCACCACAGAACTGGACACCAAGCCTAGCTCGTACATTTTAAAGAGTAAGAAAGATTAAAATTTAACGTCATATAAAAACCACTTGGCCCATCTAGTCTGCCCATTTTGTAACCGATGGTAACCTTCAACCCTATGTAATCCTTAGTTCTTTTTAAGGATATTGTTATGTCTATCGTAAGCCTTTTTAAATTTATCTAATGTAGTAGCCTTTACTACCTCTGATGGAGGTCCACTTATCCACTACCCTTTCTGTGAAGTATTTTTTCCTCAAATTTCCTGACCCTGCTTCCTTCCTGTTTCAGTGCATGTCCTTCTCTTCCTTTGAAGAATGTTTCCCTCCTGTACCTTGTTAGAACTCTTGATATATTTGAAAGTTTTGATCACGTCCCCCTTTCTATTCTTTGCTTTATCATATATAGAGCAACATGTCGCTATTTAAATTTAATCAGAGGTGGTGTTCTTCTAACTTAATAGGAAATTACTTTTACTACAAGACTAGAGTTGCTCAAAAGAAGGCACTCCAGTCCACTAGATTCTAAAACCACTTTTATTGGTAACATTATAAAATGTTTTTGTATTTACGTCTTCTTCAGTCATCCACATTTATTAGTACACACAATCGTTATATTCAATATGGGAATTTAGGAAAAAAGAAGACCGAAGAAATGAAGACCAAAGGTAAGCAAAGAATGGTGCGATGAAGGGGGCCCAGTGTGATGCTCAGAGGATGCAGCTGACAGAAAAGAAGACCATTGGAAGGTAAGCAAAGAATGGTGTGATGAAGGGGGCCCTGTGGGATGACTGACCCAGTGTGATGAAGGGGACAGCAGTCAGTGTGATGATGGGGCAGAACGTTAGTTGATGCCCTTATTGTTAGTGATAGTGATTTTATAGCTAGTGTCTTACTTAAAATAAAGAGAAGAAGATACCTGACCAACTTGTATCCTAAAATACATTAATTTATGTGACATAGTGATGTAGGGCACAGGGCTTACATGAGTTTGGACTGGAAAGGAGGAGGAGTCGGAATTAATCAATAACCCCACACACACACACTAAAAGAAAAGTCTAGATCCGCCCCTGGGCTCATGTTGTTAATTTAACATTGCACTCACGGTTTGTGTAGCTCACTCCCCACTATGTCTGGGTTATTTAATCTTTAAATCTCCCACCCAAACTAACTTCCAGGATCCTTGCTCTGGGGTCTAGCTCTATGTCCAAGCTGGGCAGTAGTCTTCCTGCTGAGGCTAATGAAGCCATCAGGCCTCCACTGTAGCACTTTGTCTCCTGGAACTGCTACTGTATCAAAGGCAATTTAATTGGTTGAAAAGCACCTGCACTTCTCATCGGATGGAAGTACCACAATTTGATTGAATGTTTTGTATAGTGACCACTACAATGTCCTCTATATTGAATAAAGAACAACAATTAATCTACCAGTATGTTTCTGGACTGTGGGAAAAGACCAGAGCACCTAGTGGAAACCCATGTAAACATGGGGAGAACATACAAACTCCACACAGCTAGTGTCTTAGTTGGAGATGACCCAAGGCCTCATTGTTTGAGGCATCAACGCTAACCACTGTACCACCACAATAACAAAATGTGTGTATATATAGTACAAAATACATTCCATTATACAACTAATATATTCATAACCATTTTAAATTGTACAAGGTATTATTTTGCGAGCAGGCTTTGATATACTGTCAGTTTAATTAACTGGGTTTTTTTTTTATTCACACCCTCCTCTGCATTGTCAAGCCATATAGAGAGAATATATTTAATTAGCTTGTATAACATTTAAGAAACATTATTATTTAGTTTGCATTGTTTTAATTACTGCACAAAAAACATCTCTAAAACATATTGCTTTGTGTGATACAGAACAATTATCCACCCAATGTTTAATGAAACTACAGATCATACGATAATATTGGATTTTATATGCGATGTCTGTGGGTATAATGATATTGCCAATCTTATGTACATCCTCACACAACACAGCTTGAAATAATGCTGAAGCAGAGAGCCTATACCTGACACTTCAGCGACATGCCTTAGACCCATGATAAACATGGAAATTACATGAGTTTAAAAGGTTTATGTGTAAATTTGCACAGCCTGAATTGGCCTGCATGTAGGTCACCATGTTATAAAGTTGGTGCTTGTCTTTCATGCTGCTGGTAACATTCTGTGTTAGCAGACACAAGATCAGTGCGGATGCACACAAAACACTTATTTACATAATTTATTCAGATAGCCACAAAATATTCAGCAGGTAGATACACTATAGGTTATAAAAATAAGTTTTATAATTTAATATTACATTTGTACTGCACCAATGTAAATTTATAAATGCTCATTTACATATGCATGTAATTTTTCCAGGCATTCAACGGACTTGTTAATATGCATCAAAAATGTATTTGGTCAGTGATTATTGCCAACTTATATAGTTCATGAGAATGCACCCTAAGGGGCAGATTCAATTGATCTCGAGAGTAACGCAGCCCGTGCACTAATACCGTTTCTATGGTAATAGTGTGCATTATTACCATTAGTACGGTAATTTCAACGCTGATTTTTGCTCACGGCTCTGGCTGTGCGCAGGCCTTGTTACTCTCAAGAGTAATACTCTCAATTTAATCTGCCCCTTACTGTTTAAGGATACCAACCAGCAAATTCCATATCGCTTTACAACTGAGGACAAATATAGTAATAAACAATACCGAGTAATACAGACAAAGAGGGGAGAGGGCCCTGCTCACAAGCTTACAATCTATGGGAATCTACTAAAGATGTCTTATTTATATACATTTTAAATAAACTGTATTTTAAGATTAATATATATCTTCATAGGTCACTGAAAGGGGTATGGTATTACTACTCTGCAGGGCATTTACATTTTATATTTCACACAGGTATGAGGTAATAATGATTTTATCTATAATACCAATTTTTTTTTTTTTAAAAAAAAGCAAGTACTTACTGCTCATATGACTGAAGTCAAACATTTTATTTCCTTACAGGAATATCTTTTATTGCAGTTTGAATAGTTCTTTGAGGCAGATTCCATACATCAATAAGACAGACATGTTTTCACTTGTTATCACAGAATCAAAGACAGTTGTAGAAGTGGGACTATATAATGTGACATTAGTGAACACAGAAACCAAACCTAATTTTATGTGGTGAGCTGTTATGATTCCATTTGGGGTGATCATGTAACAAAAATATTCTCCCACCACCCTCTGTTATGCCAATAGAATCTCCTGAGATAAACATGCACGTTTATAATCACAAAACAGGCTCTGTCCCTCCTCCAGCCTGGCACAACTCACAACACACTGGCCAGCAGAGGGCAATGAGAGTGGTGATGTACAGGAGGTAGATGGCATTGACATAGACTATAACATAATTACATTTTGGTCACTATTGGGCAGAGCAATAGGAGCTAATTTTTTTTTAAAGACTTTATTTATTAGAATTAGTCACAAAAAGTATAGACAATCGACATGGTCAAAAGGTACAATAGACAAATGATATCTAACAGTAAAGGCAAAGTGAGGCGACCAAATTTGATTAGAATGATAGCCTGGGATAGACATATGTAGTAACAACCGTAACACGGAACTGAAAATAGACCCAGAAAGGAAGTGTAACAGTGTGACGATGTATATAAAGGGGAAGGAAAGAAGAGGGAAGAAACGAAGGGGGATTTGGGGGGAGAGAAATGGTGAGAGAGAAACCGGAGCCCCCCGGGGGCCGACGGATAATATGACATATGTTATCTACTAAATATCAATCACAGGAAAGGTCAGGTGAGTGTGCAAACCCAAAGACACCATTATAAATGAACCATTCACCCTAATTTAAGAGAATATGTGAGTTTTCTTATTTTAGATATGCAGTAATTTTTTCCATAGATGCCAGGTACCAAATTTTATTAAAAAGTTGTTGTCTAGAGGGGGAATCAGGATTTTTCCAATGCTTTGCAACTAGACTTCTGGCAGCATTAAGGATCTGAACAGATAATTTGTCTGCATATTTAACTAGGACCTCGATAAGGGAGCGAGGAGAAATGACCAAGGACACTTGGAGACCTGTCCGGAAATAACATAATTTGTGAGAGTGGCAACATCATCCCAAAAAGAGGCAATACGTGGGCAGGACCACCAGACGTGGAGAAAGGACCCCTGTTCCCCACAACCTCTCCAGCATGAGTCAGAGGTGGAACCATATATTCTTTTCAGTCTAGTGGGGACCAGGTACCAGCGATAATATATTTTACATGCATTTTCCTTGACAAGGGATGGAATGGATGTCTTAGAAACTCTCTAATTGTTGCCTAAGAGTCCCTGTCTGGCGGTTCGCCTAAGTCAGCTTCCCACCTGAGTTCATGAATGGGAGAGTTGGTTTGTTTGTAGGAGACCAGGAGCTAACTTTTAAAAATGATTGAGGGTGCTCGCATTAATCCTCCTCCCAAAATTGCCATGTATAGAAATAATGGCAGTGCAAATATTGGGGGTGATCAAGCACCCAAAAAGCTGGCTCTTATCGGCAGAGCTTTGTGTATACAGGGCCTCTTGCTCTCATCATTCTTTATTTTTACAAAGCAGCAGTAGTTGTAAACAAGAAGGGATGTGTTGTCTAAGAGGCAAAACTGTAAACTATATAAAGAAGCAAGGGAGTTGGTGCTGGAAAGACAAAGCCTTGGTCACTTTTGCAATTATTATACTGGGCTCATTAATCCCTGGAGCTTCTCCTGAAAGCATGGGAGAGGTGGTGCTGGGAGGCAGGTCTTCTTTAAATGGGCAATGATGTTTTTTTCCTTCTGTATGAATTGTCTAATTGAGACAATAGGCCTGATTCATTAAGGAAAGTTAAGCAAAAAATTGAGTGAGTTTTCTTACTTAAGTTTTCTGGACAAAATCATGTGCAAATGAGTTTTTATATTTTGCACATAAGTTAAAAAAAATACTGGCTGTTTTTTCATGTAGTACACAAATACTTGATAGTTTATTTGTACACTAAAATTTAAAGTTGATCTAGGGAAAAACGCCAGTATTTAAACTTATGTGCAAAATAAAAAAATAATTTGCACCCCTTGCATTGTAACATGGTTTTGTCCAGGAGAAAACTGAAGTAAAAAAAAAAAAAAAAGTACTTTTCTTAAGGAATCAGGCCCAATGAGATTAATTTTGCCCAGAAGTACACTGTTTATATGAAGGCATCTGCTGCACTTCAGTGTCAGGAATTATTCCCCCCAGCCTGATTCAGACTACAGCGGCTTCCTTAAGATAAACTGTAATATATCAAAAAGAGGAAGAAGGATATACTTGTCCCTTTCTTGCCTTCCTTTATTCATACACACAGAAAACCTGCCTTACATTTAAACACAAAAAATACGTTACCAGTCTTTTGAAAGGAGATGTAATCACGCAATGTCTTTTTGCACAATAATGGTGACAAACTGCAAGACAGCTAATTTGTAAATAATGCCTTGTTCATGCAAATAAGAATACTGGGCCAGCAATTTACAAATTAAATATATGTTGCATATCTGTCCATAATGTATGTCTAATTGGTAACGTGCAACACAGTTTTTAACCCAGATTTAAATTAGGGGTGTTTCATGAAAGCATTTCTGGCTGGAAAAACATAGCACTGACGCCTAAAAGGTGGCATATAACATTCAAAGCCTATGACATGACAATTCTAATGCTAACTGTAAAAAAAAAAAAAAAAAAGTTCTATGCAGCAGTTTTACAGCTTAAGCAATACATAGCACTTGCATGTGACAGAGAAATAGAATTTCCCAACCAGACTTCAGAATGCAGATTTTTCTTTTTCTGGCCAGAGGAAGTTCTCCCACAGAGATCTAGTATCTAGTTGCAAGTCGACTAATGGTTTCTGCTAGGTAATCATTAAGTACAACCTTTTTCCATAAAAATAGCAAACACTCCTAACAAATACACATTTACCTCCATACAGGGATTTTGGTGGACTTAAATAAGAAGGGTTTTAAGATACAGCTTTACTTGTTCCTACCTCTGTAATTATGCCTCCAAGGCCATATTCATAAATGTTCACATTACTCCACATCATATATAATCTAATAGATTTCAATACAGTAAGGCATGGTTTCTCAACATTTCTATCATGTACATCTTTGCTATGATAAATGTTTACCAAGTACCACTGAATGCAGTGATAGACAATCTGATACACTTCAGGGGCTGCATGGTGGGGGGGGGGACCTCTAACCTTCAAATGGATCACACATCACCCTTATCTCAGTGATAAGCTAAAACAATACATTTAATCAAAGTGAGAGACACCTAAGTGTAATGACATATCGGCAGGTATTTACAACTAATAGTACAAGCTATAACAAACAAGTCTGACAATAAAGCAGAAAGTAACTAGGGTCCACAGGTGAAAACCCAGAAGGCCACCAGTTGCCCCTTCTGAGTACCCCTAATATGAGTAACTTTACAACAAGCCACTAATTATGCATTTATTTATTTATTTATTTTTAAAAAAAACTTTTGGATAGTTGTGTACATGTTTTATTCTTGACCAGTAAATGTAATGTTATATTTAACAGACTGTAGCACCACTTTACTCTAGTTAGTAAGGCATCTGTACTAAATTCTGATCGGCAGTTCCTGTATGATTCAAGGGACCGAGTCTTCAATTAGACAGGTATAAGGAATGAATGTGCAAACTGGGCATTGTGATATGTAACACAGTTCTCAAAGCTATTACATGTTCTAACTGCAATGCAGATCTCAAGGTGAAATGGCTTGTAGTCTGTAACTGGCTTTGGTACATAAACCTAGGATAAGATCCTCAAAGGCCTGTGTATTTTAAGGGATTGCATAACACTAGTTACTGCAAGTAGTGTCCTGAGGCTATCGCTAATCACTTACCCCTAAGGGGGGTAAGAGAGCACTTGCATGGCCTCACCACAAGCCTCCTCCACCCTCCGGACCTGCTCTCTGCTCAACCTCTCCCTCCAGGCACTAATCGCCTCCCTGGCATTGCGTGCTGACACTAGGAAGGGTCTGTCTGAGGAGTAGCTGGGTCCCCGAGTCATATTTATCACAAAGTCGTCCAGCTCGGGCATAGCCGGCAGCCCTGAGAAGTGCAGCAGGCGGCGCAGTTCCTTGTGTGGGGCTAGAATCAGATCCTCATAACGGATCTTGAGGTAGCGCTGGCGGAGCCAGTCTGGACTCTGACCCCGCACCAGGAGCAGGTCCCGCAGCCAAGCCTGGCATATCACTTCCAGGGAACCGCTTAGAAGGTAGTCGGCTCCTCCGCGGTTTAGCTGCTGCTGCAGTTGGGCTTTACTCCTCGGGTCTGTTTCCCGCAGCCGGCTGCGCAACACCTGTAGACTCTCCCGCAGCAAAGAGCGCTTGGAGCGGAGCCGGGAGTTGTGCACGGCCCGGGGATCCCTGAAGAGCTGTACTACCCGCAGATTCAACCCGGGATCCCGCAGCAGCGGCCGGAGCGATGACAGCTCCAGTAGCCGCACGTCCTTGATCACTACCACCTGGTAGCGGCGGCACTCCCTCTCTAGGTCCCGCAGTGGTCGGGCCGGGCAGCGCTGCTCACAGTCTCTTGGCTCTACCAGACCAACCCTATCTCTGGGCCCCCCGGCGGTGGAGGAGTCCCCTACGGCAGGGCAGAAGGGGGCACTGCAGATCACCTTGTTACTCTTCCAGCCGAACAACCCTGTAGTGGTCAGGTTCTCCCCCGTGTAGAGCCGCAGAACTGAGAAGTCGCAGCGAAACAGGGAGCTGAGCAAGTCCCGTAGCGCACCCTGCAGACCTACTGCGTCCCCCGGGTACAGGGACTGCCACATGTGCCACGCCGGTTCGTACAGGTAGAAGACCCCTGGGTGCTGGTTGAAGAGTTCTCCTAGGAAGGACGAGCCGCTCCGCCAGGTAGCATGCACATACACGTGTGTTCGGGGGAGCGGGGAAGACGCATCCTCCCCAACATCTTCTGCCGCTTCATCATTCCACATGGAGGCGTCCAGGCTCGGGCAGAGCCGGCGAGGTGACCTGTGCCAGTCGCCCTCATATTCATGCCCAGCCGGGCTCCCCTTGCCCATCCACCAACCATCATGTAGGAGCAATGAGAAGAGCAGGAGCATGAGCGCCGCGTACACCACCAGCAGCAGCCACAGCTTACTTGCCCGCCGCCTCTTCATCATGCCGCTCAGTCCTGGGCCGGGTGTGTGCCCCTTGGGCGCAGCATGGTGCCCATTGCAGGTATCACCAGTCTCCTCTCATGCCTGTCCTGTGTTTTCTTAGCTCGCCCACTTCCTTGCAATACGCCCAGGGGTGGGGCTGAAGATATCTGTTTATGTAACAAATTGTATCGTCCAGACATGTATTATTACTCTTCTTCCGTGTCAGTCAGAAGAGGAAACCAGACCGAGTATATAACAGGATGAGGCATCTTTCATCAGGTTTCACTTATTTCAGGGTTTCGTGCAGAGTCAGACACTTGTGTGCTAATGAGGCTCCAGTGTCCTACTGACCTAAAAGCTTTAATCTGGATTTACTGCAAGCGTGGGAAAGTGATGTCAGGAATGCTAGTAACCACTTCTTAGTTTCAGTGGACATTAGCAAAGCTCCTTCATGCGTGTTAGCCATCTGTAAGGAAACGAAAACTTCACGTCCAACTTTATGAAGCAATTTCTGACTGTTAAAACAAGCATGCACCCACTAAACACGCCTAAGAGCTTTTAGTTTTTATCGGCAAATTCCAACTTTTTATTGTTATCTCTTTGATGTTTTGGCACTAGCCCTTTGGTGCCTGCAGGCGTGCTTATAAAACTGCAATATACCAAGATCCATGAAACTAATTCGTATAGCACTTGTTTGTGGCAATATATTTAATGGCCTGCGCAAATCATGACGTGAATATAAGTTAACTGTATACTTACCTTCACTATTCTATACACAAATGAATGATGAGTTTGAGCTTTATACCACCCATCCTCACACATTGGGGGACATTTCTATGCTAACCACTATGCCACCGATTTGTCCAAGCAATAACGTCCAATCAGAGCTGGATTAAGGCTTTGGGGGGCCCGGGGCACTTAAGACAGGGGGGCCCCTAAGATCTAAAATTAAGGGAATAGTGACAGATGCTGCATTACATCACCTACAGCCCACAGTATGACACTTACAGCTCTCCCAGAGGGCTCGCCTAGGTTGTCTGCATAAGAAATATCATTGTTTCCACAAACTAAAATACTGTACATTTAAACAATCATCAAAACACCACATTAAAATTGGTATTGACACCACACATTAAAACTAGCAATGATACCGCATATTAAAAATACCATTGATAATGCACATTAAAACTAGCAATGATACCGCACATTATAACTAACATAAAAAATAATATATATATATATATATATATATATATATATATATATATATATATATATATATATATAGTACTAAAATTTTATTCAATATTTATTCAAAATTGCTAATGGGTGTGTTGATGCACCCTCCTACAGACAAAAAAACCTGCATTGTTGTGTACACCATTGAACGGTCACCAAAAATTAGGATTGTCCCACTAGAATCACAACGTTTCACAGACTCTGCTGCTCTCTCCTACCTGTTCTTCTTACTTTCACCACCTGTGTTGCAGGTTTTTTTAGTTGCGGCTTGTCTGGATCCTGGAATGTTGGAGGACCTATTTGGAAAAAAAATGGGTACATTTAGAAAATTACAGCCAGCCCCGGGGTTAAATCAATACCACCCACGATTAATAATTAGGCCTTCCTCCAGCCCCAACATTAAAATAATAGTATTCATATTTAATAAATAAACCTATTTCCTTCCCTACAAACAGGTCCAGCAATAAATTAATAGTATTTGCATTTCAGAAATATACCTATTTCCCGAACCTGTCACTGCCATTAAATAATTCATAGGCACATTTAATAGAGACCTCATTCTCCCCAAACTCACCCCCAAACCACCCCATCTTAAATTAATAGTCCCTACTATTGTGACTCTCTCCCCACCTTTTTCCTTATATTGTGCCTCTCCCCCGCACTTTTTCCTCATACTGTGCCTGTCTCCCCATTTTTCCACAATCTGTGCATCTCCCCCCTTTTTTCTCATGCAGTGCCTCTCCCATCCCCCCCTTTTACCTTACTGTGCCTCACTCCTCCCCGTATTCCTTACTGTGCCTCACTCCTCCCCGTATTCCTTACTGTGCCTCTCTCCCATTATTCCTTAATGTGCCTCTCTCCACCCCTTATTCCTTACTGTGCCTCTCTCCACTTTTTCCTTACTGTGCCTCTCTCATCTCCTTTTTTCTGACTTGATGATGTCACGCCTGTCATTCAGCATTAACAGAGCAGAGAGGAAGGAGGCACGCCGGCGCTGAGATCAGGTGAGTAAATATATATATATTTTTTTCCTACCCTGCTCCCCCCACCAACGAGGAGGAGCAGCCCAGAACCCGCCCGCAAACCCCCCCGAACCCCACCCCCCCCCCCCTCCCCCCGCCGCCGCCGCAAAAAAAAAGTCATGGGCAGAGCTGTCAGTTAGAAACAGCAGGAAAGTGCATGCGGTGGCGGGGGGGCCCGGGGCATGTGCCCCCTGTCCCCCCCCCCCTTAATCCGGCTATGCGTCCAATGTATCTTAACTCGGTGTAGCCTCTAGCCCAATGGTTCCCAAACTTGCAGTTCGCGTCAGGGCCATCTTAACAATATTATGGGCCCCCAGGCAAAGCAGTGCACCGGGGCCCCTAGATATAGATATATAGATGTATACAGATACAGATATATAGAGATAGATAGATGTACTTGCTTAGTGACCCTTGTAGGCTTTTTCTGCAGGTTTTTTTCTTTTGCAGGATTATTTATTCTCATTAAAAGCCGTGCCTATGGGGCCCCCTTGCCCATGGGGCCCCCGGGCAGCTGCCCATCGTGCCCAATGGAAAAGATGCCCCTGGTTCGCGTCACCCTTAGAGTCTCCATAATTTTTTCAAGGCACCCCTCCAAAATAATTACCAAGCAGTCCCGTTTTAAAAGTAGTTGGGTCAAAAAAACTTAATAAGTATTTAGGTCAGGATCAAAATACTTATTTAGTTGTATGCAAAGATACACATAAATCCAAGGGAAAATAATATTTTTATATAATTGTTTCAATTATATTTCTGTCAAAGAATAATTTACAGCTAATTCACTCTGTGCCCCTGCATCATCATCCACACACTCTGTGCCCCTCTGCATCATCCATACTCTGTGCCCCTCTACATCAGCCACACTCTCTGTGCCCCCTCTGCATCCTCACCCTGCCCCCTCCTTCATTCTTTTTCCCCACCATTGCCGTTTCATATCAATATTCCCCTCCGTTTCTTTACTTACCATACTTGACCTTCTTTCTTCTATTTCTTCTGTCTTTTCTTCTTTCTTACCAATTCAGCGGTACCTGGGACCCAGCATCCTCTCTCCTGACGCTTGTCACTGAATGTCAGGCGTGATGACATCACACCCGACATTCAGTGAGGAGGGAGGAGGATGCTGGGTCCCGGGCGCCGTCGGATTGGTAAGTTTGTTTTTTTTTTGGAGGGGGGGGGGGGTTCTGCTAGACTGAAGTAGATCAATGAAGTCCAAATTTGATAGTAAAAAGTAATTTGCGGTAACAATTTCATCTTTTGCTAGCAATAAATATATCAGTCACTGTAAAAAATCCTCTAAATAGGACTCAAATTATCGATATGGTACAGGTAAGATATTAAATAGCAGTAAAACAAAAGTGTGTTTAAAGATGTCATGTATCCCCCGCTGCTTCATAAATTACTCCTACTGTGGTTTATGACTTTAATACTCAATACAAAATTGATATTTACCTTTTATAAATCTTGTGCTGTGGGGCCCTACCAATAAGCTCCGCCTCCTTTTCATACTGGTGGTGCAGGAAATTTATATTTACTGCACTGTATGAATTACAGTTTTGGCACTTTACAGACCATTATTGCAAACAGATTCAAATTAATTTTATAAATGCTCTTGCGTTATATGCCTTTTTTTAGATGGTGACAGGGCCGGACTGGCACTTCTGGCAAATGCCAGAAGGTCCGATGGCCAGATGGGCTGGCCGACACTTCCTGGTGGCCGGCTCCTCTCCAGGAACCAGCCACCTCTGTTACGCGCTGCATGAGGGCTTCTCTGCTCCCTCCCTCCTTATCATCTGCATTGTGCCCTGCAATCTGGACACAGCTGCCAGATTCTCGCGTGGGGGGGGGGGGGGGGGTGTTCCGCGACTTGAGAGAGCCAGGGGGGAAGGTGGTGCAGGGAGAGGGGAGAGAGCCAGGGAAAAAGGGGGTGCAGGAAGAGGTGTGAGACCCATGGAAAAAGGGGGTGCAGGGAGAGGTGTGAGAGCCATGGAAAAAGGTGGTGCAGGAAGAGGTGTGAGATCCATGGAAAAAGGGGGTGCAGGAAGAGGTGTGAGAGCCATGGAAAAAGGGAATGCAGGAAGAGGTGTGAGAGCCATGGAAAAAGGGGGTGCAGATAGAGGGGTGAGAGCCAGGGGAAAAGGGGGTGCTGATAGATGGGTGAAAGCCAGGGGAAAAGGGGGTACAGATAGAGGGGTGAGAGCCAGGGGGGGGTAGGGGGTGCAGGAAGAGTGGTGAGAGAGCCGGGGGGGAAGCGGGAGCAGGAAGAGGTGTGAGAGAGCCAGCGGAGAAGGTGGTGCAGGGAGAGGGGAGAGAGCCAGGGAAAAAGGGGGTGCAGGAAGAGGTGTGAGACCCATGGAAAAAGGGGGTGCAGGGAGAGGTGTGAGAGCCATGGAAAAAGGTGGTGCAGGAAGAGGTGTGAGATCCATGGAAAAAGGGGGTGCAGGGAGAGGTGTGAGAGCCATGGAAAAAGGTGGTGCAGGAAGAGGTGTGAGATCCATGGAAAAAGGGGGTGCAGGAAGAGGTGTGAGAGCCATGGAAAAAGGGAATGCAGGAAGAGGTGTGAGAGCCATGGAAAAAGGGGGTGCAGATAGAGGGGTGAGAGCCAGGGGAAAAGGGGGTGCTGATAGATGGGTGAAAGCCAGGGGAAAAGGGGGTACAGATAGAGGGGTGAGAGCCAGGGGGAAGGGGGAGCAGGAAGAGGGGTGAGAGAGCCGGGGGGGTAGGGGGTGCAGGAAGAGTGTTGAGAGAGCCGGAGGGGAAGCGGGAGCAGGAAGAGGTGTGAGAGAGCCAGCGGAGAAGGTGGTGCAGGAGGTTAAGTGAGAGGGACAAAGGAGAAGAGGGTGCAGGTGCATAGGTAAAAGAAAGTGTAAAGGGAGAGACATCTTAAGAATGGGAATGTCAGGGATGCAGCCATCATAAAAACACAAGTAGTAATGAAGATTGGGAATGTACAGAGGGGACAAGTGTTAAAATAAATAAAAAGTCAAGCCTTCATACCCCATTCACTTATATTTTCCATACCCCCACTTCTAAATATCCACTTCGACCACAGCCCTCAGTCCCTGCTCCCGACTGCCTGTGTGAGCTGACAGCTGCTGATCCCTCCTCGCCCAGCACGCCCAGTAGGAGAACAGAACACAGAATGCCATAATCGGGTAAGTTCATATATTTTCTCGTGTGCAATGTGTTTTTAACCATCCTTTCTTGAACTGGGGGCACTACTGTGTATCCAATGACGTTTAAAACACTATGTATTGCTCATTATTGCGCTGTAATGTTTCTTGCATATTTATCTGTACAGAGATTTTTAATTAAGAGGAAAAAACACTGCTTGTCATAAATTTTATCTGTGATTGTGTCAATATATCTATTTTTGCTTGCATTGTAAATGGTGCATTAAGCTGCTCCTGGGACTCACACTCTCAGTATCTGATATGCTGTACCAATTTTTATTTGTGAATGAGTTTTTGTCTGGGCACTAATGTTATTTGGGGGCACTATTGTGGCATAATATGATTTGGGGGCACTACTGCATGGCCAAATATGAATTGAGGGTAATACTATGTGGCATAATATGACCTGGGGGCACTCAGATGTGGCATAATATGAACTGGGGGCACTACAATGTGGCATAATATGAACTGGGGGCACTACAATGTGGCATAATATGAACTGGGGGCACTATGGTGTGGCATAATATGAACTGGGGGCACTACGGTTTGGCATAATATGAACTTCTGCCAAAGGCAAGTCTCTCATTGTTAATATGACGGGGACCCAAAAGAATTACTGTATCGGGGGCCCAAAATTCCTCTTGTCGGCCCTGCCTGTGAGTCAAGGGGGTAGATGTCTCCAGGTAAATAATATAAATGTTTCCTTTCTAATCAAACTGATGGATCACATCCAATTATCTCTCACCCACCTCCTCTATCCCCCTTAATTTATAAACTGTGTTATTTAAAATGAATAGAAAAGACGCATATCCAGTTACTGTGGTAAAAAAAATATTTTTCTCTGACATTTTGCTGTAGATGGAAATACTTTTAATGCGGCCGTGTGGGTTCAACTGATCATTCAATAGTTATGTTTATTCTGATATATTTGTGAAAGAGCCATTCCATTCATGTGGAATGATTCATGAAAATTCTGTCATTACTATTTAATTGAGGGAAAAGGGTACCTGTTACCTTTATGTGTGTAAGTATTCTGTTGTTGCTATCTTGTGGGAGATTTGAAAAAAGCAAAACATTGGTTTCCTACAATGGCGCCTGTATAATTGGTGGTATTGCTGTAGTATGGGGTGGCGTGGTGGTGGCAATGTTGTAGTGTGTTTGGGGCTTAGTATTGCTACTAAGTAGGAGAGGGTATTGCTATAATGTGGGGGGTGATGCTGGTTGCTGTAATGTGGTCGTGATGATGCTGGTTGCTGTAATGTGGGGGGTGATGCTGGACGCTGTAATGTGGGGGGTGATGCTGGTTGCTGTGATGTGGGTGGATATTGATGTAGTATGAGTGTGTGTGGGAGGTTATTTGCTGTAATTTGGGTACTAATAATGTATTGCCATGGTATTTATTGATGTAACACACAATAAGCCAGCATTAGTGTGCAACAATATAGTGCATGGAGCCCACAACAGGTGAGCCTGTGTGCTTTAAATGCCAGGGCTAATTTTTAGTCCCAGTCCAGCCCTGGATGGTGGCCATTGCTACTGCTATTTCTGCCTATAAAGAGATTTAAAATCTGCCTCTGATGGACTCAGTATGACAACACTCCTCAAGTACCAAGCAAGCTCAGTGAACAGTAGCATTATATACATTTCATATTGCTGCTATTTTTCATGTTTTTATGTCGTCTATATTAAGACAATTGGATCAGATTAAAAAGTATTCTCCACTCACATGGTTATTAGTTTTTTAAATCAATTTATATAGGTAACATTGTTATATGCATACATAAAAAAATAGAATGGTTTGTTCCTCAAATGATTCTTGAACAATTTCTGCAGTGTGGCAGGGCGCATTATCCTGCTGAAAGAGGCTACTGCTATCAGGGAATACCGTTACCATGAAGGGGTGTTCTTGGTCTGCAACAATGTTTAGGTAGGTGGACATTGTCAAAGTAACTTCCACATGAATGCCAGGAGCCAAGGTTTTCCAGCAGAATAGTGCGAAGAACATTACACTGCCTTTGCTGGCTCTCCTTCTTCCCATAGTGCATCCAATTGCCATGTCTTCCCCAGGAAAACGAAGCACATGCACCTGGCCATCAACATAAGAAAATGTGATTCATCAGAACACTAATTCTGGTGCTAGCGCGCCCATTGTAGGCGCTTTTGATGGTGGACCGGGTCAGCATGGGCACTCTGGCTGGTCTGCAGCTACATAGCCATATATGAAGCAAGTTTCGATACACTGTGTATTCTGACACCTTTCTATCATAGCCAGCAGTAACTTTTTCAGCAATTTGTGCTACGGTAGCTCTTCTGCGGGACTGGACTATGTGGGTTAGCCTTTGCTTCCCACGCACACCAGTGAGTTTTGAGCACCCATGAACCTGTTGCCAGTTCACCGTTCTCCTTCCTTGGGCCACTTTTGGTAGGTACTATTATTATTATTATCAGTTATTTTTATAGCGCCACTAATTCTGCAGCGCTGTACAGAGAACACATTCACATCGGTCCCTGCCCCATTGGAGCTTCCAGTCTAAATTCCCTAACACACACACACACACACACACACACACACACACCTAGAGACAGTCTACAGTCTACATTCCCTAACATACACATACACACACGGAGATAGTCTAGTCTAAATTCCCTAACATACACAGAGAGCGCGAGAGACTGGGGTCAATTTAACAACTGCATTCTGGGAACACCCCACAAGAACTACCATTTTGGAGATGCTCTCACCCAGTCTAGCCATCACAATTTGGCCCTTGTCAAAATTGCTCAGATCCTTATGCTTGCCCATTGTTCCTGCTTCCAATGCATCAACTTCAAGACTGTTCACTTGCTGCTTAATATCTCCCACCCCTTGACAGGTGCCATTTTACGGAGATAATATTATTCACTTCAGATGTCAGTGGTTTTAATATTATGGCTGATTGTTGAATAATTATCATTTTAAACCTGTCCCTTTCCTGAAAGGCTATTTCTTGACAGCACAAGATGCCATCTTGACAAACCGTGAAAACTTCTACAAAAGCAGATTCCTGTGCAGTATCCAGAGTACCTTCCCTGCCCGCCCCCAAATCCCACTGGACAGGGCATGTCTATTTTCCTAGCTGATGTGGCTTGACTCACAGTCTTCCATCTTTGTCCTTGCCTTAGTGGAACCTCTCTTATGCAGTTTGTGCTCTTACATTTATAAATTGAGGCGCCTGGTTAAAAGTTGTTGGTCTCATGTAATATTCATTACAATTTCTTATTGACTTTAATGAATGGCAGACACACACAAACACCGATATATATGACCAAATCAGTCTTGAATGTTGCTAACAGGGTTAGCGCCATCCCACTGTAGTCCGTAAGGAAACTTTGCACAGGCATAAAAGGATGAAGCCTCCACTGACAAGTGTTGCTACTAGCGCTGGCTGTAGTCAGTGTCAAAAACTTGCACAGACATATAGGGATAGTGGAGGCTTCATCCTTTTATGTCTGTGCAAAGTTTCGTTATGGACTACAGTGGGATGGCGCTAACCCTACCACTAGACTGTGTTACCTGTGCCATGCTTGTCTGAAACAGCCTGTCAACTATCTAGCAAGGACAGATCTACCAGACTATCTGTAGACCATTAATTCAACACTGCTACAACGTTAATTATTCTAACCCAAATTGTGGATTTTTTTTATATTCCCGGACTTGGATTTGATTACAACTTCATACTTTCATACATTTACCTCTTTTTGGGACTTATATTATACTGCAGTCTCTATATGAAGTTATTACACTGTATCTTACTGACATTGAAGCATATATTTCTTTGTGTCGTTTTTAGCTTTACATCCAGTGCACTTGGATTTGTTGACTGTTTACAATATACAGTTTGGGCGTTACTGTTTTTCAGCTTGATTCATTTTATTACCATTACTTTATGCTTTGCTATTTCATTAGTTTGACCCAATTATCCAGATTTAGTTTGCACCTGGGATTTTCTTTTTACCACATTTTGTAGCTGTGTATTCAATAATTTTTTCCAACTGACTCACTTACTCCACAGAAGTGATATTATTCTGTTTAAAAGAAAAGAAAATCACTCTAAATACAACTTTTTATTGATAAAGAAAGTGGACCAGTTTGACTTAACATTCACATCTTTGTGATGTGGTCGATCCTAGTTTTTCCACTATCAAACTCTCAGACTGTGACTTCCTGCTTTTCTTTATTCCTCTCCTCTAATCATTCCTGCCTCCACAACAATACCAGAACACATATCATAAAACCAGTGGTGTATCTGCCATGGATGCAGGGTTTGCACTGTACTTATGCCTATGGGTAAAGGGGGCACCACGCCAGCCCTTTATATTTATGAGCACAGCCTGCACCCACGGGCACAGTCTATCGCCACCTGTTTTTTTTTAATCCCAGTTGTGTCTACTGCCTAACACAGGTAGTCCCTGTGCCCGATCACATGATCCAGCAGCTCCCAGACACTGATAGGCTGGGTTCTGGTTCTGCAGTGACCTCATCACCAACCTCTCAGAGACTGGAAGCATTGGCCTCAGGTGATCAGGTTTAGGGAATATATCTGCAGGAATTAGGGGAACAGGTGAGTGGGTGTGATGAATAACAGGTTGGTGGGTGATGAAGAAATAGTATTAATAACAGGTAAAGTGTGATTAATAAAAGGGATAGGGGATGATGAATAACAGGCCTAGTGAGATGATGAATCAAAAGGAAAGTTAGTGGGGGGTGGTATTACTGGAGTTGGTGGTGGTGCTGTGGGGGAAAAGGAGTAGCAGCTGTGTATATATATATATCAGTATATCAGTCGGCGGAGACATAACAGTTATCAGTGCAACCCGTTTAATCGCATTCTCTTTGCAAAGTGACATCCTAATGGAAAGAGGACACTGATTAGTGTTAGTCGAAGGTGTCCATTGCACGAGATACAGCTGCTTATAAAGAAAACATCTTCTGGCTATTATGCTCATATTTCTGGTACGCATATGAATTATTACCTACACATAAAGTGGTGTGTGTTTTCCTGGGCTACGTTGTTCTATATATATACCCTGGTGCATTCTTGAATATCACACCCTTTTGAATATTCTGTGGTGTTTCACGTGGTGCACTATCCTTTGCATTACAATATTATACTATGTTTGCCTTTCTCCACGCCTTTGGATTGTTCCTGAGTTGAGATCCAGTGTTACAACTCCCTAAGAGGATCCACTCAAGTCTAGATTATACATCTTTACCTGACGGTACGCATATATATACACATTCTGTTCTTTATTATCCTGGTATAACACTATGAGGCGCCCCGCCTGTGCTTTGTTCTAGTGACTATTTTCTTCTGGATTGACCATCTGGATACAGGCTTATACGTGGCTGCCACTCACACATGAGTGAAGTGATTGTGGACTATTAATTATTATATCTGATACTATATAGTATTGTGAACCTCTATATATAATATTAACTGATGTGGTAGATAGCGCCAGTGTATATCTATTGTTGTGGATATATATATATATATATATATATATATATATATATATATACACACACACACACACACAGCTGGTGGGGTCTATGAGTTTAATATGTTATCTAGCTGCCCCATTCTTAAAAACACCCCATCAATGCTGCGTGCATATGCCTCTGGAACATACAGAATTCAAGGGCCAACACTTAGTGGGACATATTTCCCAACTGTCCTGAAACATTTAAATCAGAGAACCCCCATTGCATAATAAACCCCTACAATATATGAATATATATTAATAGCCCTCAGCAACCCCAAATTACATTAATAGTTCCACATTTAATAAAAAAAACAAAACCTTATTAAACTAACTGCTCTCACCAGCACCGCCACCCAAATCTGTAATCCCCATCGCTTCACTTTCCATCTAATTCAACAATACCCCACGTTCCTTCTTCATCATCCCCCTAGCCCTGTTATTCATCACACCACTTTAGTATCTCTCTTCGTCACATTAGTATCTCTCTTTATCACCCTCTTCATTATCACTTACCCATGTTATTAATCACACTCAGTGTTGAACTGGGCAATGAAGGGCCCACCGGGGGACAGCAACACTAGGGGCCCACCGGAGGGGGTGTGGCCAGCCATCATTGAGGCGAGACAGGACACTAGAGGGGGAGGGGTCAGCCCACGAAGGACAGCTAGCACCATAGTGTAGTATATAAAGAATGCAGTGTGTATATAAAGAGTACACAGTCTTGATCTGCCCCTTAGATTGGGCAGAACAGTCACCAAAAATCAGGATTGTCCCACTAGACCAGGCTTGGCTAACCTGTGGCACTCAAGGTGTTGTGAAACTACAAGCCCCAGCATGCTTTGCCAATATATAGCAGCTTAAGGGTATGCTGGGACTTGTAGTTTCACAACACCTGGAGTGCCACAGGTTAGCCAAGCCTGCACTAGACTCAGAACATTTGACAGACCTACCTGTTCTTGTCACTTTTACCACCTGTGGCTGCTGGTTAAGAGACCTTAGCCAGTTAGTTGTGGCTTGTCTGGATCCTGGAATTAAATAATTCATATTCACATTTAATTAATAGACCTCATGCTCTTCAAACTCAGCACCACATTCAATTAATAGCCCCCAAACCACCCTATCCTAAATTAATAGTCCCCACTATAAAATTAAATTGTTACACCTTTATCCTACAAACAAAATAGCACCCATTATTTAGCCACCACCTACCACACACACATTACATTGCCACAAGCCCGCTTTGCCATCACACACACAACTGTGCCCCTTCTTCACCATGCTGTGCCTCCTTATGATCACTATACACCCTCCATGCTGCTTTTGCTCCCCCTTTCTCCTGGCCCCCCTTCATCACACTCTGCCATGCTGTCTGTGCTCCCCCTTTTCACACTCTGCCATGCTGTTCGTGCTCCCCCTTTTCACTCTCTGCCGTGCTCCCCCCTCACTCTGCCATGCTCCCGTTTCTTCACCTACCTTTTCTATTGGTTTCTTTCTTCTTTTCTTCTTTCTGTCTTCTTCCGAACTCCTCTCTGTGGTGCTCCTCACTGAACATCGGGTGTGATAACGGCACACCCGACATTCAGTGTGAACAAAGCAGAGAGACGTCGGTGAGCGCCGTGGTCACGTGAGTATTTTTTTTACGTTTCCCGCTCCCCCCACCCCCCACCAACAAAGAGGGGAGCGATCAGGGTTGGGGCCTACCGGGGGATAGCCCAGTCCCCCGGTGGCCCAGTCCGACACTGATCACACTCTTAACTCATTGAACAAAAGTCAGCACTTCACTATCAACTACCTTGAAAAAGACCATCTAGAAGAGAGTTGAAATACGTCGGAAAGTGTACCCTGAGCGAGACAGACCATCCTTCCTTGACAGTAACATATACATAGGAGATTCGCTGCATGATATCCCAGGCATTATCATCTGTATACTACATGCATGATTTATCTTTGTATCCCGTAGGAGTATCTGTGTCTCTCAGATTTTTTAAAAACATTTTTAGTGTTTTAATTAATGTGTATCTAGTGCAAAAATAAAATATTTATTGAATTGATAAATATATTGCACTAGATTCTATCTATATTTTTTATTCCTTTATGTTGTCAACATGATTTTGGGACAAGATATTTATCTCTACATCTCTGGCTTGAAACTATGACTGAGGGATACTCTAAAGTCTATTTTATATGAAAATTCCAAGAACACATCTTGTAGGTGGGTGATCTATAGGAGAGATACATGTTGGACAGTGACTGATGAGAGCACATGATTGATGTTTAAACACAAGTGGGTTTTGGTGTAAGTTTATTCACAACAGGGAGATGACAACTGTAGTCAACACGCACAAAATAGAATACGTTTATTTTTATTGAGTGCAAATTACTGAAGGACACTTACATTTATACAGAATCGCACTATTATTTGAGTTTGTTTTTCTTTTCTTTAGTCTATATTCAACATTGATGAATTATAAAGAACACCCATTTCACCTACTATTGAACAAAAGTATTTTTTTCTGTTTATTATTCTATTTACACTTGAGAGATTAATAGCACTGGATTGGTTCCTAATATTTCTTTTAATAAGTCATTATTCATCATTCCCTTCATCACTCCACCCATTAATCATTACACCACTGCCCCGTTCTTTACTTTACTCATTACCTTACTCTATTAGGTGCAAGGACTCCCTGTGTTAGGTACCGTGTTTCCCCGATAATAAGACCTACCCTTACTTTCCCAGAACGGTCCAAAATAAGCCCTACCCAGAAAATAAGCCCTAGCTAAATCTCCATTTTGGACAGTCCCTGCACTACAATACAATGCTCCTCCCCCCCACCACATGAAATGAATGCCGCTGTTAACGAATTAACAGAGGCATCCAATCACAGCTGCAGCGTCTCACTGTCTCACAGTGAGCGCGCACCCTCCCCTAGTTTCCTGTGAATGACGCTGGTGTGTGTGCCAGCTTCATTTACAGCAGCGCTGCAGAGGAGAGTACAGAAAAAGAGGAAAGTGAAGAAAAAAACGGTAAGTAAAGTATTGTAAAGCAGGACTGAGGGGCACTATGTGGGAAAGAAGCAGGACTGAGGGGCACTATGTGGGAAAGAAGCAGGACTGAGGGGCACTATGTGGGAAAGAAGCAGGACTGAGGGGCACTATGTGGGAAAGAAGCAGGACTGAGGGGCACTATGTGGGAAAGAAGCAGGACTGAGGGGCACGATGTGGGAAAGAAGCAGGACTGAGGGGCACGATGTGGGAAAGAAGCAGGACTGAGGGGCACGATGTGGGAAAAAGCAGTCAATGTTCATTAAAATAAGCCCTACCCCGAAAATAAGCCCTATGCAGTTTTTATGGCCAAAAAAAATAAAATAAGACAGTGTCTTATTATCGGGGAAACACGGTAGGAGAAACGGCAGAGACAACTAAATCAGGGCCCCGTGTGCAGTGTACTCCCTGCACCCATCATAGGTAAGCCACTGCTATAAATTTATGTGCAATATTACTTTATAATATGGGAGTATAGAAGGATACACTGATTATAAAACGTTTTTTTTTTCCACAGCACAATTGCTGAAATTCTCAAATTTAGGTGTATTTTGCCTTCACCGACAATTGTGCATTCAGTTGACCTGGAAAAATGGATATGACCTACTGTTTAGTTCTTCTATGAACAGCAGACACATTATTTTTTACTGTCAGTGCTTCTCATATGCTTACTGGGCTCTTACAGTAATAGGATTTATTAAAACACAAAATTGTCAACAGCAATACCAATAAATAATAAAAAGTTGACTCTCACCGATGACAAAACACCCCAGAAACAGTACGTAACCATACAAAATTCCAACACTTTGTCCTTCTTCTTAACTCCATTTTTACCTTCCACTTTCTGTTTGTGTCATGCAATGCCAGCATTAGTAAACAAATATGGCATAAGAGATAATGCACCCTATGTTAGATAAGGTTTTGAGACGTCATGTTGGGAGTTCCAGGCCTGTATAATCAGCCAGCATTTTCATCACTAAATCTAAATTTTATTGTCTCTGCAATTCATATATAGTTACTCTTTCGTTACACCCTAATAATGCATTTCTGGTATCCCCATCCACCTAGCAAAACCACTACATCCTGATCCTGTCCTCTATGCTCTTATTGCCCCAATAATGCATTGCTCTCTTTTTTTTGTGGGGAATGGCCACAGCCGAGCTCCCAAACCTTCTTCCAGTGTGTGAGGTGCAGCACTCGCCCCTCACACTGTGTCTGCAGAGCAAAGAGTCAGTGGCATGAAGCAGGGAGTCTGTGACATGGAACAGGTTCAGACAGGGCTACCAAGAAGAATCTCGGGCCGCGGAACAGCAACTTCTTTGGGCCCCTTTCATAGGTGCTGAAGGGGTCATAGTCACACCAGGTTGGTAGCTCCCCCCCTATTACACAGGCATGCCTTGGCCCCAGCACTTTGTACCCCCCCTTCTCTGTGCCCCTGGACACAACCATGTCCAATGCCACATAACTGAAAGCGAGGATGGTAGATAGGCACAATTCTCCTTTATTAAGAGGATTACCGCCAGGTATAATACATCCATTGCCAGATATAACGTGGGTGTAATATTTAATTGTGCAGTGTGGGGCTAATTATTTAACGGTGGGTTATATTAATTTATTTGTGGGGTGACTGATTTATTTAATTTAATAGTGGGGCCTATTAATTTATGGTGGGGTGATGGGTTCTTTAATTTAATGTCCTCGTGTTTTGGGGCTATTAATTAAATGTGGGTCTGAGATTGGGGAAAGGAGGGCTATTAATTAAATTTGAATATGAATTATTTCATAAAACAAAAAGAGCCAGAGAGCGATCATAGTACAGTATTCTTTTAACACCAAACATGTAAATCTTAGTAAAACTGCGTACAACGGATTAATACATTTTAGGTTATCTGTTGTCCTCATGCAATGGTCCCAGAGGAAACCGCAAATCCAGAAGCAGAACAATAAACTCGTAAAGAATAAAAAAGAAAAGCCACACCAAGTGGCCACACATTCGTAGAATTGCTTCCAAAGTGATTATCAAGCGGTTAAAAAGACTTAAAAAAAGATAATAAAAATGAGGCTTATCTGAATCATTGTATGCACAAGTGTTGTCACAGGTTCCGACCAAGTAGCAACACAAAGTGATGTAACATGCAACAAACCACCCAACGTGTTTCTTGCAGAGCACTTCATCAGGTGTGAATAGTTTGGCTACAAACGCATATACATTTATAGTGTACATAATTAGTTAATAGGAGACCATCCTGTAAAAATCGAAACGAAAAACGGCACCAAATATTGACATGGAACGTCTTACAAATAACATTGCATGAAAGATGGCAACAAATCTCACGATATTAAAAAAACAAATGTTTACGTATTCAACCAATAAAATGGCTGACACCAGTACATGACTAAAAAAGACATGATAGAATTCTGCTATAGTAAAAAAATCGTATCACAAATGGCTGCGAGGTCTCACGATATTTAGTACTTACATCATCTAACCAAAAAAAGTCCGCCACAACCTAAACCTTACCCAACTAACAAAATGGCCACCCCCATTGGGGAGTCAAAATCTCACTGCAAAATATACAAAATGCAACAACTAAAAAGTATCCATATTACACAGGATTGTCATCCACTACAGTACAACAAGTATAATTCATAAATAATCAATTTCTACATAATCACTTTTAAACTTTATGCAAAAATAATTTATATAAGAAATACTTAATACAAAATACATTATAAAGCATATATAAAACCATACAAAATTTACCAAAATCACAATTCAAAAGTAAAATAAAATATTATACATAAAATATAAAAATGAAACACTATCAAAGTTCTTATTTAATCCCATAGGGGCCCAGGAGTCCATTTCCAAAAGGATTCTCTCTTGGACAACTGCAATTCCCTATCCCCTCCTCTAAAATTAATGGGTATATGTTCTAACCACTTAAACACAAAACAAATTTACACTATTATTATGAAAAACACTAAATTGTTTAGGAAGACTATGAATTGTAATATTTTTTATATTGCGTAAATATTCTTGTATTCTTATCTTCAACATACTTTTAGTTTTCCCTATGTAGATCAAATTGCAGCTACATTTAACCATATAAATGATAAAGGTTTCATTACAAGTAATACTTTTTTTAGTTTATATTCTATTTCTTTTTTTCATAAAAGAATCATTTTTCTTGTCCAAATATCTACAGACATTACACCGCTGGCTTGGAAAATAGACAGTTTTTACATATGATAATGTTTGGCTAACCAAACTACTGTTAAAAACAGAGGGCATTACCTATTTTTTCAACAAACTCGGTGCTAGCATAGTTTTTAAATTGCTGGCTCATCTATAAATGACTTTATAGAATCAACAAGATGTTCCAATGTGTTTTAAGTATTCGCTCAATACTTTTATGGTTATTATATCTTGTAACAAAGATGCAAATATTCTAAAACTTTGGACTCCTACTATTATCACTCATTTTAGGTTGCAATAAGTTGTTTCTATCAACCTTAGAGGCCCTTTCGATAGCATCATCTAACAGATTTTCAATATAGCCTCTCTCAAGAAACCCCTGTTTTAAAAAATTACACTTCTGAAAAAAAATACTCGGGGGTCGCTACAATTTTTCTTAAGTCTAATGAACTGAGAATATGGAACATTCTTCTTCCATTGATTTAAATGGCAGCTATTTGAAGACACAAAACTTTCTTAAAATGTGTTTTAGTTTTGATCTTACTATATTTATTTATTTCTAAGACCAAATCCAAGAAATCAATAGACACAGAATTAAAAGATAAAGGCCAGGTTCCAATCATTAATTTTGACTTGGGTCACAAATTTCTCAACTTTACCCAAAGTTCTATCCCAAATTAATATTATATAATATATTTATATCATTATAGCATTGGTAAAATGTAATTTTAACTGACATCTCTGGAGAGTTGTAAACATAAATATTCTCCAACCTCCCATGTAAATAATGGCAAAGCTTGGGGCAAATTTTGACCCCATAGCTGTGCCACAAAACCGAACAAATAATTGTTGCTCAAAAAGAAAATAATTATGGGTAAAGATAATATTTTTGTTTGGAGAGGCGATGTAGCAACCCTTAGTGATTTTTGTTGCTCTTTGAATAGGAATAATTTCAATATCAGACTTGTGTTTTGAAATAAGTTTAGGCTGTGTTAAGTTTTTAAATTTAGCGACACAATAGAAACTGTCTCAGTGCTGTCTCACTGGGCCAGTTTAAAAGGCTCAAATGTAATTGTATGGTGGAAAGCAGGCGCAAGAAATGTAATTAAAGGTTTATCAAAAAAAGGTTATCAAAAAGAAGCCTTAACAAAAGCAAGGGAAAAGCTAGAGAGAAGAAAGGAATCTAGTGTGTTACAAAATAATGACACACCACACGTTAATAGTTTTTAATGGACTTTTATAATAAAATATTGTTCATAAACATTGGGGGCTCTTCTTAAAAGACCCTGTTCTGGTACCATTTCTTCCAAAGAGGCCTTCATTTATTTATAAAAAAAAAAACCCAGTCAAATCATAAGGACAAAATTAGTAAAAATGAATTTGCCTGAAAACACTAGCAGATATATCAAAACAAATGATTTTTATATAGGCTGTTTATGTGTAGTGTGTAAAACCATAGTGAACAGCAAAAGCACATTGAATTTAAAGTTTGAGATACTTTATATGATGGTCTCTTACTACCAGCTAAAACACTCCATTTTATGGCTATATCATTGGTATCACATTCCACTAAATCAGTTAGTTTGGATTAATTCATTTTAGAGACAAACTACTCATTGTAAAAATGTCTAAAAAGTTGGAAAATTGTTTTTCTTGAATATGCAGAAATAGGTTCGAAAATTCTTTATACTGTTACCATATAGAGGATTGTTTAAATAAAATAAAATAATGTAGTATGTTGTAGAAGTATTGAAAGTTGGTTGAAATAAAATGGTATAGATAATAGTATGTATATATATTATAGTAAGTAGATGTGTTAAGATACAATTTATATGCGTAAATGTATCAAATAGGAAATTAGTTAATTAATAGTTTGTATGTCTGATTCACAATAAATTTAATGTTATTGGAAAATGGTTGTAACAGATCAGGCCATAAAACATTGGTAGATGGAATTTACATTTGGTTAGACACAAAAACAACTGTGTAAATAGAACAAGTTTGTCACTGATCGGATTCCCAAACACGTCAAAAGCCAGTCCCAAAAGATAATTAGCGATGAAGAGACACCCTGCATTTATGGCTTCCTTCCTTGTCACCTGGAGATGAAATTGCTTCAAGGACAATTTGGACAAATATTTAGGCCAAATTATATTGAACTGATGTATACATCAAAAACACCTTTTATGACACCTTTTGTTTAAGGACATCTGGAAAATAATTTAAAGGCGATTGTATTATGGGAAACCCATGATAGGAAAATCAAAATCCCAGGCTTGTATGGGGGAAGTAGGGGTATAAATATGAGACAGTATGAAATCAGTCAGTTGGGAGTTGAAACAGACAGAATCATCTAATAAGTAGCTATTCTATTTAATTTATATTCTTGCAAGGATACAGTATATGTATTAGTATTTAGTGTTTGTAAAGTATGTTTTGTTATGTGGGTGGATGAGGAAGCGTAAAAATAATTAGAATGTATATCATTGTGTTTTTCTTATCTTGTAATTTCTATAACCGTAAATATTAGTAAAATACAGCCAATTACTTTTGGAATCATTAAAGCTATGGATATAAAACATCAAAATTGCATATAAATATATTTATGTCAGATTACAGGCTTGGACAAATTCCACATAGTCAATGAGCCAATATAATATATCTGTGTATATAGTATATTTATTATCACATAGATATATGGACTGTAAGCGATAGAGGGTATTTTCCCTTTTAAGACACATGAGCCAGTCATATGCACATGATAAATGTGTTTATATAATGTATGACTGGGCTAAAAGTAATCCTGTAGTTTAGTTTATGAGCCGACCAATTGTAAGCCTTATATATTTGCAGACATATAGGTGAGACATATAAGATAAATTAATACTTATTTATTAAATAGAATAAGGCTAAATATACAATTCTGCAACAATACAAGCCATTAACAGTAAATTGCCATCTACAGTGCATCCGGAAAGTATTCACAGCGCTTCACTTTTTCCACATTTTATGTTCTGTTACAGTCTTATTCCAAAATGGAATAAATTCCTTTTTTCCCCTCAAAATTCTACACATAATACCCCATAATGACAATGTGAAAAAAAATTTGGGGAGATTTTGCAAATTACTTAAAAATAAAAAACTAAGAAATCACATATACTTAAGTATTCACAGCCTTTGCTCAATACTTTGTTGATGCACCTTTGGCAGCAATTACAGCCTCAAATCTTTTTGAATATGATGCCACAAGCTTGACACACCTATCTTAGGGCAGTTTCACCCATTCTTCTTTGCAACACCTCTCAAGCTCCATCAGGTTGGATGGGAAGCGTCTGTGCACAGTGTTAAGTGCATATTGTCGCTAACCAATAACGATTGTCGAATCTCGATTTGTGTTTCCAACGCACAAAGATTTATTCTCAAAAGGTAGCAGAATATATTCAAGCAAAGTAATAATAAGTACAGCCGTTACTTATCGCAGGCGCTCTGGATCCAGTGTACAGTCATTCAATCAGTTTGGGGACAAGATGTCTGAACACTAGATGAGGAGCTGCTGCTTATATGCACACAGAAATACAGTAAAACAATGCAGATGGTATAGCTTGCTTCTATTGGTCCAGGTTTCAGGAAGGTCCAAGGGGTTGTCAATCATTGGCTAGTTTAAGTTCAGGAATCCAAAGGAGGGGGTCATCTCTCCAGGGGATGAGCTCTGATCTTCCCGCCAAGATTACTCAGTCATAATAGTCCATAATTCCTTAACATTAATAACTTGCGTATGCACTCTGCGATTCCTTCGCAGAGTGAACCGGACAGTCGCAAATGCGAAGGGGATTAGTATGATACCACACATGACTAGATTCCTTCAACGTGTACCATATGTTTTACTGATATGCATATAACTTATAATTTTACAAGTGTGAGTGTTTGTGCGAATGTATGTAAAAGACTAAATACTGTTGTTGCCACGTGTTGCAGCTGCGTACGCCCTTCCACGCCGTAGCGTGCCCTTTCACGCCGTAGCGTACCATACGCATCTTTTCAGACAAAGACAACCAAGTTTGCTCGATTTTAATTGAAATGACTTTATCCAATATGCTGACTTCGACAGCTCCACCCTTTGATAGTATAATAAACTATCACCTAATCACCGTTTCAAGTTCAGGGTTATACAACACTTCTTCACATACCATGATCTCGGTGTCTTGCACCACCCTTTCTGTCTCGTTCTCAGTGTTTCTCCTAGAAGACTGTTTCCCACACTTCAACACAGTAGGAACACATTTGACAACTAAACCAATTGCTAAGATGACACCCAGTATAAGGAGAAGGAGTTTACCTACACTAGCAACCATTTCCTGTACCCACTACCCCAGACCAGAGAACCATTTCACAGGGTTCAACCATGAAAACCAACCTGCCACCTTTTCCCCGACCTCATATAACGAAGAATTATGGTTCCTTCGAAATTCCCATTTCAGTTGCAGAATTTCATCCATCTTCCGGTCTATAACCTCCTTAGGGTCATCTGTATTATTGGTGATGTACGTGCAACATTTGACACCGAACTGGGTGGCCAGTGTCACACAGTACCCACCAGTAATAGAGGTAAGATAATTTAGTACCAATCTATGTTAAACCAACTCCTTCTTGTACGCTTGTAGCTCCCTTCCAGTATACCTGAAAGTGCCATCATACATCTCGGTGACATTATCTGTTACTTTAGCTAGGTCTTGGATATATTTAAAGTTTAATGTTCTCCGAGCGGTCCTGGTGAGATCTAGAGCAACCATAGCTTGAAACCCAGCGGTTTCACTAATCAATTTTGTAGCTATGGGCTCCTCACCAGGAATCATATTTCTCTTGCCACGGTGTTCATACTGTGTGTGTATGTATGGTGGTGATGTAGTCTTGTGAATACCAACCATTTCTTCATGAGTAATAGTCATGATTTCAGGAACCAGTTTAGCTAAGAAACACAAGCCCTTGGAACTTGGAGTCATCCAGGAATAAGCTTTTCTTCCACAAACAAAATACACATCATCAGGGAGAACATAAGGAACAGAATGCCCATTAATTATATCACACAGAGTTTTGATAAAACTACCCATGCCCAGTGTCTTCATTTGCTCAAGACACGTGTCCGCATGGATGACATTCTTACAATTATCTATAGAGACTTTTCCAATGGATACTTTCTTATATTTGGTTATACGCCCTAATTTGTGACTTCCATCAACATTCCTGCCTATTGGTGACCTTGTGAGTCTCTTTCTAAAATGAGTGTGGCGAGCCATTGTCTGATCTGATGGGTCAGCTTCCCAATTCTCCAGACGTTTTGCATGAGAGATATTCAGGCACAGCAAAGATCTGTCTACAGAGTATTGAAGAAGCGTTAGACTAGGGGACCTGGTGTTATTGTACCTCCCCTCTATGGGCATCCGACCCCTCAATTCGAGTACTTCGGAGATGTTTAATGGTAATGGCACTAGTCCTATGTTATGCTGCCCCTGCGGCACATGAGAGCACACCCAGCACTCGGTTTGGTTTAGCACCTTACCCACCAGGGAGTGATAATCCTCCAAAGGATGCCCGCCCACATTCAGATTACCGGTGGACTGACATCGCTGGATGCATCTCTCTTCAACTAGGGAGTCACAGAACTTGCAGATGCAATACTTATCAGACAATAGCCCCTCACACTGTCTCCGAGTTCCTGAGCTAGCAGACCTTTTCATAGCCCCCGGCCCAAGCTTGATAATGAGCTGCTCTGAGTATTCTAATAACTTTTCCTCTGCCTCCATCTCATCCGCATCACTACCAGAACCCTCCACCATCCTCCATCCTCCTTCACAAAAATAGAATGTCCTAGAAAAAGTAAAAACAAGGAAAATCCTGGAACAAAAGAAAAACAAAAACCGCCACTCCATCGCTGGACAGATAGTTCTGATGCAACGTCTCTGGTTCAGGTGTCTCGACTGCAGGCTTTAGGTTTCCCGGAACAGACTCACAAGTGACAGATCTATGTCGTCGGTCTCAGTTTTATCTTGCACTTTCTCCGGATTACGGACTCTCCTGCAGTGGGTGGAATGGACCCAAGTGTCTCTCTCTGCAACTTTCAGTGATGCAGTACTGGTCAGCAGCACTTGGTACGGGCCTTCCCAACGGTCTGTTAAACAACCTGAACGTAAGAAATTGCGGATCATAACATAGTCTCCAGGTTTAACATCATGACATTTCGTTTCTGGCATACCAGGTGACAGCATTTTGAGTTTTTGTTGTTGTTGCTTTAGCTGTCTACTCATTCTTATAAGATATTGTACAGTCAGTTCATTATTACACTTCAAGTCGTCTTGTGGACTCACGATCAAATGAGGTTGTCGTCCGAACAGTATCTCAAAGGGGGACAGATTAAGAGGAGGTCTAGGAGGGGTTCGAATGCTGTGAAGGACTAGTGGCAAAGCTTCAGGCCATGCTAACCCAGTTTCAGCCATTACCTTATCAAGCTTGTTCTTAATGGTACCATTTACTCTTTCCACTTTACCACTGGCTTGTGGTCGGTAAGGGGTGTGAAGTCTGCTACAGATTCCCATGAGTTTACACATATTCTGGAAGATATCACCAGTAAAGTGGGTACCTCTATCACTTTCAATAATTCTAGGGATACCGAACCTACATACAAAATCTTGTACAATTTTCTTTGCAGTGAACACAGCAGTATTAGTGGCTGCCGGATATGCTTCTACCCAACCGGAAAACACATCAATACACACTAACACATACTTTAGATTCCTCCACGGTGGTAATTGGATATAGTCAATTTGTATTACCTGAAAAGGTCCGTCTGTAGGAGGGATGTGGGATGGCTCAGTTGGAATAGTTTTCCCAACATTTTTCCTCAAACAAGTAAGACATGACATTGCTTTCTTACCAGCCTGAGAGGAAAATCCAGGAGCGCACCAGTATGCTCTCACCAGTTTGCACATACCTTCTTTACCCAGGTGAGTCAGACCGTGTGCTGCTTCAGCCAGGCTTGGATAGTATGTTCGGGGAGCTACAGGCTTACCTTGTCCATCCCTCCAGAGTCCTGAGGACTCTTGACCACATCTCTTCGCCTTCCAGATCGCCTTTTCCTGCAGGGAACACAAATCTTGCATTTCAATTAATTTCTGCATGTCTAATGTCTTTAAAACCATCATAGTCTCGGTCGATACAGTCATAGGTTGCCCTGCTGCCCATTTAGCAGCTTCGTCTGCCCTGTTGTTGCCCAATGACACTGGGTCTACTTCAAAGGTATGGGCTTTGCACTTTATGACGGCTACTGTTCTGGGTAACTGTATCGCTGTCAGAAGTCCTATTATGTGTTGTGAGTGTGCCACTGGCGTACCTGCTGCTGTCGTAAAGTTTCTAAGATGCCAAAGGGCCCCAAAATCATGCACTACCCCGAAGGCTTACCTGGAGTCAGTATATATATTAGCTGATTTACCTTTTGCCAACTCACAAGCTCTCCTTAATGCTACTAGTTCCGCCACCTGGGCTGAGTGAGGTGGGCCAAGGGGTTCAGCTTCTACCACATCCTGATCGTCTACAACAGCGTAACCAGTACATAGCTCTCCCGTCTCTGTCTGTCTATGACAACTTCCATCTGTATAAAACGTAAAATCTACATTTTCTAAGGGGGTGTCACGTATGTCGGGCCTTGCAGTTAAGGTCTGATTCAGGTGTTCCATACAGTCAGGCGTGTCATTACTCTTGCCTAACTCATCATCAATCAGGGTCTCCTCACCTCCCACCCTTTGTGTCTCTAGAGACACATATGGAAGGTATGTAGCTGGATTTAAGGTGCTACATCGTTTGATGGTGATGTTTGAGGGTGCCATCAGGGCTAATTCCCACTTTGTGAATCTAGCTGAAGAAACGTGTCTGGTTTGGGCTGAATTTAACAGAGCTGATACAGCATGGGGTATATAGACAGTTGAATTATGTCCTAATACTACGTCTTCGCTCTTACTTACCAGAAGAGCAGTTGCTGCTACACTTCTGAGACATGTTGGGAGTGATCTTGCCACATTGTCCAATTGTGCACTGTAGTATGCTACCGGTCTGCTAGCGTCACCATGTTTCTGCGTGAGGACACCTGCTGCACAACCATCAGCTTCCGTACAGTATAACTCAAAATGCTTTTCGTAATCAGGTATTCCCAATGCAGGTGCTTTAGTCAGACTATCTTTAAGGTTAAAGAATGCTTGCTCTGACTCTTCTGTGTGTACGACACGTTCTGGTTTTGAAGAAGAGATTAGCTCCTGCAATGGTAATGCCAAAATAGAAAAACCTGGGATCCAGGATCTACAGTATCCACACATCCCCAGGAAGGTACGAATTTGCTTTTGGCTCTGCGGCAGAGTCATGTGTTGTATGACCTTAATCCTGTCGGTTGTCAGGTGTCTTAGCCCCTTTGTGAGGCAGTGTCCTAAGTATTTGACCTTAGTCTGACATGGCTGTAATTTGTCCTTTGCCACCTTGTGCCCTGTTTGTGAGAGATGGAGCAACAACAATTTAGTATCATGTAAACATGACATAAAAGAATCAGAGCACAGCAACAAGTCGTCCACATATTGAATTAGAACAGACCCATTGTGGGGTTGAAAGGATTGCAAACAGTCATGTAAGGCTTGGGAGAAAATACTGGGGCTGTCAATGAACCCCTGGGGTAGTCTGGTCCATGTGTATTGCACTCCCCGGTAGGAGAATGCAAAAAGGTATTGGCAGTCAGGGTGAAGAGGGACTGAGAAGAAGGCAGAACATAGATCAATGACAGTAAAAAGACTAGCAGACGGTGGAATCTGCATGAGGATGACAGCTGGATTCGGCACTACGGGGAATTGGCTCTCAACAACTTTATTAATTCCCCTTAAGTCCTGGACTAATCTATAGCCCCTCCCCCCACTCTTCTTCACAGGGAAAATGGGACTATTTGCTGTGCTGGCTGTACGAATTAAAATCCCTTGTTGTAACAGCCTTTCAATAACAGGATATACCCCTAGTTCCACCTCTGGTTTTAATGGATACTGTGGGATTTTTGGAGCTATCCTACCACTTTTTAGATTTACCATGACAGGGGCTACGTTTGCCATCAGTCCAGTGTCCTGTCCATCTCTGGTCCATAGTGAACCTGGTATTTCCAGCAACATCCCCTTTACTTGTGATGGACTTGGTTCTATAACAGTAGAGTGTAACATTAACCTTTGAGGGGTGTCCAATATGTCCTGTACCTCATGAGCGACCTTCTCGGGTATATCTAGGAACACACCATCTGAAGTACAGTATATGACACATCCCATTTTACATAACAAGTCTCTCCCTAGCAAGTTAGTAGGAGCCACTGCAGCCAAGAGAAACGAATGCTTAGTATGCAGAGGCCCGATAGTAACTTCAGCGGGTTTAGTTAGATGATAATGTAACATTCTTCCCGTTACCCCCATAGCTGGAATAGTTTTACTGGTCACCTGTAGATTGAAAGGAGAGGTTATCACAGATCGGGCCGCCCCTGTTTCTACAAGAAAAGTTTGTTTCCTACCAGCTATGTCAACTATCATTATTGGTTCTTCTCTCTGACTCTCAGTTAACCTCACTGGCTGTAAACTACAGGTATGACCTGACCCCTAGCGCTGACTATTGCTTTCCCGCGCAGCATTTGCTGCTGTAACATGTGCGGCCAGGTGTGAGTCTTCTAGTCTATGTGAATCCCTCCTTGGAGGATACTTATGTGACCCTTCATTAGGATTATACCTTCCCTTTGTGCAATCTTTTCTCATATGTCCTTCTTCTTTGCAATTATAAAATCTCAACATTCTGCGTTTCCTGTTATGTGGGTTATATGCTGGTGGTCGTGTATGCATTCCCTCTAATGCCTGTATACTCACCGTCATCAACTTGTCACTCTTTTCTTCCCTTTTTCTAAAAATATTTTTGTCATGTTTCACAGCAGACTCCCTAAGGGAATCTACCATGATGCCTCTCCAACTAGGTAATGAGGTTTGTACTCGTGTTTTTAGATTTTCCTTTAAACCATCCATCAGTACTGTTACCGCTACTTCCCTATGATGTGGGTTCTCCCTTATATCTGATACCCCAGTAAACTGTGTCATTGATGCAAGAGCTCTACCAAAATAGTCCGCTGCAGTTTCACTATCTTTTTGTTTTATGGTGAAAATCTTACTCCAATTTACCACTACTGGAAAATAGATGGCTAAATGTTTGACAATTTGTTCTATATTCTCTTGGCTAATCTCATCAGTCAAGGTGTCATCTTCATCCAACAAACAATCTTTAATAAATTTTTGTATGGCAGTATTGGGAGGAAGACACGCCCTCAACACTACACGCCAATCCTTATTGGTTGGTTCGTGTGCATTTCCTAAGTCTTTAACAAATTTCTGACACTTAGCCAACTCTTTTCTAGGATCTGGGAATTCGGTCATAATGGAACGTAATTCTGATCTAGTCCAGGGACAATGCATTGTAACATTCTTTAAAGGAACTATACCATTCTTGTCCGCCTTCCCATTGGGAACTAATATTGTGCGGACTGGATACGCACCCACTGGTTCACTGGCTCCAGAAGTCACTACCGGATCTGCTGTTTCAAGATTTAGAACGCTATCACTCCTAGTGATCACACTACTCTCACCTATATCAGCCATTGCTCCTTTTCCATACTTACGCTGAACCTCTAGCATATTAACAGCATGAGCAATGGCCGAAATCACAGTGGGTTCATCTTCATCTTCTGATACACTTGTTTTAAACTGACTTAAAACAGGATATAACTTATCAATTTCTCTTTTTTCAGTTTTAATAACGGCTGTACTTACCCCCCCCCCCCCCCCCCGCCACATAGGGTGGCGGGGGCGCGCTTGCGCTGAGTTCACCACGCTTCTCAGCGGCTTCTTCCGGCGTGCGCGCGCTTTTCGCCACCCCTACTTCCGCTGTGCATTCGCTGCTCTGCCAAGTGTTACCTTCCATTTGCCACAATTTTAAACAATCATTATGTCTATTTCTCTTTTTCGTTGACTTAATCAACCACACTTTATCTTTTACATTATTTAGTACCTCTTCATTAAAACTTCCTATTGTTGGGAAAGGCCTATCACAATCTTTGGTCACCTTGACCCACGTGTCGCAATACGCAGTTGCGTGTGCACCATATTTCTTACACATGAGAAATCTCGCTGAACCAATAGGCCCTTCCTTAGGCAGTACTTTGGCCTTCTCTAGCGTTTGCTTAGCACCCATGTTGAACAATAGGGTCCCAGAAATAACACAATATCCTGCCACTAATTTCAACACTACCGCTAGAGATATTTTACCGGCCCGTGGACGTATTTGCTACAAGCCGCGTTCACTCGCTTCCTCTCGTATTAAACGAGGACCCCTAATACAGAAATATCAATGCGGACTAAAGGGTTATCAGCTCCTCGATCACCCCTGACTCTCCAACAAAATCTGTTGAGTTTATTACGCCTGGTAGCATCCGGTAAAATCAATCACCAGCCTTACCAACGTAATTCCTCCCCGTTACTCCCAAGTCACAATCACGGCTTTCCTTGCCGTGCGGTGCAATCGTAATGCTTAAAGGTTATCAGTAAACAATGTGATTACCCTTGGGTGTACATCGCGAAAACTAGCTTAGTTTCCGCCCCCGGTATACCTGCCTTGCATACCGTACACCAGTTGGGCACCTGCCTAGTCAAACAGCAATTGACACTCTATTTTACAATAGATAAAACCTTAGTGTATTTAAAGTCAACAAATCACACGACATACACCTTTTCTGCGCAGAAAATCAAAGTTCCCAACAATAGTAATAATGTCCCAGAGGTTTTAACAAGTAATTATGCTATGCATGTATAACAACTATCAAAACGATTGTTTAACCACGTGGCAAATCTACCGGAAGTTCGCGTATGCACAGCAGGAAATACACATATGCTAATCAATGCAATACAGTTAAAACGCACAATGACAGTAAAAAGAAACAGTTTTCTCTTTTGCGCCTAGGTTCTAGTTAGCATGCCCTAGACAATGCAAAACGGACATTCGGTTTCACAACACAGAGTAAAATTCAGGTTTTGAACACATTGCGTTCTTACCCGTATATGACGCGTCTCCACCCTTTGTTGCGGAACGGAAATCCGTTGGTCTTGCGTATCGTCCGGCAACAAAACCTCCAAAGCTCACGAGCCCCGAAATTGTTAAGTGCGTATTGTCGCTAACCAATAATGATTGTCGAATCTCGATTTGTGTTTCCAACGCACAAAGATTTATTCTCAAAAGGTAGCAGAATATATTCAAGCAAAGTAATAATAAGTACAGCCGTTACTTATCGCAGGCGCTCTGGATCCAGTGTACAGTCATTCAATCAGTTTGGGGACAAGATGTCTGAACACTAGATGAGGAGCTGCTGCTTATATGCACACAGAAATACAGTAAAACAATGCAGATGGTATAGCTTGCGTCTATTGGTCCAGGTTTCAGGAAGGTCCAAGGGGTTGTCAATCATTGGCTAGTTTAAGCTCAGGAATCCAAAGGAGGGGGTCATCTCTCCAGGGGATGAGCTCTGATCTTCCCGCCAAGATTACTCAGTCATAATAGTCCATAATTCCTTAACATTAATAATTTGCGTATGCACTCTGCGATTCCTTCGCAGTGTGAACCGGACAGTCGCAAATGCGAAGAGGATTAGTATGATACCACACATGACTAGATTCCTTCAACGTGTACCATATGTTTTACTGATATGCATATAACTTATAATATTACATATAAATACTACTATATTTCGACATAAATGACTATGTGTTGCAACAACCTTTTAATGTGTACTATTTTACAAGTGTGAGTGTTTGTGCGAATGTATGTAAAAGACTAAATACTGTTGTTGCCACATGTTGCAGCTGCGTACGCCCTTCCACGCCGTAGCGTGACCTTTCACACCGTAGCGTACCGTACGCATCTTTTCAGACAAAGACAACCAAGTTTGCTCGATTTTAATTGAAATGACTTTATCCAATATGCTGACTTCGACAACAGCCATTTTCAAGTCTCTCCAGAGATGTTCAAATCAAATTCAAGTCTGAGCTCTGGCAGGGCCACTCAAGGACATTAACAGAGTTGTCCTGAAGCCAGTCCTTTGATATCTTGGCTGTATGCTTAGGGTCGTTGTCCTGCTGAAAGATGAACCGTCGCCCCAGTCTGAGGTCAAGAGCGCTCTGAAGCAGGTTTTCATCCAGGATGTCTCTGTACATTGCTGCATTCATCTTTCCCTCTATCCTGACTAGTCTCCCAGTTCCTGCTGCTGAAAAACATCCCCTCAGCATGATGCTGCCACCACCATGCTTCACTGTAGGGATGGTATTGGCCTGGTGATGAGCGGTGCCTGGTTTCCTCAAAACATGACGCCTGGCATTCATGCCCAAGAGTTCAATCTTTGTCTCATCAGACCAGAGAATTTTGTTTCTCATGTTCTGAGAGTCCTTCAGGTCCATTTTGGACTGCCTGCCATGTGCTTTTTAGTAAGGAGTGGCTTCCGTCTGGCCACTCTACTATACCGGTCTGATTGGTGGATAGCTGCAGAGATGGTTGTCCTTCTGGAAGGTTCTCCTCTCTCCATGGAGGAATACTGTAGCTCTGACAGAGTGACCATCAGGTTCTTGGTCACCTCCTTGACTAGGGCCCTTCTCCCCCTATTGCTCTGTTTAGACGGCCGGCCAGCTCTAGGAAGAGTCCTGGTGGTTCCGAAAGTCTTCCATTTACGGATGATAGAGGCCACTGTGCTCATTGGGACCTTCAAAGCAGCAGATATTTTTCTGTACCCTTCCCCAGGATTTCAGTCTCGAGAGGTCTACAGAAAATTATTTTGACTTCATGCTTGGTTTTTGCTCTGACATGCACTGTCAAGGGTGGGACCTTATATAGACAGGTGTGTGCCTTTGCAAATCATGTCCAATCAACTGAATTTACCATAGGTGGACTCCAATTAAGCTGTAGGAACATCTCAAGGATGATCAGTGGAAACAATATGCACTTGAGCTCAATTTTGAGCTTCATGGCAAAGGCTGTGAAGACTTATGTACATGTGTTTTCTTAGTTTTTTATTTTTAATAAATTTGCAAAAATCTCAAAAAAACTTTTTTCTCGTTGTCATTATGGGATATTCTGTGTATAATTTTGTATTATTATTTTGTATTTGTTCTGTTATATGTTGTATTTGTTTTGTAATAAATTATGTGTATATAATATGCCAATACCTTCTGTGACAGGATTGACCGCCTATGCCAGTGTCTGTTATGTCGCTTGGGACCGGTTGGACTTACCTTGCTACCATCCCCTTTTTTTTATCCCAAATGCACCCTTTAACGATAGTAGGAGGGGTTTAAGATGCTGCCACCACTAGACTTCTTAGTGGCATCCAGAACAGATTTCTCCTAGGTAACTCTTGCTGCTAGTGTACCCTCTCACTGGGCACCTGGGCTGATACCCCTGACCTCTTCCTGTAGATCAGGGTTGCTGTGGATGGTTCACCCCTGGCTTATTACACTGGCCAGAGCTGCTGGACAGAGCGATGGTACTAGACGCTGGGTCCAATCCTCAGAACAGCCGGATAATGGATTAGAGTTGGGTCTAATCTGCAGGTCACAGGAATTACAGCAGGGAAGTGTCAGGATCTGGCTGCAGCCCTCTGCATTACATGCTGCTTGCATTGGCAAGCGCAACAGTTCAGCACTTCTCCGGCTGTCATTTATTAAAAATGACAGCCGGAGAAGAGCTGGCAGCAGTTCAGTGTCTGCTACGCAGTTCTTCCCAAGCACCTTTGCGGACGCCTGGAAGAGGGAAGTATAAAATTATATAATTTTTAAATCATTATTAGTGTCCTAAAAATTTTTTTGATGCAATTCTGAGGCCATAAGAGTCATTGGGGACATTACTGTGGCCTAAAATGTATTGGGGGCACAGGCCGGCAGGCGGCAGACAACACCAGGCGGACCATAGACCTCATTCAGAATATCAATGAACGTAAACTACCCGCCCTCCTTTTATCCCTTGATGCCGAAAAGGCATTTGACCGCATTGGCTGGCCCTTCATGATGAAGACTCTCTCGGCTTATGGCTTCAAAGACCGCTTTCTTAAAGGGGTCTCCGCCCTGTATGCTAACCCAACCGCTTCTGTCCAGGTGAATGGGTGTTCCTCCCCTCACAACGGAACACGACAAGGTTGCCCCATCTCCCCCCTTCTGTTTGCACTTACCATTGAACCCCTGGCCTTGAAAATACGACAAAACCCCAACATCTCTGGCATACAACTATCTTCCAGCATCTATAAGATTGCGCTCTACGCACATGATATTCTCCTCACCATTACTAATCCCCTAACATCGTTGCCAAACCTATTTCAGGAGCTCGATAATTTTTCTATAGTCTCGAACTTTAAGGTCAATACGGCCAAGACGGATATCCTGGATCTCAATATCCCACCGAAGTTGAAGCAGCTTCTGGAGCTAAATTTTCCCTTTCACTGGAATTCCGATATTATCAAATATCTGGGTATAGCAATTACTAGGAAGCTAGAAGACCTCTACCAAGCAAACTACCCCCAACTGATAACATGCCTCAAAAAAGACATGATTTCTTGGGACAAGTTGATAATATCTTGGGTGGGCCGGATTACATCAGTGAAGATGAATTTGCTCCCCAGGCTGCTTTACCTTTTCCATACCCTCCCCATCAGAGTTTCTCCCTCTACCTTTAAAATGCTGCAAACTTTGATCATGCGCTTTATCTGGTCAAATAAGAGACCCAGGATCTCTGCTCGTATTCTACAACGCTCTCCCATGACAGGTGGCTTCGGCATACCCAATCTTCGCACCTACTACTATGCGGCACGTCTAGCTCAATGTGTCCAATGGCACTCCCCGCCTGGGACCAGGGTTTGGGTTGATATAGAATCAGATCTAGTAGGAGGCTCATCGATTTGTTCTATCATCTGGCTCTCAGCCACACAGCGCCCAGCTCCCTCTCGAACTCATCCAGTAATAGCCCTCTCCCTTTCACTCTGGTGAATATGCCTATCGGGACCATCCTCAAAAGGTCTAATCTCAACGCTATATAATGCCTTACTCCCCACCTCCACGGAGACCAAGGACCGTTCTCAGACACAGTGGGAGGCAGATATGGGAACATCCCTAGATCCAGAAGAATGGTCGGACATCTATGAGTGGACAGCACGTTGCTCCATAAATGTCCGCACCAAAGAAAACACCATTAAATTGTTACATAGATGGTATTATGTTCCCTCTAGGCTTCACATCATATACCCTCAAACAAGTCCAACATGTTGGAGAGACTGTGGCCATACAGGCACCTTTATACACACATGGTGGGACTGTCTAAAACTACGCCCATTCTGGACAGAAGTTTTCGCATTAGCAACGGCTGTCCTCGATACTCCTGTGCCCTCCGATCCTAAGCACGTATTATTGCGTCTACCTCTCCTAGACCTTCCAACACACACATATAAGCTTCTTCGGCATATAATCAGCGCAGCTACCTGTCAAATAGCTGCCCACTGGAAGAACCCCACACCTCCAATGCTTCAAATGGTCTGCGGTCAGATCTGGCACACCTATCAAATGGAACACATTACCAGCATGCTTAGGGGCTCCTCCGTGTCCTTCAACAAAGTTTGGTCTCCTTGGGCTTCATATTACAACCAACCTCTGCTTCAATTCCAGTTGAACTCGACTCGCTACTGGAAATGTCAGATTGAGCTATTATCTTTCGCTAAAAACATAAAAGTGTGAATTCCTCCTCCCCTCCCCTCACCTAACCCTCCCAATCTGCTCTCTCCCCTTCCCCCATTTTGCCTTGTACTACCCCCTTACCCCCTCTTTTTTATCTTCTCCCCCTTATTTGTATAATTTAAAACAAAACAACATCTTCATAGTACCATGTTCATATGAAGCTGTATTTGTCTTGTAAAAGCTTTGTAAGAGAGTGTCATACTCACTGTTAAATTTATATTTGCATTTGTCTTCTCACTAATGTACCTCTCAAGAACTTTTCTACTTTGTAACACTGTTCAAGATAAGATGTTCCTAATAAAACGTATTTAAAAAAAATAAAAAATGTATTGGGGCAACTGTGGCATACTATGTGTTTCTGGGGCAACTGTGGCATACTATGTGTTTCTGGGGCAACTGTGGCATACTATGTGTTTCTGGGGGCAACTGTGGCATATTATGTGTTTCCGGGGGCAACTGTGGCATACTATGTGTTTCTGGGGGCAACTGTGGCATACTATGTGTTTCTGGGGCAACTGTGGCATACTATGTGTTTCCGGGGGCAACTGTGGCATACTATGTGTTTCTGGGGGCAACTGTGGCATACTATGTGTTTCTGGGGGCAACTGTGGCATACTATGTGTTTCTGGGGGCAACTGTGGCATATTATGTATTTCTGGGGGCAACTGTGGCATATTATGTATTTCTGTGGGCAACTGTGACATATTATGTATTTCTGGGGGGAACTGTGGCATACTATGTGTTTCTGCGGGCAACTGTGGCAAAGTATGAATTGGGGGCACAATTATGAGGCATGATGTGAACTGGGGAACTACTGTGCGGCATAACATTTTTTTTGCTGGTCCCTTACTGTTAATATGCTATTAGCCTCATAAAATGAGAAATAAATAAATAAATATATATATATATATATCCGAGAGAGGGGGGGGGGGGGGGCGCTACAAATTGCCTGGGCCTGCTTGGTTGCCCGAGTCCCCTCTGGAGACCTGATTTTGAAAAAAAAATAATTTTTAAAAGTACTTTTTTAATATTTTTTTTTTATTGAGTGCAGGGGGATCGGTAGTGGCTAAATCCCCTTCAGCTCAGGTATCTTCAGATGCCAGGTCATGTGACTGCAGTGGTCACATGGTACTCGGCGGGCTGCTGGATATCTTCCCATGCTGTGCAGTGGAGAATAAGGTAAGAAGAAGGTGAGCTGTAGAGGGGGCATTTGTGACGAAAGGTGATGGAGAGGGGCATGTGTCACTAAAGGTGCTGGGCAGAGGGGATATGTGTGATTAAAGCATGTGGGCAGAGGGAGGCACGTGTGATTAAAGCATGTGGGCAGAGGGAGGCACGTGTGATTAAAGCATGTGGGCAGAGGGAGGCACGTGTGATTAAAGCATGTGGGCAGAGGGAGGCACGTGTGATTAAAGCATGTGGGCAGAGGGTACATTTGTGAGCAAAGCTGCTAAGCAAGGGGGCATGTGTGAGTAATGCATTTTTCTGTAAGAGGGTGGCCTGGTGCTTTTCACCTGCTAGACATGCCCCCAATGATGTACTGCCACACCCCCAATTGTACGACCACTTGCATGGTAAAAAATTTGCGGCGGCACAACATTTTAACTATAAGGGAGGACCCATGGAGTTGCTGTACTGGGGCCATGAATTTCTCTAGGCAGCTATGTATGTATGTATGTATGTATGTATGTGTGTGATTATATATATATTATACATATACACACACACACACACACACACACACACACACACACACCTGGGCTTGACTAGATTTTAGCCGGACTCCGATAGAAAAAGGTTGCCAACCCCTGGTGTACTAAGTTCCCAAGTTTTGGTTAGGGCTATACAGGGTTGATATTATGTTCACATATGTGTGTAAATTTTATTGATTATGCCACAGTCCCTGGACACTAATAACTGGTTGGAGTCTGGGATAACTATCACTTGGAAGTCACAATATGCATACTTTGGAATTTACGATTAACAGAGAGATATATATATACACATATACATACATATACACACACACGTAGGAATTTAATAGGAACATCAGAAGAAACGGAGGGACTATTTCACGTGAACTTGAGACTTTATTGAAGCACATTTTGGTACATTTCTATTTGTTTACAACAGTGCCACTTTTTTCATTCATGTTTGTTCTTTTTATTGGTTTCAGATGTGTGGTAGCTTCTTTAAATGAAAGGTGGTTCTGCATTTTTTTTGGAGTGCTGGTTTATACTTGTATGCACTATTTAAGCAATGTGTTTTCTTTCAAATTGTGATATAAGGAATAATGGACCCCCTTGATGATATTTTTTACTCAGGAGTTCCGTGACCTAAACAAAAGGTCCATCTGTAGCCTTGTGATTGTATATAGTTACAGAAATCTTGAAATGTGACATTTAACAGCAGTATAACCTTTGTCAGGAAAACAGCAGTAAATGCTGTAGCATAAACCAGAAAACATAAGAAATACAAGATGGCTGCTAAATCAGAATTATGGCCTACCTCAGGATTTACATGATTGTAGAATATTTAGTCCACAAGCAGTGACTAAAGCTCCAATACTGTGCCTTACACAGTCTAGTACAGTGGGTCTTGCATTTTTTGTGGCCTTGGAAATTGCAGAGAAGAGTAGCTGCAGGCAACTGTGTGCACAGAGCAGCCAGAACTGCTCTTGGCAGGATTGCAGGCTCTCTCTCCACTGTTTTCCTCCAATAGGCAATTGGCATTGCCAATTGCAGGCTGGTGATCACAGAGAGGCAGTAATCTGGCAAAGCAACCAATTGTTGTTTGGAAACAGTGTGTGGTGTGAATAATCCTCATCATGTTTGTTACTGGAGGTTCCAGGTCAAAGGATGTTGGTTAAAAGGAGTCAATAAATGGTGAAACAGGTTCTGTTTACTGGCCACATGGATGCTGCACTGCATTTTGGTAAAATGTAGCATCTTAGCATTGTGGCTATGTCATAAAACTTTTGGCACCAGATTTTATTTTTATCATGATCTATGCACTTTATCTTTCAATTTACGATGCAGCCAACCAAGTTCAGCTGTGGCAACAGGAAAATTCTCATTTCTCAACTCAGCTGTGGTTATTTTCTGCTTCATCTTCTAAGAGGGAGATGCTGGGAAAACCTAAAATGCAAAGTTTTCTCAGCTCCAGGTCACTAATTCATTAGATTGAATATGGCGTTCTGCAAGATTCACTAAATGCATGGTCTTCTAGCTATGTGTTTATAGCATCAAGAAAAGTTGTTAATACGGTCACTGCCAGTAAAAAAAGAATCAGATTAATTAGAGGATAGAAGCTGAATAACAAGAAAGCTTTCACATGTTTTTTTATAGCAGAATGTTACTGCCGCAGAGATGTGTAAACAGAATACCAGTGAAATCACTCATCACAAAGTTTTCTATTTTTTTTCTGATGTTCAGGTATTTTTTCAATAAATGTAAAAGGGATCAGAACATGTATTACAGATTACAGATGCTGACTAAAGTGGTATGCACACAGGCTTCGAAAAGCAATGCTCAGTGAAGCACAGGTTAATTGGTTTGTCTTGAAAGTTGCTTTGAGCCTTGTTTATTAATGCCTCTCAAAGCTCTGCTGCAGACACAGTGAGCTTTCCCTTAGTGTTAGAGATCGCGGCGGCCGCGGGCACCGCCGCAACTCTCCTGTGTCTTCTGATGACGTCCCGGCTGTTGCTACGGCAACCGAGACGTCACTTCCGGTTTTCACGTCCCGGTTGCCTGGGTAACAACCAGGACGCTACAGGCTCCCTGGCGTGGCGCCCGGCCAGCTGGCCAATAGGCGAGCCTGCGCGCGCAGGATTACTTAGGCGATAGCCAATCATGGCTATCTGGAGGTTCAGGAGGCAGTGTCTTTGGGTGGTATGTTTTGCAGCTGAACTACATCACTATTGGTCACCTGGTAATTATCTGTTAGGTCACGCCTCTGGACACTTCCCGTGTATGACGTTTCTCGACCCCCTGTCGGCCAGCGGCCAAGTCTGTCCCCACCACTAGGGGCTCCAGCGAACACCGGGCCTCTAGGGCAGACCCCGCGTTTCATTGTACTGGCTTGGGAGTTCCTAACATTATAACCGGCCAAGGAAGATTGGCATTAAACAGCCATGGACAACAACGAACCGAATCTGTCTCCAGCTCAGATCCCGGCGAATCAGATAGAGACGATTTCCCAAGTCGTGCAGAATTTATCCCAGCGGTTGGCAGTCCAAGAAGAGGCTTCCAGAAACCTGCAGCTTCAGCAAGCCCCTGCTGGTGACACACCGGAACCCAAAATGAACTTGCCGGGCCGGTTCTCTGGAAGCAGGTCAGCCTTCCGCAACTTTAAGGAGAGTTGTAGGTTGTACTTCCGCCTGATACCCCGTTCCTCCGGGTCTGAACAGCAAAGGGTAGGGATCATTATCTCCCTACTGCAGGGCGACCCTCAGTTTTAGGCCTTCTCCTTGCCTTCAACGAATTCAGCCTTGCAGACCGTGGATGCCTTTTTCCAAGCTTTGGGGTTACTGTACAGTGACCCCGACAGGGTGGCCTCAGCTGAGTCTCATCTCCGAGCATTAAGACAAGGACGTCACTCTGCTGAAGAATATTGTGCGGAATTCACCGATAGTGCCTGGAATAATCCAGCACTACGAAGTCAATTTCGCCTAGGTCTTACCGAGCAAATTAGTTCAGTATGCGGTACCATATTCATTGGAGGAGTTGATGCAACTCGTCATCAAAATTGATCGTCAGATCAGAGAAAGGAAGACTGAACGGGAGTCATCCGTACCTACTGACCTATCCTTCAGCTCCGGTACCTCTCTGCCCGATTCCTCTGAACCCATGCAGTTGGGCGCTTACCGTTTGCCTCCAGAAGAACGCTCCAGAAGACGCTCACTAGGCCTTTGTATGTATTGTGGTCAACCCGGTCACTTTGTACGTTCCTGTCCCAATAAGCCAGGAAACTCCAAAGCCTAAGTGCAGGTGAAGAGGTGCGCTTAGGTTTTCAAATTATCTCTTCAGAGAATTCCTTAGTACCTGGACGTTTAGCCTTCCGTGGAAAATCCATGGATCTGACAGACTTTCTTGATAGTGGTGCGGCCGGTAACTTCCTGGATGTACATTTAGCTCCGACGCTCGGCATCCCGGATATCAAACTAGGATCAAGCATTGCCACCTGTGGGTTGGATGGTAACCCTTTGCCTGGGGGAAGAATTCTCGCTAGAACTCCAATGGTGCGGTTGTCTGTAGGAGCCCTCCATACGGAGGAACTCTCCTTCTACCTAATTACCTGTCCCTCTGCTCCTTTGATTCTGGGGTATCCTTGGCTTTGCAGTCATAACCGCCTTATCGACTGGAAAAGAGGGGAAATTGTCCGTTGGAGTCCCGGGTGCTCTACTTCGTGCTTGAGCTTGCCTGTTAGAATCCTACAGCCTAGTCCAGAATTGTTACCGGTACCCTACCAGGATTTCAGTGATGTTTTTTGCAAAAAGAAAGCTGATTCACTTCCACCACACCGAGAATATGACTGCGCAATTGATTTAGTACCAGGTTCCAAGCTGCCCAAAGGGCGGTTATATTCTTTATCATTCCCTGAAACTCAGGCCATGGAACTACACGTAGAAGAAAACCTGAAGAAAGGGTTCATTCGCCCCTCTAAATCTCCCGTAGGCGCAGGTTGCTTTTTCGTTTCAAAAAAAGATGACAGTCTTAGGCCTTGCATTGATTTCCGTGGACTGAATAATATCACGATTAAGAACAGGTATCCGTTACCATTGATTTCTGTTCTGTTTGATCAACTGAAAACAGCCACTATATTTTCGAAGATTGACCTCCGAGGGGCTTACAATCTTATCCGAATCAAGAAGACCGCCTTCAATACTCAATCAGGACATTACGAATATCTCGTAATGCCATTCTGGCTATGCAACGCTCCGGCAGTCTTTCAGGAGCTGATCAACGATGTTTTACGAGAGTTCCTGGGAAAAACAGTCGTTGTTTATTTGGATGACATTTTAATCTATTCCGAATCCTTACCTCAGCATCGTCAGCATGTCCGTCAGGTTTTATTGAAATTGCGGGAACATCACCTATATGCAAAACGGGAGAAATGCGAATTCGAGGTATCCACAGTGGCGTTCCTGGGGTACATCATCTCCTCATCAGGATTCGCAATGGATCCTGCTAAAGTTCAGGCAATCCAAGATTGGGTCCTCCCTACTAACCTAAAGGCGATCCCAAGATTCCTTGGGTTCGCCAATAATTACCGAAGGTTTATTGGCTCATTCTCCTCGTTAGTGGCGCCTATCACTGCCCTCACCCGAAAAGGAGCTAACCCAGCGAAGTGGTCTTCAGAAGCATTGGCAAGTTTCTCAGCTCTCAAAGCTGCCTTCATTTCTGCTTCATGTCACGGGAACTAGGAGTTTTACCCAGAATTCACCAGGTGTAGCTACACTTACCAGAGGTGCGGACCTCTGGGTAGTGTGGTGAATAAGTGGAACCATACAATAGAATAGAGGAAAGGAATGTCAATAGTATAAATGCTGAGTCTTGGCACCGTGGAACTGAGATGGTACAGCAGATTAGTAAGCAGGATACAATGAGGAAAGAGTCCAAGTGCCTTAGCACGCAGGTAGCATATAGCAGGCCAGTACTTGATAACTGGATAACGTTAGGCAAAGACCAATCAACAATGCAGTAGAAGAGTCAGCGACTTGCAGCTACAATACAGAGGCACTTGTAGACTTTAGTCCAGCTCATAGGTACCATACTGAGTAGTAGCTATATCACAATGAGACATGAGTGGTCTACAGCTGGTAGGTTTCACCACAGATGTTTAGAGAAGACTTGTCCAGGTGCAGGCATATAACGGGATAGCATGAGTGGTCTGCGATTGGCAAGTTTTACCACTGATGTGTAGAGAAGCCTTGTCCTAGCGCAGGCATGTAACCGGATAACGTGAGTGGTCTGCAATTGGCAAGTTGTACCACTGATGTATAGAGGAGGCTTGTCCAGGTGCAGGCATGTAACAGGAACAGGAAAAGGTAATAGGGCAACAGGTGCCTTAAGTACTGAGAGGTGATTAATTAACCAATGAGACTAGAGGCGAGGTTTTAACAGTTCAGGGTTTCTGCACATGCGCAATCTTATTCAAGATGGCGGACGGCCGCGGCTCAGGAGAGGCACCGGCAGGAGCGAGAGAGACCCATGTCCCAAACTAGAGGCACCAACAGTCCGGTGAGTGACACTTCAGTACTGAGACACCCTGACCCAGAACTTCCGTTCATTGTGGAGGTGGACGCTTCGGATGTCGGTGCTGGTGCCATCCTCTCACAGAAAGACCCACGGAGTAAAAAGTTACATCCTTGTGCTTTTTTCTCTAGAAAATTCCTGCCTGCTGAATGTAATTACAATTTCGGGAATCGTGAATTATTGGCCATTAAGTTGGCATTGGAGGAATGGCGACATTGGTTAGAGGGAGCTGCACATACCATTACCATCTTCACAGACCATAAAAACCTCAAATACATCCAGACTGCTAAAACTCTGAATCCCAGGCAGGCCCGCTGGGCCCTATTCTTCACCAGATTCAGGTTCATCATTACATTCCGTCCAGGTTCCAAAAATACCAAGGCCGATTCCTTGTCCCGAAGTTTCTTGGCCCATCATCCTCAGCCTTCTGACCCGTTGCCTATTGTTCCTTCTATTCATCTTGGACTCACCCAGGATCTAGGAGCCACTATCCGACATTTCCAGAGAATCGCTCCAGTTCAGACACCGGTCAACAAATTATTGTCCCGGTGCACTTAAGGAAATCTGTCCTCATGGAGGGTCATAACAACCGCTCTGCTGGTCATCCAGGAATTCGTAGGACTATCGAAGTTCTTTCTCGCTGGCTTTGGTGGCCCACCTTATCAGATGATGTGGAGAGTTACGTTCGTGCCTGTCCTGAATGTGCCAGAAAAAAAATCTGCCATAAACCGTCCTTCTGGTCTATTGTTACCCTTGCCTGCTCCAAGCAGGCCTTGGGCCCATCTTTCGATGGATTTTATTGTTGACCTGCCAGTATCCGCAGGACACAACACCATTTGGGTAGTCGTGGACCGATTTAGTAAGATGGCACATTTTATTTCCTTGCCCAAGTTACCTAATGCCAGGACCTTGGCCACCTTGTTTTTGACTCCATGGGCTTCCCGAAGACATTGTCTCGGACCGAGGATCCCAGTTTATTGCCCGATTTTGGAGGTCTTTTTGTAAATCCATCGAGATCTCTATCAGTCTGTCCTCGGCGTATCACCCACAGTCGAATGGACAGACAGAAAGGACTAACCAGGCTTTGGAACAGTTCCTACGCATCTATGTGTCTAAATTCCACGACAACTGGTCCTCTCTCTTGCCCTGGGCAGAATTTGCGTACAACAATTCTTGCCATTCCGCTATACATACATCCCCGTTCTTCTGCAACCTCGGGTTTCACCCGAAATCCAACTCGTTCTCTACTGCTGTTTCCTGTGGGGATTCCGGAACACCTCTTTTACTGCCAGGTTGAGGTCTGTCTGGAAAAAGGTGCACTCTGCATTAGGTCAAGCCTCCCAAAAATCCAAGGTCTTCACTGACCGCCATCGTGCGCCATGTTCATTGAAAGTGGGGGATCGGGTTTGGTTGTCCACACGCAACATCAGGTTGCGGCAACCTTGCAGGAAGCTGGGGCCCCGATACATTGGACCATTCCCAATCGAGAAAAAGATAAATCCAGTGGCGTTCAGGCTGAGACTCCCACCTTCCTTAAAAATACCCTCAACATTCCATTGTTCTCTTCTAAAGAAAGCTGCTGCTCCCAGCAAATTCAGTCAGCCTTCTTTTAACAGGCCCCGGCCTTTGATTGTGAACGGAGACCAGGAATACATCATCGAAAGGATCCTTGACTCAAGTGAGCTTTCCCTTAGTGTTAGAGATCGCGGCGGCAGCTGGCACCGCCGCGACTTTCTTGTGTCTTCTGATGACGTCCCAGCTGTTGCTACGGCAACCGGGATGTCACTTCCTGTTTCCACGTCCCGGTTGCCTGGGCAACAACCTGGACACTACAGGCTCCCTGGCGTGGCGCCCGGCCAGCTGGCCAATAGGCGGGCGTGCAGGGTTACTTAGGCGGTAGCCAATCATGGCTATCTGGAGGTTCAGGAGGCAGTGTCTTTGGGTGGTATGTTTTGCAGCTGAACTACATCACTATTGGTCACCTGGTAATTATCGGTTAGGTCACGCCTCTGGACACTTCTAGGGCTCTTCCCTGATTGACTACTTGGACTATTTAAGGCAATGAGGACTGAGCCTCATTGCCGGTTATAGCGTCCTGTCCTCAGTTCTGCTGCCTGCTTGGTTATTATTACCTTTGATTGACTTCCCGTGTATGACCTTTGCTTGTTCCTGGACCACTGAACCTACGCTTCTGACCTTGACCATTTGCCTGAAAACCGGATTCTGCTCCTCCGCTAGTGCCCCTGACCTTTCGCTTGTCCCTGGATTTCGAACCTGTGCTTGTGACCTCTGACCTTGGTTTTCCTGCCCGCTACTGTCTGCCAATCACTCCACTCCTGGGTTCTCCTGAAGTCAGTATACGTTACTCGACCCCCTGTCGGCCCGCGGCCAAGTCTGTCCCCACCACTAGGGGCTCCAGCGAACTTCGGGCCTTCAGGGCAGACCCCGAGTTTCATTGTACTGGCTTGGGAGTTCCTAACACTTAGTAGTCCAGTATATTTTACAGAGCATTAACAATTGTGAAATCACAAAGTGTTCGACTACCATGGATATTAAATATCAAATGTAAACTGTAGGTTTTACAAGATACCACCAAATAAAACAAAATCAAAACTATGTCTAAAATATCTGTCTACTTCTTGTTTACTTACAGAAATGACTCCAACGTGCTTACTACTTGTTTGGGGTATATAAATGGTGGTAGCATTTTGCACAGTTAGTACATACAAGTCAATTGTTATAGCAGGTTATGGTTAACCGGGAGAGGAGGATTTGGGGATCAGTGCGTTTTGACAGTTTATTCAGCCAAACTGAGTTTTGTTTATAGTATGCTAGGTATATACAATAAAATGCATATTAGCATTTTTTGTAAACATTGAGGACAAATCTGCATTCTCTTACAAATATATCCAATATAGCTTATGTTGTAGTATTGCTTGCTAAATGCAGACTTCTGCCAATTTTAACAGTAAATAAAGTAAGAGATGGCTATACTATAATGACAGTGTACAGGAAAGCCCAGGCACAATTATTCACAAACTATCTAGAAGCCTGCCAATGTTTCACAGATAAGTCTTTTAAGAGATAAAACACTATCATGTGAGGGGAAGCACGGTTGAGTTTGAATACATTGTGGCAGTAAAACACTACATTTAGTTACAACAATTGTTCTGAAATCTACCATTCACCTAAGACACAGTATAGTCTCTGTGCTTCACTTTGTTCATTTCTTGGCAAGATGATGTGAAAAATGTTCTCTAGCACCAGTGTACCTTCTCATAGATGTAACGCCAAGTCTGAGCTATATTTTGCAAACAACTGAACAAGCTCCATCATACTGTACCATAGAAGCTGAAGGACAATAGTCTTCATCTGCTTCCCCTACCTGTACTCCAAATTAATTCACCTTGACGGACTTAATTCATTTGTGAGAAAGGCGTTTTGAACATCAAAAAATTACTTCAGTCCAGGTTATTAGATTTGGGAAATTATAAAGTTATATCGTTATCAAAGAAAACCATCAAGTTTAAACAGTTAGGCCTTGTACCCTCTGGCATTTTTTAAATGCATACATTTGTAATGTTTTGCAAAATACATGTAAATGAGTCTTACCCCAGAAACCATTTATTATAAACATTGCCATATTTACTCACATTGGGCCTGATTCATTAAGGAAAGTAAGGCAAAAAAAAAAAAATAGTAAATGTTCTTCTGGACAAAACCATGTTACAATGCAAGGGGTGAAAATTAGTTTTTTTATTTTGCACAAAACTTAAATACTGGCTGTTTTTTGATGTATCACACAAAACACTTGTTAGCTTTATTTTTACATTGACATTAAAAGTTAATCTAGGACATGCCCTATCCCAACTATCAACCTGTCCCCACATTTTAAATTTATTTGCCCCTCCAATGCAACATGGTTTTGCCAATTAAAAGATACAAATTTTTTGCTTTACTTTCCTTAACGAATCTGGCCCATTATGTTCTGTTGCAATAGTGTCTTTCTGGCTGCTATTTGTTCCATTCTCTTTAAAAATGCTAGTAAAAATCAGACCATTGTTTCTAGTGTTATCTAGTCCATTGGTGTTTTTACTTGTGTGTTGCAATAGCATTTTTCAGGACGCTACTTGTTCCATTTTTGCAGTTAAATGGATTGAGAAGTATATACTAGGCTCCAAAGCCCTAGTAAAAACACTGAATGTGATATGCATTTTTTCTAGCATAAAGTAGGTATGAGGTCTTAGTATAACACACATGTATCCAGATCATTTTCAGTTTCTGGTTCTAATTTTATTTCTTAAATGTTTTTATTTATCAGTTAAAAAAAAGACATGAAAAGTAAAACTAAACATTAACATAATCTGCTATGGGAAACTAAATTGGTAAAGCTGGGAACACACTACACTGTTTTCGTCCAATAATCGGCTCAAACAGCCGACATACGACTGCTCGTTCAAAAGTCGGGTCAGTGTGTACAGTGACACAATGGTCGAAAGTCTGCCCAAATGGACGATTCTCGCCTCATTTGGTTGGTCGTACCGTTTAATATTTTCGTTCCAATCTCGTTTCCGCTGTGTAGTGTGTATAAACTTCTGACCGATCCACAACAGTGAGTACGAAATTACAGTCATTGCTCACGACAACATGGCTGTAAAAAGTCGCTAAAGGGACATCCGCTCTTCCCTTTATCGTCCTAAACAAGTCTAGTGTGTATGCAGTACATGGACCGAGCGATCGGACCATCGGTCGCATGTAAAATTGCTCGGCATAAAAAGTTGGTCGAAATTTCTGTAGTGTGTACCCAGCTTTAGTCTTTTGCACTTGCTTCTTATGTAGTAAAACACAAAAGTCCCACCTAGTTGATAGACATCTATCATTTTATATGTAGGCTGGTTTTAAACATTTGTAGGTGGTTCAAGGAACCTACTCAGATGGGTATAACACTTAGAGCTCATTCAGATGAGTTGTCTAGATGGAGCAAGATGCATAAGAAAACAACAGTGAAAATGGTGTAGGCACTAGGATCATTGAATCCTTATGGGATTTTAAACTGCGGGCCAAAGCAAAACTCATATCAGTATCATGCAGGAAATTTTTTATAATTTCATAAGAAGCAAACGTTACGGTTACAGAATTCCCTCTGACAAAGTCTTCATTCACACCTATGTGCTTGAAGTGCACACCACATCAAGCATGCAAGTGACTTTGTGATGTTTTCCATGCATTGTACAGGACTCCATGTGCATTATCAAAAGCAGCAGGCACATTAAAAAAAAAAATGCATTAGACTGCCAATGCTTTGTGTTAACTGTTCAATTACTCATAATGGGCCTTATTTTGTTAGGAGTAAAGCCAGGCAGTAAGTGCAATTTTGCAAAACCATGTTGTGCTGTCAGTGGGCAGGGTGTGTATCCTATCTCAACTGTGCATCGCAGTGTAAAACTAAAGCTGACGGAATTTGTGTGCTACACGCAGAAGCAGATCGTATATTTCCTGTATGCAAAAGAAAGAAAATTAGTTGCATCGCCCTTGCATCAAAGTATGGTTTGTCCAGGTGCAAATTTGTACTGGATTAGCCCCTAACTGTACAAGAGACCTTATAGCTTTCATTCTTATGCCTTTTTTCTGAATGTAAAGTATTAAAAACTGTAAAAAGTGCATAGGTGTGAACTTATATGTAAAGCTCATTTGTACGAGTTGTACAGTGCAATTATATTTCATTTTACACATTTTTACATATTTAGCAATATACGGTACCTTTAGAACCAAACCCATATGAAGTACAGCGGATGCTGTGTCCGTTCTTATGTATATTGTTACATTTCAGATACCCCCAAACAGCAGTTATAACAGGTATGCAATTGGTTATGAAATTTCTTTTATGGTATGTCAAAATTGCTTTTTTATGCAAGGATATCGTTTTGCTTGGGTTGAGATTTTAGTGAAAGGATATTTACTAAGGACTCCCACGTGAGCTTTTTATCAGATAGTGCTGTGATGGATTAACAGGTAAATGTACATTGCATTTTTCTCATTAGCCTAGGACATAGTCATGAAAATGCAAGATTAATTTAGCTAAACACAACTTTACATTTATCAGCCATGCTTAGTTATTGAACAAACATCAACCTAAAAATGTACAAGATCATTAAAAGAAAAAAAAAAGAGAAACACCAAAAAACATTCTTATTTCTTAGGTACACTGTCCACATCACCATGCAGTCCAGCATGTATATGTTCTATTTTACAGAGACTGCAGAAAATGCAGACCACACTTCTTCCAGGTGCCATATAGCATCACCACTTGCACTTTAACAGGCACTTTCCAAATAGGCTTCTCCTCGCTAATGAACGCTTCTGCATTATCAGCAGACATTAAAGTAACGCTGTTTACCTCATGGCTATAGAGTTGGGTCTCAACGGTTTAGGCATCTATTTTACTGGAACACAGAACAGGCAAGGAGAAGTCCACAGTCAATATATGTGTGCAATGTGCGTGTACTATTTAAAGAATCATAGTTGCTATGTCTGATAAGAAATAAAAAGTGTCTTGTAAATTCACACCATCAGTACCAAAAGAATGGTCATATTTCTAGTGTGTGAACTGCACCCAACTCTTCACCACACTGGGGCTTGAGATGCTCCTGGTACCATATCTGGTCATACACCTATCCTTCTCGGTCACTTGCATATGAGGTCATGCGTTCTCTTCAAGAGGAAACACTAATCTGGTCCCCCTGTTCGTGATCTCATAATCTCCTCCAAGTTCACGTTCCAGTGCTTCCTCCGAGCTGCTTTTTGTTCTTCTGCCATCAAGGCTTGTGGTGGCTGTGTGAGAGCCGGAAGAACCGTTGGCTGTTATGGTGGTGTCTCCATAAGTTAATGTGAGGTCACCATCATTAAGAATGAAGTCTGCATCGTCTTCTCTCAACTGTTCTGGGTTCTATAAATAATAAAATAAAGGGCATTATATGGCGGCAATGTAGTGAAGTGTGTAAATGAGACCACGTGAGGAAATCATGCCCTAATTACTATTATATAGATCTCTAGGACTGAGTTTGTGTGAGAAGGCCAAATAACAAGTCCCTTCCCATTCTCAGGAAATCTGGGTGTTTCCATTACTACTGCTGGAAGTCTGCAACAGGCATCTACTACCCAAAAATATATATAATGTAACATTCTACAGTTTAGACCTTTTATTTTAGTATATACAAGTCTGTAAACACATTTAAAATGTTATTTGTGCTTCTTCTGCATGCAGAAACACACAAATAAATAAAGCAAATGATGATGTAATCTAAAATTATGTAAGTATCAAAATACAAACACTCCCTACTCTGTACCAGCATGTCAAGTGTGGCTGCCTGAAGAATTGCTCAAGGGACAGAACAATACTATTGGATTTCAGTTGTCTGTACCACCATCACAAGCCAATGCGTTTGCATAGTCCCTAGATACTGATGCCTTGATAATAGAATGTCTGGTAAGCTGAACACCGTCATCAATAGAAACTAAACCAACCAATAAATTACCCAAAGACATTTTGAAGTTATACTTACATTGTAGGCCCGCTGGCTTGTGAAGCATCTTGCCACCAGACCACACCAGCTGGGCAATGTTGTAGTTAATGGAGGACCACTGTGTGTCAGCATTGGCTTCAGATAACTTTTTTTTTGTTTATTAAGGAATTTTTCAGATATATTACAAACTGCCAGCAATGCAAAGCTGCATAGTAAAAGGTTTCACAAACAGATACTAAAAAGACACCAAATATATGCTATGCAAATATGAATATAAGGGTTATGCAAGATGAACTGATGAATGATGATGCCCTTTATAAATAAAGTTAACCAACTGCAATTTATTCCAGGGGGAAAATGTAATAAGGAGTGGTATTTGCAAATCAGCCAATATTCAGTGACTTTGACAGATAAATTTAAAACAGCAATGTGTTTAAAGGCATTGCCATTTTAAATTTAGCTGTCAAAGTCACCGATTATCGTCGATGTGCAAAAATCGCTCCTTAATAAATTTATCCCCAGGAAGGCTCTTAAAGCAGGGTAGATAGTTTGTTAATGATGGGTTCAAACTTTGCTAAAGTGTACCTTCAACCATATGTAAAAATGTAGTAACTAATGTTACAATCAACATTACAATGAGCACAAATAAGACTTAACAATATAACAATGCATGTTTAAGTTTTTACACTTTCATAATCTGATAATAATGCTCATGCATGATATTATATAAATCTGGTAACACACAAGACCCAGATTTGAATCTCTGGAGATATCTAGATACCCACCAGAAATGATGTCATGGAAACATGGCGTTTTCCGATTGCTGGAATAGACTTAAAATCTGAGAGTTGTGGAAATGTCCTACTCAAACCTTTTCTGTATTATAGTTAATTTATATAACACTAATCATATTACGCAGCACTATGCGGACAATATGTAATCATTCACATCACTGCCTGCCCCTTTGGATCTTACAATCTAATTTCCCTACCCTTGCCACACACAAATACACACACAAGGGTCTATTTTCTCAGAAGTCAATTAACCTACCATTATGATTTTGGAGTGTGGAAGGAAACTAGGGCACCCAGAAGAAACCAAAGCAAACACGGGGAGAACATACAGAAACTCTGTATGTAAAAGTAATTTTGCATATGGAAATAATGAGTATTCACTGAAAATTAACATTTACATACTGCAGACTTTGCATAAAGATCTACAGGTATGAACTGCCATGTCATGCTACAGTGGCTCTCCAAGTTTTGTAAAGCTAGAAATCCCAGCATGTCAAGTCAGCTATTGGCTGACTAATTACTGGACTTGTTGTTTCACGACACCTGGGGCCTGATTCATTAAGGAACTTAAATGAAGAAGTTTCTTATTTCAGTCTCCTGGACAAAACCATGTTCCAATGCAAGGGGTGAAAATTAGTTTTCTGTTTTGCACATAAGTTATATACTGACTGTTTTTTCATGTAGCACACAAATATCAACTTTAAATTTCAGTGTACAAATAAGCTATCAAGTATTTGTGTGCTACAGGAAAAAAAACAGTCAGTATTTAACTTATGTGCAAAACAGAGAACTAATTTGCACCCCTTGCATTGTAGCATGGTTTTGTCCAGGAGACTAAAATAAGAAACGTCGTAATTTAAGTTTCTTATTGAATCAGGCCCATTTAGCGTCAGTCACTTGGTGGCCAGGCCTGCTACAGTTCATTATGTCCATGTACTGGGCATTGAGTGTTGCTTGCATATATGCAGAAACTGACTATTCAGGTTTCTAAGTGGAAGTAAATTAGAAACTGATTGTTCAAGGGTTCTTAGTGAAAGTAAAGTCCATTTCAACATGCACTCTAATTTGATTGTTGCACGACTACAACGGTGAGAACAGTTCTACCATTTCCTCTATCTACTGACTATCTTCTCTCATTTCTCTTCTCACGTCTCAGTCAGGTATCAGGTAGTTTCTGGAGTACATTTTAAACTAAGGGGAGATTAAAAGCCAATGCAAACATTTAGGAAAAGCACTGAAATGCAGTTTACTAGGTAAACATAACTCGTGATTTATTTTTTAATGTCTGACATACGTGTGATTTATCTAGCACAAATGTAGAGCCAATTTCTAGACGTCAGTTTTACCACTTCTCTGCTTCCCTGTCCTGTAGTTCTCTTACAAAGGGTAGTGATCTGCATATAGACATTGTCCGATTATTTTGGTTGTAACTAATTTTGCTATTAAATGACATGTTTTTGTTTCACATGGATATTAAGTGCCTAATAATGTTTATTCAGTTACAAATATGTATGCATTTAAAAAAGTTATATTTATATATTGTCGTAACATAGGGTTAGGGGTTTCAGCCAGATAAATGACACCAGTTCAGTGTTTTGGTTCAACTAACCTCAGCTAGATTTATTCTTCAGGCATAAAAATAAACAAACGAAAAAAAGTCCTAGTAAGAACATGCTCTCATGTAAAAGGACCTTGTGTCCCACACACATACAAAATACAGAGCTTACTGGTCACCATCTGTAGTGTCTCTCAGGAGGCATCCAACCTCCTTCCCAGGTCTGACAGAGTGAGGAAACTGCCAAGCAGCTTTTTAATCAGCACCTTGCAGATGCAACTCCTGATTACCAGCAACTTGCTAGCTAGTTGGAAAACCCAAAATGGGCCTTATAAAAATGGAGCCCACCCTTCTCTCCATTCATACCCCAGGGACCCTTACCAGCTTTTCCTACAGCTGAAAACACTGTTTAGAAAGCTTTTCTGAAACACAAGCAATCACCCTGGGGTTTAAAAGCATAAAAGACAAACAGCCTGGGGCATACATACCTGCCATTTGCCACTTTCTCAGTGCTTCTGTCACATACACACACCCTCCCCTTGTTTTGACCTGTGGGAGGAACACTTGTAATCCCCAAACACCCCTCTATTTATTCGCAAAACCTTTTTATCCTCATGCTGGGGAATGGGTAAGAGGATTTTAGCTACTGGTTTTTTTGGAACCAAAGGAATAGTGGTTACTGGAGGGAATGGAGTAGTTGACAGGGCTACTCTATATCTTTCCACGGTTTTATAAACCTTTCACGGTAGATCCGTTCCAGATTTCTTTTCCCTGGTAGGTATGCCTTATCAAAGGGTAGTTGCTACTCCTATATGCTCTGCAGTTATGAAACAATGAGCCAGATTTAACACTGCTCTTTTATACAATTTAGGAACTATCAACCGTTCCAAAATATGTTCTCCTTTTTTGACTATTTGATAGAGCACACATGGACTTATACGCCATATAAAAGGTACGACAACCTATTATCAGGCTAGAACAGGTTTCCATGAACCACTTTTACATTTTCTCAAGTCTTTGAACAGGTAAAAGACCCAACTCTGGTAGAGGCAAAAATATATTTTCTTACTTCAAGATCAGGCACACAGTCAACAGGTTCAACAACATTTACTATTTCAGTAGGAGGTATCTATCCTGCACTCCACTGCTGCCCCCATCATTTTTGGACGCTCCAATCACGCTTGAAAATGAGAACCCTTCAGACTCGGGAAAAACTCCCACTGCCTCAGTAACATTATCAAGCAAGTCTAGGTTATTTAGTTTTTCAATCAACAAGGATTTCCCATAGTTTCCAGAATTGGGAAAAATCTCTCCCCAATATAACATCAAACACCAAGCAAGGAACTAATCCCACAGTGACTACCACATGACCACACTGTGTTCTATGTCCACTTCAGCAGTAACATAATGTTGAGTATTCCCATATATACAGGTTACCCCAACAGTTTTCCCTTGATGCTTAAAGAGTCTCACCAACTCAGCTTTTACAAGAAAAACCATACTATCAGAATCTAGCAGAGCCTTTACCCGTTTGCCTTTTATAGTAATTTCATACATTTGTTTGTCTGGCTCAGCCTGTCGCTCTGCAGTGCAGGTTAACTGTCATGTAAATCGTAGAGTATCTATCTTTTATTTAAGCATTATCAAATTGCATAGGTTCAGAGATAAGTGGACAATTAGCAGTCATATAGCCTAAGTCAGCACATTTAAAACATCTGATCGCATTTTTATCACATCTCATATGAGGCAGGAACCTTTTTGGAACAACTGGCCAATCTCCAAGGTCCGAGCCTACAGTCTCTGTATGTTTCAGCTCATTCAAACTGCTTTAGTGCAGTTAATTGGGCAAATCTCTGCTTTGCTTCAAAAGTGGTTTTCTTTGTCTTTTCCTCCTCTCCATTTATTTGCTGACACATTTTCTCTTCTTGTGAAATCCTGTCCTGAATGTCTTTTTGAAGTTTGGACAGCCCTGACGGACTTACTGAAGTTTGGACAGCCCTGACGGACTTACTGAAGTTTGGACAGCCCTGACGGACTTACTGAAGTTTGGACAGCCCTGACGGACTTACTGAAGTTTGGACAGCCCTGACGGACTTACTGAAGTTTGGACAGCCCTGACGGACTTACTGAAGTTTGGACAGCCCTGACGGACTTACTGAAGTTTGGACAGCCCTGACGGACTTACTGAAGTTTGGACAGCCCTGACGGACTTACTGAAGTTTGTTCCTGTTGAAATTTAACTTCATTTTTTTCCCCCCCATCTACAGACTTTTGTATGGTTTCCAATTGGCTTTCCAGTGCTGATGTCTTTGCTTTGGCCTGTGCAGGAGAATCGCTCAACTCTTGTACTTCTTTTTGCAGAAGCTCGCTTTTCTGACTGCGCTGCCTGGGCTGAGGAGGTCTCAGCACCTACCTTATCATGCTGAATTTTTAACTCTTCATACCGAGTCTTGAATCGCCTTCCAAGTTTTTAACCTTGGATATAATCTTAATTTTCTCTTGTATATCTGCGACTTTGGCATCAAAGTTCTTTCTGAATATTTTCCTTTTCATTCTTCAATGTTGCTGCTTCTTCTTTCGCACTCTGACATTGAGTAATGCTTGTATTCTTGTGTTGCATTTGTCCTAGTATTATCAGTTTTCAAGTTTCCAGTCTCTTCAGTGAACTGCTGTGTCAGGCCCTCCAACATCTCACACCTTCCTCAAGCAACTTCTTTTCCACCTGCAGCATCCCAAGTTCCTCACGGAGTTCAGAATTAGATTCTTACAATGGCAATATATTTGCTTCAAGTTTCTGTAGCTTAGCTTGCAGTTACTGTAGGTCATGATCCAGTTCCTCTTTATGTTGGGCCATTGTCTCTGTGGTTAACTGAGCTTTTTCACATTCTGTATTCAAACTATCTTGTAGTTCATTTATTTATCTCCCCATGTGCTCTATAAGCTGCTGGTAACTTAAACATTCCACTTGTGCAACTTCAAATCTTGTTTCAGCAGTTTCTTTTTCTCGTCTCACAAAAAAAGAATATGTATGACCTGTTCCTGAGACTTTCCTTCCTCACTGAAATATACATTGAGCGCTCCCTCTTGAACAGAGCTCACTATTTTATGGAGGGCTTCATGGTCTTGACGCTGTTGCCTCCTGTGCTCCTCAACAGCTAACTGCTGTTGCCTCAGGGACCCCTCAATAGCAAACTGCTGCACCCTGGTGGCTGCCCACTGAGCCACCGTAAAGTCCTGCTGAGTTGCAGTATGCCTTGATTATATCCTCCATGTTAGGGCTCTGTAACAGTCTTTTTCCCTAAAGCCAAATAAATGGGTATCTGGCTCTCTCTCAAAAACATCATCTTTCAACTCGGCATACTGTAAAGGGTTATATTCCATAACAGCACCAATGTGCTCCAAGTCCTAGTTTTTGTCTCTCTCCAATATTTTGGTACTTAAGATACTTTGAGACTTTGATACACCTGTATGCAATCTTTCTGGTTTTAACACATTTATCTTCTAGCTTATGTAGCTTGAAAAGCAGCTCATTTTATCTTCATATAGAAGCACTTCTTTATAAAAAACAAAAAAAACATTTCACTTGACTTAGGAGGTGTGGCACTAGAATATATTCTTATAATATATAATATATTCTTCCATGTGTCACAGTAAACTTTTCTTTTCAATTCTCCCTGCTCTTTAACTTTTCACAGATCCTAGACCACATCCAAATTGTGTGTTGCAGATTCACACGTTTTCTAGCATTCTGTTTAAGCATTACTTCATAGCAAGATTTGTTACTCACATCCATGTGGTTCTCTGCTTCCCACTAGTACTGTGCACAAACAACCCAGTTTTTAGTTGCTATTATACACATAACATAGACAGACCTTTAAATGCGAGTCTTTCTCCACTGTGTCGGTCACTTTAAATTTCGATGCAATATTTATGGCCACAATTTTAAGTGCAGTTGCTCGCATTCTCCACCATAAGCCATAAGATCAGGTTAGGAATACAATCTCCTGGGAATAGATGTCTGCACTTCACACACTTCAGCGAGATAAATGACACCATATTTCAGTGATGTGGTTCAACTAACCTCAGCTAGATTTATTCTCCAGGCATAAAAATAAACAAACAGAAAGAAATGTCCTAGCCTGTCCACTTCTAACTTTACACAGGAACAGGCTCTCCATTTGAAGCTTATGTTTATATTTAGTGTGGCGCTGTGGCTCCTCCATTGAAGGAGTTCAGCAACTGCGAGATTACACCAATTACGCCATTCCTCACAATAGGAAAGGGCATTTACACTGGCTGCATGGCTACAGCTAATGTCTACTGGATGTCACTGACTCTTCTTCCAATCCCAAGACTGCATGAGATGATTTATTTTTACTTAACAGCCCTCCCTCTCTATGTGATGCCTGCGAGAAGGACGTGGGTTTGCATGATTATGAGCCTTTGATTAGGCATAGTTTGCAAAATGTATTGTGCATTGTGGGAGTAATCATTTGGACCTAGGGGGAAGGGGGACTGTATGTGAATTAGTACCCACTTATTTCCCCTTTCTAAAATTTTGTACAACGTTGAAAGCCACTAGATTACGTGTTACCTTGGTCCTAGTCTCCAGCTGTAATTTACTGTTCTCAGCTAAGAGAGATCAGCACAATGAGAATATTACTTTATCCATACTGTATTTTTTTTTGTGTGCATTTTTTTTCTATATTTTGTGTTTTTAATTAGGCCTAATAAAAAATGTAGTTTTACATTAAGTAAACTGGTAACTATTATTATTAGAACTATTAACGTACAGTTGTGCAGGATCCTTTTCACTCTTATCTTTATCATACTTACATCCTGTGGGCTGGAGTTGTGTAGGAGAAATACTATATCATCACTAGCTAGCATCAAGTGTTAATTAATGTCAAACTGCACACTGACAGCCCGATAAATATGTAACAGCATAATACATCTGCTTTATGTACTGCTGCTGTTTTACGTTTGCTCTTTTACGTTAAAACAGTGATGGGCAACAGACGCCCCTTTTAACTGAGATTAAGTGTAATGTGAGGACTTTTTGAAGGTTAGAGCCCTGGGTTAAGTGCATCAGGTTGCCCATCCCTTATTTACGACCTGGCCTCCTAAACCATGTTATCCAAAACCATCTCATCTGGGCCAAAGTTTAACCAGAGAGTGGAAGGTTACATGTTTTTACTTATGTAATCAATAGTAGATAGTGATCCAAACAGGAAGACAATTAAAAATAGCAAAGCATACCTCAAACCATAATGCAGTAATAATAAGGACTCCATTTGGCATAATAAAGAGGATACTTGTGATCAAAGCTATACCAGAGCCTGAACACCCAAGCACTTTCCTGCTTTGTGCGACTCGTTCCAGTTGAATCTCCAGGATCCTACAAAAGATAAATGACACAATGTATGTGTGAAAGCTTCTCTCGAAGAAACACAATCAGAAAGTAAAAAGCAATGTGACTCACCCTAGATTAACCAGATAGAACTAAAGGAAAGATTTGCATTGTTCTGCTTAAACCAGCCTGAGTTTTAGGCTGAAATTCTCAAGAAAGCCGTGTTCACTCTACTGTAGTGTTTTATCTAACACAGGTTATTAAAACACTTCATGTACAATGTCTGTAAACAGAGATCATGGGTAACGGATGTAGGATTCAGGACCTAATACAACAATCCTATAAGTAAAAAGAACCTCTGAATGCTAATAATTCCACTTTTAAACATATGGTTTTCACTATATTATACTCAAACTATACAAATTTGCTAACAGCAATGACTCGCTTCCTGTGTTGTTAGCTTGTATCGTTTGGTTGCTTTGGTTAACAAATACTGCTATGCAGCTTTGGAAATGTCCGGTCCAATTGTTTCCATTTCAAACTCCATTGTGTGTTACCTTTTCTGCAGCCGTTAGCTCTGCAAGCTACGCAAGATTCCACCACCAGCTGATGCAACCAGACAGCTTGGTGATGTTACAGGAAAAAGGTAAATGGTTGCATTTACAATGAATTGTTCACGTTGTCATTTATTGGCACAATCATTGCATACACCCATTGTAATGTAACTGTGCACTGTCCTTCCCCCACTAGAAACAGCAGAATGAAAATGCAAAGCCAGGAAACTTCTACCAAGATTCACAAAAGCCCTACAAAAGTGTATTTCTGGGGTCACAGTAAAACAAATATACAGACACATTTCATGGACACATATTAGGTTTAATTTAAAGATGAAATTATCAATAAGATATGTAGAATGAAACAATTATGAAACAAAATTTAAATAGGTAAATCTGAACTTTTCATAAAATTCCTATTCTGACACAAACTTTATACATTTCCTTAAAAGCTCTGTACTCGTATTTACAGTGTCAAGTCAATGGCTAAAGGGGTTTTCCACTTTAAATATGAATGTAAAAAGTCACTTCCCTAAATATAGCTAGAACCTTCACAGCAGGGGAGATATAATCTAGCATCTCTAATAGGAGTGCTGTGTTGTTTCTTCCCTGCAATGGAGAGCTCTGACTAGCACCGAACAGAGGTCCCAGCAGTCTTTAAGCACCGGGACCCAGCTATATCCATCAAATAGTGTAGCCCCAGGGTAGGCACACCCACCGAAGTATTATTATAGGTAAGCAATAGGATTAAGTCAAATTCATAGTTTAATGACCCTTTAATACGGCAACACAGTAAAACAATGCATACATTCAAATTGATTAAGAAAAATATCAATTTAAATTCTACAAATATCAATTCAATATTCTAAAATAATAAACCAAGCAAAATGTTGCAACTTGTAGTGCAATCATAGCATTTAATATTGGGTGATACTTACTCCATGCAATACTTGAAAACTGTCATTAGTTGGAGGTGGGTCTTGATCTGGATCTACGCCAACCCTGTTACAAACATTAAAGAGGAAATCGGTCCAATTAACTTATCAAATAGTACTTAATAGAATTATATATACAAGTTCTCACACTTTAAGAGACATGATTCATGCTGATCAATAGCATAAAAAAGTGTGATATGTAAAAAATCCACGAACTACTGCAGAACATTACATTGTGTTATTAACACCCACACAAGTGCAATTAGAGAAGCCATTAGTAAAACATTAGGCAGCTGCTTGCTTTCCGCATAGAAGCATAGACCAGACCGGATGGAGAATACTGAAGAGGATAGGGGGTATATTTACTAAAGTGCGAGTTTGAAAAAGTGGAGATGTTGCCTATAGCAACCAATCAGATTCTAACTATCATTTATTTAGTACATTCTACAAAATGACAGCTAGAACCTGATTGGTTGCTATAGGCAAGATCTCTACTTTTTCAAACCCGCACTTTAGTAAATATACCCCTAAGAGTTCCAAAATAAAAAACTGATCACAATTTCTTGTACGGTTGAAGCTTTTACACAGACCTCGTTATAACTTATACTGTACATGTATAGTCTTATGCCAACCCTAGTCAACTTGCAGATTTTAGTGAATCTACCAGAGAAAATGAGTTAACACAGCTTTTACAGGGTATAAACTTAAAAAATAAATTATACACAAATAACACTTATAAAATAAAAGTGAATGTAGCAGATGCAAAAATCACAGCTAAGTCTTTCTATTCTCCGAAACTTCCTTGTACTCTTAACTCAGAAATATTCTTCTGCCCTCCATGTTTCAGATCTCCCCACATATTGTCAATAACAGTCTGGGACCATTCTACGTCTTATCAGTTCTCCATGTACTTCACTGCTGATTTTCAGGCATGTTTTGCTTAAGTATTCAACCTCTTTTTAGTTACAATTTCTTCACAGACTCTGAGACATTAGTTTCCAGGATTCAAGGACAGTAAAATTAATCCATTCTTCCATTTACTCGGGTAGTATTTCCTGTGCCACTGGCTGCCACACAACCCTAAAGCATAATCGATCCACCACCATGCTTAATGTGGTCTTTTTATCAAATGCTTCACCTATTTTGTTCTAGTTGTGCTCAATGTTTGTTTTATCACTCCACAACACTTTCAAAAATGTTGTTCTGGCTCTCTATACAATTTTGTATACTTTAGACCTTTTCTTTCCTGATGAGGTCATAGAAAATGTTCTCTTCTGACAACTCTTCCATGTGCAGTATTTTTGTGTATACAACAATGTACTGTGTATCCCTAATCTGGTGCCAGCTAAACCTTTCTGCAAGCCCCTTGCAGTGAAATGTGGGTTCTGCTTTGTATCTCTGACCAGCTCAAGAGCAGCTCTATTATATTTGTGGATTTTCTAAATCTAGCTTCGACTTTAACAGTTCCCCATAAACTATATTCCTTAATGCTGTATCAGGCAGTGGAAATTCGCAGCTGTAAGTGTTTATATTTTTTTTTTTTATAAACTTCTTTGTGCCAGTCAGTTATCTTTATTTTTAAGTCGTCAATCAGTTCCTTACAGGAGTCCTTGGTTGCTGAGAGTAGAAAGAACATCTTGATAGATTAGAAGGTCAAAGGATTTATTCAACCCTGGAATGGTCTTCACAAGGTTTCATATAAAGCCTAATAAGTCAATCAAGCTTTGCGGCCACAAGGAACAAAAAAAATATTCATGAATTAACTGTATCCCAACTCTTGCACATGTGACAGTCTTACATTTAGCAAAACAATAGTAATTGTGCATTAAAATGTGCAGAAATATCATGTTTCTGTTTGTACCCTGCAGAGGCTGTGTTAACTTCTTTTCACTTAAGAGATTCAGTAAAACATGCAATTTGCCCAAACATTTGCATACAACTATGTAAGATATAGGTCTATCTCTATCCATCTATATATATAGAAACTGCTAATGAGAGCTGACGTGACTTGGGAAGAAAACGAAACGTTAGTCTACTTATGGATCCTCCGGTGACGTCACATCTGGTCCGGTCCAGGCGTGGTGTTCCACAGGGTGACTGTCTTCAGCATACATTTATGGTCCAGATAAGCGATATTACTTTCAATTTTCTGTAAGGGTTTTTAACCATTGGTGCAATAAACGTTTTTTAGACTATTCCACTCATGTGACCACTTGTTATCGTTTCTCTTCCGGTTTACTCTTCTAAACCACAATGGATCTGAGTTTAAGTGATAACACTCAAGCAGTCTGGAGAGGGGTAAACTAGGATTATATACAGATAAGCCCTGTTTAATTTATCACTTGTGCACAGTTTATATTTGAGAATTGTATATTACATGGTACCTGGCAATATTACACTATGATTTGTTTCTTTATCTTTAGATTTCTCCCTTTCTGGTTGGAGAGATAGAGCAGGAGTAGCTGCCATCAATGCAATATTTATATGTATGATATATGTCTTCTTATTAACTCAGAGATGCCTCCTTAACTAAACACTGCACAACAGCGGATATAATAAAGTGTCCTATTTGCCTAACTAAACTTCCAGATCTTATAATTTAACTATTGAATCCAGTGTTTAAACACACTGACATACATGATGATATTATAATCTAAAAGCTTATCGTCTATTTAACAAAACAATTGCAGATGTGTATTATGAATAATAATTTTTTTGATTTATGAAATCCTGTTAAGAATATACCTAATAAGAATTTGAATGGTTTGGCATACTATTGGTCCCAGCAGTGGATTAACATTTCTACTTTTTCTCCATCCTGAATAACAACTGGGACAGAACATTGGTGAACACTGCATTCTTTGATGAACAAGCTGTTATATCTACACTACGATGGGCCCCCTCTCTTCTCCTTACTACAGAACTGCTAAAACTCCTGGAGGATTTGGGTACTAGAGACAAGCTGAAGACGTCTGTGCTTTTAGGTATCTACATATATTAAGATAATCTTATCTATATTGTTTATTCAAATTTGAAATTGGGTATATGTGTATATCTTCACACATATACTGTATGTTGATTTTACTACATTGCTATTTTAAGTACAAAGATATATAGTTTACATGCACAGAGAGGCTTATGTCTAGGACCTTGGTCATAGGTACTGGCCTGCAAGTATGTAAACATTTACCCCATATTCTGCTTTTACTATCTATCAACTAAAATTAGCTAACTAATTACTATACTATTTATGTTATACATATACAATATAGAAGCCAGTAATTTACAGAAGGATTGTCTCACTTTCAGCTGGCATGTATGTACGTGTACATCGTATTTCCTTATAAATTTACATATGGAACATAAATTGTCAGCAGTAGCGGCAGAGCGGAATTGTCATTGCCATACAAGAAAAAGGTAATTTGTTAGTTTAGTTTGATCAGCCAGTGAATAGAATTTGTCTATTCTTCTCAGACGGCAGCTGCAAAATGACACAGTCCATTTGAATCTGTCTTTACTTCCATTTGAAACCAATGGCTAAGACACCATGAAAACAAGTGAGCCTTGATCTCACTACAGAGCACCCATTGTTGGGCTATCAGAGAGAAGTTTATGTGATCTGAAGGGCATATCATGGGACTCCAGCCAATGTCAGAACAGCCAAGTTCTATTAATTGCTCTTTACGAAGTGCATCAAGTTAGGAAATGTCCCCAGTCCCTGCTACTCACATTGTACTTGCTTTAGCAAAGAGGGAGGCATTTGTGACCTTCTAGTTTTGAAAAAGTTAGTGGTTTATATCTAAAGGTGTTGAAACACGTGCTAATTTCATGTACAAAGTAGATCACTAAAAATAAATGCGTTCAGGACATCAGAAAGGTTGGTTAGCAGGAAATCTTCTTTAATACTTAAGTGGCTTTTGCTGCTTGTCCAGGGTTTTGGATATTATGAGACATTCTTGTAAAACTAGGTCACTTTTGGCAATAAGCAGTGAGTTACAAAACATGGGGGGCTCTTTTTTGTCACCCCCTTTCAAGGTCAAAAATGTCATTACACAATTATAGCTAACACATTACAGATGACAAGTAAAGCAACAGGTGCACAGAAAGGCTAAAGTCAGACAAGGTGTATGCCAAGTAGATTTACACAGGCAATTAGCAGGTGACAAGTTCCCACCCCAAGAAGCGGAGTGTTAATTTCACATAGCAGAAACCAATCACCTGAAGTACTGCCAACGACCAATGGTCAGATTGTCCAACGATGGGATATGGTCACCAACTCTAGTACAGCACAAGAATGAAATGAAAATGAAATGTGGTATTGAAGTCTCACACTATTTAACAACTTGAAGTGACAATTTCGACTAAAAAAAAAAAAAAAAAAAAAAAAAGCTCGATCAAACGTTAAATATATTTCCATGTTTAAATTTCAGTCCCTGTGAACACATATATGCTTCCATCTTAACTTCCCTACTTGGATGGGATGTGCTTAAAGACCATGTCGGCATGAACATTTATGGTAGGCTTAACAAAACTACATCGTTTCAGCACTGGTACCAATGTCTTTTTATTTCATTGTGACTCTATTTTAATTTAGCTCTCAGTGAGCAGCACTTCTGCTGGCAGTTACATCATAGTAACTGCTAACAACCTGGATACACTGACTGGTTGATATTTTTTTGTTGTTTACTGACATATTACGCAGCACTATACATTGATGGAATCATGACACAAACAAATGACATGAAACAGAAGATAAAAATGGCCCTACCATCATGGGCTTACAATCTAAGACATGTGGGAATCACTTTGCACATAAGGTTGTGGAAACAAATTGTTGCTGCTGATGGGGAAAGTGTGTGTGACAGGAGCGTTATAAACCTCCAATATTAAAACAGCCATTGGAGACTGACATTTATGTGCAGCTACATATGGTTGGAATCAGGAGAGACAACAGAAGTTGAGGCATGTTGAAAGATGAACTAGCCAATGTATAAATCTAACTAAAGTCAGCTGCTGGCAGCCATGACTTTAAATGAACCAAACCTCCTGCCTGTTGAGGTTCTGGAGAAGGCTTTTGCTTTTGTGTTACATGGCCACTAATGTGGTGCTATGTCAGCTCAAAGTAGTTGTGCGTCTGGTATTTTTCCTAGACATCACGTTCGCTACTGGACACAGAGCCAAGACACTTGTTCCCCACTTTCACAGAAGTTCTGAAGGCAGCTTCTACAATCAAGTAGGCCGCAGAGATCACAAAAGCAGGAACAGAGATGGCAACATTTGAACTCTGAGTCCAGCAGCTGAATGGAGATGATATTCCAAAACAACCCTGTCCTTGGTGTGATCACACTCCTCGGCAACACCCTGTAATTCCTCAGTTCCTTCACAATTATTTATTTTTAATTGTTTTAGATTTGTGAGATGATTATGTGGGAGGAAAGGCACAGAGCTGATCCGCTGTACGCATGCCGCATATAGATTAAAGGGGACAGCATAAGGTGCAATAGAGGTAGGCTTGCTGAAGACACCTGTGTTTAAACAGATTTCCTAGGATACCAGTGCAGATTGATGGGGTTGGAGTCTTTCCACTACAGTATCACTTTTATTCCCTTCATCTGTCTGCTATGGCATTACTGCAGTCAGCCCCTCCTTCATCCTATGGCTCTCTCTTTAACTGGGCTACACACACACACAAACACCTGTTGCAGAAATACAAGTCCTACTGGGCAGACTGGGACTTTTAGTTCTTCTAACAGGTGATGAAGCATAGGATGTTTATTTGGTGTGTGCAACAATTCTAGCAGTGCAAACAAACATTTGTGGGGCATTGTTGGACCTATGTAAAAACATCAGCCACTAATGGGGCAATATAGAGGAGGGGACAAAAAAATAATCATATTGCCTATATATTTTTATTTGCACTCTCCTCCATTCTTCTCCTGTGTCATGTATTTCTATCAGCAGTGCATATGCTTGTCTGTACAGCCAGTATTGCTCTACAATACAGACACCGGGTGCTGTTTTGAGACTTGTGTTTCCAAAACATCTTATGTTGCACAGGATGTCAGAGTTGTAGAAGACTTTGGGAGAAACATTCGGAGGATTGCTAGAAATGTCTATAGACTACATAGCTGCCAAGGTGGAATGGTAGAGGAAGGGGCAGACAGCAATAATTCCACAGCAGATAAATAAACATTGCGCCGATAGTGTAGTATGTAAAGCTGTGGAAGGATGTCCTCCCCCATCAGCCCACACAGCTGCTTTTAGGAAGCTGAACATACAGCCAAATGACCAGCGATTTCCTCTACAGATAAGATACTGCTGTGCAGGCGAATACAAAACTAACCTTATAAATCTCTGTGCAGCAGTTTGGTGTAGCATGTGCCTCCACATCTGTTGTGTAGCAACAGGTTCCTGTGTATCTTTCCTGCCAAAGTTGCTACAGGTTTCTTTAGCATTTTGGTATTTTGTTTAGAAATATAGTTTGCAAAAGTGAAAAAAAAACAACTGATTTTTTTTTTCATAAACAGTCTTCAAGATATGATCTGCACATAGATGCATCTGACCAGCTACCTGCTAGAGGTTACCCACATTTTTCAACTTAAAACAATGAGAACTCTGACAGCCAATCACAGCACTCAGCGCAGGAAAGCACCATGCGCCTATGTGTTGTTACAGCCAACATCTACCCCATGCTTACATAAGGGAATCACAGCTTGGAGAAGAAGAATAAAACAGACAGCTCAGAATACTATATGTTCGCAATAGAGATCTTCGGTATTAGGGGAATTATTTGTTTACATTCAAGTTCCAGCCTAGTTAAACCTGACTATCTAGATCTGGCATATACTGCCAGTTTCATCAATAGAAGCATATGAGGAATTTTACTTTTTAACCTTCATACCTGTAGGTTCAGTCATACTAAAAAAAAAAACAAAAAACGACAACTGACAAACAGCAAGATCATCTGAACTCTAAAATGAGAAATGAATGAAAAACGTTTTAGATTTGTCATTGTACACAAATTCAGAGTGATACAATCATAAATATCTATTGTTATTGAAAAAGCATACAAGAACCATGTAATTTCCTAAATTCTGACTGGTGTTAATCAGGTAAGGCTAATGTAAAACTAGTATATAGTGTAGTGTTCAAAATTACACAATGCCTGTCGGGATGGGTATCTAGGGGGATTCTGACTTTAGGCCAATTGTTTAATTCAGGTACACTTTCCTCCTTTTCTCAGTTGAGTGAACAATATCATTTGCCGAAGAGCGACCTTTATAAATTTCTTCAGCTTAGACACTGGCTGTCAGAGCACTCATTCAGAGGTATAGTCATAGGTCCCCCCCGGCTATATATCAGGTAAACCTGACAAAGAGTAACAACAAAGCTAGGATAACTACCTGGTATAATATTTTAACTTCGCAAGTCGTTATCACCAAATCAAAAATTCAACTCCAATGGGAGGTAGATCTCCAGGTAGTATTCACGGAGGAGGAATGGGAACGTATTTTTCGAAAACTCTTTCACAATGTCTAAATGCCTTAATCATACTGAAATGTCGGTGAAGCTTCTGAATAGACTGTACGTGACCCCTGAGAAACTGCACAAAATTTGGCCCTCAGTACCCCCGACATGTTGGCATAATTGCACTGAGAGAGGGGATATATTCCATATTTTTTGGGCATGCCCAGTCCTACAACCCCTGTGGTTAGAGGTTTTCCAGTTGTTGGTAAAGGTTTTTAGATATCCTACATCTCCTTCCCCAGAGCTTGCTTTGTTACATCATTATCCCCCCTCTGTTCCCTCCTGGGACAGGTACGTGATGGGCCAAGTGCTCATTGCAACCAGAGCTGCTATAGCTCAGGCCTGGAAACAACTGTCTCCCCCGTCTTTGGCTAAGGTGATATCTAAAGTGAACTTCAGCTTTGAGATGGAGACCCTAGGAGTTCCGTATTCCACGGCAGCTACTTCCCCATTAGTGAAATGGCGTAGCTGGCATAATTACGTCACAGACGGAGGTGGGGCCCCATCCCAGTCCCCCCATAGGCTAGATATCTCCGACTCAGTGGCTCGTGCCTTGATCTAAGAAATATTTGCTTTTGGGCCTAGGTACAAGGATGGAATGGACTAGTCTCCGTATTGTAAAGTTAAAGTGACTTATGTTTAGAGTGCCAATCATTAGTTTTACTTGTCAACTGACTATAATTATATTTAAATACTACAAAGTGATACATGTCTAGATTGCTGGTGTTTTATGACATAGACATATTGTTGTGTTTCGTCCCCACTATGTACCCCTTTCCCCTTTATGTCCTACCCTTTCCCTATTTCTTTTTTTTTTTTGTATCCTTTGCAATCTTAGGAAATTCAATAAACTTTATTTCAGTTAAAAAAAAATAAAAAAATTACACAATGCAACACAAAAAGTTATCTCCCGTTCCATGAATGTTTCCTTCAACTATAATGTTATTGTCAATGAATGATTACCATAACCATCATTTTATCACAATATATATAAAAAATGAATCTGTAACAAAAAGCAACAGTCAAGCAATATTAAACTAGATGTCAATCTCAATGAAAAGGTTTCCAAAAGATGTTATTTAAAGCCAAACAGACTGTTTAAACGCTCTAGTAATGTTTTCTGTCCCCATTTCAGAAAACTGTGTCACTAGCTGGAAAAGCTTTTTTTTTTTTTTTTTAAGAACAAATCATCTTTATTGCTTTTTTTTTACAAGGTACAAAAGGAGAGAGCCAGTAATAAATTAACAATATTAAAAAATCGAAATAAGAGTCTAAACAAACAAGGGAAACCTATGTATACCAAAGGAGTATCTTTATATTGAAATATTTAGGGTAAGACGTACAATGGGATGGATGGTGGGAGTTGGAGCAAACACATTCTATACAGGCTAAAAACAACCCTGGTGGACCTTCTGGCCTTCCATAAGGGATTGGGATCTTTAAGACTCGAGATTTCTGCAATTAGTGGCAACGGCCAAACCAAGACGTGACTGGTCTGGGCATACCACGTGCCGCTTTGCATTGCAGAGGAAAGGGCCAATAATGAAGTTTCTCCACAGAGAATCTATGAGGTCTAAGTATGGCATGAGGAGTGACGGCTGTTTTCTGATGCTCTTACTTTATTCCACAAATGAGTCTGTTGGTGATGGGTGTCAATGAAAAGATAAATAACTAAAAATAAAAAATATTGTAATGGAAACGAATAATCGCCAACTTTATCAGCTTCACTAAATAGTAATCAATGTCTATCATGATATATTTAGAGTTAATTTGTAATAATCAGTACAGTAACAATTACACTTACATCAATGTAAAATATGAATACGTAACTCATTTATTCCACACTTCACATAAACGTGGTGATATATGGGGCAGAAGTACACGCTGAGAAACCATAATACGTGATGACCACCGATAACCAGAGACATTGGCAAATCGTGGTCATCGGCAGACCAAATTCTCAGGAAATCCCGACCAACAACTATTCAATACCAGTTTAAAACAACCAAACTGGACTCCAAAGTGACGTGTGTATGTTGGTAGTTTAACACATGTGTCATTCATTCAAAAATGTATTCAAAAGTTAAAAACATCAATAATGTCCACTTCCCCAAATGCAAAATAGAAAATTAGGGAATTGTGTCAGTATGCGTTTACTGCCAACTCTTTTGTTGTCGTCTCAGAGTCACAAAAGATAAAAACAAAACAGAAGATTGTAATATAAGACCATCATCAATATACCAGCATGATACTCACTGTTCCTACTCCATAATTAAAGCGCTATTCCAACCATTAGCTTCTTAATCACATTAGCCATCCTCCAAGCATCTTATTCGAATGTGCTGACTTTATTTTCCTTTTCATAGAAGCCAAGTTATGTTATGTTGTTGGCATTTATAGACAATTTTACTAATTTGTCTCTCTAAAAAAATATTAGCAGCCTAAGTAAACTTTTAAAGATAAGGGTAAATTGCATTTTGAACATTTAGCCCCAGTGCCCCTAGAAATACATAGAACGTACACAGGTAGCCAAGAGAGAACTTATGCCTAGGCCAACCAGACGAAAATTATGTTAATGTTCTTGTATAAACTGTGTGCTGCTTTATTTCTGGCGCATCCTCCATATTCATATATGTTTAACTGCTGTGCATGATATGTCAATGTAGCATTTCTAAATTGTGTTCAGAATGTGATTATGTCCCTTAGACTGAATGAGCCACAAGCATAAGTTTCACTTTTAAATATCCTGCTCTCCCCCACACCTTTGCCTGCCTTACAGAGACAGAAGGTAGAAGGGGAGTGAAGTGTAATAATATCTGAAGGTCTCTAATGATAAACTATAGGATTGCAGCAGCTGTGAAGTGGTTCTGAAAAAAAATAACAATTAAAACGCACAACTCCTAAAACTAAAGATCTGGTGAATATCTACAGCCCCATACATATACATACACATACACACACCCACATCTTTTGGAAAGTGGCCTATTTACAACATTCACATTTAATGTTAGTTACAAATCCTTAAAGTCAAATTAGGGGAAATTAAATTCCTAGCAATGTTCCATGTCCCTTGTGATGAGGCTCAGTTGGATATAGAAAGGTGCAAGTAAAGATCAGCAATGTCTTACTTACCATATTACCCAGAAGTGTACTATTATTATGGCTAAGAATAAAGAGCAAAACTAAAAATAACTGGCCTAATTTATATTCATAACAAATAAATTGGGTTGTCTTGAGATGGTGACACGATCAAATTCCAAATATGTACTTTGTCTTATCACATTCCGGCCATCTTACCTATTCAAGCCTGAAACAATTATATTAAAATTCTTTGTAAATGACTGACCTGATATTCAGCCAAGACAACATGGGAGTTGTCCCTCCACCGATTATCCAGACCGTAAAGAAGACAATCAGGAGGGTAGTAGAAAACATCATCTCATGGGCGTACGTAGCAGTGTCACGAATAGATAGTGCAAATGCCATAGCTCCGCGGAGACCTGTTCACATGAAACTTTTCATTTGACATTTCTTGCTTAAAATCATCTTAGTTTTAAAAAAATACAAGACTGTAATACCAGAAGAAAACAAACAGTGGCTGGTATAAGAAAAATGTCATAGTGAATAGTCCTCATTATCTAAAAAGAGCAAAAGACATTTGGGATATCTAAAAAAAAATAGTTTAGTGTACTAATAATTGTATTCTGTTAGTAAGCAGGGGTGAGGCTTATAAAAGCAAACAGTAACAACATATTAATAAAAACAATTCATATTCTATAGAGCAATATTGGTGCTCAACTAATGCCAGATAGGACTTGGCTTAAGGCAGTTAAATAACAGTTTTAGCTCTATAGATGTGGCGTGATTAATAATATATAAAAAATTAGAGCAGGAAGTCTGGTTAGTTATCCGTAGGTGTTGTGGCTGCATTACTTGCCATAGTTTGTTTACATGATCTTCAATCTTTTAGCAATCAAAAAACTAAACAAAGACAACAACAGCAACAGCAACAACAACTACAACATTGTAGGTCATGGAAACGGGACCTCTTTCATTTGAATAAATTGAAAGAATTGCTGCATTTCTTTTAAATGCCCAGTTCCAAGTCCAGAAGTCACAGACACAAGGCCAGAGGGAGCAGATATGTTAAAGCAACATTTCATATATTTTCTTACCTGAAAACATCATCATGTGCTGAAAGTTCCAGCCAATCTTGTGTCTTCTGCCCAAGTTCAGAAAAAATGAAAGTGGATATACATGAGCAGCTCTACCTACAAACACAGCTATCTGAAACAAGCACTAGTCAAGGGCTCAACATTGAATATAGTATTGTAAACAGGCTCTCTTTTTTTTTTTTCTTTACAAAATCACCATGAACCTTCCTTAGCCCTTTAATGACTAGGCTATTTTGTGGTTTCATGACTAGCCACATTTTACATTTTTTTGTGCTGGTAAATCACAACTAGTTGTTGGAGAGTAGTTGCTGCCACCACCAGGCTCCTTCACCAGTACTTGGAAGAGCTTACGTCTGGGTGTGGTGTATAGCTGTTGCAGCACCTGTTTGCTGGTGACACTGGCTGGTTCCTCCTGACCGCTTACTTTGTATCAGGACTGCAGGGTAGTAGGCAGAGTGATGTCTCAGGGCACTGGGTTCAACAAAGAACAGCCAGGGAACAGATTAGAGTTTTAGGTCTTAACTGTAAATCACAGGATTACAGCAGATAATAGTCGTTGTGCAGGATCCTGAAAGCAGAATTACTCATAAATATTCCTTACCATCACTGTTACACATTAATGTGTGGTGCTGATGAAACATCCAGAAGTACAAGATGGTACACACAGAACACAGCAACATGTGCTCTTTATATAGTGTCCAAACCAGTCTCCACCCCTGTCATCAATTCAAATAAGCACTTGATATACTGCACCCTATCTGGGGGATGTTTAAGCAGGGTGGAAAACCTGGGAGAGGGGGTAGACTGCATCAAACCAACCAATCAGGACTAGATATGACTGTACCAATGGGCAAAGACCTTATGCATGTGCAGCTCATTTCCCCATGATCAATTATGAAGGTAAATCTCCCTATTGAAAACAAAATAGGTTTCAATATAGTGATTACCACATTATAATATCTAGCATCAAGGGGTAGTTCTGAGAGAAGGGCATAACGGGCTATCTAACCTTAGGCTTTAAACAAAATATACACCAATTAGTAATTCTCAAATATTTGTAATGTTAATCATGGGATAGTTTTCCTATTTCTGCCACACACACAGGACCCCCATGGCAAGAAAGGAATGCAGTTGTGAAGGTGATGCTCTCCCCCTAATCCTGGCCCAAGATAGATGCCAAGAAGATCATCACTGACAACTACCAAATGCTTGCAATTTACATTAAAACGTCTGGCCACAAAGACCCTAGGAAGAGGCAGATAAGAGATCCAATACTCGTAGTTTGCAAATACAGATGTAGTAAATAAAAGGTATGGTTTTATATATTTATTTTAATGGGTTGTCATATTATCAGAAGGGCATTATGCTGAACAACCACCTATTTTTAATTTACAATGTTTTATTATTCTTTTGACTTTGGTGGCTTAACAATATTGAATAGATTTTAATGTTAGATAAGCACAATTGATGATTTAGAAACAGGGGACAATTTACTGCTGCAGTACAGGAATGGTACTTCATTTTATCTCAGCCAAGTGATGTAACATTGTAGAATCAGACACTGATCTTCAAGGTATAAAAGAGCTGCAGAATTCTGCTCCCCCCCAGTGATTTGGTTTTTATTGAGATTTTATGAAAATAATGGTACAAAACCAATGAAAACTGAAGGTGGGAGGATTAGGAGAGATTAAGTGGTCAAGGTAGTAAAGCATATAATACACCGGAATGTTCTTTACAATAATAACTCCAGGAAGAGGGTCGTTGTAGGATTACAGTCATGTAGAACAGTACAGTTACAAGACAATATATACTCAACCTGAGTGCGCTGCAGTGTATGCGGGAGGGTGGAAGAACAAGGTAAAGGGGTTATTCCAGAACATTGGGAGGAGCATCCTTTGGGAGATAGATTGGTACCATTTATCTAGTATTGCTGAGAGGAACATTTTAGGGCTTGGTCAAAAAGATTCCATTACAAAGTTATTTTGTAAATAGAATAAAATGACCTATATCTAAGGGAATCCTGGGATGGCTCAACTGAGATTGTCCTCTTAGGCATTGTTTATCAACTCCAGTGTGTACGAGGCCTATTAAAACCGTACAAAACCATGTATTTTGTACCCTCTTTTAACAATGTGTTCATAGTGGATTCTCTAAGCTTTCCTGCAGCATTGTGTACTATGCACTTTATATTTTACAAAACTGTGAATGCTCTAAGCAATGTCGAAATTGACACAATATGAAACAAATGCAGGCCAGAAAGCGTGTGTACAGGTCCATTTTCTTACATTAGTCTTTGATTCCCCAGCGTCAGAGAGCTTTTACTAGGCTTTGTTGACACTTTAAACGTGCTTTGAATGCTTGAGTTTAACAGACTTGTGCGAGTCTTTAGGTTTAATAAAAAGTTCAACCATTTGTGCCCTATGACTCTATAAAAGTAAAAGCACTAAATCCAAGGGTGTAACTACAGGAGTTGCGGCCACAACAGGGCCCCGAGCCGGCACACCTGGGAAATCTAGGGTGGCAACACTGGGACTCTACGTAAATCTTTCTATAGGGCCCGGCATTGCACTGTTCCTCCCCTGGCTAGATCTGAAAATCGACTCAAACAAGCAACATGTTAGAACCATACAATGGAGTTTTCCCATCAAACTGCACAAAGGATACAAAAGCCCCGATAATAAAGATGGGACTAAATACGTGTTTCTGGAAGGTGAACAATGCTAAGCCCATGTATGAAAAAATAAAGTTTTCAGCCAGAAAGTGCAGGACCTCAAACAGCTGCAGTAAAACAAAGAGAAGTTCAATCAGGTATGTGCAACAATACCTTGATAAATGCAAGTAGTGAATAGCAAATCCAGAATACCTTTACTGTCTCTATATCCCACCTAACTTAAAAATGGAGACTTTTATATAGTTTCCAATAAATATGCCAATATGTAACCCCAATGACTCTACCTCAGTGTCCTCTGAATACCACAAGAACTCAGATTTAGAGCATAGACTGTTTGATATGTAACTTTACCCATTTAGCCAGTTGGTCAAACAACGCTAAGAAATATACAATGAAACTAAGGATATGAAATTAACTCCGCTAGAATCTCTGTAGTAGGAAACAAGGTTGATAGGCGTGCTCAGGACATTATTGGTATTGAACACAAGAGGTAACTGGAAGTTCATGGGATGGGCAGACACCGGCTCAGCGTGTTTCAAAGTATAGCGCAGAGCAATGGTGGTTTATTACACGCATTAAGGACCCTATTGGATCCAGCGAATGGCCCATAGCCGATAAGTGTTACTTTGTTTTGTTTTTTTCATTTCAAATGATTGAACTCCAGATAATACTACATTTTCAGGTGGCCTTATCCTTTAAATTATAATTGTAGTATTGTATTATGTAATAGTAAGCAGTCTTTGCATTGATGCACCACATAAGTACACAACTCAAAAGCACTAAAACTAGACTGTACAACTCTCTCAAAGACTAAAGTAGTCCATTTTATTTCATAATAAAGAGTAAGATTTTACCTGTTTCGTTCTGTCCCTTGACTCAGGCGATAAATTATTATATGTATAATGAGCTTGTGTGATGCCACAAAACAAAACAGCAACTACACCTGCAAGCAGAAGACAGCGGCACAAACATTAGCACAATGCAACACAAATCAGTACACAGTCATACAGTCCTAGATGGAGAAAAAAATTCATGCCCATATGAAAGTATTACAAATCAAGCTAACAGTCCTCTAGCTATGCTCGATGTAATGCTTTGAATTCAAATTATTCCACAACTTTGCGGAACAGTAAATTGGAATGCTACTTTCTTATACGAGTCTTCCTGAACTAAACTAGGGAAAATATTTTGCTAGGTTGTAGAGGAGGGTGAACTATATTGTGTTACCTATATTTGAATGACAGAACAGCTCTGGTTACATAGGAAATTAATCAGAAACTAAACACTGTGTGTTGCAGATTACTTTTCTGTGAAAGTCTTTCCCACATCCTCAGTCACTGACTTCACACCAACTACACAATGAATAAAGAATTAGCCCAGCAACAGCGTCTGCAGAAGATTTTTTTTTTTTAACTTAATTTGCTTGTTCACATGCAGACATAGCACATATCAAGTTGTCTTCTTACGCCGGGCAATTTCATTATTCTTCCACATGCTGGCTCTTTAACGAAATACAAAAGAATTAGAAAATTACTTTTTGGCCACCAAAAGGCACTTTCAAAGAACTGTACTACACAGGCCAGATGAATGAATGAGCGCATGTGTACTGTGCTCTGTGAATCAAATTACTATGTTTCTGTCCCAGCTTAAATAAATTACTGCAGCCTGAGCAGAAGGAACTGTCAATCACTTGAAGCAAACAAAATGTAACACCATCACCACACCCCTGCATTGCGGAGAACTGCAAGACACTGACCTTTACCTCTGCTCAGACCACAGATGTTGTGAGTAATAAAAAATAAAAGGCAACACAACCCCTTTCAAAATCCTCAACCAGCCCCAGTGCTAACTAAACAGCTTGAGTGGGTTTCCATCATAAAAGAGAAACCACAATCTTGGGGTCCTCTTGCTATAATAAAAACCAGCCCCATGCTGGTCACCACCATGCTGGTGTCTTTATAGGGTGGTGGTTGTAGAGGATGTCACAAAATGACATTCCTTGAAGAGGCTACCAGCCCATCCTCATCTGCCCCCTATAGAGGCACCTGCCCTGTCCATCCTGGGAACAATTTATTCTACGGTAGAGGGACCCAACACTTGTTATCTCCCTGTAAGAGCGGAAACCAGCCCTGGGGCTGGCTGAGGTATTAAGAAGGGAAGGCATGTTGTCCAGCTTTTAATTACTTATTTTTATTTCACCACAATATCATATATTTACAATTATTCAATAGCAAACTATGTAGCTACCTATGGATTTGCAAGTAAAACATACCAATAGTTTGGTGTTTAATGTTAAGCTTACACCTAGAGAAATCTTAGTGACTGTGATACGCTATGGCAACAGGGCCAAAAAGCATTAAAAGACAAACGGACATGTCCTACATCTGCACAAACAAAAATATATATAAAGAAAACATACAGTTTTCTTTGCCACCATCTTTGAGATAGCTTAACATTATAGCTTCCTGTCAAGAAGTTGAAATGGCAAAATAAGTTTCAGCCAGTATAACCAATTTCACAATTATGAATATATATCACTCCACAATGAAGTTTTAATTGAAGCCATATTTTTTTTAGTTTTAGTCCACTTTAAATTGAGATATCAATTACACTGAGTGTCTGAAATAGTAATGTAGATGTAGAATTGTGACAATTGGTTATAGGATGGACTAACTGCAGCAGTATAGTGCAAATGTTTCTCAAATGTTTTGTGAATCTACTTCTGGAGGACAGATAGAATCATATGTGTCTTGAAATCTGACATATGGAGGGCTGGCGCCACTATTTGGCAGCTGCCTAGGGCACCGGGCTCTGGGGCGCGGCACGGTGACCAGGTACCCAAATTATCAATGTCTCTGAATGAGACATTGTTAGTTAGGCTGTGCAATCACCCGCCCACTATTTCACCACGCCGATGGGTGTCCCAGGGTGTAATGAAAGGCTCAATAGGGCGCCAAGAAACTTTGCACTGGCCCTGGACACACGTGCCTGCACTCCTGTGGAGAGTTGAGGACAGGAGTAAGAACTGGTGATGCAGAGTAAAAAGAAAACAGGAACACAAGTGATTTTGTTATGAATGGCTGTTGACATTTGTACACTTACCTGTAAAGCTGCAAGCTTCAGCCAGGAGGAAAGTGCTCCAAGACAGTAGAAAGAACAGGGCCGTCTCCAACAAGGGGAAGCAGTGCAGCTTGGTAAACTTGGTTACGTTAATGGACAGTTAGGGAAAAAACACTTTATCATATGTGGTTTTAAAATGTATACATTTTTTCATGCAAATAAAAAGGCATTGTGGAAAATGAAGAAATAGACATTAATGGCCTGATTCAGCGTGAGATATACACGTTTGTACAATGTACAGTAAGGGCATGTTAGAGCGATTGCGTTCGGATAATTTATAAAATAAAAAGGTTTTGTACACGTTTGCAAATTAGTCACAAGTGTCAGTGGCGTGTCTGTTGTCAAGCGGACACATCTTCAATCTGAATACAGCGTACATACACGTACCCGTTACTTTTTCAAACGTCAATTACTCTTACAATTGCATTCCACTCTAAAATGATTAATAGTTTAATATTTTCTGTACCAGGCTCCTGAAGTAGTTTTTTTATTAGTAACTAGGTGCTGCAGAGCACAGAACAATAATATGCAAATCTTCTCATCAATTGGGAGATATGAGATTTTCTTGGCACTTCCTGAAATAGCAGGAAATCAGTGTAGAAAGGGCATTCTTTGCTCTAATCGACATCAGACAAGTTGCTTCCTAACAGGGGCGGGCTGGCTCGGGGGGCAGGGGGGCAACCCCCCGGCTATTAGGGCCGGGGGTAGGCCGGCCGGCCGCCCCCGGATGCAAAAAACATAGTTTTCCCCCCGTGTCAGCGCACAGGCGGCCGCATCACATGAAAGGGGATGCAGCCGCGTCATCAATGACGCGGCCGCATCCCCTGTCATATGATGCGGCCGCCTGTGTGCCCACCGGCCAGCCCGCACCTGCTTCCTAAGACAGTTAGTTAGAACTGGAGTGTACCAATGCAAAGGGGGGAGGGTGGGAACTGTGTAATGAGCTCTGAGACACAAGAATGAGCTTGATTCATCAAGGCACATATTCTGAGTGCAACCTGTGTTCAGTATTTGCGTCCGCCCAAATTCATCAAAGCACGAATCTCAAGATGCATGTGCTTTTGAAATCTGATGCTGGTCAGATATGCTCTACTACACCGGACGCAGCAGGACGCATCCAATACCTATGTGAATTATAAATTGTAAAAGAACGCACAGGAAAATTAAAAAATCTTGCGTTATTGTTGCCTGATAATAATAAAGGCATTAATGTTAAAACAGTAAAAAAAAAATAATAATACATGAAATACATTATAATGTTGTTAATATCTGAGCATAAAATAAAGTTTTACAGTTGCTTCTGATGGCAAACACATGTTATAGCATGCGCATGCATACAAGACCATCATCACCACTGATCAGGACTTAGACTAGCCGTGTAGCTGGAACAAGAGATACGGCAGAAAAACAAGTAACTTTCAGACACTCAGAGCTTGATTCAGACGTGGCTGCGTGAGCTTGAGTTTGGCTTGCCCCTAATGTAAATTCACTATGGCAAAACACCCCTTCCCCGCCCAGACCACTCCCCAAAATTGTAGGCTGTAGCAAACGTCCTTTGCCCTCACAGGTGCACGGAACAGGGCTGTTTTCACGGAAAACTGACAATTCTGGGCATGCGCAGTGATTTTGCGTACCATATGCTCAAAATCGGCAGATACGTGCCTTGATGAATCAAATCCAATGCGTCTCCTTGCATAATATCACTTGGTAATAATTTATTCTATCCACTAAATACAAATGACTATTAAAATCCAAATATTCATTGCAATACACACGCCTACAGTAAAATGAAGTATGAAAAAAATAATCTAAAAAGGATAAAATGCATATAAAGTTAAATATGTAAATTATATGCACAAAGATTGTGTATTCTGCATTAAAGGGACTCTGATATATTTTATGGTTTATAGAGTAAAACATAGTAAGTGTGCTAGTATACAAACTGTGAGGTGCAATGTATAGACTTTTTTCTACATAATTTGATGCCCATTTAATCTTGGGTGAATACATGAATATGCACTGAATGGCATGTACTATCTTCCTATACAACTGTAAATCTGTGGAAACAACAAAAGGATATAAGAGCTGTTGAGACACCAGTACAAACACCCATCGCAAAAGAACCACTGAATATCCCAACGAAAACTCCAACAGACTTGAAAAATGCAGCAGCATCAAACGTGTGAGTGTTCTCCCCGGTTGGTTGATAAGAGACTATAGACCTAGGGAGGAAACACAAATTAAAGCTACGGTAAGACAAGTGAGGAACTGAGGAAACACAAATGTTGCAGTCTCTGGAAGGGTTTTGTAACGTTTGTACATGTTGCGTTCTGTGGAGAATGTGCAACATAGCACGTTTCCCCTGTATATTCCATCATTAACAATAAGTGATTTAAACTAGGGTTCCCATAAACTCTAGCAGTTCCCTTTCGCTTAAAACTATACACCCTTACTGGTAACTCAGTTGCCCTCAGAACCTGTGCACTGAGCAGATGTACTTATGGTGGAGAAAACACTATTGGGAAGTGACCATACTGGGAAGGCAGATCTCAGTGTTCTAGTTGTGTGGGGCGAGATAAAAACGTAATAAGAATCGTAAACTAAAAGGCCAAACCGAAAGGTGGAACTCAAGTCACATTTGTAAACTGCAGATTAAACAGAAGGAGTAGTTGGATAGGCATAGGGTGCACAATAATCCGGCACGGATGCCAGCTACTGGGCCACAATATATAGAGGAGGAAATGACTAAATCGGATGCAAGCGCACTGCTAGGTTGCAGTCCATTGGTGGAGAGACTGATTGCGATTCATGATCAGATGCATGCACATCACACAGTTGTGTCATTGCTCTGAATGGATATAACTCTGAATGTTAATTATGCATACATGTCAAATCTTGCACCAGTTTGGAAAACCTCTCGGACCTCAATGACCGTGCCAAACTCTTAATACTTTAAGGAGTGCAGCACATACGAAGAGGCATTCTAGAGTCAACCTGCTATCCCTGGTATGGACTGTGACAGAATGTAGACACATGGGGCCTGATTCATTAGGGATCTTAAATTAAGAAACTTCTTATTTAAGTCTCCTGGACAAAACCATGTTACAATACAAATTAGTATTCTGTTTTGCACATAAGTTAAATACTGGCTGTTTATTCATGTAGCACACAAATACTTGATAGCTTATTTGTACACTGAAATTTAAAGTTGATATTTGTGTGCTACATGAAAAAAGTCAGTATTTAACTTATGTGCAAAACAGAAAATTCATTTGCACCCCTTGCATTGTAACATTGCTTTGTCCAGGAGACTGAAATAAAAAACTTCTTAATTTAAGATCCTTAATGAATCAGGCCCTAAATTACTATGTCTGCCGTACGTTTCCAGTTACAGCAAAAATCTGAGCTTTTGGAACATAATTCAAAATGCTAGGTTAAATCAACATTAGATATCTCAATTTGTTTTATGTGCTTACCAAAAGTTATACATTACTACCACAAAAAACAAAAAGTCAGCATGGTACTCTGTTTCATAGTGGAGAAAAAAAATAATGAAGTTGATGTTCGATTACTGTTGTACCATATACATACTCAACTTCAGTTGTGTTAAAGTTTTTAAATGTCATGGTTTCTTGTGTAGAGTCATCACATTATTTTCTGCTTGTTTGGAACCTGTTGTAACAATCTGTAACTTTTCTTAAAGTGCCAGCAGACAGTGTATTCTGCCTTCCAGTACTTCCTTGTATAGTAGGTACTTCCGTTACGCAGAGGAAGTGAATAAAAGGAACAAAACACTTATCTCTTGAAGGCCAGGACAGCACATTTGTTGACTGATTTTGTTTCACAAAATGTCTTGTTCCTCATTATATTGAATAATACACCCAATGTACTAGATGTTATCGCACAATGCCGCTATGAATATTCCAGGTCACTTTTGTGTACATTTTTTGTGACTGTGGTCGTAGTGACACTATCTCTGGTTCCTGCTGTCTTCATGTCGTCTGATGACAAGCGGTATATGTGTAGATCATCATTGCTAATAGCCCGATATCTGTGATGAGTACGTGTTCCTGCCACAGTCTTTGCTGTTTCTAGACGGCTGTGCAGCTTGGTTTTACAGCCTTCTATTTCAGTTTGTGACATGTAGAAAAACTTTATGCCATGTACATTTTCATTTACCTGGTTATACAGGTCCAAAGATGGCAAGATGTCAAGATGTGATGGGTTTAACACCATCACTAAGGTAGTGAACATACTCCAGTTTGGTAATAGTTCTGATAAGTATTTCATAACTACCGTAATGAAGGTATGCAGAGTTATGGCTACAGGGTCATGGGTATCACTTATAACGCACAGACTCACACAGTATAAAGTATCACAATCATCTTGACTAAAATATACAGCAAATGGATGGAGTGTTGCTTGTGAGTGTCCCAGTGGAATCCTTAAATTGCATCATGACATATGAATGAATAATTTTCTGCAAAATCTAGTAATACAATAGCTTCTGTTCTTAGTTGAATGGTTTCCTTAAACTGGCATAGGTATTCAGCCTGGGAGTTTGTTGTGTACAGATGGGCTGTTGAATTATCAACAGCACTACAAATAAGATGACGGAATTGTTCCATAGTACTAGTGATTGTAACCAATTTACTTTGGTCAGTGTGGACCGATTGCTTATAGACAATTGTGTTATCGTCATCCATATCGTTATGAAAAAATGTTCAACTATTTTCTGAAGTGCTTCTAGACCTGGGCATTTGTCACATTGACGCATACAAGTTTTTGAGACCGTCACGAGCCATGGCGGTACTCACAGCCGCTGCGGCTCGCTTCCTGCGCTCCCTGGCGTCCCGGCTGTCACCTTGACGACCGGGACGTCACTTCCACCCAGCATCCGACCGTTGCTAAGGCAACGGTTGGACGCTCCTTTAGCGCGGCGTCCCGGCAGTATAGAGAGCCGGGCGCGCACGCACGTTCAGTAGATTATTTATTGGATTCAGCCTGTGGGCAGAATTAGCAGGCATTAGCCTGCAAGTGTGTATACTTCAGGGGCAAGCCCTGATTGGTCCCTCTGTGTATTTGAGGCATCTTCAGCCTCACTGCCGGTTATAGCTTAGCTGTTTCAAGTTCTGCTGACCTGCTTTGCTCCTTGTTCTTGTCCTGTGGATACTCTGTCGGATTTGTCGTGTATGACCCCTTGCTCGGAATTGGACCCTGCCTGTTGTCTCTTGTGACCCTGATCCTTCTGGCTTGTACTTTGGACCCTGCTACCTAGCTCGTGACCCCGACCTCTGGCGTGTTTTCTGACTATCCTGCTTGCCTGTGACCCTTGACCTTGGCTATCATTTTGATTATTTGCTGCTTTCTACCAGTTTCCTGGCCTGCCGCTGTGTCCTGTATTACCAACCCACACTACACCTGGAGCTAAGTCCTGGGGGCATCTGAGTACCGGTGAGCGCATCTAGCTCTAAGGGAAAGGCGATTGCTAAAGGTGAAACCTCCGTCATCAGTTCTGTGGGTTGGTGATCAGGGCCAGCAGCCTAACAGACTGAAGAACAAACAAGGATTTCAGTTAGGTCTTTGAAGTCCATCTTTAGTGGTAGAGCAGCAACCAATAATTTTAAGTTTTGGCGAGTTTTTGCAAACACACAGAATGCATACCTCTTGCAGCCACACGAACACCCCACAGAGGTCTTAAGGAACAAAACAGACAATCCAACTCAAATGTCTGGAAAACGGTCTTTGAAAGATAAAGCTCTTTCAAGTTTACTTGGAGTAGCATTTTGTGTTCGTCCTGGAACTTTTACAGAAAAACTCTTTTCTTTCCAGGACACATCCGAGAATGTTCATAGTCTTCGTAAAACTGCTGTCCCTGATGAATGATTTATACAAGAAGGGCTTTCCCTCTATATTTTTCCGATTCTGCCAGTATATCATGGGTTGCTTTAAGTTGTATTGATTGTTTTACCATATATTCTATGACATTAAATTCTTCTGCAGTCTGCTTAATTGTCCAGCTGTTTGATGCCAGAGTTAATATTTGTATTACTTCTTGTCGTGGCGCCTCTTCACACTTTTGCTTTAATTGAAAAATCAGACTCTAAATCATCACAACCTGAACATTTTCTTAGTTTTTAGAGTGTTTCTAGTGATGTGGTAGGAATAAACAATATTTAAGTAATCTTGTCTTGAATGGCTATACAAACGTCAACTTCATTTTTTTTTTTTCCTCCACTATGAAACAGAGTACCATGGTGATTTTGTTGTGGAGTAATGTATACCTTTGGTAAACACCTAAAAAATAATGCTGATTTAACCCAACATTGAAATAATTATTTTCCAAAAGATTGCATTTTTGCAGTAACTCGAAACATAAGGCAGATAAAGTAATTAGGTTTGGATTCTTGGAATCGGGAGGAAATGTTACCTTAGGGGTCCAAATTTTATGAGGATTCCTTAACTAACACCCGTTACGCTTCAAATAAACTGGAATAAATAAGGCGCAAATAATAAATAGTTTAATACATTGAAAAATCAATATTTCGGAAACCAATGGTCAGACAGTCGATACATTTGGCAGAAATAGTTTTTTTTCCACATCCTCTCTGAACTAAAAAAAATTGATAAAATCTGAGAGTGGTGGTAGGACGTTTATTTTTTTTGGGGGGGGAAATGACCCACATAAACTGAACTGCTTATTTCACTGGTGCATCATTGTATTTGATTTGAATTACGAATCATTGCATTGTAGAGCTATCCAGTAATTTTGTTTACACATATCTCAATTTGTATTAGACGAAGTACTCACGAAGACAAAACAATGGCTACAGCATCATTGAGGACACTTTCTCCAAACAATAGAGCATACAGGTCCACATCTGCACGCAGGTCATTGAATATTGCCAGGACCGTCACTTTGAAAACAATTAGCTTGCAGTTAGTAAAACATACACAATCGACAGTTAGAGGGACAGCATAAACACAAAGTTTTAAGTAATTTTATTAACGATGCACTGTGTAGGTAAGGAACTGCACAACAAGTTTACAAGTTGTGCTAGGATATTGTTGGAATATATGTAGTTTTTCTCCTGCAGCCTAAATGGGTGGTCACTTTCACTACCCATAACAGGTAGCAGTGTTCTCACTGATTAGATAATAATGTGGTCTACAGCCTATGTAGCATGCCATTCATGGCCTTTTTGGCTGCTTAATACCGAATATGCTATAAATGATCGTGCATTGGCCCTGTGATTGTTACCATACTTAGTATTAGAGTATATGGTCATTCGGCCAGCCACTTCAGGACAAAATAATCAAACATCCTGTTTGGCAGACAAGCCAAGCAAAAGAATTGCAGCATGTGTGGAGTGCACAATCACTGTACAGTTCTCTAATAGAGACAGAGATATTCAAATCTAAATATACTGACTCAATAAAGTTACAGTATATGGTTCCATTAGTGCTGCATCTGCCTATCTTTTTGACCTTAATTACTGCTGCAGAGCAGGAACACTTATCAGCACAGTGAATAACATGGTTGAACTTCCTTGAATTGTAGTACACATCAGTGATGGTACAATGAGAGAGATTCAGTGGGTATATTCTAATATAGAGCAGGCCTGTCCTATATTTGGCTCTCCAGATGTTGGGAAACTACAAGCCCCAGCATCCTTTGGCAGTAGATAGCCAGTCGATAGCTGTCAGGGCATGCTGGGATTTGTAGTTTCACAACATCTGGAGAACCACAGGTTGGCCAGACTGGATATAGGGTATATACTACTGAACGTGAACGCATGCAACTGCAGCTATTCAGACCTGCGGCTTTTCTGGCCCTTAAGACTCCTTACGCCTGAAGAGGCGAGACGGAGAGGGAAGGGGTGTTATAACAAATGCAATGTTCATTAAGGGCATGTTCATGCAATTGTGTATTGAATCAGAATGGGACATAGCAGATACACCTGAAAAAGTGGTTAAATTTGCGAGTTGTCAGGGGCAGATGATGATGACAAACACCCGAACTGCCTTGAGAAAGCTAATTAAGCGAAACGCGCGTTGGCGTTCGCTCTGTGTGATCCTATTATGTAGATAGCGCTCTGTATTGTTTGGTCCTCACAGACTTATTATAATACAATTGAGACTAATCATGTGTGGGGTTCCTAAGACATAATAGCGATTAGCGCTTCTACCTATTTAGGATCAGAGGGCTTATAGGATATATTAGCAATCTGATAGACCACTAGTATCTGCTTCACCAATCATAGTGTTCATGGGAGATTCTCCTGCTCTATCAGACTCAGTCTGTTAACAGTCAAGACCATTATATCACACTGTTAATAGGGTCTATCTTTAGAGGCAGAGTACAGTATCTTAGCTTATAGCGTTACCATTCTGTTATTTAGCCAGTGAGTCTGTGATTTACTGCAGTACTCACCTATGAATCTCACATATATATTTTTATTTCAACATATGAGATTTCCATCTTACTATACTTGAATAAGTGAATTATGTTCTCATAGGTTTAATAAAGGAGATTTTTCCGTTTATGATACTGATTATATTATAACTCATAGGGGACATTTTAGTCACTACCATTATTACTAGTTCTGCCCAAATATTTGCCCTCTGATTCATATATTTTCTATTATATGATCTATCAGTTCTTTAAATTGATCACAGAGCGATTGTTGCAGTTGATTTGCAACTTTTAATTCACTATCTTTGTCCTTTTTTAATATTTTGCGTAGCTTTACCTTGCTAGGATGAGTTTATTTTAATGTATACTAATAAAAATTTATATTTTATTTATACCTATTCTAACCAATTATCCCTGAGTGCCCCGATATATAACCTTTGTCCTATCTCCTCTTTTTGTGCAAACACCCGAACTAGCAAACCGCTTGTAATTAGAGGTTTAGGAATGATTTACAAACACTTATTGAGACTTTAGTAATCGCTCAGCCATAGAATAGGATTTGCCGACCGTTTTGTTGCAAACATAAAAGAAATATATTTTGGGAACTTGTTCCTGTTGTATTAACTAGGTTTTTCAAATTTAAATGATGCTACATAGCAATTGCATTGACAACACATAAAATAAAATGTTTTTGTATATATTTGCAAGTTGGATGTAAGTGTCGGAGGGGTGTCTGTTGCCAAGCTGGCACACCTGCTACTCATTCAGACGTATCTTCAAGTCCGAATACAGCGTACATACCCATACACTTGTGTGCTACTTTTTCAAATGCAAGTTACACTTACGCTTCCAACCCACTCTAAATCAGGCTTTAAATGTCAACTATGAATATCACTAGGTGACATTTAGGAATCAAAAAGAAACTTTTGGCATCAGTGTATACCTTGCGAATCTATACACAGAACTAGAGGAGACAGAGAAGCAAAGGAAAGTTGAAATAGTAATTTGGACCCATAAGAGGGTATTTTATCAGTCAAGCTCAAAGTCTAGTTACACATAATATACAGCACGTCTGCCTCAACACATAGCACTTATGTTACATTTCAGGCACATTGCCTGCATTGTATTATATTGTAGTAATGAGCAATATTAGCACTGACTACTTAACTACTTTATAGAAAGTACCTGGATCTGTAGCAGAGATGATGGCTCCAAAAAAGAGACAGTCAGTGTAGTAAAACTTGCCATCTAGTTGGCCAACAAGCTTCATTAATTTCACCACTCCATACATTAGATTCCTGCGACAGAACACATTAAGTAGGTTCATCTGTGTCCACATAAAACTTTATTCATCATATTCTTGCATCACAATACGCAAACACACTATACAACATTTGTAATAATGGGGGCAAGAGTTCCAACAAGTAGAAGTCTAGTGTGTTTGGCTCCTGGCACTATTTTATCTAGTGATGTGGTTTGGGTATGGTAGGTGCTGGAAAACTAGCAATGGGAACAGAAGACTGGTTGTTAAAGGACCCAATAACACAGTATCCAACTATCAGCTTAAATGAAATACACAGAGAATATTTGTTACAATAACAGAAGAAAAATGCAGCGTCTGATTGAAACAATAAATTTCTCCCATATGGAAGAGGTCTGACATTCCAGACTCACATAGGAAATACCTGGGCACTATGCTCCATGCCTTCCAATTCTCAGCATACATCATCACTCCAGTGCACCATTCTGACTCAGCATTCTAAAGCCATTAACCACTAGTCTGCATGTTTCCACAGGAATGCTACTGTCGGCATGATTCCGCATTCTAACAACGGTGGATAACGTAACTGGTAACACACTGGTAAGCTAGTTTTTGAAAGAGAGTATAATCCTAATAATGGCCACTTTATTTTTTGCTGCAGCCAGAACGCAGTTTTATTTTGTCATTTTACAGACACTGAGCATTTACCAGGATATAAAATTTTATAATATTAAAATTAATATTCTTTATGTAAAGTGCTGCTGTAATTATTCTCTACATCCAACTTTTTTGCTAATCAAATTACATTTATATTTTCTTTTCTGGACCACTTTTTCCCTAGTCTGTCTCATAATATTCTGTATAATTTAACATGTATATAGATTGCTAAATTAATTCATATGCATTAACAATTACATTTAATTATATAGGAGTATTTTATTGGATTCTTTGATAATCAATTTTGGTTTTAGTTTGTAAAAATGTTACTCTGACACTAAACATATGTTATGGATACTATATAATTGGTGCAGTCGCCTAGCACTGTGGTAGTACTAAGAGAACCACCTGTGAACATACTTTAGTGGCCATGACACGGTTCACAGGAAAACACCATCAGTTCATGTGTCAGTAATGCCATTGATTCTACATATGTGTACACCACAGTTTATAAGAATAAAATGAGTGTAAATCACAAACCCTACCTCAATCATGGATTGTGCCCTTCTAAATCAAACTCTTCACAGAATTCCCAATCATGTTATTAGATTATCAGTATTAGTTATAATACGTTCTTATATTGGTTTGCCTATATTTTGGCTGCATATGGTGCGCATGTGATTGTGAAATGAACCATCTATCGAGAAACATCTGAAAAGTCGTGAAACACACACTGCGTTCAACATTAGCTCCACATTAACACATTAGAAGTAAACCCATTGGCACATATCACAGTGCAGGATAGGAAAACAATGAACAAATGAAGCAGTATTTTGAAAGCTGCTGCTACGTGGTTTATGGGTAACCAGATTGTAAACATGGTTTTTTTTTCTCTAAATTTGCAGCACCACAGATATTAAACGATCCACCACTAGTTTTGTTGGAAATCATAGTCATAAATGATAATCCATTTCTGCTTTTTGTCAGACAGACATCAATTATCTAATAGACAAATACCCCATTATATGCAAGAATGAAAGTGCTTTCCACAATGCCATTCTTAACCACTCACGCATTTCCCAGTGCCCACAAAATCTCATCCATTAGCTCTCAGCAATGAATTGCATGTACATTAAAGACCAATACTGGTCATTAAACATGATCTGTTTATTTATTCATTACCCTGCAGAACAACCTGGATTTCACTGTACAATTACATTCTTACTCCAGAAACATTTTGTACATAGGCGCAAATAATAATAAAATCATAATCAAATGTGTAGAAAATTAGATGTACTTTAGATGTACTATTGTCTCCAGTGCCAGACAACGGTAGGGCCGGAGACAGAAGAATACTGCATCTATTACTGCTATCACACAAACGGAAATATGTACAGTCATAATTTTACAATAGCACAGACACGCAGTGTATGTCTCACTTCTAGATAATGTACATCATTAATATGACACTTTAAGGACTCACCCAATGATGAAACATGAGACTGCAGTACCAAAGAAAGCATAGGTAAGAATGGATCCAATATTTCTGAAGAAGTGTCTCTGTTACAACAAAACAGGAATAAAATTGTTTCACATATACGACCATTTTAATTCAGTTGGCTCTATTAAATGGAAACCATCATGAAATGTTGCTATAATAAAGCAAATCATATTTTTAAGAACACATTTTAGAATTTTGTTATTGTCTAATAATCACAAATATAGAAAAAAATATAAATGAATAAAATCATACGTAACACACTCTACTGTTCAACTCACACATCAGACCTGGCTTTAGAATTCTGTCTAGGCAGCGGTTGGTGTAAGATGTAATAAACTGTGACATGAGGAGCTGCCCAGACAGAATGTGATTTTTGTGCGTGAAATAGTTATAAAAAGTGTCAGTACAATTCCATGGACCCTACGTAAGGCGTGGGAGAGGGTAAACCCAAACGTACCTAGGCCACCAAAAATTATTTTAGATTTGGCAGATGTATCATTAAAGCGGTGTTCAAAACATGCAAATTAAACAAATTTGAAGATTGTATCTTCTCATTTTACATAGAAATGCAGTTGATAAAAGAAAAAAATACTAATGCTGTCATGGAAGATTCTGACATTTAAGGCCATATATACAGGTAGAAACAAACTTTTAATGCTAATGGAGCTCATACAAGATGAAAACCTTTACAAGCAACACAATATGCCCCAATTATCATAGCAATTAAGATGTGGTGACAGTGTCATCTAGTGGTGGCCATGCTGTCTGCAACTATTTTATATTCCTTTATTTACCTGGAAGACAACTAGTACACCAGTCCTTAAATCCTCAGTACACACATTTATCCACCCTTAAAATACTGTAAGTGAAAATAAAAGTTTTACACTGAAACATGCCACTGGCATTAAAGGACATCAGTCTGAACTCCGTATCCTGATCAGTACGCTTGAAAGACATCTCAATCAATGAGTGCAGTCAGATCCTACAGATCAGTTATCAGGCAAATTCTTAGTGACTGCTCAGAGATATCTCTTGGTTGGAAATCACTCTTCAAATGACAGCAAATTACTCTCATTTCTACAACTATGTGCAGATTGAGCTGCATAACAAGCAAGTATTTTATATTTTATGCCCGAAGCACTGCAGCTTCTGTAAAAGTATAGAGGTGAACAATCCGAAACGTCTTTTCGATTAGAACATGGTGTAAAATAGTACAGTAAAACAAGAGACATCATTTAGGATGTAAATCTTTTCAGTACTTTTTTAATACTTATATACAGTCATTTCTGGTTTGGTATTCCTCAGTGGAACCCATGATGGGCACTTTCCTAGTAGACGTGATTATCGTTCTTTCAGATACTGTGTATAAGAGGTTTAGTGGCCAATTGATATTTGTGTGGGGTACTTAAGGGTGTTAGCATGATGCCTCCTTTTGGATCTCGATAAAGGTTTCTTTTAGAGGCTGAAACACCAAACATTTTCTATATGTCATATTAATAAAGTTGTTGATCTAATTTATCTATAAAACTGGGTACACATCTAAACAATTATCATGCAGATCACACAATTAAAGAGATTGTAAGAGTGTGTATGGTTCCACAATCATGTTTTATCGCACCAAAAAGTATTTGTTGATTTGGTTTTATAGCATTCCTAAAATTCACGATCAACTATGGAAAGATGTTTTTTCAGCAGATGATTATGAGAGATGAAAATAACAGATCTGAAAGTAAATTGTGTACTCATCAATCGGCATGCTTATTGGGCCTTGGAAATTGGTAGAGATATTGAATCTGAATTATGATTGCATAGGTGTGTATCCAGCTATAGTCTGGTGAGCGCCCTTTCTTATTTTTTTGCCTACATGCTGTTCCTGGATATCCTGGGACTTTATGAGAAGGACCCCAGCAAATGTCTTGCTCAACAGACACAGAATCATTGTACAATGCTGTCTGACAATTTACAAATGGTGAGTGCATCTCTTTTAATCACATATTCATTGTTAAGACTTTATTTAATTATTGATCAGCAAATGACAGAGCTAGACATAGTTAACATTACTCCAGTTAAAAAATATTAAGAAACAAAATGTCATTATAGACAAAACGTCATCCAACACATGGAGTAGCCACTTGAGAAAAAAAAATGCTTATCTATTTTTCAAATAGTAAACAGTAATTGGGTGTAAAGGGAATTGAAGAGATGGAAAAAGGAAACGGGACAGGGGAAGGGGAAGAAGAGGTGGTGGGGGGACCTCCTTACCAGCACCATGGATTGTGGAATATTTAACATAAAGACTGCTTCTAAATACTATTGCCAATGGTGGATGTCAGTTAATTATAGACCATAAAAGTTCCTTTTATTCATCATGCAATGTCCTTTATATAATTACTTATTTCAGAGATCACTAGATTTTCTCTTTGAGAAGCACTTTACCAACCCTTTGGGATTGGCCACAGAAACCATTATCATATATAAGGTTTGTTTGCACCTTACAATAGGTGAGTGGGAATACACAGAGACATTGGTATAAATCTCTTCTCTTCAGAGAAAGAACTATTTTTAATTTTCTTCCTTTTTTAGGTTCAATCTGAGATGTACACCCTTTACCCAAAAAGAAAAGAGTAAAGTAATCCTACAGGTCACTGTATTTCTTCCAACAGGTGATCACAATTCACCTTGTACTTTCTGGGAATTGTGGACCTCCTGGCAGAGATATATGGTCTCATCTCACACCTTTGTTCACTCACTTGATTTGCTGTATGTTATATCCCTAAGCACTGCAATAATGTGAAGTAGTTGCTTGTGATGCAGATCAATCTGAGCAGAGTTGTGGGAATTAGGGGCACCTTCTTTCATTTGAAGAGTGATGCGATCCTTGTTTCCATGTTCTCAACCTAGAGATCTCTCCTGTGCTGGTCTTTTGATTATTAAACGACATGTGCCAAGTCACTTTAATAATAAAACTGAAAGCTGCATTACCACTTAAGTGACAGAACATTTACGTACGGCAATTTTAAAATGGTTAAGGATAAGGGGGGCTGAGCGTGAGGGCCAATCAGAATATGCAATCTCTGTTGCAGGCTCAGATTGATTCTCCTGCTCACCCCGCCCCAGGTTTTATACTGGTGTTTCTGGACAGACCATGGAAGCCTGAGAAAAGCGGCTGCATAAAGCAGCACTCAGGTGGAGAAGGAACATATTGATAACAGGTTGTAATGCAGCTTTAAGAAGCCAAAATACATTTGTTGCAACGTTGTTTACACAAGAACACGCTGAGCAAACACTTATTAAACCATACTTGTCTACTTCTTGGAGGTGAGGTCCAAGGGACAAGTGCTGGGGCCATGACGATGCCATTTGTGTCATCACAACTCTGCGTCCCACTGCATAACAATGTGATTCACGTAATCGTGCAGCAGCAACCAGGACATGACAAAGTTTGGGGGTATATTTACTAAACTGCGGGTTTGAAAAAGTGGAGATGTTGCTTATAGCATTCAATCAGATTCTAGCTGTCATTTTGTAGAATGCACGAAATAAATGAAAGCTAGAATCTGATTGGTTGCCATAGGCAACATCTCCACTTTTTCAAACTCGCAGTTTAGTAAATCTAGCCCCTGGACTGATTTGCGTGAACAATGCTCCACTCACTCCAGAAGAAAGTGAATCTGGATCTGGAGGCCTACTCTGACGGAAGTCACTCAGACATTCCAGAACATATGAAAGTATTCCAAAAATCATTCTGTAGCCATTGCTTTAAGCACACAAGACTTTACTATGTATTTCAAACATTCAGAGATTAACCAATATCACTGGTAGTGTTTATGAAATGTCAGGGTAAGCTATTGGCACAGCAGCAATTATTAAGGATGGAGTATTTTCACAGTGAGTGTTAGTTTAGTCAACTTATTTGCTCTCAAATGTTTACAAATTTGTCTTAGGTTGCACTATAGATGTACATTAACTTATTGTATGGAATGGTGCTACACTCAGAGCACTTTTATCATGTTTGATAAAAAGAAATAAATACCGAACAGAAAAATGTTTGATTTGAATCTCATATTATGAACAGCGTAACAAAGAAAAATCATGTATTATGTATGAATTTGAGTTCAGATCAGTGAGCTCCCCCTGGGGTATAGCTCTGTAGATAAGGCCTATTCGGATTATAGAAGCCATGAGAATAATGGGTTCTGAAACCATTACGACCGAGGGGCTGGAATAACATCCTTATCTGGGAAAATATAAGTAGTCGAGGCAACAAGCAGCACAATCATTCCACCGTCTTTTCAAATGACAACTTGTTTTTACTCCAGGGACTCTCAGCATATGTGTCCTCTTTGAATCATACAAACATGTACATACATGTCACTGGAGAAGTTACTGATCATCTATACTGTTACTGTCTGTGCAAAAGTCTGCAGTACTGTTGTGACTGCTTTACTCCACAGATGTACTTGAGAACTCAGCAAATTTCCAGATTTATGCACTGCTTCTATTATTCCTCTTTTGAGGTTGTGGATGCTATATGATTTTCTTCAAAGTCTGCATCATTCCTATAATCTCAGGAGAACGGATATTATAAGATCACAGACGGCTTGCTCCTACCATTCTATCTACTTGGATCAATTTATTGCTTGCTGAGCTAGAGAGAGATAACTCCGATGACATAAATTACTATCTACGCAAGGAGTTGATTCATTTGGATAATTCCTCATTCCTTTTGATTCTCATTATCTGATGGAAAATTGATTCAAGAATCAAATTAGTTATTGAGACAGCCTGTAATTCACTGACCACGGAGCAGAGCAGCAACTAGTTGTTAGTTTATTTGATCTCTGCATGCCTCCTTTTGATACAATCATGTTTTAGTAGCAGCATTTGATGATATTACTGCTCCATAATTGACTTATACAGCTGAGTTTGGGGATTTAACAGCATTTTAGGCTTATTTAATATTAATGTAATAAATGTTGTTTTATAGTTAGATTGGCCTCTAGTTTTCTGATAAGCAATTAGTTTACAATGATTTATCCTTTTGTTTTATAGGTTAATGATACTGGCATTTAGGTAGTGTGCAGAGAGGTTTCTGTTTTTGTTGTTTATATCATAATATCGATGTATCATCCTACACCATCCCCTATGGGACCACTTACCCATTAGTTGCCCGAGCACATTTCTTAGCGATAAGCCTTTCAAGCACTTACAGTGTCCTCTTATTAACATAGCAGTGAAAAAACACATGAAATTATTTTACTAACAATTGGTGGTTAGCTAATCAGTGGTGATTGGTGACAATGGTTATATTGAGTGGCTGAAAATTTTGTGATCATGCCTCCAACTAACCTACAATAAGCTGCTCGGCTACCATATGAAGGCACCAGACAATGCTTGATATTATAAAGTTCAAGGTTCTGACACTGAGAATGTCTGAAACTGAAACAACCACTGTGCTATGAGCAAGAAGGAAACCTTATGTCACAGGTAAACACACACACACCAAGGTTGGAGGGCTGAGTGAGCCTGTATTTATGGCAGTTTGCATTAGTAACATTCCAATAGCCTGGGGTTCATCAACTTTGTTTTCTCCAACAGATAATGCCTTGAGCCTCCATGGTAGAGCTTTACAAGCGAAGAAATACACATGTATAAAATATAACTGCACCTTGTTCCATTACATGGTCCCTTCTTTGCTACACAGTGTATGTTTAATTCAGTACTGCTAAAGACATTCTTAGTGAATTATTCTGACTTACCTTTTTTAAACTGTATCCAGCATGGAAAATAATAGGTGGCAATAAAATGTTGAAGAAGACTTCTGGGTCAAAGGTTACCTGCAGAAAGGGTGCAGGGTGAGAGGAAAGCCGTGGGCAGAATATTCACACAGCATAGATACTTTAGGTTCCTGTTACAAAGGTATGTTTGGTTAACAAACCGGTTTGTACTTTTAACACAATGAGAACCTTACATATGTGAAGGCAAAATCTAATCCTTAAGTGGATATTATAATCAATTCTATAATGTGTAATAAGTTCTGCTTTCAGTAATGTTAGACTAATAGTAGTTCTTTACCATATTGCTGCCACTGTGTGTGTGAACTAGACAGATACTCATGTATGCTGAATCACCATCTCCGATCCATCAATCTTTTGTCTGTCTAGCTAAACCGTACGGTTTTACAAATCCCAGAAGAGAGATAAAACAGGATATTAGATTGTACATACTGGTTTTGTGACCTTTTAAGAGAATAGGGAGATGTGCTGTCATTATATTAAATAGGATGTAATTTATTAAAAAGTCTGTGTAAAGATGAGGATTATTGTTAAAACATAAAAAATTCTGACATACTGCAATGGTATTGGAGAGGCAGATTGATATTAGGTCTTAATGAATCTACAGAAAAACAGGTCTTAGTGCTTTGCTTTATACTAGCAGTGTTCAGTGAACATAACTAAATATTCGTACTTCTTATATACTACATAGACTTGTTATGCAAGTGATTTGTATTCATGGCAGGTATTATACTTGTGTATAGACCCTACTGCACAGTGTTTATACATACAGTTCAAAGGAAACAGCTTATACTGACTGCCATAAAATAATTACTCTGGTACTAACCAGTTTATATGTAGAGCACACAGCATCCTCCACAATAGTGTATGTTAGGTCACGGCACTGAAGCCTCATGGGCAAGGCAGGCAATTTCGATGCTGGCCTCTAAGGCAACTCAGAAATGTGCAATGAAGCCTGACAATGCCTCAGACAATAACAGATGAACTCAAAAGTAGAAAATCACTTTTCCAAACAAAGCAATTTTTCTCAGTGTAGATAATCAATGCAGATAATGTAATTTTGTGGCAGAAAGTGCAAAGCCAGATATATCCTGTAGCCATGTATAATCCATATTAAGCACAAGTCACATTTAGAGTCAAGCAGCATAGATCTGCCAGTGATGAGCCTTATATATTGCCTTGATATATGAGTCAATACATTTTGCTCAGGTGGTTTATATTGCCAAGTTACACATATCATCATTTTCTGTGTGGTACACAGCAATATTTGCTAATGAAAGAATAAAAGGGGGTGGGGGAGGGGGGTCCCACTCCTTTATGTGGTCCCGATATGCAGCAGATCACTAGATCATGCTCCAACATGGGCAAGGCAAACAGAATTATATGATGATTTAAACAACAGTGGTGTCTCCTTTGAAGTTACATTCCCAATGTATTGGCTTAAAAATGCAGCATACCAAATTCAAAATTCATACTAAATTTCAATTTTAAAAAAAGTGAGTAGGGGGGGGGGGGGGGCAGTGTACTTGGAGCATCTTTTGAAAGCTGCATCTCCTATATACTGCCTTGATTTGGATTTCATTGCATTCTGTTTATCACTGAAATAGTGACATAATGCAGTATCTTAGTGTGGCGCACAGTAATGTAATGTGAGTGGGGGCAAAGAATCTGGAGCGTCTTTTGAGGGTTTTGTCTGCTATTCCCTTGACCTGGATTTCTGGATTCTGCTCAGTCATAACTACGCTGCGCTAGATGTCAAACGCAACCAAAAGGATTTTATAATTGACCCCCCCCCCCTTAATTAGAGGGGGGGGGTCACTACAATTGGAGCATCTCAAGATGCAATGCTGAAGGTGGCCGTAGTTTATGAATATTTTAGGTTAATTTGGTTATAACAAAGCTAAGGGGGCGGAAGTTTTTCTTCTCGTCCCAGGCAATACAATGTTAAATTACCGCTTGAAATATATGTTTGTAGTTTGGGTGGACATCTCTTAAATACTGCTGCATATATGTGTAGCCTCAAAAGACAGAGCAGGAATAGTGGTTCTCGGAGAAAAAAAATGTTTTTCACTTACTTTTCTCAGCATGTCATTCTGCTCCACATTATGAATCTTCTCAGGATTAATTTCACCATTCAATGTGTATTCAAATAACTTCCCACTGACGTTGACCAGCAGAGTGGTGAAGGCCCTCTGCTCTTGAGAGCAGCTAATTGTTTTGTTATAGGTGCTGGAGGAAGTTTTTCCATATCTCAATATCACCCCAACAATGAGCCCTATTATACAAAAACAGAGTTCTGTTAAAATCTCACTGATTTAACATTGACAAGCTAAAGTAATACATTTTAAATCTAGTCATACAATATCGTTAAAGATCACAAACATTTAATAAATTACCCACATTAATACCAGTTAGCCATATCTCTTAACATGTCAAAATAACCCAAAAAACAAACAAACACAAAAAAAAAAAAAAAAGCTGAAGTGTTTTTATTTTTTATTTTTGTGTGTATTTTTGACATATACACACACACACACACACACACACACACACACACACACACTTTGGCTGACCACTGGATTTAAATCATTGTTAAAACATATTAAACAAACAAAATAAATTGCAATATGCAGGGACAATGTTATTATAAATTTAGGAATAACACACAGCACAATCATTGTAATAACCCCCTGCTCCTTCACACTCTCCAGACCTTTGGCCTCTCTGGCCCAGTCCTGTCCTGGTTCACCTCTTTCCTTGCTGACCGATCCTTCTCTGTCACCACCTCTGGGTCTCTCTCTCCCCCCCCCCTCGTCCACCTTTCCAGTCAAGGTCCCTCAGGGCTCTGTTCTGGGACCCGTACTCTTCTCTCTATACCTCTTCCCTGGATGAACTCATCAGCTCCTACGGCCTCAACTACCACCTCTACGCCGACGACACTCAACTATATATCTCCTCTCCTGATCTCTCTCCCTCCCTCCTCTCTAGGGTGTCCGCCTGCCTCTCTCCCATCTCCTCCTGGATGTCCTCTAGGTTCCTCAAACTTAACCTCGCCAAAACTGAGCTCATAGTCTTTCCTCCCCCTCATACCCCTTCTGACCTCTCCATCACTGTCGACAACTCCTCTATCTCTCCTGTCCCCCAACTCTCATCTCGCTCTCCTTCGATCAGTTCTTAACACTGCCGCTAGACTTATTTTCCTTTCTTGCCGCTCCTCTTCTGTCTCCCCCCCTCTACCTAGCCCTTCACTGGCTCCCATTCCCCTTCAGAATCCCGTTTAAGCTCCTCACACTCACATTTAAGGCCCTCGCCAACTCCACTGCACCCTACATCTCCACCCTTCTCTCAATTCACGCTCCATCCCGCCCTCTCCGTTCTGCCTATGACCGTCGCCTCTCTTCCCCCCTTATAACCTCCTCCCACACGCGTATCCAAGACTTCGCCCGCGCTGCCCCCCTCCACTGGAACAAGCTCCCTCCATCAGAACTTCCCCTAATCTGTCCAGTTTCAAATGGGCTTTAAAAACCCACCTTTTTCTTAAAGCCTTTCAGTCTCCCACTTAACTTCCTACCTTATCTTCTGCCTCTCCCCCTTCATTCCCCTTCCCTACCTCTGTTCCCCCTACTCTCGCTCTCTCCCCTGCGTCTCTCTGTCTGTCCACCCCTCCCCTTAGACTGTACGCTCCTCTGAGCAGGGCCATTTCTCCTCCTGTTTCTACCACTTCTAACTCTGCTCTCCAGCTACTTAGCCCTCCTCCTCGAGGACCCTCCACCCCCCCGTCCCCTCTCGCTCCCATCCCCCCCCCCCCCCCATCTGGGGTCTCCCTGTCTTCCGCACCCTCCCTCTTGGGCTCCGTCGTATGCGGATCTTCCCTCTCCCTTCCGCCGTCCTCTCTAGCTATGCATTGAGCTTACTGAGTTACTGTGCTAACTGTTTACTGTACTGTGCTGTCTCACCTTGTATTGTAATTCATTTGTCCCTGTACGGCGCTACGGACACCTAGAGGCGCCCTATAAATAAAAATTAATAATAATAATAATAATAATAATAACAAAGTTGTACAAAAAATTATTTCATTACCTAATCCATAAGTAGAAAAAACAGTATCAGCTGCAAATATATCTTTGGTCATCCACATCAGTATATTAAAGCAGTATCAGGAGTAACTTTACTACACCATATGGCTCAATAACTTATAAAAAAAAGTTGTATTTCTGATTTAAGCCCTCCCTTCTCAGGTCTGCAGTAAGCCCCACTTGTAGTTCTCCAGAGAAAAGTCCAATCCTCACACTGGTCCCCCAGGTGTTTCCAGTGGTAGGTGACCCTGGTGTAGGTTTGTGTCCTGTAGTAATTTCATTTATTTTTTTGTTCCCTTTACTCAGTGGTATTTTTCCAGAGTTGACAACACAGTGCCAGTTTACAAAAAAGCTCAAAAGGCCATTTAAAAATAAAACTTTTTATTAAGAGACCATTTAATGGACCATTCACCCTGACCTTACCTATGCAATATATTACACCTGTGCAAATTTGAGCTTGCAATGAATTAGAAAGTGCATGAATGTGTTTTCAGTGTAATCATTTCCATTTTTTTTATTTTTTTTTGTCATTTGTGGAAAGGGTTTGGAATATTTTGATTAGACATGACTCTTCATAATTTGTGGATCAGTGCCAGGAAATGCTTCTTCAATCTATTTCACATTCATAAGCTACAACTACAGACAATAAAATAATTTATTGAGGGCTGAATACTTTTTCAAGGCCAACTCTATACCTGGTTATCCTTGTTTAGCTTCCATTAGTGCTTTCACTGCAATACAAAAGTGTTTGTTATACCTTCTGATGTTACTAAAGGTGTTCAGCGGAATTACTGTGGATGTTCAGCCACAACGCTTTTGTAATTTAAACAGGTTGCTTTTTATTTAAAGATGATAACAGATTAATGCAGTTACTCACAGTTGCTTGTAGTACAGCAGTATTCAGCAGTAACCGTTGCAGCAATCAGGCAATACAGCTATACAGTACTCAATTGTAAGATATGCTGGTATGCAGATGCAGTCTTATCTAGATATGATGCAGGCAGGTTTGCTATATACACGGCACAGCCATGCAGTTTATGTTGCAGTTTATGTTGTGGTGGCACAAGACACTAAGGGCTAGATTAACTAAACTGCGGGTTTGAAAAAGTGGGGATGTTGCCTATAGCAACCAATCAGATTCTAGATATCATTTATTTAGTACATTCTACAAAAAGACAGCTAGAATCTGTTTGGTTTCTATAAGCAACATTTCCACTTTTTCAAACCCGCAGTTTAGTAAATATACCCCTAAGACTGTCTATTATAGGGAGCCTCCGGTTACTCTTTGAGGGCTTTTTAGGGACTTACACATTGGTGGCCATGCAGCTAACTCTGCTACGACTTGTTTCCTCACTATCTAGATTGAAGTGCGGCACGAAAGGCCAGTTTCAGAGGTCTGGGCATGCGCAGTAGCACAAATCGGACATTGGAGTCCTGCCCCACTTCCCGTTTCCTCCTAGACCACCGGGGAATACAGGTAACCATGGCAACGCATAAGGAGACGGAGTGAAAGCGCTCCGACACACCAACAAGAGTTACATTTATTGCCTTGAGACAGAAACAAAGCAGTATAATATTATAACTGAATGTGGAATGTAATAAATTACAGTAATGAAATACGCACTGTAAAATGGGATTTCTAAGCAGTTTTAAAAAGAACCAGATACCAGGTTCTAGGTTGCTTTTACATTTATTTATTCCATAGTGCCTTGTGTACAAAATAATAGGGTCCTTCTCTGATTCCCAATCCTATGTTACATGGCCTCTCGTTAGTGAACAGAGACAGACATACACACATATGCTGAAAGTTGTACACACTGTATAGTGGAGCTCAACAGGTTTTATGTGAATAAGACTAGGCTAGGTACACGCTACAGGTTTTGCACCCGATTATCGAGCCAATCACACAATAAACAACTGTTCAGCCCGATATCACATTAGTGTGTACGCTCCAACGATCACGTTTTGTCATTCCAAAAGCACATCGTATCATTTGATTTGATTTTATAAACGAACTTAAAATCTCTATAAACGAAGGAACGATGTCGGACAAATTCTGAAGAGTGTATGCACTCACGACCAGCAGTGTAGGCAGATCTCCATACAGATCACAGAGAGATCAAATTCACAATCTTTTCAGCCCATGGTTATGAAAGATGAAGAGCACACATCTGAAGGTAAATCGTGTACAATGTGTATAGTGTGGACACATGAATTGAGTGAATCGTCATGCTGTTTGAGGCTGATCGGGACTTTGTCGTTGGCAAAATCGACAACAATATTCCATGGAGAGAAAGTGTAGGGTGTTCCCAGGCAACAATAACACTATACTTTATTATCTGGCCTGTGTGTTCTTATAAAGTGAGCAGGATAAAGACTTAAACATAATCACTACAAAGCATTACAACAGCAAATGGATGTCCATACTGCTTCCAACTGGTTTTAGGTTGAAAAACCTAAGGTTGAAAAACCTATGTGAGTACACGACAACTAGATCTTGTACAACAACATTCCTTGTCAAATACAATCCTTGGTCATCTTCAAACTAACTGATATATAGTACCACATACACAGGTTATACACACATACATTTATAACGTATTCGGTCATGCACAGCACAAACAATGCGGAACGTCTCACCTAACCAACGATAGGTCTTATTATTTCTTATTTTCTGTGTGTGTGTGTGTGTGTGTGTGTGTGTGTGTGTGTGTGTGTTAGGGAATTTAGACTGTAAGCTCCAATGGGGCAGGGACTGATGTGAGCGAGTTCTCTCTGTACAGCGCTGCAGAATTAGTGGCACTATATAAATAGCCGATGATAACCACGTGCCACACCACCTTCCACAGTACAAATATAAGGAAACTGAACTTTGCATGAAAGGAAGAGATACTTGCAACATTTGTCTGATGACCGTGAAAACTCAACTTAAATACATTTACATGATCATATTTATTCCATGTGATTCCAGATTCAGCAAGCTGCATGCAGTCTTATGAAGCATCAAGCTTGAAAGAAAACACAGGCAGCATCCAGCCAAACATCAAATGTAGGGAACCTTTTGTTTAGATCCAGTATGGTATTTCAATAACAAAAATCAATACAGTAGTTATAACATTTAATTCACATGAAAAAGAAAGTGCGTCCTATTCCAAATCTGTGTTATTACATATCAGGACATAATCAATCATCTAGCCCTCATGTGACAAATATTCCATAATAGATTTTACTCATTTATCTACCAAACAATAAGCCGTGTGTGGAAAAGTATGTACACATCACAAATCAGTAGCATGTAGAACCATCTTTATCAGTAATAATTGCTTTTTGCATGAATAAAATATATATATATATATATATATATATATATATATATATATATATATATATATATATATATATATATATATATATATATATATATATATATATTACACTCAGGCACCCTTCTGGTGATGCACACACAGACAACTTCATGGTGATGTAACTGGAAAAGCACCGTGTATACAGCATGAACAACATACACTTCCTTCAGAATGACACCAAGCAACCTGACATTGAGTAGACAGTCCTCCTGTCAAGTAGACACCATCCACTGTCTGGCATCAGTCGCACTGCACTAGAGCACAACACAGGTTTAAATACTTTACAGCCCCCCCCCAGTTTGATTGAATGGCGACACTCCCACCTGGTCCTTAGAGAGGGAGGTCTCTTCTGGTGCTCTGTTTGATCCCCTCACTGCAGACACACCCAGACTGCTGTAAAAGAAAAACAAATCCAAAACACTTCCACCATGCAAGTTAAATCACACGTTATACTTTTACTTTGTCACCCATCTTACACCTGTATACCTTTAACCTAGGTGCAATGCTACACGTGTGTAACCCTGTCTGTAGCTTTACTTGCAGAGTGTCAGATCAATAGTTAATTACTAAACTAAAGCTGTATTAATCTCTGAAAAGCCTGTGGCAAACCAATCTCTTCTTCAATTCAATATATACATTATATATATATATATATATATATATATATATATATACACATACACACATACACACACATATATATTATAGGTTTGCCTTTACCTATCACTGTATCATATAGATGCCTGTGAAATTACAAAGGTGATCTATTACAATAATGCCAATCTAAAATATTTAATTTCTTAATTAAAGTTTCTTAAAACAAAAAAGTGATAAAAGACCTCCATGTGAAAAGTGCCTCAATCTTTCAATGAAATCAAGATGCATTGTTTTACAAAGGGTTAACCTTTCCTATAATTATGGCCTTTTGGGATTGAATGATGGGAAAGGAATACAAACCTTTATACATATATAGTAATCAATATCATTGGTGTTTATTAGATTTTTTTGCGGATTTTACTAACCTTTGCCCTTTATGAGACAGAAGTATATCTTAATCCAGACAAGAAAACACTCAGTGCAGGTACCATTGGAAATCCATTAAACCACAAAGTCCTCACATTATATCTACAGGGAATATAATATAATGTTCACCCTTTATCAAGCATCAGACAAATGTAAATATTCTTGAAGAATCATTGATTATAAGTAAGTTTAGCACATGCTCCACGAACTTTTACAAGAACTTAAAAAAAAAACACAAACCTTCTGAACACCAGGGCAATCCTCATTTCTTACTTTTCTACATGTCTGGAATAAGTGAGGGTCGGGGTGGGTTATTATTACAAAGGGAAGTAAGGTGGACTACACATGTAGCTGCTACAGGACTTTTAGGATTCAATGATGCCAATTAGGATTCCACGTTTAAAATCATGAATGTGGTTAGCTCTATATACATCATTGAGAAATATAAATCTGTTTTTATGATTCTCTGTGTTTATGTTCTACATCTGGAAGCATACTGTTACTTAAACAGATAAGTATCAGAGCGTTTCCCCCATCATTTTGTTGTTGAGACTTGGTTAAATAAAGACATTTATATCAATGACCGTGGTGAATGCCGTGGTGTAATCCTTTCCTTACTTATTCATTGAAAATCCAATTCAATTAACACTGATGCATACAGAATCAGAGGTAGACTAAATGGTACTTGTGTCACAATGGCTTGCTCTAATAACTTCATGTGACAAATGTATGAAAAGGTATTGGCAGTAGCTACAATATATTAACATAGCTATTATCAAACCTATGCAATGCTTAAAAATTATTCCTTCTATATAGCTGTATGAATCAGCTGCAAGAGAAGTTCCTTACATAAGAACAGGTGGTTCACTCACATGCAGCAGAAAGGGTGGAGGTATTAGGAAGCTGGTCCTGCATATATACAGTATCCACATGTTATACGTGCCACTAACATTAAAATTCAAGATGAAGAAAAAAAGATAAAAACTAATGTTTTTATAACAGCCTCCAAAAATTCAATATGTACGATGATTGGAAGTCTCGTGTGCTACTGAAGAAAGCCCATGATCTTAAATATCTTAGTTTCATCATGCATACAGTAATATATATATCATATACATATATACACACCAGTCAACCACAACATTAAAACCACCTGCCTAATATTTAAATTAAGAACATTGATTATCCTGCTAAAATGGCACCTGTCAAAGGCTTGAGATATATTAGGCAGAAAGTGCACAGTCAGTTCTTGAAGATGATTTGTTGGGCACAGGAAACATGGACAAGCATAAGGAGCGAGCAACATTGTGCTGGCTAGACGAATGGGTCAGAATATCTCCAAATCGGTAGGTTTTGTAGGGTGCTCCTGGTATTCAGAGGTTAGTACCTACCAAAAGTGGTTCAAGGAAGGACAACCAGTGAACCGGCAGCAGGTTCATGGGCAACCAAGGCTCATTGATGCGTATGGGGAGCGAAGGCTAGCCCGCCTGGTCCAACCCCACAGAGAGCTACTGTAGCACAAATTGCTGAAAAAGTTAATTCTGGCTATGATTAAAAAGGTGTCAGAGCACACAGTGCATTGCAGCCAGCTGTGTTTGGGCTACGTGGCTGCAGACCAGTCAGAGTGTCCATGCTGACCCCTGTCCACCGCCAAAAGCACTTACAAAGGGAAGGGGAGAGTCAGAATGACACCATGGAGCAATGGAAGGAGGAGGACTGGTCTGATGAATCACATTTTCTTTTAAATCATGTGGATGGCAGGGTTAGTGTACGTTGATTACCTGGGGAAGAGATGGCACCAGGATGCACTATGGGAAGAAGGTAAGCAGACGGAGGCAGTGTGATGCTCTGGGCAATGTTCTGCTGTGAAACTTTGGGTACCGGCTTTCATGTGAGTGTTACTTTGACATGTAACACCTATCTAAACATTGTTGCAGACCAAGTACACCCCTTCATGGCAACGGTATTCTCTGATGACAGTGGCCTCTTTCAGCAGGATAATGTGCCCTTCCACACTGATAAATTTGCTCAGGAATGGTTTGAGGAACATGAAAGAGTTCAAGGTGTTGACTTGACGTCCAAATTCCCCAGAAAAAACAAGTCAGAGCCATGGAGGTCCCACCTTGCAACTTACATGTCTTAAAAGATCTGCTGCTAAAGCCGTGGTGCCAAACACCACAGGACACCTTCAGAGGTCTTGTGGAGTCCATGACTCGACAGGTCAGAGCTGTTTGTGGCTGATCGGTGTGTGAAACTGTGTGTATAATAATAATAATAATAATAATAATAATAATAATAATAATAATAATAATAAATATATATATTTTTTATTATTATTATTTTTTTTATTTTTTTTCCTTTGGTCTAGTGGCCACATAATGTATTGCTACACAAGAAGGGCACTTGACTGACTTAGTGATCCAAAGCAATGCAAATTGTCTAACCTTGAATATAAAAGCTTTGCTCAGTGATTACCTAATATTGTGTTTGCATAGCAATCATTTTAACTTAGCGATAACTGATATCAGTTAATAAAAGCAAATGCACTCAAATAAAGGGCTAATGTCCAGAGGGTGCTTTCGCTGGAGATAGGGCTTATCCCTGTCTATCAAGGGCTATTACTGAGCTATTGACGGATGGGGCTACCAACTATTTAATAATTATTGTAATAATCTTAACGGTATATGTACTTCCGCAATTCTTTTTCTGCTACTACCATCCCAGGATGGCGATGGCAAAAAATGTTCTGTGAAAAAATGCTTTATTTAAAATATTTTTTTCAAATCAAAATACCTGGAACTAAAAGTCCAAGTCAGGGCACCACTTCCGCTGCGCATATGTGAACCAGCAGCTGGGTCACGCACGCGCACATCCACCAGGACTGTCTCAGCGAAGACTTGCCAGTCATTATCACTGGGCAGCTGAGTATTATTCAGCTTCTACAGCGATATTTTCTTAGTGAATCAATGGAGATAGACCCCTTAATATCATACTGACCAGAAAAGCTGATTACCCTTGTTACTTCCTTTTTTGTTTACACTGAAGAACATTGACATTACTGATGAGCAGCTATTTCTTTACTCCTTTACATGATTAGATACTAATATATATCAAAAATTTAAGTGTCTAGAAGAAAAAAGTGATTACGGATTTTAAGTAAGGGTTTCACAACATTACATAGTCTCAAAATCATAGGCAAGACAGTTCCAGGTTTACCAAGTAATGTCAGGACAAGGTCTGGCTTCCAGTTTTAAAATGGACTTCATTTTGTTAACATGCTGAGAGAAGGCAAACCTGCATCCCAGCCCTCCACAGAATGGCAAATTTATAACCAATATTAATACCAATCTGCAGCTTCAAGGGATTATCAATAAATTTTGCGTAAAGTCTTATGACACAGGAGAGCACCATTTATTTTTTACCATAATTCATTTTTCACTGCTCTATTTAATAATCATACAGATCAGTTGTTTTGTTTAGAGAAATGACACACATACGTTAAAAATATTTTAGTATTCAGGTGTCCACCAAAACACTCAAATTATTCCTATTTACAAAACACATTCCATTTTAAGAGCTTTTGCTAGACCATAATCCAAGGGCTGGTTCACATATGTCAGTGATGGGCGACAGGCGGACCTACGAGCCTTCACCTGTGGCCCCTGGCACCTTCCTGTTTTATTGCCACTCTTGTTTGTTACAGCTTTTAACACTTGTTTAAATGCCTGCTGATATGTTATTACAAATAGGTGTCCCTTTCTTTTAATAAATATATTGTTTTAACTTATTACTGAGATTAAGGGCACTGTGCGGCCCTTTTGAAAGTTAGAGAGGTGCCCATGTGGACCCTGAGGTGTACCAGCTTGCTTATCACTGACATAGGCACTTTTCACAAGTTGTTTATACATTTTGGATGTAGGAAAATACTATAGAAAAAATTACAAACACATTAATTTCTGTGACACAATTCACATCTTTGCATTGATAGAATTATATGGTGCCCTTGCCCACTGATGTTGCACTTTTCCATCTGCTAATGGGAAGGGGTATTTCATGTTCAAACTTTTAAGCCATTCCCTTGCCCCACAATGGTCATACCACTAATATGTTGCCTGTTGCTCTATGGACTCCTTCCACCCTATCTTGGATGGAAATTCCCAGCTCTTCATTTTCCAACGTAGTTATAACACAGCAACCTGAAAAAGTGGATCCCTCCTCCACTGAGCTTGGAAAGTGATACACTGCGCATGCCCTAGAGCCTCACTGTAATTGGCCAGCTCATTACTGTCCTCATTAGTAGAATAATTCAAGTCAGCTGCTCTTTGCTTGGCATCACACCAGATGGTCCTTCTTGCTCTGGTCTTGGCCAGCACTTAATCCAATGGTTGCAGAGACAAGTCTGCGTGCAAACACTGCATGTAGGGAATACAAGGAAAGTGCACTGTGATCATGCTTTCCTATTACCCTCCCCAGGTGGTGAGATTTGAAAAGCAATATAGAAAGGGCCTATCCTTATATCCATATAACTAGAAAGCTAGATTACAGCTTTATAGAAACCTCTTTAATGAATGATTTTCCAGCCATTCAACTAATTGAAGTACTTACAAATCAATCCATGGACTTGTTTTTGTTACACGGTTTGGGGACCATTTGTCAAGGTATTTTTAAAATGTTCAGCAAACTTATGCAGAGAATGTAAAATGTTAAAACAGGCAGCCTGCACATAGGTGTTTCTATGTAAAAATGGGTAAAACTGTGAAAAACATCACATAACAGCATTTGCACTTTTGTAAATGAATGTTAGGTTACAGCAGGAATAGATTCCCTTGTTTACAAAAAATAAACAAAATTAAATTAGAATATCAGCTTTAGAAAATCAACTGCACAATGGGTCTTAAAGACCTGTGCATAATATTTTTCTTACAAAAATATGCAACTTGTATAGATGTATACTTGTTGTTTAAGTGATAAAAGTGATTTTTTTTATAATGCCTTTCAGCTAAAAAGTAAGGGCAAGGTAAGGGCAGAAGAAACGCTTAAGAGAATAGATCACTACTCTATAGCAGCACATAGGTTTAAACCTACAACAGAAATAAAACACTTATGTCATGAAACATGGTGGAATCACTTGGAATTGTCTGATGGATGATGGGCCACAGATACTGTGACAGTGTATGGACAGTGGGCAGGGTTGCAGTAGCAGCTCTCTCCTGCCTTATTCTAGGGAGTCTCCTGTTACTATTGCTTAGCTGGTGCACAGTATCACCAGGGGCCCTGGAGCACTGACCTAACAGAATTACCGCATCCACTGTGTTACACACACATACACCCAGGGCAGGATTAACCATAGGGCTAACTGGGCTACAGCCCAGGGGCCTATGGCATCCAGGGGGCCATTGAAAGTGCTCAGCAGCAGTATTGATCGGTAAGTGCCGGGGGGGAGGGGGGGCTCGGATCACGGGGGGGGGGGGGGGGGGCCCTCACGGGGGAATGGAGGCCCCCTTAGCCCAGGGGCCTCCATTCCCTTAATCCGGCCCTGCATACACCATGCCCTTTTACCAAGGTTTATGTTACATTATATAGTCTTATTTAGTTGCTGTGAATGTTCATGAATTCCAGACCTAGAAAAAACACTCTGCGAGGTGCTGTTTGATCTTTAGAGGAGCACTCCCAGTTCAACATTAAAGTTTAACTAAGATGCTCCTTCCCTTTAGTCTCTTTGACAGCAAATTATGTGCTACTAGAGTTGCCAAACTGAATGAATTATGCTGTCCAAGGTCTCTCTTAAATTAAACAACACTGCTATCTCACAAGACAGAGGGTTTCCTGGATCAACCATAAGAATTTTTTTATGCATCAGAGATATCAGTATATCTCCAAGCCTTGGTGTCCCCTCATACACCAACATCAGATCCCAAGATTCCGCTTGCTTACAGGCATGAGGAAAGTAAAACTATCTTCCACCAATAATGTGAACAGCAACCCAGTTAAGTTATTCTTTCACTGATCATTAATGAAACATACGGATAAGTTAATTGGCTGCTGACAATACAGAGCCCAGTGTACGTGTGTGTTTAGAGGGGGGTATTCAATTGTGCACAATTGTGTGAACCAGCTAAGCCGTCGAACATCGCAGATACGCATATTTCCGGGTACTACAGTACCCAAACACTGCAGATTTTCCTGTGCACCTATATGAAATGTGAGGAGAAATCTGATGTTACATGGCCACAGAGTGCCCCCGCAACCATTCCCAGAGGCACTCTGCAGACAACCGATTTCCCCTCTAAGCATCAATGGTGTAGGAACTAATGTGCATGATAAAAATCCTCTATACAGAGCTGGGTTATATGGGGTAATATGGCAGCATTATATAAACGGAATAAATAATAATGTTGATGATGATGATTAATATACTAATGAGCTCATTAATTCCTCCCTTACAACGCAAAATAAAAAAGAGGCATAAAACAAATTATGTCAGATTGTATATCCTGGTTACAATATAATTTGATAATCATTAGATACAATCATACATTAGATTTCATTTCCACCAAGTTGTAGGAGGGCATATCTACCTAAATTGGTAAAGCTTATACTTCGCCCCTCATACTTAATGTTACAGAAGAGAAACTATATAATAGACTCAAGACGTGCTGTATTTCTAGACTTAATACTCCAAAACATTCAGCTGTTCATAGGATACTGAGTCTCTTACCTTCCTGTCCTTCTGAGTCATCAGACTTGTGATCGTTTACTTTGTAAAACAAAGATCTCTACTAGAATTAGAATTTGCTGAGTTGGCAGTGATACATTGCAAAGACCCTTCGCTTATTTATTGTTAAACCACAATGTAATCGTGTTGGTATTTTGTTTTTTTTTACAATTCTTTAATTTTGTTGGTCAATCATATAACAAGAACCTATATTATGAATTGTAAATAATAATAAAAAAAAAAAATCTGCAAATTTACCACCCTCTACACAGCTAACACAAGACAACAACCCTCTGACCAACAAAGTTGTATGACTGAGCATACAGCCCACTAGGTACTTTGTAACCTTTGCATTCTAGCTGGACAAATATTCAATATGATATAGCACTTATCATTGTGTATCAAACCATTGTCCCATAGATTGTAAGCAGGGCCCTCTTACCTCTCTGTCTGCATGTACTACCCAGTATTGTTTTATTACTGTTTGTTCCCAATTGTAAAGCGCTACGGAATCTGCTGGCACTATATAAATAAATGTTGATGATGATGAAAATATTACCAATTTTTAATGATCAGAAAAAGCATGAAATTATGGTGGACAGGGAGTAAGCGTAGGGTGGAAGGTGGGTTAGAGAGGAAAAAGGTGGCGGAGAGTAACAGTACAGGACTAATAGAAGGAGGAGGGCAGTTACCTCGTCAGTTCAACTCAATGTAATTAAATGGTAGTTACCAAGTGTTGGGTATGAAGCAAAGGAAGGACCACACAGTTATAGGGGATTATTAGTGGTGAATTTCTCACCACGTGTTGGTGAGTGTGTAGGATCAACAAAACAAAAACTACCATTGATGCTTCTCAGATCAATGAACTATATAGGTAAAACAAACCTTCCATGGAGCTTTGGGGAGGTTTAAAGCATGGACCCCATTTGGCTATTCACGTGGCTTTAGTAAAAGCCAGTGCTGCACGCACATCTAGGGGATTTGTGACATCATGGACCATTAGGATGTTATTGGTCCACACAGTCACTTTTTCCTGCCCCATGCACCCACCATCAGCACCACCGCTGGGCTCCCAAGGAAGGCATATACTTTTAGTCTCAGTCAGCGCCCCTGGCCACCCTCACTAACCTTGTTGTTTGTGTTCGCTATATGCATCTGGCTTCCTCTCTGTTAAGGTATCTTATGAGTGAGCAAGATACTATAAAAGAGCCCTTGAACTGGGTGCTAAAGCGGTTTTTCCCAGGGGTACTACATTTCTGTGAAACTGGTCCTGGCTTATTTGGCTGGGTAAAAGTGTTAACCAGTCGAATACATCTGACAGATGGGGAACTGACAACGCAAGCTTTCCGATTGGCCCACCAGTCATACTCCCAATCACTGCATGCACAGAAAACCGCTTTCAGCAAGCAGTTTCCGGGGCTACGCTAAGGGGAAGTTCAACTTTAACTGGTAGGGCTCCAATAAGGATTTTATGATACAATTTAATAATCTGCAACCAATACTATCCGTTATCTAAAGTAAAATCAGAAAATGGCAAATACATGCTCACATTATATTCTAAGAAGATTTTCCAGACAGCTGGAGCTTGGTAAAAGTTCCTTTGCCTAGAGAGCTTACTGATTGGATACAACAATGTATAACATGTAGCTGTCACTGGCTGAATATCATGGGAAATTTATGGTGCTCGAGATTTGTTCAGAAAGAAATGGCAGCACAGACACACAATACAAAGCTTAACAACCTTATCACTATCCAATGCAGAGACCCGGAGACCAGTGTATATAAGCATGTATGTGTATATAATATATATATATATAATATATACTCATATTCTGCTGTCTAGCATGCAGAGACCTACTCTCGAAGACTAGCGTATAACACACAGGCTCATTGCTCAATACTCCACCAATGCATTCCTGATCAAAATGGCACCTGGACATGAGGAAAAGACTAACACAATGAAACCACCGTACAATGGCATAATAGTTAGCATTGCTACATCACAGCACTGTGGTAATGGGTTAGATTCCAACCCCAGTCTGTGTGGAGTTTGTGTGTTATACCAGTAGATCCCAAACTTTTTCAGTTCAAGGCGCCCCTAAGCCAAAATATTCACCAAGTAGTCCCCCACCTTGCTTACCACTGGCCCTGGCCAAGGCACCCCTGTGAGATTGCCAAGGCGCCCAGGGAGTCTAGGCACACAGTTTGGGAACCACTGTGTTATACGGCTTCCACCTGCTGTCCAGCCATACTAGTAGGTTAACTGGCCTCTGACAAAATTAACGTGTGTGTCCACTTGGTAGGGAATATGGATTTTAAGCTCCACTGGGGCAGGGATTGATGTGAATGAGTATTTCCTGGAAAGTGCTGCATAATATGTTGGCACTATATAAATAACATAATAAATAAACCATGTTTACTTCATATTGTAAGTCATACAACAAAAATAACAACTGAATTGGTTGCTATTTGGTAACAGCACCTTTTTTATTTGCACCCATTTCCTAAAGGTCACCCTTTATGACCACGGTTTACAGCAGAGGAGACAGTTAGTATCAAGAGTCTCTGTTCATTAATACGGGAGCTCAGACTACCATTATCTCGGTACCGTTGTGACAGCTCTGGACTTCTTAAAGCAATTCAGATTGCAAATTTTTTATCATTTTGTTAGAGGCATTTATAAAAGCCATGACCAGCTTCAGGACTCACGAGGTAATGCAGAAGCATATTACCACACCTGTCCAACAGCATATGCAAGATTGTATGATAAACTATGTCATACCTGTCAACATTTCAAATGGTCATGGAAAAAGGAGCATCAAAACTTTTTTTCTTTTTTTAAACACTCATTTTTCCCACTTGATAAGAAGAATTGCATATTATTGTTATTCATATTTCTCTTGTTTCCTGCTGTTAAATATACATACATTAAAGTTCTTTCTCACCTATCAAGTTGTTATCTGGAGATTTCTGCCAATATGTAAGAAGGCAGTTTTAAAAGATAATAGCCTGAGCTCTTGCGTGCCTTTTCTTTATTAACTATGAATAAGATATAGCAGACAGTTTTATATATTGGAGGTCGAACATTCCAAAAAAACAATTACAGTGCAGCACAAAACAAACAAACAAACAAACAAACAAAATCAAACATAAACTGGAGCAAATAGAATTGAGAACAACAGGAAAAACGCAAAATGCTCTAAAACCATCAGATTAGTTACGGAAATGTCAACCAAAATTTTTATATTTTTGGGGCAGAAAAGTAAGGGAAAAGAGGGGAAGGGGGTGGATGAGGGTAGGGTGGTATGAAACCCAGGGGGTGAAAAAAAGAAGGGTCCACCAAGTGATTCCAGGGCGATTCCCGGGTTTTGCAAAATTGTTTACAATGGCAGTCATGTTTTCATACGGTAACCTAGTTACCGCTTCAACAAAATAAGGAGAAGCAAGGGGATTTCCATTCTGCCGCAAGCAGAATGGTGGCAGCAGAGACAAAGTGGCAAATGAGCTTAAGGTGGCATTTTACAATGTCTGGGGGAGCTAGAGAAAGCAGGAACTACTTCGGAAGAAGCGAAAGGTCAATTTGTAAGACTGAGCATTTTCCTTGATCTTGATGCATATAGAGCTGAATGCCGGATGCTCCCAGATCTCAGACCACTTCTCTATGTCTAAGAATTCACCTATGTCAGATTCCCATACAAGGGCAAGAGCACGGCAGATAGTGTGTAGACTAAACCTTTGATTGAGGCCTCTCTCATACAGAGCATTTCAAAGCTAGAGACAGGTCTGTTTGGTAGGCAGGAATCACAAGATGAGTGAAAGTTCCTAATCTGCAGGAAATTAAAGAAGTTTACGTGATAAAGTCAGTAAAGACTGAAGGTCCAAAAATTGGGGAAACAAGGATGTACTAGTTATGTTGTCAAAGATGGGGATGAATAGTGAGGGATAAGGAGAGAGTTTGTAGACTTTGTTAGCAAGGTTCAAATCTGAAAGGGAAAACGCCACTAGTGGATGAGGCTTTTTCGAGTTGGGATGCCGAAGGATTGGCCATAAAACAAAGGAAAAGGTAGGCAGAGTCTGCTTCCAAAATGACCCATATTTTTGTTGCGAATGCCACATTATATTGGACACATTGGGCCACTTTTATTTTTTAAAATGACACTACCTTGCATTCACAGACATCATACACTTTCGAGTACAAAGTTTTCTAACACACAGCTTACTATGCAAGTCTGTTGAGCACTTTTAAGGCACGAGAGGCTCACTGCTGAAATGCATCGCCTGACTTAGAGTTATCATAAACCATATGAGCTCCTCTGTTTCAACTATGTAGTGCTCGAATACCAAGCTAAGTCTGACACATAAATTAGTAGGAACATAGAGACCTGAACTTATTAAATGTAAATTAATATGGAAAATAAATCCCCAATACTTAAAATGAAAACAATTAACAAACATACAAAGACAATAGTTGCTTGTAAAATAAAAAGGTATAAACAACAGAAATGGTAATCTTACGAATGATCAATTTTTGTCTGCAGGGAGGGCATGAATAAAGGGACACTTCTCAATATGACATTGATTCCCAAAAGTGAACATATCTTTTATATTTACAGAATATTTTTAAATATGCTGTAGGTACCCATAAACCTGCTTCCTGTGATGTCAGACCTAGAAAGTCTGTGTAAATGCGAATTTGTTTTTATGGCCTCTTTCAAACACCTTTCAAGTCAAGGATTATTTACACTAGGGATGTGCACCGGCGACTTTTGAGGTCTCGTGTTTTGTGTTTTGGATCCGGATTTTCGTTATTTTTGAGGTTCGGATTTGTCTCGCAAAACACTTGACGAAAGGTCTCGGTTCGGATTTAAGGTATTGGATTCGGATTTTTTTTGAAAAAAACATAAAAAGTTTAAAAATCAAGTTTTTGGGCTTATTTTCACTCCTAGGCTATTATTAACCTCAATAACATTCAATAACAAGCATTTCCACTAATTTACAGTGTATTCTGAACACCTCACAATATAGTTATTAGTCCAAAACGTTGCAACAAGTTATCTTTCTGGACTGCGTAGAGGAGTGGGTCACCACAATATATATTAAAAACCCTGAACTTTTATGATTCGCACCAATAATTGTACCTGGACTGCGTAGAGGAGTGGGTCACCACAATATATTAAAAACCCTGAACTTTTATGAATCGCACCAATAAATGTACCTGGACTGCGTAGAGGAGTGGGTCACCACAATATATATAATAAGAAAACCATCAACTGGTTTGATTCGCACCAATAAATGTACCTGGACTGCGTAGAGGAGTGGGTCACCACAATATATTAAAAACCCTGAACTTTTATGAATCGCACCAATAAATGTACCTGGACTGCGTAGAGGAGTGGGTCACCACAATATATATAATAAGAAAACCATCAACTTGTTTGATTCGCACCAATAAATGTACCTGGACTGCGTAGAGGAGTGGGTCACCACAATATCTTAAAAACCCTGAACTTTTATGAATCGCACCAATAAATGTACCTGGACTGCGTAGAGGAGTGGGTCACCACAATATATATAATAAGAAAACCATCAACTTGTTTGATTCGCACCAATAAATGTACCTGGACTGCGTAGAGGAGTGGGTCACCACAATATATATAATAAGAAAACCATCAACTTGTTTGATTCGCACCAATAAATGTACCTGGACTGCGTAGAGGAGTGGGCACTGGGCACCACAATAAAATATATAAAAAACCTTCAACAGGTCTGCATTACACTACACATACGGCTGCTCCTCCATCCTCTCCATCATATACATGTTGGAGTTTTAGCGTGTGACAACCTCTTGTTTTTGATAATGTCAGTGCATTTTGAATATTTTTCAATTTGCCCCACACCACTGAATGTACTTTATCTATGATACGCATCTATCTATCTTGACTGCGTAGTGTGGTGGCCCCGGTACACAATTTGGTACCGGGGCCACAAAAAAATAAATACACCCTCCACGTGTCAGAATTCCACCAAACAAGTATCTGGACTGCGTAGTGGGGTGGCCCCGGTACCCAACTTGATACCGGGGCCACAATAAAATAAATACACCCTCCACGTGTCAGAATTCCACCAAACAAGTATCTGGACTGCGTAGTGGGGTGGCCCCGGTACCCAACTTGATACCGGGGCCACAATAAAATAAATACACCCTCCACGTGTCAGAATTCCACCAAACAAGTATCTGGACTGCGTAGTGGGGTGGCCCCGGTACCCAACTTGATACCGGGGCCACAATAAAATAAATACACCCTCCACGTGTCAGAATTCCACCAAACAAGTATCTGGACTGCGTAGTGGGGTGGCCCCGGTACCCAACTTGATACCGGGGCCACAATAAAATAAATACACCCTCCACGTGTCAGAATTCCACCAAACAAGTATCTGGACTGCGTAGTGGGGTGGCCCCGGTACCCAACTTGATACCGGGGCCACAATACCTCCTCCAAACATGCTACAGACAATTCGTCATTGAGATCCCATTAAGTATGTTAAAGACAGACAGGGTCCAAGTGTTATTAGTTGACTTTGTAAAGAAAAAAACTGTCCCTGTTGCACATAGTCGTGCAATGAAGACTTACTTTTTCATTTAAAGGCACGATCTTTCAAGTGTAGTGTTTGTAAGTCTAAGTCATATTATACTTTTGGTAAAATTGTTTTTTTTGGTTCCTCTTTATGTTAATTAATTAGTAATAGAATTAAAGTAGGAAATAGAATTAAATAGAATTAAAGTAGGAAATAGAGTGGTATAGAGTTGTAGTGTGGTATAGATAGAGTGGTCCACACAATATAATAATAAAACCCTCAACTGGTCTGAATTCCACCAAACAAGTATCTTGACTGCGTAGTGTGGTGGCCCCGGTACACAATTTGGTACCGAGGCCACAATATAATTAAAAAACCCTCCACGTGTCGGAATTCCACCAAACAAGTATCTGGACTGCATAGTGGGGTGGCCCCGGTACCCAATTTGATACCGGGGCCACAATACCTCCTCAAAACATGCTCCAGACAATTCGTCATTGACAGACCCCAGACAGACAGGGTCGTAGTGTTACTGTTTGACTTTGTAAACCCAAAAAAATGTCCCTGTTGCACTTGCACATAGTCGTGCAATCAAGACTGACTTTTTCATTTAAAGGCACGATCTTTCAAGTGTCAGAAAGAGAGAGAAGACACAGGAGAGGAGAGTTGTAGCTGGGGACCTGGGGTGGAAGCTCCCAGGCTCCCCCAGCATTGCCTGGAAGTCTGAGCGTGGTGACTGAGCCAGGGCAAGGAATGTGTGCCCTGGATGAGGGGGAGAACTCCATGCCACTATAGTGAACCCAAGAGAGAGGGGGACACTGCACATGGAAGAGGCCCTGGAGTGAGGGCTGCTACAAGAGGCATGGTAGCTGTAGTGTCAGATCCTGAGGCTGAGAGTACACAGAGTGACGTGTCAGAGCACAGGAGACATTATCCCCGCAGAGGAGGGATGAGCTGCAGTTGAGAGGTCTGTTGTTGAAATAGGACATGCACACTTTAACAAACCAATCATTTCAGCGACAGGGCCTACCAAACAACTTTGACTGAAATGATTGGTTTGTTTGGGCCCCCACACCAAAAAAGCTATTCATCTCTCCCTGTACAGACTAAACAGGCTCTACTGAGGCAAGATGTCGTCCTCATCCTCAACCTCTGATTCCTCTCCCCCTACAGTGTCTACTTCCTCCTCATCACACATTATCAATTCGTCCCCGCTGGACTCCACAACCACAGGTCCCTCTGTAGTATCTGGAGGGCAGTGCTGTACTTCATTGAGGAATTGATTATTCATTTTTATAAACATCATTTTTTCAACGTTGTGAGGAAGCAACCTCCTTCGCCACTCACTGACCAGGTTCCCCGCTGCACTAAAAACTCTTTCCGAGTACACACTGGAGGGGGGACAACTCAGTTAAAAAATAGAGCCAGTTTGTACAGGGGCTTCCAAACTGCCTTTTGGAGTTCTACCACGTCACTACCTCTAGTTAATTTAGATTGCAAGGCTTGTAAATATAAATACTTTGAAGATAAAAAAAAGCAGGCTGCACAGACTGTGGAGCTAGAAAGTGAAATTAAATGGACCACGTTACTTTGGTGGCTATCTATGCCCCCCCCCCCCGCCCTACACTTGTAGTTGAATATAAATAAAGCAGCCTGCATAGACTGTAGAACTAGCAATTCAAATATACAAAGAAATGGACAAAGGCAGTTTGGTATCTGTCTGCATCAGATCCCCTCTCCACTAGGAGTAAAACAGAAAACTTTTCAGCCGTTATATAATCTAGAATATAAATAGAAATTGAGAAATGCAATTTGGTATCTGTCTGCATCATAATCATCAACATCCTCCTCAGCGCCAGCTACATCAATATCCTCCTCCCAGTGCACAACATTCACACCTTCATTAGCCAAATCTGTAACTGGACTGTGGGTGATCCTTCCAGCATATGCAGAGGGCGTGCTGCAAATGCTGGATGGAGTCACCTCTTCCCGTACAGTGATGGGAAGGTCAGGGTTGACAACCAACAACACCCTTGGACTCGCCTTGGGGATTTGTGATGTCATCTGTTTAGAAGGCAGAGTTCTTTGCTGTTTTGTTGTTGTTGCTGACAGCATAACTCTCTTAAATTTTTTGTAGGGGAGGGGGGGAAGGCTTTAATCCTTGGGTGAAGTTGGACCACTAGTCATGAACACGGGACAGGGCCTAAGCCGTTCCTTGCCACTACTTGTCGTAATTGGCATATTGCCAACTTTACGTTTCTCCTCAGATGATTTTAAGTTTCTTTTTTTGCTGTTTTTTGAGAACTTGGGCTTTTTGGATTTTACATGCCCTGTACTAGGAGATTGGGCATCGTGCTTGCCAGACGACGTTGATGGCATTTCATCGTCTATGTCATGACTAGTGGCAGCAGCTTCAGCATTAGGAGGAAGTGGGTCTTGATCTTTCCCTACTTTATCCTCCAAATTTTTGCTCTCCATTATATGTAGCACAAGATACTGCAGAATGTGTGAACTTGGTAATATTGCAGTACCAATGGACTTATAATGCTGGATTGGTTTTGCAAATTTGGTTATAATTATTATATTTTTTTTTTTTTTTTTAATTTTTTATTTTTTTTTACTTTTTTTTTATTTTTTACAAACTTGGGAATAATGGGGAAATAACTATGCCCTTAGAAGCACAGAGCACAGGACACAGCACCACTGGACTGAACAGGACACGGCACAGGACCCAGCAGCACTACGGAACTCAGCAGGACAGAGCACAGGACACAGCACCACTGGACTGATACTGCAGAATGTGTAAACTTTGTAATATTGCAGTACCACTGGACTTTTACTGCTGAATGTGTGAACTTGGTAATATTGCAGTACCAATGGACTTATAATGCTGGATTGGTTTTGCAAATTTGGTTATAATTATTATATTTTTATTTTTTTTTTTAATTTTTTTTTTTTTTTTACTTTTTTTTTATTTTTTACAAACTTGGGAATAATGGGGAAATAACTATGCCCTTAGAAGCACAGAGCACAGGACACAGCACCACTGGACTGAACAGGACACGGCACAGGACCCAGCAGCACTACGGAACTCAGCAGGACAGAGCACAGGACACAGCACCACTGGACTGATACTGCAGAATGTGTAAACTTTGTAATATTGCAGTACCACTGGACTTTTACTGCTGAATGTGTGAACTTGGTAATATTGCAGTACCAATGGACTTATAATGCTGGATTGGTTTTGCAAATTTGGTTATAATTATTATATTTTTATTTATTTTTTTAATTTTTTATTTTTTTTTACTTTTTTTTTATTTTTTACAAACTTGGGAATAATGGGGAAATAACTATGCCCTTAGAAGCACAGAGCACAGGACACAGCACCACTGGACTGAACAGGACACGGCACAGGACCCAGCAGCACTACGGAACTCAGCAGGACAGAGCACAGGACACAGCACCACTGGACTGATACTGCAGAATGTGTAAACTTTGTAATATTGCAGTACCACTGGACTTTTACTGCTGAATGTGTGAACTTGGTAATATTGCAGTACCAATGGGCTTATACTGCAGGATTGGTTGTGAAAATTTTGTGGTAATTAAAAAATATTAAAGTAGTTTTTGGTATTTTATAAAAAAAAATTTTTTTTATTTTTTTAAACACAGGGGAATATTGGGGAAATAACTATGCCCTTAGAAGCACAGAGCACAGGACACAGCACCACTGGACTGAACAGGACACAGCACAGGACCCAGCAGCACCACTGACCTCAGAAGGACAGAGCACAGCACACAGCACCACTGGACTGATACTGCAGAACACAGCACAGCACAGCACAGCACAGCACAGCACAGCACAGCACAGCACAGCACAGCACTAAACAGCACAGCACTAAACAGCACAGCACTAAACAGCACAGAACTAAACAGCACAGAACTAAACAGCACAGAGGACCACCTAACACACCCTCCCTCTACCCTGATCAATGCCCGAGTGAAGATGGCGGCGACTAGCGGGGAATTTATAGGATCCGAGTATCGCGAGATCCGACAACGGGATTATGAGTCAGAGCCTCAGTTTCACTTTTGAATTTGGCGCCAATACCCGGATCTGTCTCGGATCCGACTCGGATCCGCAACGTTCGGGTGGGCTCGGATTTCAGAAATCCGAGCGCGCTCATCCCTAATTTACACTGGCCTAACTTGTTACCAGAATGTTCTACATAGATATTACCTCTGCACAAAAGGTCATAAGTTTCCCTTCATTTGCATACCAAACATGACTAGGTATGTTGCTTGAGAAAATAAGACATTTTCCTTTTGTTCTTATTCCCCATTATTTAAACTTATCCCATCTGCTCAGTCACCAGTTAAGATGTCCTGAGGTCACAGAATCACCAAGAACGTGAGGGGTCTGCTCGTTGGATATCACTGATGATATTGATATAACCGTAAAGAGAGATTTCAAGACCGTTAGCTTTTAAGACCTATGCCATAAATTGGTATTAGTCAATCATCTTAACAAATTGTCTGGAAATCTCTATGCACAAATACCTCATGGGTAGAACATAAGGTTTTAGAACAATCAAAGAGATAAATTAATTTATCTCCTTCTATTTGGTTTTAACCCATGGCTGGAAACAGAGTTCATCTGAGCTACACCAAGCTAATACTATGAATTAAGTCACAAGCAAATATTTGCAGTTTTATATGACTAGTAATTAGCTTGCATTTGACCCCCACACACACACATTTTTTCCTTATTTATTTTAGACATCTCTATGGCCCTGAGAACAAATACACATAACATATATATTTGTTGAGCATAGGGGTCCCTTTTGTTATAGAACTCATTTTAAAACTGTTTTGCAATAATGTGTTCCCCCCACTATGTACCCCCTCAACCCTTCCCCTTTTAATTTTGTGTCCTTTCCTTACCTCCCATCCCTTTTCTTTCTGTACCCCATCATTTTTGAAAAATTAATAACAAAAATACTATTGAAGTTAAAAAACTGTTTTGCAATGAAATATACTGTAGCAGTATGTGTAATATACTGTAGAATTATGTAATATAATTCTACAGTATAAATATACTGTAGAATGTGTAATAGTTGTCAGAGGAGGAAGAACACACTTAAATGAGAGGAAATGTAAGCAAATATGATCACAAAGAATACTTCCTTGTTTAAAATAATGGCTATATAGGGAGTGGGCAAACAAAAAATGGAAACATCTGGGGAAATGAGGGATACCAAACATATTGAAAGCAGAGACTTCCACATATCATCATCATCAACAGTTATTTATATAGCGCTACTAATTACGCAGCTCTGTACAGAGAACTCACTCACATCAGTCCCTGCTCCATTGCAGCTTACAGTCTAAAATTCCTAACATACACACACACGCACGCACGCACGCACACACACACACACACACACACACACACACACACACACACACACACACACACACACAGACTAAGGTCAATTTTTCATAGAAGCCAATTAACCTACTAGTATGTTTTTGGAGTGTGGGAGGAAACCGGAGCACCCGGAGAAAACCCACACAAACACAGGGAGAACATACAAACTCCACACATATAAGGCCATCGTCGGGAATCGAACTCATGACCCCAGTGACGTGAGGCAGAAGTGCTAACCACTAAGCCACCGTACTGACCATAGGTGTTAATTCAGCAAATAACACCTTTTGCCATGGTCATGTATAAAAATGTTAGATTGCCATGGCTGCAAGAGGAGTTCTCAGTGATTTTGAAAAAAGTGTTACTGCTGAGGCACGTTAGGCAGGGTTTGCTAATGTTTTACAATGACCAGTGTCTGTGGTGATATTAGCACAGAACTCTGAAAGGTAAACAATAGTGGGCACAAGTGCACTCCAAGATTGCGATATCTGTGCATTAATTCAAAGTGCACGGCAAAACAGGCGAGCAACGAAGATCAATGGATGAGTGAAGGCATGGTGTCAGTTTAAAGAATTCTATAGCCCTGAGTGCTGTTATAAACAGTGAGAGATTTGGTGTATCTAGGAGGCATTTTCTGACACTCTACTGCTGCAGTCATTCCCTTAGAAAGCAAGATCAATGCGAATCCCAATAAGTGGTACAGAAAGAACATCTTTACCCAGTGTTGCATTTCTTTCCTAACAGGAGAGATGTCTTACAGGATGACAATGTTCCCATCCACAGAGCAAGTGTGGTTGTCCAAAAGGTTTAATAAGCATGATAGTGATGTTTTCCTTATTTCATGGGCTTCACAGTCCCTAGATCTGAACCCCATCAAGCATTTATGTGATATTTATGTGATAGACAAGGTGGTGGAGTAGGCATTCTACTTGCACCTTCCAAGTCATATACTCTGAACCTCCCTCTCATTCACTTCCTTTGAAGTCTTACACTAACCATCTATTTTATCCTCTTCACCTTTGTGTTGCTGTCATTTATCAACCCCCAGGTTCAGTTTCCCAATTTCTTGACAACTTTTGCAGCCTGGCTCACTTATTTCCTATCCACTGACTTGCTTACTCGCATACTAGGCGATTTCAACATTGCCATTGATAATCCCACCGTCTCTTCTACCACTAAACTTCTTTCACTTACTTCCTTCTTTGGTCTCTCCCAGTGGACCTCATCTCCCACCCACTGTGATGGACACTCCGTTGACCTGGACTTCTCCGGCTACTGCTGCATCTCTAGTTTCACCAACTTAGCATTTCCACTCTCTGACCACAACCTCCTTTTCTCCAGCCTCACCTTACCTCATGACCCCCTGCACCCAAATCAACACGTACACAAAGATACCAAAGTACTCTTAACCCAATCCACTTCTCATCTTCACTAAAACAACTTTTTTCTCCTATGTCTGCATTGTCCTGCTCTAATCAGGCTGCCTCTTTCTACAACAAAACATTAACTTCAACCCTAGATAGTGTAGGTAGCTCCAGCTATCACCTACAGTCTCCGACAATCCAAACCCAAACCATGGCACACCAAACAGACACCCTCCCTGAAAAGTGCTCCCGCATTACAGAGCACCACTAGAGGAAATCTTGTTCCTATCCCGATTTTCTCCACTATAAATTAATCCTTTCATCTTACAGCATTACACTTTCAACTGCCAAACAAACTTTCTTCAAAGCTCTAATATCCACACAGTCTTCTAACCCACATCACCTCTTTGCCACCTTCAACTCACTTCTCTACCGACCTGCACCTCTTCCCACTTCTTCCCTTACAGCCCGTGATTTTGCCACCTACTTCAAAGAAGAAAAAAAAAAAATATTGACACCATACAAAATATTTCCTCATGCCAATCACACCCTCCACCCACCTTCACCTACACTCCCCAAGCTACCCTTAAGTCATTCTCTCCAGTAACTGAAGACAAATTCTCTACACATCTCACTCTAAAACCTGTCCCCAACATTCCACTGAAACTGCTCTCACAAAAGTGTTTGATGATCTACTTACTGCAAAGTCTAAGGGTTATTTCTTCATACTCACTCTCCTGGACCTCTCTGCTGCTTTGACACTGTTGAACACCCACTTCTCCTACACACTATTCACTCCATTAGCCTTTGTGACACAGTTCTTTCCTGGTTCACCTCCTACCTATCAAATTGCTCAATAAGTGTTTCTATCTCTAGCACATCCTCCCCTCCCACTATCTGTTGGGGTCCCACAAGGCTCTGTTCTTGGCCCTTTAATTTTTTCATTGCACACCTCTTCTCTTTGAGCACCAATTCACTCATTCAGCCTCCAGTATCACCTCTATGCTGATGACACCCAAATCTATAATTCTTCCCCTGACCTCTCTCCTTCTGAACTATCTCATGTAACCAACTGTCTTTCAGCGATCACCACATGCATGTCCCAACACTACCCAACGCTCAACATATTCAAAACAGAGGTTTTTTTTATCTTCCCTCCTGCCAGATTCACCACCTCCCCTCAAATCTCCCTCACTATCAATAACCAAAATTTCCTCAGTCTCCCAAGCCCGCTATATTGGTGTCACATTTGACTCTGCCCTCTGCTTTATTCCTCACATCCAGACTCTCTCCCAGTTCTGTCCATTCCACCTTAAAAATATTGCCAGACTAGGCCCTTTTCTTACTCAATATGCTACCAAAACTCTTATCCATTCTCCCATCTCCCATCTTGTCTACTGCAACCTCCTGCTATCTGGCATTCCTGACACCCATATATTCACACTTCAATCCATCCTAAATGCTGCTGCAAGACTGCTTTTCTCTCTCACTGCTCCACATTTGCTGCACCACTTTGATAATCCCTACACTGGCTCCTTGTGCCCTCCAGAATCCAATTCAAATTACTCACCCTTACCTACAAAGTCCTCAACAACACCACCCCTTCATACATCTCAAATCTCATATCAAAATACTCTCCCTCCCATCCTTTTAGATCTACCTCTGACCTGCGCCTTTTCTTGTCTCTGGTACCCACCTCTCACTCCCGCCTACAAGACTTCTCCCGTGCTGCTCCCCACTTATGGAATTCCCTACCATGCTCAATCAGACTTTCCCACAGCCTTCAAATCTTTAGATAATCTCTATTTTAAAGCTTACCTTAACCCTGATGATACTATTCACACTAATGCACCCACACAACTGTCCCAATCTCCACTGTAAGACACATTTGCTCCTCTTCTTTAAGCTGTGCCCTCTTCCACTTACATTGTAAGCTGTCTAATGAGCAGGGTCCTCCATACAATTTGTTTTCAGGTCTGCATTTATTTTGTCTGTTTTGTATATCCTTGTTTACTGTATGTTCTGTTGCCCACTGTATGGTGCTGTGGAGCACTTTGGCGCCTTACAAATCAACAATAATAATAATAATAATAATAATTATACTGGAACAACACTTGAGGCTAAGGTTTCTACCAACAACAACCATGCATCAATCAACTGCCTTTCCTGTGGAAAAGTGGTGCCGAATATCACCTGCATAATTCCAGACATTGGTAGAATTGCACAGTGAATACAGGACTTACTGACTGCACCTAGAGGCCCAATGCTCTACTATGTGAGTTTATATTTGTGTTTACAAATTTACTCCACTACCTGGACATTTAAGATGCCAGCTAAGATTGCTCATTTTTGGTCAACATAGAGCAGAGCATATGTAACTATGCAATGGCAGTTTCCGAATCGGACCAGGGGGTAAATGTATTATGCTCCGTTTATGGCAACTAGACGATACTTGGCGATTTTGTCAGCAAAATTTAAAACAACAATTTGTTTAAAGGCAAAACTTGCTTTTAAATACGTTGCAGTTTTACATTTTGCTGACAAAGTCACAAAATATCTGCGAGTTGCTGAAACCGGAGCATAATACATTTACCCCCAGATTTTATTTCAAAATGTGTTTGTGACTTTTGTGAAGAAAAAAAAAAACAAAGCTGAAATAGGATCCTATAATAAATATTTAAAGCCAAAGTAGTCAAGCAGCAACATCTGTGACGTTTAGCAAAAGCTCAGGTTCTGGACTCATCTACGGGTTAGAAGCGCACATTGGCTCAACTCTCAAATCCTGCAGCACAACAGCAAATATAATCATCAGTAAATAAGTGTAAACGAGTTTTACACATTTACTGATTTACAAATACAGTAGCTGCAACAAACCCTTTGATAAATAATAAAAGTAATTCCAAAACCTATTGTTACTTTTAATACTATAAGACAGACTGTCACCTTAATATTACAATAAGCATCACTAATGAAAGTGTTACGTCAGAACAGAAATAAGACAAGAGCTTTTATAGTTAGTAGAATGAATGACGTGCAACAGATTTGTCAATAGGGCCATCTGCTCCCACGGATAAGACAAAGTGATAAAACCAAATGCTAATTTGGTCCAACCAAGCCTTTAACATAGCAGTCATTATGTTCCTCAAGCAATAGTATTATATGCTGTATTGACAGGGAAATCCCACAACCTCTACTAAGCAAAATCACACTACATAAATATGTGTCATGTACCAAGACTGTGTGTGTGTAATATATATATATATATATATATATATATATATATATATATATATATATATATACACACACACACATATCCCGGCAAGTGGAAAAATTACCAAAATCCTATAAGTATCACAACTAATGTGTAGGCTAAAAATATGTGAAGATCTGGCCTTTCCTATCTAATTTATAGATAATACTGCAAGATATTCATAGCAGCATCCTATTTCAAGGTCCCATCACCACTCCCCCACTTCCATTAGCACAGCATCCCACCTCTGCAAAGTGCCATAAGATGACCATTGCCACTCTCCAAAACAAATTAATGATAGTTATGTCAACAGCATTCAAGAACAATGAGGTTAGCCAAGTAGCATTTCTTGTGTACAGTATAACACACACACACACTACCGATTCTGAAACACAAACTCCAATGTAAACAAATTCAGTATTTCCAGGAAATATTTCATACATATTAGCATCGAACCCCGTTACTGAGTACATATGTCACGATATGCCTCACCGTATATCATAGCCAGGCCAGTCTCATGCAGGAAGCGCGCCCGCCTGTGTTTGAAGAGCCAGATGGTGAGAATGGTTAAGGTCAGCAGCAGAATGAATGTCAGTAGGCTCACACTGTCCTGCCGGTGGCTTTCCTCTGCCTCTTGCTCTGTAGCGATCTCCTCCATTGCGCTGTCCTGAGAATATATACATGGGGTCCAAAGGATAAGTAGATACAGAGGACTGTACATGGTGGAGCAGAGAAGCTGAAGTCCTTTATTTACTGCTTCCCTCTACTCAGTAACAGAGATCTTGCAGCTTAAGCCCACGCTGTATATTGCTCAGCAGACAAACTGATCCTTCCTCCTCCCGGTGAGAATTAGGAGAATCTCCATTGCGCAGAATCACCTCTGCAAACCAATTGTGATTAATAGTGCTGCGTTTCCCTACAGTACACTGCACTGCACAGCAAAGCATGATAAGTTCAGCCCACAGACACACCCCTAAAAGGGCAAGGCCTTACACTTGGTTTATAATTAGACCTGCTGTCCAATAAATAGTATTAAAGGACTCTTTAATTATATCTCCTTTCATTATATACAAGTAATATTGGAAACATGAACAAATATGTATGTTAAAGTTTTAGGAGCTTTTCAAAAATAAAGATAATTTATATTGTGCACAGAGATGTTATTATAATATGGTCAAATTGGCTTTATCATTTTTACTGTAAAGAATATGATCCCATAGAATGGAAAGGCAGATTGTTTAATGAGCTCAGTGATGAACTGTCCTACATGAAAGTACATCCATCTTTCCATTGTAATGGTGCCGGATTGCAATCGCTGTGGTCAGCATAAATCTATTGACAAACATAAAAAGTAGGACTCTTTTTTCAGTCAGATTGCTGGTTATATCTTTGTGAAACTCATAAATATTTTTAATGTCGCATCTTGTAATTTAGTGGTCATTTAAATACAGAGAAGTAAAAACCAGATAGTATCCAGAATTTGTATTTCATAAATTATATCAGCTTCTTTTCAGAGACTAATATTAAAACATATTGTTAATATGGTTTGCAAAATTAAATACCTTGTTATTTATGTTAAGCTTAATTTCAATATTATATTTTAGAAGAATTATAAAACTTTTCTTACAATACCTTTTAAGTTTAGGCTGTTACTGTCGGTGTAGTGATGTGACGTTTATGTATTAAAGTGCGATCAGACATTAAAAAGGATAAAACAGCAGTTTTCTCTGTAAAATGGCAATCGCAAAATGTATGAAGGGTTTTTTGACAAAAAGTGGTTTTATTTGCAGGTGATCAGGGTCAGGTGTAAGTATCAGATGATGATGATGATGACTAACACCTAAACTATCCAACTACTTGTAATTCGAAGGTTGCAAATGATTCACAGTCGCTCATTAAAAATTTAGTAGTCCCTAGGCCATAGATTAGGATTTGCCAAGCGTGTTGTAGCAAAAATATTTTTTTTTTATATGTACTCATGTAAGCACTGTTGTATTAGCTAGGTTAGTCAAGTGTAAATGATGCTTTATTGCAATTGTGTTTGCAACATATAAAATAATAGGCTTTTGTATAAGTTAGCAAATTGGACATAGTGTCTGTGGGGTGTGTCTGTCAAGACACAACTGATATTCGTTCAGATCTGGATGCATCGTCAACTCCGAATATAGCGCACACACATTTTCAGTCGCAAGTTGTGTCTAAGATGCATTCCTTTCTGAATCAGGCCCAGAGACTCCGTCAGACTGCTCAGATTCAGTATTTTTTATTGCAGAGTTTAGCTATACAAATGTAACATCTTTCCTAAAAATATATATCTGAAAACCCAGGAATGTGGGTAGTAAGGGCCCTATCCATACCGCTACTTTCCTCTCGCCATTCCTCATTTACTCCTTCAGGGTGCTGATTGTGTCAAAATGGAAAGGGATGTTGACTAGGCCACATAAGATTGAATGTGTCCCAAAGAAGGTGTAGTATGGAAATGTCTCAAAATAAGTGAAACGTGTGTAATGGGGATTGTAACTGAACTATATTTCTACTGAAAATTAGAATATTCTGTTAAGAGTTTCCTAGTTTTTAAATTTACTTATTCAGGATTATGTTTTGTTTATTACAATGTTTATAAACATGTGTGGGACACAAACATTAATCACATGGAAGTGTATCAGCAGGTGTGTCACAACATCAAAATTAATGGTAATCTCACCGTTGGTGAAACAGACACATAGGGAGGGATTCAGTTCTCCACCATGTGCCGCAGAGCGCTTCCAGTACCTTCACTGATTTTTATTCGCAGTCCTTAGAAGTGTGTCAGAAAATCATAAATGTTCGAGTACTGTAGTACCTGGAAGTGAGCGCAGCCGGGCATCGCTGTGATATCCGTTAGCACATGGGGGGAATTGATTTCCCCCCATGGGCTTCTCCGACATGACTTTCATGCTACTAGATGATCCCTTGCAGCCCATTGGGAAAAGAAAACATCTCAACCAGGACCAACCTGGTTTAAAAAAAAAGACAAAATGGTTTAAATGTAGGGGAAGCAAATCAGACTAACATCATATATATGCTCAGAGTTTATCTTTACAATAGAAATCAGTGTATCACCATCAGCATTTTTAGAGAGCTTTTGGAACAGAAATCAGTCAATCACCGTAAGCATGCTCAATGCTAATATTTAGTTCACACTTGGTCTCCTGGTTACAGTCTGTGATCATATGGTTCCAGCCTGTGATCATATGGTTCCAGCTTACTTATACCTGCTGCTGTTCTCTGAGCTGCTGTCCTGAGGTGAAGATGACTTGGCACAGTATGCTATATTGTTGATTTTGCTGCTTTCTGTTTATTTCATTTTTTACATTGGTATCATTAATGTAATTTGTTTTTCTTGTGTGTTTCTATGGAGGAGTTACTGCACCTTTTTATTTTCCAGTGTCGAAGTCGTATAATTGGATGAACGAAAGTATATTGGTTAATATTGTTTTGCCGTGCGATTGCGATCCATACGCCACGTAACACAGATCCGTACGCCACCTAACACAGCGCGTGGTGCGATCGCACGGTAAAATACGCACGCACACACTCGCATGACAACATTTAGTTATTTATATAATTCATATTCATATTGGTTCCGTTACACTGTAATTTATGAGCAGATAGTATTTGGTTTATTATTAGTCTATATATATATATATATATATATATATATATATATATATAATGATTATATGTACACTTCAGTGATATTCAAGGTTCAGGTTATAGGAAAGGTATCATGCTTAGTATCATATTGTTACCCTAATCATCAGCAGCTGTCCGGTGCAGTCGGCGAAGAGATCGCACATTGCATACTTTAGTTATTGATATTAGGGAATAAACCTTTGTATGATGTTGGCTATGAAATGCTAATTGTAACTGGAGCATTGGCGGGAAGAAAGGAGCTCATCCCCTGGAGAGACGACCCCCACCTTTGGATTCCTTAGATTGAATCAGCCTATGACCTGTTTAGCCTGGACCCATCTGATGTCTGGACCTATAGAAGCAAGCCACATCATTTGCATTGTTCTCTGTAACACTGACTGTGTATATATGATCATAGCTGTGCACCCAGCTCTCAGTCTTCACTGATCACAGTATTCTAACAGATATACTGTCCACCGGGTCCCGTGGGTGCGCAGCGAGCGCATGCGATAGCAGCGGTATGTATTTATCTTTTGGTATTGGCTGTACTGTACTGTATCATAATATAACAATGTATTGAATTGTTGACTATTTACATATGCTAAAATAAAATCACTTTGTGCATTAGAAACACAATACAATTACCTATGCAATGCTTATTTGAAAACGATAGAATTACTTTAATACCAGGTAACGTTTTTCTATGGAATTACACCCCATGCTGAGCAGGCTAGGGCTGGTTCCAGATGATGACAGCATGGCATAGCCTGGCGCTCATTGCTAATTTTGCATGGGAGGGGGGGCATACTCATTGTTTAGCAGTAAGCAGCACAGGCTATAGCACTGGTGCTGATTACCTGTTTTAATGGAAGGCCACTTTCTTTTATTTAACTCATCTGTTTTTAAACGCTAAAGATGCAGGAGTAATCATCACCAAATTGATGGTGATGCTGCATCATGATACATACGAGTTTTATGTATTTTAAGATAAGCACACCTGAAAATACACACATAAATTGGCATATCTACCAACATTTAGGTTCCTAGATCAGAACGTGCCCACACCTCATCTGCTTGACCTTTGGGGCATACCACGTCAAAGAGTCCATGGTAGCTGACTGGACTAGGGGGTGTCTGCACCCCGATCGGTCTCATAGCGGGCTACCTTGGGCTGGGTCACTGAGCTACCTGCAATTCTTTTGCTTTAAAATGTTCCTAATAGGCTGCTGAGCCAAGCCTTAACCTCCCAGCTAAAATCCGCCAGCCAGCCAGCTGCCGCCAACCCCTCTCCCCTCCAGTAAAACCATCCTGGAATTGCAGTATACACCAGATACACCATGGTAAACAGGTAAATAAATTTCCCCCGAGTCCACAGAACCCATCCACCATTGTTTGGAGGCCCTTGGTGCTTCCTGGTCCTGCTTCCCTCTAGTCCGTGTACTGTAGGGATGGAGGAGAAGCACCACAATACCTCTTGGCCCTCGGTCCTGAATGTTTGCTCCTAAGAACTCTGTTGGTGCAGCCTTCCTCAGTGACTTAATGGATCACTAGCTTCTTTATTTTTTAACGTATACATTTATAAATATATTGATACATTCATTATATTGCCTTTCACAACATGCATCTGATATACATGTAAAACATCTAGTGCAGTATCATATGCAAGCTAATTATTAGTCATATAAAACTGCAAATATGGGTTTGTGAATTAATTTATAGTAATAGTTTGATATGGTTCAGAGGAACTCTTTGTACAGCCAGGGGTTAAAACCTTAAAAGTGAGTCTAAATTAATGTGTCCCTTTGATTATGTTAAACCCTCCAGGAGGTGTTTGTAGATAAGAGAGCCCAGACACATGGTTGCAGACCAGTGTCCTGTATCAATTTATGTCACAGGTCGCAAAAGTTGAAGTTATCGCTTTAAGGACACAAACATCTGGGATGTTTCAGACCTAACGGATGCCGAGACAGGCAGCTTTGTTAAATGTTAATGACAAACTGGTGAAATAAGGACACAGGAAAATATTATATCATATGTACTCAAATATCATAATTACAGGAGCCGTATTTGGTATGCAGATGAAAGGAAACTTATGACCTGTTGTGTGGAGGCACAATCATATTTGTAGGCCATGCTGGTGAGAAGTTAGGACATGATAAAGAAATAATAAAAATTGAATATACCTTCAAAAATGACACTATATCAGTAAAATATTGTAAACACAAATATATAAGTAACCAGTGTCGGACTGGCCTGCCAGGAAGCCGGGCTATCCACCGGTAGGCCCCGACGCTGGTATTAAAGTAATTTTATCGTTTTTCAAATAAGCATTGCCCAAGCGATTGTATTGTGTTTCTAACGCACAAAGTGATTTATTTTAGCAGATGTAAATAGTCAACAGTTCAATACATTATTATATTATGATACAGTACAGTACAGCCAATACCAAAAGATACATACATACCGCGCTCGCTTTGCATGCGCTTCCACGGGTCCCAGTGAACAGTATATCAGTTTAGAATACTGTGGTCAGAGTAGACTGAAGACTGGGAGCACAGCTATGATTATATATACATTCAGTGTTACAGAGTTAACAATAGAAAACACGTGGCTTGCTTCTATAGGTCCAGACTTCGGGTGGGTCTAGGGTAAACAGGTCATAGGCTAGTTCAGACTAAGGAATCCAAAGGTGGGGGTCATCTCTCCAGGGGATGTGCTCCAGTTACAATTAGTCCATTAGCATTTTACAGTCTGATATCAATCTAACAAGATATTGCCTAACATCAATAACTAGAGTATGCAATATGCAATCTTTTCGTCGATGGAACCGGACAGCTGCTGATGAATAGGGGATTAGAATGATATGACACATTTCCTATAACCTGAACCTTAAATAACAGTGAGGTGTACATATAATCATAATATATCAACTGATAATAAACTAAATACTATCTGCTCATAAATCACTGTAGAATGGAATCAATATGAATATGAATTATATAAATAACTAAATGTTGTAGTGCGAGTGTGTGCGTGCGTATTTTACTGTGCGATTGCGTTATGCCACGTGTAGCGTGGCATACTGAATGCAATCGCACAATGAAACAATATTAACAAATATACTTTCGTTCATCCAATTATACGACTTCGACACTGGTAAGCCACGCCCCCATCTAATCCGTTGTTCCGAGTGCCAAGCCAGCTACAGAGAGCACAAATGCGACAGCGTTATACTTTTTACTTTTACACAACAGCACGAGTACGCGCCTGTGCCTCTTAGCCAAAACCCGGAAGTTCGTCTTTTGACACGCAGGCTTGCGTTCCAAGGCGGAGTGTGTGTCAGAGAAGTTTATCGTTTACAAACTAAGGCTGGCGGTGCACCGCTGTTGAAAAAAGGGAGTCTTCGGTGCCAGTCTCATTACATTTAATGGACTTCTGGATCCTTGGGATACCTTTGGGACATTATTTACGAGGTAATCTTCATTTTTTTTCAATACACGCTACCGTTTTGGATGCACTCCATGTTTTAATATGTTTCTTTTTACTAGATATTCTTTATGATTTTTTCTACTTGGATTGTATCTTTTTATTATAAAAGATTGCATTTTTTACTCTTGTGTTTGTTATTTATTTGTGCATATTTTCTTCCCTCCATTCATATTGTCCATTCAGGATTGCTTTAGATTGAATTTATTTATTATATATTCATATATTTTTTATTTTGCTTTATATACACATATAATATTTTTTCTGTTTTGGAGAGCATTTGTCATTTCCTTTATCACATAGCGCCATGGGTCATCATCATTATTATTATTCTAATGTCTCAGCAGTCTTCATTGCAGAAAATTACTGTGAAGTGAGCCTGTTTTAGAAAATCTTACATTTTGTTACCAGTGGAAAAAATTAAATATTATGCCAATAAGCCTCATTTTATAAGAGAATACAAATACAGTGACTCCCTGGTGTAATGCAATAGCCACTTAACAAGCTCCTACCTGGAGGCACTGTAAAATTAATGCTTTTTGCCATAGTTATTTGAGAGTCAATACATGTTAAAAAACATGTCTAAAAAATATATTTCAAGAATGGCATATGGATAAATAAGGACATTGGAGAGGGGGAGAGAAAAAAATGTGGCATGAGAGATGAGGAAATAAGGGCATATGAGATGAGGCGCCTTGTGAAGGGGAAGCAAAGTAGCATGACATAGTGTGATGAAGGGGGGCCAAAGCAGCATGGCACAGGGTGATGAAGGGGGGCCAGGAGAAGAGGGGAGCAAAAGCAGCATGGAGGGCGCAGTGTGATCATAAAGAGGCACAGCATGGTGATGAAGGGGCACATTAATGTTTGTGTGATGGCACAGCGGGTTTGTGGCAATGTAATGTTTGTGTGGTCAGGCCCTCGAAATTAAAAAATAATTACTATTGTCATTTAAAACGGAAATCCACGGGGAGGAGAGGAGGGAAGGGGCTATGAATCTTACCTGCATGAAGCTGCTCCTCTCTGCTCTGTCTTCTCCCCTCCGCTCACTGACAGTGACAGGCCGTGATGATGTCATCATCACGGCCCGACAGTGTCTGTGAGTGGAGGGGAGAAGACAGAGCAGAGAGGAGCAGCTTCATGCAGGTAAGTTAAAGAAAGACATGGGGAGCTGAGGGGAGGGAAGTGCAGTGCCGATTTTTAAAGGGGGGCGCCAATTTTTAAAGGGGGGCGCGCCAATTTTTAAAGGGGGGGGGGGCAATTTTAAAGGGGGTGGGGGCGCCGATTTTCACACTGTGCCTAGGGCGCCAAGGACCCTAGCACCGGCGCTGTGTGTGGTAGGTGGTGGTAAACTAATGGGTGCTATTTTGTTTGTGGGGTGATGATGGGGCAATTTAATATTATAGTGGGGACTATTAATTTAAGATGGCGTGGTTTTGGGGCTATTAATTGAATATGGGGCTGAGTTTGAGGAGCATGAGGTCTATTTATTAAATGTGAATATGAATTATTTAATGGCAGTGACGGTTGCGGGAAATAGGAATATTTATTATGCGTAAATGCTATCATTTATTGCTGGGGCTGTCTGGAGTGAGGGAAATAGGTTTATTTATTAAATAGGAATACTATTACTTTAATGTTGGGGCTGGATCCTATTGATTTAACGCCGGGATGGTGAAAAATTTTCTAAATGTACCCATTTTTTTCCAAATAGGTCCCCCGACATTCCAGGTTCCAGACTGCCGCAACAAAAGAAACCAGCAGTCACAGGTGGTGACAAGAACAGGTAGGACAGTCTGTCAAATGTTCTGAGTCTAGTGGGACAATCCCGATTTTGGCGACTGTTCTGCCCAATCTAAGGGGCAGGTCAAGACTATGCACTCTTTATATACACACTGCATTCTTTATATACTACACTATGGTGCTAGCTGTCCTTCGTGGGCTGACCACTCCCCCTCTAGTGTCTGCTCCTGCCTCTTTGATGGCTGGCCACACCCCCTCTGGTGGGCCCCTAGCGTTGCAGTGCCCCGGTGGGACCTTCATGCCCCAGTCTGACACTGTAAATATCAGAAGATAACTCTTAATCGAGCTGCTGAAAAAAAGGAGGTTGCCATCCTCCTCTCTAAAATGAACACAACAATAAACCAAATATATGCAGCGCTATATGATATTATATCCTTGTGGCTTAGAGACGTTTATTTCCCTCTGATGAAATTAGACTGTAATGAAACGCGTCAACGCAATATTTAACAAATCCTATCTGAACTTTGGTCAAGTGATTTCTTACTTACATTGGACATAATTGCAAGTGGCTGGAATCAAGGCATCAGTGCACTCAGGCCCGGCGCTCCCATTAGGCAACCTTAGGCAGTTGCCTAGGGCGCCGGGACCTGCAGGGCGCCGCTGACTAGATTTTCTAATCTAGTCAGCGGTTCAGCGGCACGAGAGAGATGCACAGCCGCCGCTGTTTTTCAATGTCCGCATGATCACTGACTGACGTCAGTGATCATGTGATAGTCTGTCCGGCAGCGCCTCTGAGGTATCACACTGTCTGTCACTGACAGTGTAAATAAAGTTATTCCCCCCTCCTCTCCCCTCTCAGCATGCATCGCGAGGAGCAGCTAGGGGAAGAAAAGGTAAGTAAAATCAATTTTTTTTTTATTTAGTGTGTTCGGGGTTCGGGGGGCGGGGGTGGCGGCGAAATTTTGCCTAGGGCGCTGAGAACCCTAGCACTGCCCCTGAGTGCACTGTTTGCTACAAGAAGATTGTTCCAAGTTATATAAGCTGCATCTACATCAGTCTAAATTAGTGTCTACTCGAATGTCTCTCAGCCACAAGGATTGGAATCCCTATTTGGGATACGGCAGACGGTATATTACAATTAAGTGCCATAGCGCTCATATTTTGTTATAGACTGCCGACCATAGTATCTGATAGGCTGTCGGAGCAGAGCCGCCACCTGGATATAATACTGAATGGGTGTTGGAGTGTTCTAACATACACAGACATCCACAAGCTTTAGTTATATTCATCTACTTTGGGAAAGCTATCAGCTAGACAGACGTGCACCGCTAGCAAATCGACATCTTATATGTTTGGTTTAACTTCTATTTGAAGTATTAGTCATCAATAGTTACTGAATGTTACTTATTCATATGGATCAATTCTGAATATTATGATTGGACTGCCAAACTAATTATTATTAAGTAGTCTAATGGGATACTCCACAATTGGAATTTATGAGACTGAAAGCTAATTTTTACAAACCAACCCTCTGGATTTATTAACAGCAATGTTTATCGTCTTTTTGAACTTTTTTTACATTATCATATCTGTTTATATCGTTTGTACAAATTATTTACTACAGATTCTGGAACAAAAAGCTGTGAATTCAACAATTTTTTTGAACCTACCGTTCACATCCACTACTCAATTAAGAACTATTCTAATGGGAATTAGCTTGTTGATTATTCCTTATCCTCATATTTGCACTGCTGAAATTAGTAATTTACTATGTAAATATTCCTTGAGCGAGTTTATATATTTTTACCATTGATATATTTTTTAAATATGTATTAAATAGATTTACTGATGTAACTTGTGACCAAGAGATTGTATCTGTTATATTGTACATGACACGTAGATATAGTATCATATAGCGATGTAGATATTTACTTTATTGTTATGATAAAGAAAACCTGACTTGAAATATGTTTTGAACAATAGTCATAAACCCTAATATGCATTTACACAGACTTTCTAGCTGACAGATTTTTTTTCCTATGTATTGTCATATACGATACCATTGATATATACAGAGCAAGGTATCAGAGTATTCTTCATACATATTCCATTATCCACACTCCAGGGGGGATAATATAGCCCTGAACTCATCATACTTCATACCATTGTCAGACCACCTTTCATTGTGCCTGGGAACTTGTGGTTAAGTGAAGCTGACAGATTTGTTCACTTTTGGGGAATCATGATATTGTAGAATGTCTCACTATTTTGCTTCTCCCAGCAACAGAAACGTGATCATACGTAAGTTTATCATTTGTGTGGTTTACCACTTTTTATTTTAATAGAAACTATAGCATTATGTCCTTGTATGTCATTTGTTAACTGTTTTATCTTAAGCATTGTGGATATATTTTCCATATTAAATTACACATAACAACTCAGGTCTCTGTGTTCTTATGAATCCATGTGTCAGACAGCTTGGTTTTAAAAACACTACATAGTTTAAACAGGGAAGATCATTTTGGGTTTATGATAGGAAAGTAAGTGGTGATAAATTATTTGTAAGTTTTAAGGGAGAACCGAAGACTTCCTGAGTAAGAGTGTCGACACTTCACAAAAACCTTGGTGGTGGCATAATTGTTAAGGCAAAGTTAGTGTGTGGCATAGACAGGGAAAGATTAATAATTTTTAAACAGACTAGGTGGTTGTTTTTGATTAACCCTTTGTCACACACACGTCACACAGGCTTAGATGAGTGCCTGCAGTATGTAGATTGATGGCAGAGGGATCCAGCCTCAAGCACTGAGTGAGATTGACAAAATCACAGGTTTTCATTTTAATTTACAGCTGCTTTGCAGTCTTTTACAATTGTTTAAGTTTGTGTTGGGTGTGTAAACCTGATTTATATTTAGCAGCTTATGAATAAAATAGGAGAATATAATATATTAAAATGAAAATACCAGAACAATGGAATTCACTAATGTAGAAGTTAAGGATGGGACAATTTATTTTTTTTATTATGCATTATTTATACAACACCAAAACATTGCACATCCATCTCACAATCAGGGAAATCAGGTATATTAATTTATATCAGGGGGTAACAGAAAAATAAACAGTGGATACAGTAGCACAATGTAGGAAATGGCTCCTTATAGCGGTATGCAAATTTATCCTACAGAGTTTACTGAATAAAACATGATGTTTCAGAGTGGATGAGGGGACTTTCTGTCCTGAAACATCATGGGCCTGATTCATTAAGGAAAGCAAAGCATAAAAAAGAGTAACTTTGCACTTGGGAAAAAAACATGTTGCATTGGAGGGGGAGGTAAATTTAAAATGTGGGGGCAGATTTATAGTTGGGTGAGAGCATGTCATAGATCAACTTTAAATTTCAGTGTAATAATAAGGCTATCAAGTATGTGTGTGCTACATGAAAAAGCAGCCAGTATTTAACTTATGTGCAAAATAATAAACTAATTTGCACCCCTTGCATTGTAACATGGTTTGTCCAGGATCAAACTTACTCCTTTTTTTTTTTAGCTTTGCTCTCCTTAATGACTCAGGCCCCATGTGTTATTCTGTATGACTCCTTCTTGATACAAGCAGGGAGAGGTTAGTGTAAGGAGGGTCCATGTGGGAAGAGCTTTCTATGGTGGTAATGTATGGGGAATAGATGATGACAATGCTTTTTCCAGTCCTCCACCTGATTCATGTTCTCTTATTTGTAGGAGTCTGGCATTGTAATTTAGGTTTGAAATCCATTGCCCAAGGCTAATGGTCATTTGCTGGGAGTGATATGCTGGTCATTGTTAAGCATAATGCAGTATGCTAGTACGTTGTGCAGTGATTGGATATTGTTTGAAGAAAAAGCAGATAAATATGAATTAAGACATGCCTGGTATTGTACCCAGTCAACTAAACAATTGGCAATTTTTGACCATTAAAATACATTTCTGTGAATTTTTCTGTAAAAAAATAGAGGGTACATTCATTATTATACTGTACAGAAAATACAGACAATAGAAAGTAATAAAAACATGTATTAATATATTAATATACATGTTCTATGTACATATTTTATTTAAGACCCTTATAGAGATTTTTGGGTCAAAAACAGAGAAAAATGACAGGTACATGTAATGATTTTTATTTAACTAACATTAATACATTACAATAATTTTCCTATTTCAAATGGACAAAATCAGAGGAAAAAAGACTCCAGCTGACAATATGTGGGAGGCAGTCCTCTTTAATAAATACCAAAGGATAACATTATAACCACATATTGAAACAAAATATAAAGTTAGCTCTGCCCAGAAAAGCTTACAGTCTACCGCATGTGGCTCACAGAGTTGTCACAAATGGTCCTGTTGATAAGAGTAATTTTCTTTGGTTCCCTTCATAATTATTCTGATATCAAAGAGTGAGAACATTGCATTCATTGCAGACAGTAAATTTAGCAGATTAGTTATTCTAACATTTTGGCTGTTTGAAATCTTCATGCTAGTGCTCTAATCTTGTAATATGATCTGATTCAACACAATAGTAATGTGTGGTCCACTTTTGGAATCAAGGACCACTTATGAGTCCCCCCCAAAAATATTGTGCTGCCCACAATTAAATCCAAGTTGATTGTAATGTTGTGAAGAAAACAAGCTCTTTTATAGTAGCTGCATATCTCAAGCCTGAAGTATCAGCAATAGAAATGATTATTTGCAGTTCTCTCAATTAATCACATTTGTGCCGATCACAAATACATTTTCCCTGACTACAACACCTGTGGTTAATCTAGGAATATCTCCAAAAATCTGGCTTGTCACCATTCCTTTTGGCAAAGAATTGTGTGACTTTGTATAGGGTCATTTAATCTTTGCAATTATTCAAAATGTGTGTGTTATTTAGGGAATGAAGCAATGTGGTACAGAATGTATCAGCCAAATTGTATGTTTAAAAGTGGAAGTAGAAATTATGTACTGTACAAAGAAGAGTTTATCATGACAGAGTTCAAGGCTTGTAGTTTGGCAGAGTGAATATTTAAAGAATGAGAAGGCCAACAACTGACTTTTTAAAGTTTCAGTCTCATGCAGAGCAAAATTGTCTCCAGCTAAGATGTCTGTCCAACAGCTTGCACTAATGCCACCTAATGCTGGAAGCTCATTGGCCCGTGTCAACTACACGGACCAGTTTGTGGGTTTAACCAATATATAGAATGCAGCCTAAGAACTAATGTTATAACGTCTCAGTGATATCACTAGTTTAGGTGAATTCCTAGGCTGCATTCTCATGCATATGGCTTCAGAACACAAAATGGCACAATAGTGACAGCTACACTTTACCTTGGTAACAATACAGCTAATAAAAAAGCTCTCAGAGTCTACCAGCCCCATGCTGAAAAGTGTTGGATCTCTTCCCAGGGGTTCCTCAGAATGGAACCCCTGGAGTGGTAAATTTGCCATTCAGGTGGTCTCATCATAATGGACAGGGGCGTCAATGTCTCTTATGGTCTTAGGGACCCTTGCCTGGTATACTGTGAACACTAGGGTAGCAATGTTGCCAGTAGGGTTGGGATTAGCTCCAGCACTTTCCAGTACGGGGCTAGTAGCCTCTGGGAAAAGTGGGGCATGCTGTTATTTTACAGCCGTCCTCCCTGTAGAGGCATCATCCCTGCACTGACAAGACTTGAGCAGGTATTCACTATAGCATTTGGAACTCACCTCTATGATCTACTTACTATAGTGGACACTAGTCCAGGATGTCTAGCGCTCGGGTTGCGTGAGGAATTTATCTGTGGTCTGAGTGGAGCTAACAATCACTTGCAGTTCTCTACTCTTCAGCCAAATGTGTGTTGAATTATTTTATTATTGTGTTTCCTGCCTTTGTTATTTGTTCTAATTATGGACTCACGTTAAAAACTTGGATTTACCAAAAAAATAGATGGCTTCTCAGCTGTTTGTTCCTGTGACTCCCCTGCCTGCTGTTTAACCTTTCGTGCACCAGACCCGGCTTGTTTGTAGACTACTCCTTGGATCTCCCCCTGAACTGTCTGCCATCTGATTTGTGTACCGAACACTGTATACTCCTGACTACGCTCTTGGTGATTCTCCTGCACGTCTGCTTACTGATTTGTGTACAGACACGGCTGCTCCGAGACTCTGCTTCAGGATCATCCCCAGTACCTCCCATTGCGGCTTGTACAGCTCCCATTAAGCCCTGTTTGTACCTTTCTTTAGGACTACCTCCACCATCTCTCATAATATTAGGTCACATTACACACCCTTTTATGACTTATTTTCAGAAGGTATTGGGCAGTAGACAACATCTGGGTAGCTGAGCCCAAACAATGCTCAGAGCGGGCCTATGCTATTGTGATTCTGAAATTGCAACACCTGCTGTTTAACAAATTCCCCTGCTCAGTTCCGGAGATTGAGTGTTAGTTCATAACAAGGTGAATCCACAACCTTTCCTTTTGTTTCATTAAAGACTTTTAGATTAATGCTTTCTAATGTTGGCGGTAGTCCTTGAAAGCTGTTGGGGGACCAAACAGAGTCTACAATCTCAATTTACTCTGGCCCTTTGTCTTTCATGTTCCAGCTGGTATTTTGATCCCTGGGAGGTAGAAACTTTCAGAAGCAAATTCTTTGATTTCTGGGCCCCTTTTGGATTAGTCCAGTGGTTCCCAAAGTTTCTCATTTTGAGGCACCCTTAGGTACTCCATAATTTTTCAAGACACCCAAAAATCAAAATAATTACCGACCAGTCCAGTTTTTAAACTAGTTGTATCAAAATAACGTAATAAGCATTTAGGTCAAGACAGACAAGTTGTTTGTAAAAAATAATACACATAAAACCAAGGATGTGCCCCTTGTCACTTTTGTCCCTCCATCACGCTGTGTCCCTTCATTGTCACTTTTGTCACTCCATCATCACACTGTACCCCTTCATGGTCACTTTTATCCCTCCATCATCACACTGTGCCCCTGCATCATAACACTGTGCGCATTAATTTTGACTTTTGTCCCTTCCTCATCACACCGCATCCCTTCATCAAAACACTGTGCCCCATCATTGTCACTTTTGTCCCTTCACATTAACACTGTGCCCCTTCATTATCACTTTTGCCCCTCCATCATCACACTGTGCCCCTTCATAATAACACTGTGCCCCTTCACAACATCACATGTGCCCCTTCATAATAACACTGTGCCCCTTCACAATCACACTGTGCTCCTTCATTGTCACTTTTGCCCTTCCATCATCACACTGTGCCCCATCATCAAAACACTGTGCCCTTTCATTGTGACTTTTGTCCCTTCACATTAACACTGTGCCCCATCATATTAACACTGTGCCCCATCACAATCACACTGCCCCTTTTATCCTCCATTCATTTGTTACCTTTTACTTGCCCTTCCTTCTTCTGTTTTCTCTGTTTTCTTAATTTTCTCTTCTGTCTTCTTTTCTTATGGCTCCCGCTCTCTTTTTTTTTTTATAGTTGGCTGGTAGGCAAGTGGGGGATGGCAGGCAGAGGGGAGCACTTGGTGCTCCCCCCACATTGAGTATCCTGCCCACCGCTGGCCCTGGTCGCTGCACCCCAGCGAGCTGTGGCGTACAGTTTGTGACCCTCTGGATTAGTCCAATGAGGACGCTGAGCCTTATGTGACATAGGGGAACCAAAGCTCTGAGATAGTCCTGGAAGAAACAGTTTCAAATGATGTACTATAATATAGAGTCATGTAGAGGACTGACATGAAAAAATGGGTATAAACCCTGTTGTGAATTGTTTTATTGTTTTAGTGTAGGGCTGTAGGCATTGGTAGCAGTTGTGGATGGAGTGTGGGACTGTAGTGACAGAAACAATGGTTTCTTATTGTTAGGCCTACTGACTGTGTGTTGTGGCTTGGCAGGCAGCCTGTGAGATTGGGAGAAGGGAAGGTCTTCATTGGCTTTCATCACAGAATGTGTTTGTTCATTCAGATGAGTGCTGATAAGAAGAAATAAAGAAATACAGAAAGGAATAACAGTGTATATACTGTAAATGATTAAATAAGGAACAAAATAGCATATACATACAGAAATAAGGATATTGAATGGAGAAGTGCACGACAAGAGATACAAGAAGGAGCACATAAGTAAAGAGGAAACAAAATAATTTTACACTCACCACTAAAGCCAGTGGCCACGGCCCTATTCACACTGCTCTGTTGATGAAGATATTGATGTTAATTAAACCTTTGGAGTTGCAGTTACTGTTACTGGGTGTGGTAGAGATAAATTTCAAGAATTCAAGGGCTGGGCCTATTACGCCACCTGTTGGGTAAAGATGAGATTTCTATTAAACTAAAACTGTAATTGATTTTTCATTTACTGTCTCTCCCCAAAGTTTGCAATAAATATAAAGTCCAGGTACAAAGTATTTTAGTTTTGTGATCCCCCTTATTTAATTACCCTTTATATAACATTGATTGTTTTATGACTGTGGAACATACGGCCCTTCTTAGAACAAATGTGTCCCTCGTTCACTTTGCCTTTTTTGGCATTGAAATTTGTCTGAATTAAAGGGACAATAATATATTTATAATGGGATTTATTCTGAAACAAAAAATGGTTGTACATAGGCAAATTACAAAAATAAATATTAATTAAAAGCAAACAAAACCAATATAGCTTTTTTTTTTTTTTAGATCTCATTGATTTTGAGACCACATATTCACATTCCATCCAATCTCATTTCTATCACAGTTAAAATAGTGCAGATTTGCAGCAACATAGACTATAGAATTAGACAAGAGGAAGTGGCAAAGAACTTTGCTCACAGATCCCTCCTTCAGACAGCTCACAGATGTTACAAGCAATATGAAGAAGTGAGAATGCAGTTCATTACTCTGTAGAGAGAGACTGAAAGAGAGCAGTGTTCCTCTGACAGACTCGCTGTTTTCTCTTATGCTGAACTTGCATATCAATTAACAGAGACAGGAAAAGAAGCAGTTAGGCTTCAAAGAGTTATTCTAATGCCATTGTTGCCCGTGACCTTGAGGAGGAAGCTAGAGACACTGTAACGTCTCCATCTTTAGGATATAAAATGAATAGATGTCCACAAATGTATAAGAATTACCAACATTAAAGTCTGACTCCCATAGAGGATGTGTAATTTTTTTATGTTATACATATATTGGATCTTTTATCTTAGTGTGCAGCTTTATTTTGGAGTTTTAAGATTAGGAAGATTCTGGCCCGATTCATTACGGCATGCAAAATGAGCGTATTGTGCGTTGTGTATAGTAGTATTTTTAAAAACGCATGTAAATGAGGCATACACACATCCGTATTCAACTACAAGCGGATCTGAAGAAATGTCTCTTGTTGAATATGGGTCTGGATACGTTCTGCTTTGACAGGTATAATACACTGCAGGATATAAAAGTCCCAGGAAAATGCACAAACAAATAAATAAATAAAAAATCAATTAATGTCACGTGTTAATAATCTAATCATTAATGAAAAACCAATACAAAAAAGAAAAAAGATTTACCTGCCATGAAATACATTTATCAGGATATTTTTAATGTCTACTATATGAAAAATGCATTTTTACAGTCGCTCTTGATTGCAAACACATTATAGCATGCATACGAGACTGTCAACACTATCACTCACCATTTAAATCTGCCTTATTTCTGGTGCAATGATACGACTGAAAAACACTTACCTTAGAGATCATCATCATCATCATCATCATCCTCAGCTATTTATATAGCACCATTAATTCCACAGTGTTGTACAGAGAATTCACTCACATCAGTCCCTGCCCCATTGGAGCTTACAGTCTAAATTCCCTAACATATACACACACACACAAAGACAAAGACAGAGAGAATCTAAGGTCAATTTAATAGCAGACAATTAACCCGCTAGTATGTTTTTGGAGTGTTGAAGGAAACCCACTCAAACACGGGCAGAACATGCAAACTTCACACAGATAAAGCCATGGTCAGGAATCAAACTCACGACCCCAGTGTTGTGAAGCAGAAGTGCAAACCACTAAGCCACCGTGCTGCCCAAAGATGCCCAAAGCTTGAATTGGATGCTACTGCCTGTTCTGGAGGTTAGCATTCCGTACATTGACTATGCCCATTCCCCTCCCCTTTCCACCCATGAAATCGTAGACTGTCATAAGTGTCCTTTGCGCTCAAACATGTATTACATACACTTGGGTTCACTGCGAATGAATAAGGCCCTCTGTTTTCTCTATGCTAATGAAACAACTCTCCAGATCTCAATACTGGAGTATAGCCTTGTATAGTCTATCTCATTCTGCTCTGTGTTCACTGGGTATGAGCTGATCACAGTTACAGATTAACAGAAGCCATGTATGAGAGTATGATAAATGTGAGAGTCGGTTGCACTTCATCAAATGATACCACCCACTGTTGGATCAGATGACATTCAAGGAAATAGATAAGTAGTGACCTAATGGCATTAGAAAAAGGGGGAATTGACAAGCCCTCTTAGCAACATACATTCTAAAAAGGTGCTTAGAACACATGATTGACACTATTGCATTTTATCTTGCACTATGCATTATAATTTTTGAACGAAATATTTAATAGTAACGTGGATCATTTTTGTAAGCAATCAAGGAGTGCACTTGTTGAGTTGAGGATTTCCCTAAGGTCATTTGATTATGAGCAATAAGGAGCCCCAGTGAGCACATTTTATGTATACAACTGATAATAGAGGGTTAAGACAACTTAGAATGCCATTTAAAGGTGATATGTACACTTACTCCCATAGAAATGCATTCAATGAAATCTTTAGCCTATAAATCATATGTAGGGGTCTTGTAGTCCAAATAGACAATGAGTACAGGCATAAAGAAGGCCTAATTAAATAGATCCTGTTGCCCATGCTTGTACAATTACACATCCCATGATGCACTGCAGCTGTCTGCAGGGAACTCTGGGAGGTGTGACTCATTGAATTAGTTCCTGTATGTTAGCCATCTTGTACACCAGGCACAGCATGCAGCTGACACATGGTTTCCTTAGTGTTTGATTAGAACATTGCTGACAAGGGGCTTGAGGTCAAGAAGGACTAGAGTGCCTACTGCATTGAAGGACTCTGAGAAAAATGAAACAAAATCTATAAGCCTGCACCTTGCAAAACCTAGTTGGAGCAGATGCAGTAAAAAAAACCAGACACATTTATTTTTGAAGAAGGGAAAATAGAGAAGACCCTGAAATACTACTTAAATACTAATTAAGAAATTTGAAAAAATATGTCTTCTAGTAAAAAAACATTATAATGGACAGATATGTCATTAATACAACAAATCATAAATGTGGAGAGACTATACAGTCATATGTGTCCACACTTAAATTGCTGGCAAGGAAATGTGATTTTGGTTAAATCACCAGTGAGCTAATAAGACAGGATTGTATGTGGCATTCAAAATACTGTAGTACTGTCTATACGCATCTATTGACAGAAAACAAGCAATCAGAGAGGGGAATAAGAGAATTGAAGAGGATGGACACATGCAGGGCCTGGTCAACCATTAGGCTGATCAGGCTGCAGCCTGGGGCACTGGGTCCTGGGGGCTGCAATGCCAGGACAATTCACAAGCATTTTTTCAAAACAATGAAGTAGCTAGCGGGGGAGACAATGAAGTGGCTTGGGGGGGGGATAATGAAGTGGCTAGGGTGGGAGACAATAAAATGACTGGGGGTGAAATTAAGTAACTGGGGGGGTTAATGAATTGACTGGGGGTGATGAATTGGTTGGCAGGGGAGCTGATGAAATGACTTGTGGGGGGCATGATCTCTGCATTGTGTGGTGGTGACTAGAATGCTAAATATTAGAGAGTCAGGGCTGACAGATGTTAGTATATAATTGTAATTAATTTTCATATACTTTATTGTCTATGTCTGTACTAGGGGGTTGTTTTATGTGGTCATAATGGAGTGTTGTGTTTGAATCATTCGGGGTTTGTTAACATTTTGCACTATAATACAATTTTTGCATATTTTCAATTCAGGACTCCAAGTTTACAGAAGCCAACTGACAACAACGCTCCAAGAACAAGCAAGAAGCAAGAGAGAACATCGGGTAGTCTACACTGCAAGGTTAGGTAAGAGAGAGCATCGCAATTTGTCTAACTTTGAATGTGGAATTTTGACATTTTAATATGTTTGTAGAATGAATTGTGTTTTATGTATTAATACTTAACAGTTCTGTTTGTGTATGTGTAGGTGTGTATATATATATATATATATATATATATATGCACACATAAACATTGGTGGTGGGAAGTGTGTGTGTGTGGGGGGGGGGGGGGGGTGGCAACCAGTGAATTAGCCTAGGGCAGCTAAAACTGTAATGGACATCTCCTGTCTGAATTGTCACGAATGACCAGCCTTCAACAAGCTCTGCAATTCATGCGGAAACTGGAACCACTATCAAAGTGCTGTAAATCAAGGCAGATAATTGCAGACAGTGGCCACAACAAGAAACAAATATGCAAAAATATTTAACCAACTTGAAACCGAGGAAGAGTAAGACCTCACAAAACTACTGCTGTAGAGCCTGTAAAAAAACGACCAGACGCACAGAGAGGTGTTACCTGATCACCATGCAACCACTGGGACATCCACAAAAGGGCTCCGGGATCTGGTGTATCGGTTGTCCTTGAAGTCTTGTACCAATTGTCATTGCAGGGATTCCTTAACATCTTGCCAAATAAGAAACATTTATTTTCTTTCCCTAACCAGGATCCACAATGCCCTGCAGGGAACAATGCACAAGACACAAAAGAACAAACAAACACAAAGACAGCAACCACTCATCAGCATGTCCGTTTTCATGATTGCTGTTTACTCTCTCTCAGAACTTGCAGGGGTAAACAAAACAATCCCCTCCCCATACAACTGACTGGCCCTAAACTCTGGTTAGTGTATCCCACCCACTTTAGCTTAGTTACAACAATAACAACGCTCTAACAACTGTACTGGGTCCATGTGTAACATTGCAGCCAACTAGGTTGTGCACTTGCTCCTGACCAGAATCTACTTACTATAAGGTACAATGGAGTGGATAGGGGAGAACAACAGTTCACAGTAAACAAAAACAAACATGTACTCAATTGCTTCACATGGTACAATCATGAAATAGGGACCACCGCTGGTCTACCTTTAATGGCGGCCTGACCACAGTGTAATTTACAGGTCTCTAATGGACTAATACAAAATGGCCACCGGGATTTTGGCAGCAAATAGGGACCTAGATGGTGGGGCTTTAGACCAGGCATGATCTCTCGGACTTGGGCTGAACTCCTAATGTGCCACAGGCGTAAAGCCTGACTACTGATGCCCACAGGCTACTAAGCCTGATACTGGTTCCCACATGTTACTAAGTATGATTTAAACTGTGCCCCAAATAAATAGAATAGAAAATCTAAAATGAAACTGAAGAGGCTCCCGGGCCTTGTACCTAACTATATGCTTGGGGACAGCTGGTATGGGAGAAATGGCTGTAAAACATACCAGCTCCGCACAGGACCCAGGTCTTCTCCCCTTCACTTCTTCTTCTTCTAGTCTGGTCCTTTCTCTTTACGCTCCTGCACCTTGATCCTCTTCTTCTCTTCTCTGCTTCCAGCAACTGTCTTCTCTTCTTTGCATCCTGCCCTGGTCTGATTAGACAAGGGAGAGGGACTCATCGATTTCAAATGGATGATGGTGACCCCACCATCCTGGCCATTAATTAGCTGACAGCAAATCTGTTCAAATTTGCTGTCACCAATGCCAGGGAGTGCTGTGAATAAAACAGACTTTCCTGCGCTGAATGGGTGATCCAGTAAGTTGATTTTTCTCTTCTTCGCCAGCTTTACGGGGTCTCCTACCCCGTAAAACTTTGGAAAAGAGGAAAACTTTGCAATCCTGCACTGTGAAACTGTAGACATCATTTCACAAAGAGGTAAATTCTTTACAAGCCTCAGTGTTAAACACAACAGCAAGATTGTTAAAATAAAAATAGACACTGGTGCGAAATGCCAAGACCCACTTGTGCAAATTGACCATTCAAGTATAGACAATGTGAAGATACTCTGAGAGTAGATGTCTGTCAAAAGGAGCTGTTACAGGGCTGTCATTTCTCATCCCAATACCGCCCTTGTTCCCCTGCTGGAATGACTTTAAGGAGTCTGGTAGAATGCAACCTGAAGCAATGGGGACATACTCAGGTTAATTAAGGGGAAAGACCAAGATGATCACATGACACCCCCAGTATTAACCCTTTGCAAGCTTTTTCAGCCAGAACTAGCTTTCATCACATCAGGACTTTCTGTAGAGAAAAGAGGGGGAGAAGAATGCAGCTAAAGCCTCCTCATCTGTATACTGTAACTGTACCCCACCCGATCCTTAGCCATAACCCACCTGGCTTCAATTTAATAACAATGCATAACAGCATCACTGCAATAACAAAAAACACATTTTTACAATGGGTAACATAAAATAATAAAGTCTCCTATTTAGGCATGGCAACAATTTCCACTTATCCACATGTAATTCAACAGTGCATTTGCACTCTGGTGAGCTGGGGAACATTAACAGGGCTATAAAAAGTACATGTTGTTATGCTCCACATTTTGAGAGAGGCTGGTTAAAGTGATATCAATCTCGTTTGGTCACAGACAACCTTGTGGCCTACAGCATGCAACCATTGGTTTTCACAAAGTTTGTTGCTTCAGTGGTTTAGACCTTTTTGTCAGATGTTGCTATGGTATACTGAAGTAAAATTACAAGCATTTCATAAGTTTCAAAGGCTTTTATTGACAATTACTTTAAATTTGTGCAAAGAGTCAATATTTGCAGTGTTGACCCTTCTTTTTGAAGACCTCTGCAATTCACCCTGGCATGCTGTCAATCAATTTCTGGGCCACATACTGACTGATGGCCACTGATTCTTGCCTAATCAATGCTTGGAACTTGTCAGAATTTGTGGGCTTTTGTTTGTCCACCTGGCTCTGGAGGATTGACCACAAGTTCTTAATGGGATTAAGGTCTGGGGAGTTTCCTGGCCATGGACCCAAAATGTCGATATTTTGATCCCCGAGCCACTTAGTCACTTTTTCTTTATGGCACGGTGCTCCATCATGCTAGAAAAGGCATTGTTCATCACCAAACTGTTCTTGGATGGTTGGGAGCAGTTGCTCTTGGAGGATGTTCTGGTACCATTCTTTATTCATAGCTGTGTTCTTAGGCAAAATTGTGAGTGAGCCCACTCTCTTGGCTGAGAACTAACACCACACATGAATGGTCTCAGGATGCTTTACTGTTGGCATGACACAGGACTGATGGTAGCACTCACCTTTCCTTCTCTGGACAAGCATTTTTCCAGATGCTCCAAACAATCTTAAAGGGGATTCATCAAAGAAAATGACTTTACTTTACCCCTGGCCTCAGTAGTCCAATCCCTGTACCTTTTGCAGTATATCAGTCTGTCCCTGATGTTTTTCTTGGAGAAAAGTGGCTTCTTTGCTGGCCTTATTGACACCAGGCCATCCTCCAAAGTCTTTGCCTCACTGTGCATGCAGATGCACTGTCACTTACCGGACCGTGAGTGCCTCTGCGCTGGTGCGTGGCTCCCTAGCCTTCCTGCCGGCACCTGTCCTAAACCGCGGCCGTCCGCCATCCTAATGGACTGCGCATGCGCAGTTCCCAAGAACTCTTGTGACTGTTGCTTTTAATCCAAATTGGTTGATCAGGCAACTCCCTATTTAAGGCACCTGTGTGCATTACCTCATTGCCTGATCTTGGAGTCTCATTCCCTGTGAGTCTCTGAAGGTGTTCCCTGTGTTCTACTAGTGTCTTCAGTTTCCTGCTGATTCCTGATCTACTCATCGCTGGTTTCCATACCCGCTACTATCTCCTGTGTACTAGTAGTGTCTTCAGTTCCTGTGGATTCCCTGTGCTTCTCATCGCTGGTTTCCATACCTGCTACAGTCTCCTGTTTCCTGCCTGTGTCCTCAGCTGGACTCTGATTACCGGATCTGCTCACCTGTGGTTTCTACACTGGTCTCTGCCGTCCAGAGTCTCTGCAGTTCCTGCATCTCCCTGTGGGCAGACTGTTCTACTGAATAGCAGTATGCCTATCTGTTATTGACTTTCTATGTTTACTCTGCATATCCGCTAGGACAAGTCTCCACGCTCAGCATCCATACCCGCTATAGACTGTTATTGTTACGCTGCATACCTGTTTGGAATTAACCGTACTACTCAGTCGTTATATGCATAACTGTGATTGACTATCCATTATTGGCCTGCATATCTGTGCTGAGCAAGTCTCTACCAAGCAGCGCCACACATACCGTTATATAGACTTTGTTGGATACGCTGCATACCTATTGGGATCAAGTTCCTCTGTGCTCTCAGTGTCTGCATCCTATTATCTTTGTATGCTTCCACTCATCAACACTTGTACACATCCTCACCTATTAAGCAGTGGTAAAACTTGCTATACGCAGACCACTGACTTCCCCGCTACCTACCTGCACCTGGACAAGTCTTCTCACCATAAGCAGTGGTACAACTTGCTATACGCAGACCACTGACTTCCCCGCTACCTACCTGCACCTGGACAAGTCTTCTCACCATAAGCAGTGGTACAACTTGCTATACGCAGACCACTGACTTCCCCGCTACCTACCTGCACCTGGACAAGCCTCTTCACCATAAGCAGTGGTACAACTTGCTGTACGCAGACCACTGACTTCCCTGCTACCTCCCTGCATTTACTCACGTCCATCCTGATCTCCGTGTTCAAATCTACCTTTCCACTATATCAGCTAGTCGCTGATTCATTGACCAAAGATTGCTGCAAGTCACTGACTTTCCTATTATTTCTTGGCATTCTCTCTCCATCTGCTGTGATATTTGTTCCGCTAGTCACCCCGCTACCAGAGGACCGTTGTGTGAACTTAACGACTCTGGTAAGCTTAGTCATCTGGTGAAATCCTGGGCAAGACTCCTAGTGCCCGTGACAGTAAGATCAGGCCATGACAGACCCAGGATCGGAACCAACAGCTAAAGAGATGCTGCAGTATCTGGTCACCCGAATCGAACAACAAGATGTTCGCCAACAACAGTTGTTGCAATTTTGTCAGGCTTTAACCTCCCAAGGAACCCCTGTGCAAAATGTAGCAGCAACCGTTGAGCCTCCAGTATCTCCATCTCCTTTCCCAGTGCCATCCCAGGTGTCCATCGCTTCCACGCTACACCTGCCTACTCCTTCTAAATATGATGGAGATCCCAAAACCTGTAGGGGTTTTCTTAATCAATGCTCCTGTCACTCACCGGACTGTGAGTGCCATTTCCCGTGTGTTCAGGAACCGTGGCCATCCGCCATCCTGAGGGTCTGCGCATGTACCTGTTGCTTTTAATTTATTGGATGATCAGGCAACCCTCCCTATTTAAACCACCTGTGATCATTATCTGGTTGCCTGATCTTGGAGACTCATTCCCCATGAGCCTCTGAAGGTGTTCCTGTGTTCCTCATGTATTCAGCTCCTGCTGATTCCTGTTTACTGCAATTGTGGTTTCCAGACCACTTCAACTCTCATGTGTTCCTGGTGCCTGCACTCAGCTGATTCCTATCTGCTATTACTACCGGACTCCTGTTCGTTTCAACTCTCCTGTGTTCATCGTGTCTGCACTCAGCTGATTCCTATCCGCTGCCTCCGTTACTACTACAGAGTTCCTGATCGTCTCAGCTCTCCTGGGTTTATGGTGTCAGCTCTCCGCTGCCTCCGTTACTACTACAGAGTTCCTGATCGTCTCAACGCTCCTGTGTTTATCGTGTCAGCTCTCCGCTGCCTCCGTTACTACTACAGCGTTCCAGACCGGCTCTACTCCCCCGTGTTCAGCGTGCCTTCTCTCCGCTGCCTCCACCACTACTACTGGATACCAGACAGCCTCAACTCTCCCGTGTTCTTCATGTTTCCAGTTCCACTTACTACTGCTTCCTGAGTATTGCTTCGTTGATTCTGGATTACCTGCCGTGCGCTGCACCAACCTGATTACCGCTTCCACCCTCCAGTGGTCTCTCCTCCTGCCGGCCTTCAGCCGTTCAGGTATCCATGCACGTCTCTCTGACAGCCTGCTCTCCTGAACCGCGGTATGCATACTTTCCATTGACTTTGCTTTTGTATTGCATATCCATCTGGACTGAGTTTTGTTCTCCTCCGGAGCCTCCTATCCACTGAAGCTATTGTTACCATTGACTTTGTTTCCTATTGCCTGGATAGCTATTGTGACTTTGTATACGTCAAGCAGTGCTTGTCAGTTATCGTTGTATTGTGGATATCATCGTGGGATCAAGTTTTGTGTGCCCCGTGTATACTCTGCTTTACATTCATCTCCTCGTGCCCCTCCTCACATATATATAGCACTGGTACAACTTGCTGACGCAGACCACTGACTCCTGTTCCCTGTGACACCAGTTTCAAGTATCCTCTCACATAAGCAGTGGTACAACTTGCTATACGCAGACCGCTGACTCTCACTACCTCCTCGCTACTCCTGGACATTCCTCCTCACTATAGCAGTGGTATAACTTGCTATACGCAGACCACTGACTTTCCTCACGTTTCCTTGTCCATCTGGTTCCTCGTGTACATTCATCTACTCATTACCAGTTGCTGCTAGTCATAGACTTTCCTCGAGCATTCTCTCACCATCTGCTGTTTCTCCTGTTCCGTTGTCACCCTGCTACCAGAGAACCATAGTACCAATTATATTACTCTGGTAAATCCATCATCTGGTGATATCCTGGGCAAAGACTCCTAGTGCCCGTGACAGCTCCGTTCATTTTGAACTTCAACCTCATAACTTCTCTACTCATCGTTCCAAAGTGGCCTACCTCATCTCTTTGTTTTCCAGACAGGCTCTCGCATGGGCCTCACCTCTGTGGGAAAGAAATGACCCTTCATTGCAAGATAGTGCCTTGTTTATTTCTACGTTTAGAAGTATTTTTGACGAACCTGGTTGTGTTACCTCTGAAGCTTCCAGTATCCTCCGACTACGCCAAGGATCTCGGACTGTGGCTCAGTATGTCATTCAATTTCGGATACTTGCCTCTGAACTTCAGTGGAACACTGAGGCACTGATCGCCGCCTTCTGGCAGGGGCTTTCCGATAAAATTAAAAACGCACTGACCTCCCAAGAGTTACCCTCCTCCTTGGATGATTTGATTTCCCTTTGCCATCGTGTAGACATGAGATTTCGTGTGAGAGATTCCGAGAGAATAACTTCCTGCAAAGCGCCTCTTCGCTCAGTATCTTAAGTTCGTCATTCTCCACCTCCAGTAGAACATATGGAGCTAGGTCGCTCTAAACTAACATCTGAGGAGAGAGAACGAAGAGTGAAAAATAGACTCTGTATCTATTGCGCTGACTCTACTCACATGCTGAACTCATGTCCTAGGAAGTCGGGAAATGCCAGGCCCTAACCAGTTCTGGAGAGGTAAGGTTAGGGTCCCTGGAGTCCTCTCCATGTTCTACGAATGTGAAAGTTTGTGCTTTTGATGTCACCGTTTCCTTTGCTACCAAATCCTTTGTCTCTCAAGCACTTATAGATTCTGGAGCTGCTGGAAATTTTATCTCTAGTTCCCTAGTGAATCAATGGTCTCTACCAGTGATTTCCTTAAAGGTTCCCATTGCCGTTACTGCTATTGATGGATCACGTATAATTAATGGTCTCATTACTCAAAGTACGTCTCCACTGACTCTTCAAATTGGAGCCTTACACCAAGAAAAAATTTCTTAATTGATCCTTCCTTTTACTACCAGTCCCATCGTACTAGGCCTTCCATGGCTTCAACTTCATTCCCCTCAGATTGACTGGAACACTCCTCAAGTCACTTCCTGGGATCCCGATTGTTGTCATCGTTGTCTCTCTCAAGTTGTTCCACTCAAAATACAGCAGTCGTCCATTTCACCATGTCCACCGGGCCTCCCTCCTCAGTATGCTTCCTTTGCAGATGTGTTCGATAAGGTTCAGTCAGAACGCCTTCCTCCTCATCGGGCATGGTATTGTCCGATTGACTTACAACCTGGCAAGAGTCCTCCTAGGGGCCGTGTGTATCCACTTTCATTACCTGAGGCTCAAGCAACATCTGAGTACATTAAGGAGAACCTCCAGCGGGGATTTATCCAACCTTCTACCTCTCCCGCTGGAGCGGGGTTCTTTTTCGTAAAGAAGAAAGATGGATCATTACGTCCCTGTATAGATTTTCGTGGGCTCAATGCCATTACCATCAAAAATCGGTACCCTATTCCGTTAATCACTGAACTTTTCGATCGCATTAAGGGAGCCCGGATCTTTACCAAGTTGGATCTTCGAGGTGCCTACAATTTAATCCGGATCAAGTCTGGAGACGAATGGAAGACAGCTTTTAACACCAGGGATGGCCATTATAAATATCTTGTTATGCCCTTCGGGTTGTGTAACGCCCCCACTGTCTTCCAGGGTTTCGTGAATGAGATCTTCCGGGACTTGCTGTATGTCTGTGTTGTCGTCTATCTGGACGACATATTAATTTTTTCCCAGGATCTGCCCACTCATCATCAACAGGTGGCAGAGGTCCTTTCCAGACTCCGAAGAAATTCTTTATTTTGCAAACTAGAGAAATGTTCATTCGAGTTATCCCAGATTCCATTCCTGGGATACATTGTGTCCGGAGTCGGTCTTAAGATGGATCCAGAAAAGGTGAACGCTGTATTAAGTTGGCCCCAGCCAACTACTCTCCGAGCAATCCAACGCTTTTTAGGATTTGCGAATTATTACAGACGCTTCATTCAAGGGTTTTCGGCCATTGCCTCACCTATAGTGGCCCTGACCCGCAAGGGGGCTAACACTAAACTGTGGTCCTCCGAGGCCCTTCAAGCTTTTCAGTCTCTCAAAGAGTCCTTCTCTTCTGCTCCTGTTCTTCGACAGCCTGATGTGACGCTTCCCTTCTTCCTAGAGGTAGACGCCTCTAAAGTTGGCTTAGGGGCCATATTATCCCAAAGATCGGAGCAACAAAAATTCCATCCTTGTGCCTTTTATTCCCGAGGTCTTCTACCCGCGGAGAGGAATTATACCATCAGGGACAAGGAGTTGTTGGCCATAAAAGCAGCATTAGAGGAATGGAGATATCTACTGGAGGGAGCTCGTCATCCCGTAACTATTTTTACGGATCACAAAAACCTGTCATATCTACAGTCAGCTCAATGTCTAAATCCCCGTCAAGCAAGATGGTCTCTTTTCTTTTCCCGTTTTGAACTTATTATAACCTTCAAACCTGCTGCCAAAAATAAAAAAGCAGACGCCCTGTCTCGGGCATTCGTGACGTCCTCAGACGTTGAAGATGGTCCTAACCATTCTATTTTAGATCCCAAGTGTGTGTCTCTGGCCACTTCGTCTACCAAGGTGCTACCATTTGGGAGAACCCTCGTGCCTCCATCTCTTAGGAGGAAAATATTGTCTTGGTTCCATTCCTCACGTTTTTCTGGACATTCGGGTGAACGCAAGACTTTAGAAATCCTTTCTCGAAGCTACTGGTGGCCCTCTATGAGGAAAGATGTCAAAGACTTTGTGGCCGCTTGTGAGTTGTGTTCCCAGTTTAAAACTCCCCGCAGAACACCAGCGGGATTACTACAACCACTACCCATTCCTTCCAAACCTTGGACCCATATTAGTATGGACTTTGTCACCGATTTTCCTCCAAGTAAAAAGTGTAATACCATCTGGGTAGTGGTGGATCGATTTTCGAAAATGGCACATTTCATTCCTTTGACCGGTTTACCTTCTTCATCCACTCTGGCTGATCATTTCATAAAAGAGATTTTCCGAATTCATGAATGTCCTTCTGAGATTGTTTCGGATAGGGGAGTGCAATTCGTTTCCAGATTCTGGCGAGCCCTTTGTAAGACCTTGGGTATTCGGTTATCACTCTCATCTTTCTAGCATCCTCAATCAAACGGACAGACCGAGAGAGTCAATCAAGATCTTGAAACTTTCATTAGGATGTTCTCCTCAGCCAACCAAGACAACTGGGTAGATCTACTCCCATGGGCTGAGTTCGCCCATAACAACATGTATCATGAGTCATCTTCAAGAAGTCCATTCTTTGTGGTTTACGGTCACCATCCGTCTTTCCCGGAATTTCCTGCCCTCCCTCCCACCCAAGTTCCTGCTGTGGAGACTGTTTGGCAGACCTTCAAAAAATATCTGGTCTCAAGTCAAAACCTGTTTAAAAAAGACATCTGCCAGATACAAGTCCTTTGCGGATAAAAAGAGGCGGGCTATTCCACCACTAAAGATTGGAGATCGTGTATGGCTTTCTACTAAAAATATTCGCTTGAAGGTTCCATCTATGAAGTTTGCTCCTCGTTTCATTGGTCCATATAGGATCATTCAAGTGATAAATCCAGTCTGCTTCAAACTTCTACTACCCAAGAACCTTTGTATCTCCAACGCCTTCCATGTGTCATTACTTAAGCCTCTTATCATAAACCGTTTCTCTGTTCCTCCTTCAGCACCTCGGCCAGTTCAAGTTCATCAAGAGGAGGAGTTTGAGATCACTCATATATTAGACTCAAAAAATTTGCGAGGAGTTCTTCGTTTCCTTGTGAACTGGAAGGGCTTTGGCCCAGAAGAGCGTTCCTGGATCCGGGCTGATGATCTCAACGCCCCAGCTCTCCTGAAAAAATTCTATTCCCAGAATCCGGGCAAACCCGGCTCCTTGTGTTCTGTGCCCACCTTTAAAAGGGGGGGTACTGTCACTCACCGGACCGTGAGTGCCTCTGCGCTGGTGCGTGGCTCCCTAGCCTTCCTGCCGGCACCTGTCCTAAACCGCGGCCGTCCGCCATCCTAATGGACTGCGCATGCGCAGTTCCCAAGAACTCTTGTGACTGTTGCTTTTAATCCAAATTGGTTGATCAGGCAACTCCCTATTTAAGGCACCTGTGTGCATTACCTCATTGCCTGATCTTGGAGTCTCATTTCCTGTGAGTCTCTGAAGGTGTTCCCTGTGTTCTACTAGTGCCTTCAGTTTCCTGCTGATTCCTGATCTACTCATCGCTGGTTTCCATACCTGCTACAGTCTCCTGTTTCCTGCCTGTGTCCTCAGCTGGACTCTGATTACCGGATCTACTCACCTGTGGTTTCTACACTGGTCTCTGCCGTCCAGCGTCTCTGCAGTTCCTGCATCTCCCTGTGGACAGACTGTTCTACTGAATAGCGGTATGCCTATCTGTTATTGACTTCCTATGTTTACTCTGCATATCCGCTAGGACAAGTCTCCACGCTCAGCATCCATACCCGCTATAGACTGTTATTGTTACGCTGCATACCTGTTTGGAATTAACCGTACTACTCAGTCGTTATATGCATAACTGTGATTGACTATCCATTATTGGCCTGCATATCTGTGCTGAGCAAGTCTCTACCAAGCAGCGCCACACATACCGTTATATAGACTTTGTTGGATACGCTGCATACCTATTGGGATCAAGTTCCTCTGTGCTCTCAGTGTCTGCATCCTATTATCTTTGTATGCTTCCACTCATCAACACTTGTACACATCCTCACCTATTAAGCAGTGGTACAACTTGCTATACGCAGACCACTGACTTCCCCGCTACCTACCTGCACCTGGACAAGTCTTCTCACCATAAGCAGTGGTACAACTTGCTATACGCAGACCACTGACTTCCCCGCTACCTACCTGCACCTGGACAAGTCTCTTCACCATAAGCAGTGGTACAACTTGCTGTACGCAGACCACTGACTTCCCTGCTACCTCCCTGCATCTACTCACGTCCATCCTGATCTCCGTGTTCAAATCTACCTTTCCACTATATAAGCTAGTCGCTGATTCATTGACCAAAGACTGCTGCAAGTCACTGACTTTCCTATTATTTCTTGGCATTCTCTCTCCATCTGCTGTGATATTTGTTCCGCTAGTCACCCCGCTACCAGAGGACCATTGTGTGAACTTCACGACTCTGGTAAGCCCAGTCATCTGGTGAAATCCTGGGCAAGACTCCTAGTGCCCGTGACATGCACTCACACCTGACTGCTGCCATTCCTGAACAAGCTCTGCACTGGTGGTGCCCCGATCCTGCAGCTGAATCAACTTTAGGAGACAGTCATGTCACTTGCTGGACGTTCTTGGGCACCCTGAAGCCTTCTTCACAACTATGGAACCTCTCGCCTTGAAGTTCTTGGTGATCCGATAAATGATTGATTTAGGTGCCTTCTTACTAGCAGCAATATCTTTGCCTGTGAAGCCTTTTTTGTGCAAAGCAATGATGACTGCACGTGTTTCCTTGCAGGTAACCATGGTTAACAGAGGAAGAACAATGATTTCAAGCACCACCCTCCTTTTAAAGCTTACAGTCTGTTAATCTAACTCAATCAGCATGGCAGAGTGATCTCCAGCCTTCTCCTCGTCAACACTCTTACCTGTGTTAACGAGAGAATCACTGACCTGATGCCAGCTGGTCCTTTTGTGGCAGGGCTGAAATGCAGTGGAAATGTTGTTTTTGGGATAAAGTTCATTGTCATGGCAAAGAGGGACTTTGAAATAAATTGCAATTCATCTGATCACTCTTCATGACATTCTGGAGTATAGGCAGCAGACTTTGTGAAAAATAATATTTGTATCATTCTCAAATCTTTTGGCCATGACTGTACAGTCGATGCACATAGGAGCATACCACTTGCCATGAAAGACAAGGTTATTGTGGAACTGATCAGTATGATGAAACTTGGGGTCTTTGCCCTCATTAAAATGGAATGGTAGATTTGAATTGACCAGGTGCACCTAAACAGTATGTGATAGGGATAGTGTGTAGAGCAGGGGTGTCCAACCTTTTAGTTTCCCTGGGCCACATTGGAAGACGACGAGTTGGTTTGGGCCGCACATAAGATACACTAACAATAATGATAGCTGATCATCCAAAAAACCATAGAAAACATAGTTAACATATATATATATGAGAAAAAAAGTTATATATATATATATATAAATATATCTCTATATCACTTTTTTTTTCAAATCCCCCTATACTTACCTTTCAATTGCCCTGTTCAAAAAAATCCTCTCTAGTTATTATACTATAATCACTTTTTGTATTGTTTCGATGCAATATCAGTAAAGTGCATTTAAACCAGGCATTGTATATCAGGGTGCCCTGACCAGGCCTGCGGTACCTGACATATACATCACTGTGACCCCAAATTGTGACCTGTTTTGCTAATTACACCACTATGTTAGTTAAGGGATAACAACTTATAATGGGCCAAAGAGAATAATATATAATGCCCCATTAGTATTACAAGTAGAAGTATGTAGCAGGGAGAGAAGGTCCATGATGCTCCAGGACCAGGTGACTTTTATTCACTGGTCAGCGTCCCTTGAAATAATAAAAAAATCCCCCTTAACTTACCTTTTAATAGGCTTGTTCTCCTGTCCTCTTCTCTTCTTCAATTCTGTGCTGGTGATTGTTCTTCTCGCGCGGGTGACTCCTCTGTGCTGCGCTCCGCAATGGATGTTGGGCGTGATGACATCATGCCCGACATTCACTGCGAGCACCACACGGAGGAGGAGACAAGGGAGGGAGCCGAAGTACTAGCTGACGTGAACGCATGACCGCAAGGTAAGTATTTTATTTTATTTTTTTTGCAGGATTTTTTTTTTCCATTAACAGTGCTGCCCCCTTGCCACAACCAAAACTCCTTCTGGGCCACATTTACAGGCGCGCTGGGTCACATGCGGGTTGGACAACCCTGGTGTAGAGCTATATGAAGAGCATGAAGATGCAAAGCGATATACATAGAACCAGGAGCCTGCTGAATGCAGTGCCAGGAACAGACTGATACAAGGTCAGAAGTACACAGGATGCAGATACAGGAATCAGGAAGTTAGGATGTACCACTATCACTGCCAATGATTGCAGAACAGATGAGAGTTTGTAAAGTGTAGCCTTCCAATCGGCACACTGAGGGAGACACACCTGAAATGCATAGTAAGTCTGAGTAATAAGCAGTGGAGACTGTCACGAGCCGCGGCAGTACGCCGCATCCTGGCGTGATCTAGCAGCCGGTTGTGTGCTTTAGTTTCTACACTCTGTTATTATACTTTGGGATTATCCTTGTGGCATAGATGTAGGAGGGCGTAGGGACATCCTCCAACTCCAGCGGGAGCTCTCATATGATTTAAACTGGTTAATTTATATTTTTATACATGCTCCCTGGTTTATGTTATTACCTATGCCAGTTCTAGCTAGTAATTAATTAGCAGCCTCCTGAGGCTGATTGTCAGCCCTGTCCTCCTCTGTCCTGATTGGCTCTTAGTACTATTTAAGCCAGTGAGGTCTGAGCCTCACTGCCGGTTATAGCGTTCTGTTCACAGTACTGCTGCCTGCTTCTGAGCCCTGTTGGTGTTTAACCTCTGATTGTTCCCTCGTGTATTACCTCTGTCTGTTCGTGGATTCTGAATATTTGCCTGTGACCCTGATCATACCATAATATTCAGAATCCACGAACCTGACCCCTGTACTAGATGAGTGTCTGTCACAAATCGTCATGAATGGTTGGCTGGATTCATTGAAAGAATTGCAACATGAATACAACCTTTCTGTGACATGAGGGATGAACTAACAGTAAATGGTGGAATACTACTGTGAGGTCAAACATGCCATGGGCACTCACTGCGCAGACATTTTTGAAAGGCGCGAGAAAGAACACATGGTATTAGCTGACTTATACTCAAGCTAGTTTGAAAATGACTAGTTACCCAACATCACAAATATAACAATTATGACAAAACTCAAAAACACTTTGCAGTTCATGATATTGCAAGAACTCACGATTGACAATGCCATGCAATTCAAAGGCAGGGAATTTGCACACATCTGGGATTTCAAACATGTCTCTAATCCAATGGCCTAGCAGTGAGGACAGTGTGCTCTGTCAATCACCTATTGAAGAAATGTTCACGCAATGGCACATACATATATGCAGCCCTCCTTAGCTTATGAAACCTGCCAAGAGATGGTCTGCCATCGACAGCATAACACCTGCCATCTCGACGAACTAGGACCATGATCCCCATGTTCAGGTCTTATCTTCAACCAATAATAGAAACCCAGATACTAGCAGCACCAATTAAAAAGAGTTGACAAAGAAAGGCTTTGTATGATAAGTCTGCTCAGAGACTGACACTAGGCAGACAATGCAAATGCAGACCCCCTGCGGGTATGAAAAGCTGGTCATTTTACAAAGGGAGGCTAAACAACTGAACAGCTCTGTGATCCAAGCCGATAATAAAACATCTCCTACAGATGACATCTCCTAGCTGCCTGATTGATTCATTGCAGCTGATACACCAGTTGTAACTGCCCCACCAGTTAACCCTATAGCAAAGCAGGCTTTGGCAGAAACACTGAATACTACATGTTCAGACTGTGATGTGCCTCCGGGTCCATTAGCACTAAAAGGTTTCCACCTTTTTATTATGAGCCATCATGAGCACCTGTTATCATCACCAGGGGCTAAATGTATCAAGCTCCGGTTTTGAAAATCAAGCGATTTTCTTGCAGGTGTTTCATCTCGCAGATGTATTAAAGTGAGATTTGCTGTTAAATCGTCAGAGATGTGTTTATGTCAAATTCGCTATTTACAAAATCGATAGAAATCAAAGTCTTGACTGTTTGCCACTCTAGCTATACAAGTCTCAAATGTATGATGCTGCGATTAAGCAAACTCTCCTGAGTTTCCTGTAAAAATTGCTAAATACAACATGTTGCATCCTAGCAGTGTGATTAGTAAACACATGACTGTTACACAGCCCCTGCCTAGAGAGCCAGAGGTCTGGCAGCTGTTAAAAGTTTAAAAATAGATAAATGTTCTAAAAAAAAAAAAGTGCGTGGGGTCCCCCCATCAGAGCACTATTAACCCTAGAGCTGCCAGCCTACTGCTGGTTGCGTGAAAGTCGGGGAAAAATTTGCGGGGGTCCCCCCCGATTTTCATGCAACCAGCACTAGGCAAACCAGCCAGGAAGGGGACATGTGGCGGGGGTCCCCCTGCCATAATGACAACCAAACCCAGGCTTTTCAGCGCTGGGCTGGATTCCCTAGGGAGTGGGGTCTGTCGAAAAAACAAGCGCCCCCCACCCTTCTGAGGGCACCCAGCCCACTGCTGAAAGCACTAGGGCTCTTCCTACACCCCTGGGCGGTGGGTGTAGGCTAATAACAACAAATTAGTATTTAAAAAAACAAAAGGACAGCATTTTGTTTTGTGGAACTGCAAGTCCCATCCAGCCCAGGCTGCCATCAACAGTGTGGGCATGCTGATGCTTGTATAACTACAAACACCAGCAAACCCATGGCAGCCAGTGCATGCTGGCACTTGGAGAACCACAAGTGCCAACATGCCCTGACATGTTTACAAAACCACCACACCCTCATTAAAACCAAATACTTTTACTAAAAATAATAAAACCCCAATAAATACAGTAAACACCCTCATTCATGCCACATATATTTATTAAAAAGAAGAAACCCCCAATATACTTACCAATCAGATTTCGTTCGTCAGTAGCTTTTAATCCAAAAATGCTTGTAAACCATGTCCCAATTTGTAATTCCAATAGTCCCTGCTTGAAAAGTCCCAAATAAATTGTAATTCCAAATGTCCTGCTTAAAAAGTCCCAAATAAATTGTAATTCCAAATGTCCCTGCTTGTAAATATCTTCTGTTCTTCTTGGCCAGAAGGGCCCCCTTGTTGCTTGCAGTCTTCTGTTCTTCTTGGCCAGGAGGGGCCCCATATTTGTAATCCAATCCGGAACGTGCTGGGTTAAAAAAATAAAAGAGAGGATGCAGGAACAGCTTGTACACTGTACAAACTCCGATACGCAATGAACTTAGCACAGCCGGGAGGTCGTTTTATAGTATAAGGGGTTTTCCATGACAGTGTGGGAAAATCCCTTATACTAATTTGCCGTTATTACCCTACACTCAATGCCCAGGGGTGTAGGAAGAGCCCTAGTGCTTTTAGCACTGGGCTGGGTGTCCCTAGAGAGGGGGCCCGCTCATTTTTTTCGGCGGACCCCACTCTCTAGGGAATCCAGCCCAGCACTGAACAGCCTGGGGTTGGTTGTCATTATGGCAGGGGGACCCCTGCCTCATTTCTCCCTGCTATAGTGCCACCCACCACGGCTGGTTTGCCTAGTACTGATTGCGTGAAAATCAGGGGGACCCCACGTAACTTTTTCCACGATTTTCATGCAACCAGCAGTAGGCTGGCAGCACTAGGGTTAATAGTGCTCGAACGGGGGGACCCCACACTTTTTTTAACATTTATCTATTTTTAAACTTTTGACAGCTGCCAGACCTTCGGCTGTATAGGCAATGGCAGTGTAACAGTGATGTGTTTACTATTCACTCAGTTAAGAAACACAGGAGAGTTAGCTAAACACGGGAGTGTTTGACATCGCAGCATATCGCCAGAGATGACCAGCAATTTTTAAGATCAGAGTAAAAATCACAGTTTAATACATCTGGCGACTTGTGGACTAAAATCGTGGGTTATCACCCGCGATTTGCCGTGATTTTAAAACACTGAAAAAATCGGACCTTGATACATTTATACCCAGGTCTGGGAGGGTATCTAAGCTTCAATTTCCAAAACTTTGTAGATTAGTACTGTGCATTTCACTATTATTGTTTCCCCCTTGCCCAGATTTTTCCCATCTTTCCAATTTCTGTTTATTGCCATACTAATGCATATTCTCTTAGAGGAGGGGAATGTTGCGCAATGCATGTCATGATTCATAGCAGCAGTTTGTAGGGAACTCTGGGAGGTGGGACTCTCTCAGTTTCTGTATGTTGGCCACCTTCTACAACAGGCACAGCATTCAGAGAATGCACAAGCGCTCTCCAGCCTTATTTCACACATTTCTGCAATGTTCTTGACTGTTGACCAAACTGAGGAAGCTCAGGGGCAAGATCACCATCTGTAAACCAGTGACGCAAACTCATCAGAGCCTCAAAAACATAGAAATGACCTTGGGAATAGCATTTTTTTCTGGAGTCCAATAATAGTGATGTGTCATTTCAATAACTTACAAATGTTACTGTACATTGCTTTGTAAAACTCCAACCCTCCTGAAAGAAGATATCCCTGGAACCATCAGGAACAACTCCCTGGAAATCAGAATTGTAATACTTTGGTCATTAGTTTAGAAATTGCAGAGATTGTGTCTTTAAGCAATTTCTTTCAAACTATTAACTATAAACTGTAAAAATTTAGTGTAAGATAGGGCAAAACCATTTGTCAAACCCAAAGAGACTTAAACCATAAACATTCTGACAGCAAAAATAACGTAATTTAAGGGGGAAAAATGTACACAAAAATAGCATATCTACTCCTATATACAGGGCCACACGGATCTCAAGCAGATAGGGGTAAATTAATTGTATTATCATGCTATTGGCATGCCAGTCATTATCATCATTTTGAATCCTGCCAAAAGGTGGTATCAGCACCAATAGTAGAGGCTGGTAGTGGGAATTTCGGGGGGTTGGACAGAGTGGGGTCCCACCCAAAAAAACCACTACTAGAACTAGGCTATGACAGAATGGGCGTGGGACCCTATAAAACTACAAATGGGTTCACTAGGAACTACAGAACACCTGTGAAAAAAACAATAAAATAAATACACAGCCAAAAGAGTCCTTTGCTACAAATAAAATTCATCATTGGGGGGGTCATCTTCTTTTGCAATCCTTTGGAATAAAATAAAATACCTTATTGTACGCTGGGTCCACTGCCTGCCCTTTTGACTAATACAGTGCAGCTCCACTCTGATTGGTCAGAGAGTGGGAGGGCCGCTTTGTATTGATTAAACGGTTCTCAACACTAACCTTCATTAAGTACATTAATACAATATACTTAATTGTATCTACCTAGCACACACTCCACCACCACAGATCTAACAAGAGGGTGGGGGGATTAGGATCTCTTTGTTTAGCTTTGTTTCTGCTCCTTTCATAAGCAATACCTATCCTTTACATGATAAAAAAGAATTTAAAGGGCCACTCTGTCAAATTTCAAGACAATAAGGACCAATGCAATGGCACAATTGATGTCACATCAGCACCAACAAACTGTACAGTTACTCTGCGCAGAGATTATTAGCATTTGTCTGTCATCAATTCTAAAATTGCATTGATTATTTTGTAATTAATTTGTAGTTAATTATCATATTTTCTTTTCATAATCTTAATTAGCAATGTCTTTTACATTAACTGCTTGGCAACTGATAACTACGAGTTTCTACACACCCTGTTTGCCTCTTCTTTGAATTATTAATCACTTAGTTCATGGGCAGAAGATCACTTTTTGACCTCTGTAAATCGTGTACCCCCATCTACCATATAAGGCCTTAAAATCAACATAATTTGTAAAAATTAAAACATTTGTTTTGTTGTTAGTGGTAAAGTATAAATTGGGATGGTCATTGTGAAGTATAAAATTCCTTCTCTCAAGAGTGTTGCTGACCACTTCCAGCCCAGCACTCCAAAGAAGCCCAAAATCTTTTTCACACCTTATGCACTATGATCTATATTGTAATACTGTCCTGAGGATGTCCTGTGAAGTTCCCTGTCATTGCATATTGCTGTTTACTGTAAAAGTGCGTATATATATATATATATATATATATATATATATATATATATATATAAATCAAGACGGGGGCGCTTCCATAGTGCCATTTATTAGTTAGCAAACACAAAGTAGTATTGCACGTACTGGATAGCCTTCAGATAAGAGCATGTAATTTATAATTCAGCAAGGTAACACTTGCAGACGATAAGAGAGACAGTCCTCACAGTAACTGCATCTGAATTCCTCTACGCGTTTCGTTTCAAACAACTTCGTCACCCCTCCTGACGAAGTTGTTTGAAACTAAACATTTCATAAAAAAGACTATGTATATTATCTTGAGGCGCACTATATAATTTTGTTATTAAATATATATATATATATATATATATATATATATATCTCACATACTGTATAGAATATTGTATGCATTTTACTGATCCATACTTCTATAATTGCAAGTTGAAAGGTGCCCATTAATGCATTCTGTGATAAGTCTCTGGTGCACCACTGCCTTTGTCATGAAAGGGTTGAAGTTTCCATGCTGTCACTCATTGCCTCTCTGCTCTCCTCCCCAAGGAGAGAACCGTGTGTGTGTAGCAAGACCACAGAGACTTTATCAATGCGTGACAAGGGACTAGTGTGATGCAGATAATGTAAAAATATAATTGCTTCCGAGTATCTGGATACACAAACACAATATAACATTTACTTCACTCTTAATAAATAGCACATTGAGACAGCACAGCACTGTAATGATGTATTTCGATCATTTTTAATTTCACAATATCTGTAGGTGTGAAGTGCCATTATCCATTGTTCATGGCTTTATTTGCCCTTTTACAAAATGAAGGACAGCTCTCACCTTTTTGAATATAATTTGTAGAGTAGATGTCCAGTCTATGTGTGTCAGCTTCGTGTTAATAAGCTTTATGGCTGAAAGTAGGTACCTTATTATGTCTCCATTGTGTCAGCATTTCACGAGTGGTCTACATACAGAATATATCAAACACATAGTTCTGAGCGTCACAGGTTATTAATTACATAATGCTAAATAAAGACATGTATCTACATATTAAGTATGTAGAACATATAAAATGTATTCTATTACTAAATGTTTATTTGCTAACTAACTTATTTAAATGTTAACCTTTCCTTGTTCTATTAAAGACTTTCAACAACGGCAGTATATCAATGTTGATCCAAATTCTCAACCAGTGTATGTTGGTGAGATAAAGCATGTCTTATTTTTTTATTTACCATTACTTATATAGTGCCAACATGTTACACAGATAATATGTATAATTATTCACATTATTTCCTGCCCCAGTGGAATGTACAGTCTAAATTTTCTACCGCAAAAATACTTACACAGTAAGATTGACATTATCCTACCAGTATGTTCTTGGACTGAAACTCATATAAATACAGGTAGATTATAAAAAAATCCACAGATTGTGCCCTGGTTAGAATAGAAACACTGTGCTTACCATTGTGCCACCATGCCATCCTGTTGGCTAAAGCAGATGGCTTAGACATAAAGATCAAATATTAGAAAACAATATGAAATAAAGTTTGATTGATCTATAATTGCTACTCCTTTCTTCTTTTCGGATGCCAAATGCAAGAAAGCATAAAAAGAACATTAACGCTATTAAACAAGATGCATTCCGAGTATCATCGTGTCATCGCTGAAATGATACTTAACGGGGCAAAAATGCAAAAAATGTTAAATAGGCTCTTGAGTAAAAAAATATGTAATTATAACCAATTTATTATTGGTATTTGTGCATATACTAAATAAGAAATATATGAATATGTTACTGTCCCTTATTAGTAATAAGTAATTAGAATCCATTTCTTTTCCCACCTTTTTTTATGGTTCCAGCTTTAGTCCACTTATATATTATTAGTTCTTACTAATATATTATTAGTATTATTATTATTAGCTTAGTTTAAACACTAAGCAATAAGGAGTTTTATTTATTAATATTACCCCTTTGCAGTGATTAGTACTGTTTTTTATTCACACTTTCCTTACAGATAAAAAAAATTACTGACCAAATTTATTTAAAATATATCGCTATGGTGGCTGAGCCTTACTCAGCTGCCTGTGTGATTCAGGCCCGAAGCATTAATTGTTAAATTGCCATCTCTCTGCACATACGTGAACAAGCTTGCAGGCACATGCATGCTTTCAGTTCCACTAGGTAAAAAAAAAGAATAAAGTATATAAAATAAACAAAAAACTCATACCCACATAGACAATATGTAAATGATATATATATATATATATATATATATATATATATATATGTTCTCAAGGGCCCTTTACCTAATGTCATGCCAGTCCACTCTCCATCGACTAGTTAGGACTCTGTCCTTATTCTGAATCAGGCCTGCAGTACCTCTGTGCTACCAGAGGTGTTGCTGTTATACCCAGTGTGACGAAACAAGTTTGATAACACCTTAACTAGCATGTCCCTCATTCCTCAAAAAATGTGGAGTATAATAACATGTGCTTTTTATAGCCCTGTTTTTGTTCACCAGCTCACCAGAGTACAACTACAGTGTCTAAGTACATGTGGATAAGTGGACATTGTAGCCATGTCTATATAAGAGACTTCTTCATTCTGTTACCCATTGTAAAAATGTGTTTGTTGTTATTGCAGTGATGCTGTTATGCATTGTTCTCAAATTGAAGCCAGGTGGGTTATGGGTAAGGATCGGGTGGGATCCAGTTGCAGGATACAGGTGAAGGGGCTGTAGCTACATTCATTCTCCTCCTCCTTTCTTTACAGCAAGCATGGAACAGCTGGGACTCTGTGACATTACAAAGTAGTGTAAGAGGTTAATTTCAGGAGGGGATAAGTGCTATCCTAATTCTGAAGGTGTGGAAGGCCAATTGGTATCCATTGTCCTCCATTGGAATAGTCCATACATTTGTCTGGAACCCAGCAGGGAAGCCACTGTGAAATTACAGCTCATCTCCACTCCCCCTCCAACCCCCTAGTCCAGCACCCACCAATGTTCAAGAAGGAGAGAGCCAGGGTTTTGCCCGGGGAGATGAAAATACTGTGTAAATTTGACTCTGGATATAAGGAGCCACTCCAGGGGGAGATGGGCATTCTGAGGAGTCATTCCTGGAAGGTGCAAGGTGGCTGGTGTTGAGTTGCTGTTCTCTATGAGTGGACTACATATGCAGCTGAGAGAGATCCATGGGTTTTGGATTATTCAAGTCAGGGCAGCCAGGTGACTGTAACTCCTTAAGCTATTGGGATAAGGAACAGATAATGTGGTAAACCTGCCTGACATTTATTTACTATTTGTACACAATATTCTAGTGATTGTTTTTATTACAATAAATGTTTTGTTGTACTTTTCTAACTGAATTTGACTGAGTGACTATGAGAACCCTAGACGGTACTGGGTAGGCTTCCATGGCACTCCTGACCGGCCAGCCAGCATGAAGTCTGTAGAATTGGGCCAGATAAACCCGGTATCCTCACACCTGGACATTTTCTCTTCTCCTGCAGTAGTTAATCTCACTCCCCCTGTTAAATGGTGAGAAATAACCCATTGACACAATATTTTTAAAGGTATTCAGCATGCATCATGGAAAGTGAAGAGGCAGTTATCAGAGCTTATTAAACGTACAGCAGCAGTATGAGTAGACATTTTACATGAGATGATAGACCAAGGCCATAATGTAAAATAGTGCAAGATGAAATAGTCCTTGGGCCGTCACAACCACCCATATGTTAAAAAGGACATGGATAGTTTAACAAATTAAGCACTTCAGATGAAGTGCCTGATTTTGTTTGGGCCTCCAAAATAGTGAAGATTTTAACAATTTACTAATGGGCATCTGGCTAAAAGTTGTCATCTTCCTTAATGGTAATAAGGTCATCAACCTCATCATCATCCTCATCACAAATGTCTAGATCAATTAAATTATCAGTTTACAAAAGAAGATACACCAGGTAGGTAACTGTTAAGCAGCATATGTGACACATTGGAGAGGGACAGCAGCGTCAGTATCAGTGCTCATTAGATGGACAGTGAATGCATCAGTAGACATTTAGCAGAACATGATAGACCAAGGCCATAATGTAAAATGGTGGAAGATGGAACTGTCGACAATATCTCTAACCTTTCTTCTGTCCCTAACCCTATCCCCAACCATATCCATATTCCTATCCCTAACCCTATCCCTATCCCATTCGCTAACTCTAACCTTATCCATATCCCGATCACACTGATTTTTGGTTGCTTACTAAAGATGTCACTGATACTGCCACTCATAGAATTGCATTCAGATTGAAACACTTGGGATTTTAAAAGCAAGATATATATTTGTTTTTTGGGGTGTGCTGCTGAGATTCAAAGAGCACCCTGTGTTTGGCCACTTATGAAAGATGTCACTGAATCTGCCCGTCACTAAATTGCATTCAGATTGAAACACTTGAGATATTAAAATATTTTTTTGTGGGGTGTGCAACTCACAGTCATACAGCACCCTGCTTTTTGTCCACTAAATAGTTCAGATGTCTATACTATATATACTATAATATACTATTACAACCAGTAGCCAATGCTTGTTTACTCTTCACTCTCTCACACCCAATTGATCAGCACACAATTTCAGCAGACTGATCTCTAAATAAACTCTTAAGATTTCTGCAGTAAAATCCCAGCTATCGCAATATAAATTGCCTCTTTCACTGTGTCCAACCCTCTAACAGCAATTTCCTGCAGCAAACCTTCAACCCACATGCTATCACTTCTAAAATGGCAGATTTGAACAGGGGGGGGGGGGGCTATATAAGGAAGATATTAATCCAAAACATTAGAAAACAGTAGAAATTACATTTTGCCTCGATTTTGGATTAAAATTCCTGGTTCGACTTGGAACCCCACAATTTGGGTCTGTCAGATTTCCACGAATCCGACCGTTCATTTCTATTATAAATACTTTTATTAGTGAAGTAGTAGTGGATCGTGGAAGGCATATGGTTCCTTATTTTGGCCTCATCCATCCATTCATTATCTCTCTTGTTTTGTATGGTTATTCATTCCCATACCTGTATTGACACTCCATCTTTGCCACTGATATTAGTTTGCTTCAAACTGTAGCATCCTGGTTCCTGTTCTGATTTATACTGTGTCTTTCTGGTTCTGATCCCTGGCTACGTCTGACTACATTTCTGGTTCTGGTCCCTGTCTAAATCTGACTATGATTCTGGTTCTGATCCCTGGCTGTGTATGATTATGATTCTGGGTCTGATTTCTGGTTCTGTCTGACCATTCGTGTTCCTGTTATCTGCCTGATACTCAGTGCTCCATTCCTGGCTGAGGTTGTGGTGTCTCGAGAAAGCAGCAATACCATTACCATTTATATAACCCGTTCTGTTTGCTGACATCTGGTGGTACATCTCTCTGGTCTTCAGCTTCTCCATATCCATTCAGACCTGCATCCTGACCACCAGTTATGCAGCTCCACTCAATCCAAATGAAGTGGAAAGAATTTGCATTTGACTTGTACTGCTTCAAGTGCTATTGTGGCTGAGGGACTTTTGGGACTGTCTCAGAATACCTTGGATTATCTGGACCTATACTGCTATACTGCTGATAAGTACACTGTGACATTCCACTGTACCACTTCTGCTGATTTGGGTTAATCTCCTGTTCTGATATTGTGACTTTCTGTATCCTGCATAGCTGCCTGTTGCTAGGCAACGGGACGCGCCTGCGCAGAGGGAGCTGCCGGTCGGCTGGGTCTGGTGTATCTGGTTGCCTGGCAAACAGATGGGACTTCCAGGAGCAGAGTAGGCATCCATCCCTGTGCATGTGGGAGAGCACCTGACAGTGTGCATTGGTGTATGTGTCTCAGGCTCCTGTTTACAGGATTAATGTCACATAGAAAAAGAGCAATCATAATGAGAGTGCTGCCCCCAGAGACAAACACCAGCACAGTGAGCCTGGGAAGTGCTGCTCCCACTCACTAAGAAGGACCAAAAGAGTCGTGCAGTGAATTTATACACCAGTTTTCAGAAACTACTTGGGACTTCATTATCATCATCATCATCATCATTATCATCAACTTCATCTTCATCATATTCATGTGATGTGTGTCTCCCTCTTTCTTCCTGTGGTTGGCTCTAATTGCGCACAGCCACCTTGGCTCTTCATTGAAACACATGCACTGGCTCTGCAATTGGTGCTACTGAGCAAAGAAGCACAAAGTCTGACACTGATTTACCAGTCACCAGAAGTCCCACTTACAACAGTTTTGTATAAAAAGGTTACTAGCATATTTAACTGTCTAAGATCCCCCCTACGTTACCTCATGTGAGTGTGTTCCATAGGTGGGGAGCAGCAAAGGAGAACTCTTGTTGGCAGAAGTTGTAAGAGGTAATCAGTGAGGACATAAGACGTCCGTCATTAGCAGAGTGGAGAGGCAGGGTGCATCTGTGAAATGTGAAAAATGAAATAAGCACAGCCTTTATATCCCTTTATTCTCATGACTTAAATAAGACATCATTGAATCTCCAAAAAACAGTGTTTAATTAGACAATTCAGTTGAAATTAATTAAGCAGGTGGTTAAATAGTGATAACATGCATATTTTCATTTGGATCCAACTAAATGGATGGTGGGAATATCTGTGCGGAGTTCAAGTTGATCAACATTAGATACTTTGCGTGTCTCCATATTTTACTGTTAGTGAATTAACACTTTTGCCCCATAATGTCAAGCTTATATTTGTACAACCAGAAGTTGATGGAGCCAAGTCTGTATATTGTTTTTCACACTGTAACACAAAAAGAAAAAATATAAAACAATGTTCCCCTTTCTGTACTACTACTACAGACCTGGAAGGGAAACGATCATGAAGCCGTGGTTGTTTTGTATCTGTAACCATCCTGTACATATATCCATTTCAACATATTAACACTTCCTTTTAGGTGGGTTTTACCACCACTGCCATGTGCCTTGTTAGTGGCAATTGTATCAAATGCAGTTTCAAAAGTCTAAAATTAAATTTTATTCTCTTCTTGTAATTTTATTTATTACAGAGCACAGACTGGAGCTGAACTGATATAGGCTGAAGTCATTTTGTAATGATAACCTTATTTCTTCCTTTTTTATTGCATATTTACATTTGATGATGTAAGTGGGAGCTGAAATTGTTTATTGGGCAAATTATCATGTAAAATTACAGAATACATGCATGGCATTATAAAATAATGTAAATGGGCTTTTTAAATAATTAATTTAATTTCATCTGCCTGACTGTCAAGAACAGCATTCTAATAAGTGGGTTAAACCAATCAATTTCCAGGAGCTCGTTATAAGGTTCAGGAATGGAGAGTGAATTTTCTGTGCCTCTAATAGTTGTCACAGGCTCCTTTGGGACATGGAGTCTAAAGACCTCCTTCGTCGGCAACAGAGGACTCCATTTGGGGGCCCAAACCAGTATCTTGCCTAGGGCTCTATGAGGTCTAAATCCGGCTCTGTTCCCAGGTGTCTTCCTCACTAGACTTGCCAACACTTGCTTAATTTCTACCTTCACCTGTCAACATTGGCCACTCATTTTCATTTACTCCATCAACAACTTCTTTCACCATTCTGTTTTCCAGCACAGTTTTCTTTCTTATATAATTCACCATTAAAATCCTCTGTCATAACCATCATTCTTTCAACTTTCCAGAGCCACTTTAACCAGTGGGCATAAGGGGCAGAGAGTGCCCAGAGTTCAGTGTTTTGCGCCGACCCTTGTCTAGTCCATAACCTCCTTTAAGCCTATCAATATGCTCCTGTTGCTAGCAACTAAGCCGGTCACTAAGGAATCAGGTAACACTCATTTGCTAAGGAAAGGTAAATAAGGTCTCCACTGTCTTCCTTCCTTCCCCCAGAAGTGTATATAAGGGTATTATAATGTCACATGGTGGACCAAAATCAATAAAGACTCTTATTTCCCTTATCTCAGGGATAGAGAGGTGCCATCTTGCAGCACTGGGACCCAGGAGGGAGGTCCCATGTCCCCGGTGAGGGGAGTGGGTGTGCAGCTCATGCTGCAATGCAGCAGTTATTGACCCCCTAACCAGAGTTTCCCCATCATCAGAGATACACAAGAAGGAAGCACCAGAAGGGGTGGCTCCCACAAGAGGACATTGAATGAAGAAAGGGAGAAAGCTGCGTCAGCACCCTGGGAGTGTGTATAAGGTCAGATGCCACTAGGAGGCTACTGCAACAACATCCTGGATGGGGAAAATGTTTTACAAGCCAGTAACATTACAGGTTAGAGTAGTGAGGACCAGTAAGAGGCGAATCAGCCTCATTGAAAGAGCCCCCATGAGAAGTGCCCCCATATAGAGTGGGGGGTCACAGCAAAAGCTGTGTGGCTACAGAGCAGACATTTGGAAAAGTTCCACATGTAAAGTCCTGCAATTGGAGGGAAGTAACCATTTAGAGAGGTGAGTGCTATGTAGAGCAATGCAGCTGTAACTGAAGAGTCCCTGGATATTGAGATGGATATAAGGGGAGGAACCAGGATGAACCTCACTGTGGGGAGAGCTCTACCAGGAGATGAATGTCTGAAAGAGGGAAAGTCCCTAGATATGTGGGATGATTATCAGTGTAGCAGCAGGAGGAACGCCCCCCTGAAAAGTGCTCCCATACTGTAAGTGGGAGTTGTTGCATCCGGGCATCATAGCTGCATGGAGTGGAGGAGTCCCTGGTTTAGAGGATGGCTGCTAGCTGTCTCATGAGACCTACTGGTATGTAGCTTGTTATGTTATCAACACTGTACCAAATACTGTGCAGGTTGAGTCAGCAGACTGTGTTAACATGTAGCATGTGACATCTGCTATAGTAATGTGCTGGAGGCTGGAGGGGCTTGTAGAGCTGTGAGTGTAACTGCTAAGACATCTTCTAGAGGAGATTGGTGTTGCAATCATCATCATCATGAACTATTTATATAGCGCGACTAATTTCGCAGCACTGTACAGAGAACTCACATCAGTCCCTGCCCAATTGCAGTCTAAATTCCCTAACATACACACAGACTGAGAAAAACTAGGGTAAATTTGATAGCAGCCAATTAACCTACTAGTATGTTTTTGAAGTGTGGGAGGAAACCGGAGCACCAGGAGGAAATCCACGCAAACATGGGGAGACCATACAAATTCCACACAGATGAGGCCATGGTCGGGAATTAAACTCATGACCCAGTGCTGTGAGGCAGCAGTGCTAACCACTAAGCCTCCATGTTGCCTATATGGAAGAAAAGAGTAGTGTAAATAAAAATGTTCCCCTTTTTCTATTTTTATGCTAAAGTTTAAAACAAATGCACAATACTCTCTCTCCCTCCACAACCCACTCATGGACATCCATCCGATCTCACTAAATCTATATTCTTTTTTACTACTCTCACTGATAATACCATATGCATACCCACCCATACAACATCTCATTGTGTATTTGTCATCCCTTCTGTTCCCACTTTCTTCCACACGTCCGCAGCTCCTTTCAGCCTCAATATTTCAATATATCCTTAAATTTCCCCTATCATGTAACTCTGTTATTTTGTTCTCTCTTTAAAATCCACTACTTTCACATCATTCAGATCATGTTTTCTGTTTTATTCAGTCTGTTTTTATTCAGTATATCAACTCAGATCCACAAATACAGGGTTTAAAATATGCTATTAAGAAAAGGTATAAGTCATTCTCACATCAATGCAATTATATTTTAGTTTAACGTAACCAAAAGTATAAGAAGTAAAAAAAATGCATATATTTGGCATGGTGGAAACCCGATTAAAAAGTTATTAAAGATATGACTGTCAATAAATTATTTTTCCTCAGATAAATTGTTTTAGGAAGGTGGCCAGTAAGCTGTTAGCTCCGGGAGGTGTTAAATAAATAAAGGTATTAAAGGGTACACGTAATCTCAGGAAGCCTAGTTTATGTATGTCACAGACCTGATAGATTAACAACGTCTGTGGCTTTCCATCTGGTAACCCAGTTTCTCTCGTGCCATCTAGGATAACTATATAAATTAAGAATTGTTTGTAAATACAGTGGGATATTGGTATTCAAATGTGTTAGTCTTGACAATTAGCAATAGGATGTGACTCAGTGGTATCCAAGGGCCAGGCGGACGCAGGAACTGCATGCACCTTCTGACTCTGGCTGATGCTTTCTAATAAAATCCTAGATCATACCATAACACTTCTCAAAACCTTTTCTTATACCATTTCAATCTGCATAACATATATCTAGTCATAAATTTTACTGTACATGTTGCTTTACTGTGCTGTACAATCAACGTCAACAATTTCGTTCAAATTTAAATATACTTCAATATCTGGAAACCCCCAATCCTCCTTTCACTTCCTCCTTCACCACAATCTATATTTTCATATGCTCCTTTTTACATGACCACTAAAATAAAAATAACTCTGACTAACTTCAAACATACCGCAGATGGTTAAAATACATTTCTACATACATTTCTACTACATACAACAACAATGGTAAAATCACAGCCTTCAATTATCACTTTTCCCCCTGGTACCGTTCTGGATCTCCTGACATCTGACACTGGCTCGCTGACTATCCTCCTCTGTGCTCCTACCGTGGTACATCCGGCTATCATTTGTGTTTTCTCAGCCTCTGCTACAAGACAGTGAGCCTGGAATTCCCATCATTTCTAGACTGTTCCTCTGGCCATTCTGCCATATTTTGAATCTGCTGTTACCTCCTGTGGTTTTCCCAGCATATCAGCCATCACCTATGATTCTACAGCTCTACTACAGACTACCTAATTCATTCAGCTTTCACCTGTGTTCATCCTACTGCTGCTGCAACCAATATTTGCTGCCTTTGTATTAGTTATTTAATTGAACTCTGCATCAATTGTCTGTGATATCCATGGACTTGTGCTGGCTGTGTTACCATTCCCTCATTTAGTATTTACCTGTGTTATCCTTAAGGACACTCTGTTTTCATTTACACTACTCTCCATTGGCATCATACCCTTCACACATTAACTCATCATCCTGCTTAACACTATCACCAAACATTTCAATTTACTTTTCTCTCATTTATATTAAAAGTAGGTGCTGCTGAAAATAATTCATTAGTAATTTGGCCCAATCTAGCCCCGCTTTCTAATTTACATCCTACTCAAAAATCAAGTATCTCAACACTTCAACCATTCCCAATTTCCAATCATCTGTAACAATGGTTTCATCACACAAACATAATTGGTGTAAAAAGACAACCCTGCATCAGTCCTTATTCAATATTTAAATTGTTATTTAAATTCCCATTCACCAACACTTGACTTATTACGGAGAGCAAGACAAAAGAGTAAATTGATCCTGGAAAAACCATGTTACAATGCAAGGGGTGCAAATTAGTTTATTATTTTGCATGTAAGGAAATTACTAGCTGCTTTTTCATGTAGCACACAAATACTTGAAAGCTTTATTTTTACACTGAAATTTAAAGTTGATCTAGTACATGCCCTACCCCAAGTTTAAATCTGTCTTCACATTTTAAATTTACCTCCCCCTCCAAGGCAACGTGGTTTTGCCAAGGTGCAAAGCTACTTCTGTTATTTGCTTTGCTCTCCTTAATGATTCAGGGCCAAAGACATTAAGTACTCTCTCAAATTCCCTCAAAATACAATGCTAACAACAACAATCTCTGCTTTGTCTCTTTACAGTCACCTGTCAAATTTCTCAACAATATCAAATTAACTGTAATTCTCCTTTTAGCTACTGTGCAGTTGATCCTCATTCACCACTTGTTCAATACCCATCCTCATGCTATTCAACACCACTTTTTATAATCCTCATTTAATAAAGTAGTTGGCATCCAGTTACACAACTCTTTTATCACCTTTCTTATTTATGCACACCATAACACCCTTCACTGATTTATTTATCCATTCTCATACATTACCTTAATACTTCCTGTTAGGAACAGCATGTAGTTGTTGTTTTGTTTTGGCTGCTGCAGTGCTGTATACAGGTCTGGCCAGACTTTTAGACTCGGTGAGCTACTCTATAAAACTAAAATATTTTCCGATCTACCGATCTAATGTCAGAAATATGGCACGATTACGTAAAATATGCCATTACTACATTCAGTGGTCTCCTTGTTAAGTTTTAAATTATATTTTAGTTAAGATAGGAAAGGTAAAAAGATAAACGAGTGTAACACTCCTATAGGTAGGTGTTTTTAGAGTGTAGTGCGGATTGTACCTATTCTCCGGATTCTCTTCTTTGAATCTCGACACAGCAGTGGGACAGACAACCCTCGGGTCCCCAATTCAAGTAGGACACCGAAAATTAAGTCAAATGTCAAATTTATTATTTGGGAACAATATATTACTAAAATGTTTTTTTTGTGGTGCAAATGATGATTAGCAACAAATTCCATAGAATTACAATTTTCTAGTTATAAGCAATGCTACTCACAAATATTTTACTCTTAATCTTAATCAATGGTCACTGTCTTTGAATATACGCATTTTTACATTTCTACATACAGCATATCAAATAAAACAATTACTCTTTTCCCTTTATCAATAATCAGTAGTCTTTAAGGAAATGAACATTGCTAGGCAATATGGATGCCAACCATAAGATGGAGGATGCCTCTCTGGTGACAGTTAGTTACAGTTATAATGGAGGTTCTGTGTGACTGGGAGCTAAGAGTCTCTGTCACTGGACCCACATCACATTTATCTGATTAAACATAACTATCAGCCAAATGTTTAGTACATTTTTTCTTATAAATTGGAAGGAATAAATAATACTGATATTCTAATAAATATATGAAACTATTTGTTGTTTTCCTGTCAGAGTAATTGTCACTTGCAAACAGGTAAATATATCTCATTGTCTCATACTCTTATATTATCTCTTTCTATCTCTTTATCAATTTCTCTTTATAGTGCTATCTTTCTCACACATTTTAATGTCTGTCTCACATTTCTTTCTCACTGTGGTCTCACCATCTTTGTTTACTGCTGCTCCTCTGTCAGACAATCAGTTTTCCTGGTCACTGCTGCTGTCATTCCAGTTCGTGAACTGTCTTTTCTGTATCTGTTTTCCTCTATTTTCATGTTTCACAGGGCTCCTCAGCCCTCTCTCTGTTACCCTATTTCTTTTTTTTGAATCACTGTTTTCACAGTATATCTTTCTTTCCTGTCACACACAACACAGAACTTTCCAGCAGCCCTAACAGACTGGATTTATGCCTGGGCCTAAAGTCTTTCCTGTATCATATTGTGAGACAGTCCTGGTCCCCTGGGTCCTAATGCCCAACAGTTTCTGGGTATCATACAAGGACATGTATCAGCTGTTAGGGGTGATGGCTCTTTACACCTTCCTGTACAATCCACAAATGGACAACTTGGTGGTGTGCTTTAACCACACATTAAAGCACATGCTGAGGAAAGCCATGGTGCAAGAAAAAAAAGTTAGGGACCATTGTACAACAACATGTAAAAGAAGTCCAGGAACGACAAAAGAGATGTTATGTTAAAACTGCTTTAGTTCGAGCCTTCAATCCTGGGGACAAAGTCCCGGTTCTGGTCCCAGGAAAACAAACTTTTTGCCCAATGCCTAGGTCCGTATGAAGTCCTAGAGGCTGTCTGTCCTGTCAATTACAAGGTCCATCAATTGGGGAGGAGAAGGGAGGAACAAATACACAATTTCAATCTCCTTGGTATGATGAGGACACCTCTCCTCGGGTAGTGAGTACTGTCATTGAGAAGTCTGAAGATCCCATAGAACCAGCTTTATCTGCTAGGCAAAAACAGCAAGGAATTGATACGCACTACTTTAATTAAACATGACATTATCACTTCACCTGGTTGTCGTAAAGCAGAAGCCGCACCGCATTCCCAATGCCTGACTGGCTGACGTAAGAAAGAAGATTGAGAAGATGATCCAGTTGGACACGATTGAGGAATATATCCACCAATAAGTGGAACAGTCCCATTGTGCTTATCCCGAAAGCCAATAGGAGTATTAGGTTCTGCAGTGACTGTAGGCGGTTAAACAGCATATCCCAGTTGAATGCCTACCAGATGCCACATGTGGACGTAGTGGTAGAAAATCTATCTGGTAGTAACTATTTGACTATACTTGAATTAACCAGTGGGTACTGTCAAGTCCCCCTTACTTCCTCAGCCAAGCCAAATACTTCATATTCCACCCCTGATGGTCTCTTCCAGTATAAAGTCCTACCCTTTGGCAGTCTTAGCTTTAATAAGGTCTACGGGATTAACAGCTAATTCAGAAAAGTGTATCACAGTTATGAGAGAAACCAAATATTTGGGGTACATTGTTGTGCGTGGGCAAGTAAACCCCAGCTAGACAAAGTGGAAGCAGTCTAAAATTGGTCAAGACTGGAAAATAAATCACAGTTAAGAACCTTCCTAGGTCTTTGCTACACTGACAGCTTGGGAGAGTCCCAGGTTATAAATATACCTTGGGTCTTTCATTTTTTCATTATGCGCTGGCTGCAAATTTGCATCTTCTTAGATGTTTTATTTTTGCGCCAAGCATGTTCCAGAGGATTAGTTGGGTTGATTGAAGCTGTAGGACAAGAAGATATTTTTATAACGCTTAGAATCATTTTTATGTTTGTTTTTTTAAGCACCATTTGGATTAAAAGCTTACGAGATATGGATCGTTTACAAATGAAGAGCACAAATGTATAACTGGGGTTGTTTATTTGTAAATAAAAATTACCCCACACCCAACACCCAGGGGTGTGGGAAGAGCCCTAGTGCTTTCAGCACGGGGCTGGGTACCCCTAGTATGGGTGCACTTTTTTGTGGGCTAGGGAATACAGCCCTGTGCTAACCAGCCTGGCAACGGGAAATTGCACTGCAAGTTCCCCTTCTATAGTGCCACCCGGCTGACTAAGCCTAGTGTAGTTATAGTAAAATTGGGGGACACCACTTTTTTTCTCCCCCTGATTTTGCTACTACCAGTACTAGGCTGGCAGCACAAGGGTTAATCTGATTGGGAGGGGGGTACACAATGTTTTTGTTTTTGTAATGCTGCAAAATCTGGCGCATCTGACTAGTCCCTTGGCTGGAGCATGAGATATGGCAGAAATCCAGCGCACTTTTCAGCTGCAAGCTGACTTCAATGTCCCTACACTGGAACACCCTTACTGTACATTGACTATGTGAATCTGCCCATTCCCCACCTAATTCACTCCCCTAAATCGCGTAAGTCTTTTTTCACTCCTAAACCAGCCAGTTATGACTGATTTTGTAGACAATATGCTCAAAACAACCACATGTGTTCCTTATAGACTCAGGCACTTTGCTTAAAAGAGAAAGGTAGAATTACCCCCACCACCACCCATGTTGGAATTTATGGATATGTTGTCATAAATTATGTATTTTGTATAACCTAATCTAGAAATATTGTCTGATTTGCATTCCTTAATTAAAGACAAAATAAAAGTAGCTTAACTGCATTTGGGATGATGATTAAGCGAACTGTGCAGGAATCTTTTGTTGAGAGATGACAGATGTATAAGTCTGCATCACAAGAGCATAATAACCATTTGTTTTAATGAGGTATAATTTGGGTTGTTATTATAAATCTACAACTTCATCACACTTACATGCTACATGTTTTTCTTATTACCGTGTATACTTTATTTAGACGCTGACTGAGTGGAATCGTCACCTTTGAAAAGTTCCTTATTAGTAGTTTGTATCACAGTATTTTAGATCTTTTTGCTATCAGAGTTTATCAGTGTATGGATCCTTAATCCACCATATTTAAATCTTGGGTACCCCTTTTTCGTCACTGTGATGAAAAAAGTAGCCCTCTCCCTAGTCTGTTGTGCCCACTGATCCCAAAATGGGTCTAGAGCGTGGAGAGTCCAGAAACCAGCAATGGGAACTTGCAAGCCCAGTACTTCTATGTCAAGATTTTTAACCCCTCTGTGAAAACCACACTGTGAGTTTGGACTCGAGCGAATAAGACACAAGGACATTTGCCATTGCCTCTTTCTGCAAACTGAACTGTCCTCATCTTGCTGTGTTAGTTTACTGTAGTTTGTTTTCATATGCGTTTGCATATGCTAATATATTCCATGCATATTTCAGGCTATTGGTTATATGTTAGACAGATTTGGTCTTAATTGTCACCAGGTGGAATAGTTACTCAGGGATAAGACAGAATCAGAGGCCTGGGCTAAACTATGAGTGTAAACATACTCAATATCGACTACTCAATATCCACTTTGCCAGCTGGCCAACAAGATCATTACATAATAGTACCCGAGCCCGGACTCTTTAGCACCCTCTCCCCAGGGAACCAACGGTCCTCAGCCAGCAGAGGGAGGACACTCCGGGAATAGCCCTATCATCTTACCTCCTATCACAAGCTAGCTACTGCCCTAATACACCCCCATTAGCTCCATCACCGTGGGAATAAGGGATATATAACCTGTGCCTTTGGGCTGTAAAAAGATTTTGTTTTTGGGAACTGCGCTCCCGTCACGTGAATATACTGTACTTGTAAGGAATTCTTCTGCCTGTTATCTGTACATTGACTCGCTTGTTCTGCCATCTACTGTCACGAAATGTAGGATTGTCGAACCCTCAAGGTCTGTCTGGCTTGGCTCTACTCATCCCAAAGGCACAGAGTCTAGCGAGACAGATGGTATTGGCCAGGGACCCCCGCAAAAAGGTATGGACTTCACAGCCTCTGCCCGCAAGTTGCAGCCCTCCGAGAGAGTGCTAGACGAGACCTGTTTGAAGAACCCGGAGGCTAGGGAGAGAGGGGGTCAGACAAGACCTGGAGATGATCTGCCAACACAGATAGTAACAAAAACAGTAAGCTACTAGTAAGGTGCTAAGTACTGAGGGTACCGAGGGAGCGGCAGTTAAAGCCTTTAGAGGATGGCCAACCAGCTTGGAGACTGTAGAATTCAATGATGCGAGAGTCTGCAGACGTGTAGTAATCACTGGGAACAGCGGAGCAGAATACAAGGATGTGATAGTCTGCAGACTTCTAGTAATCACTGGGAACTGCAGAGCAGGACACAAGGTTGTGATAGTCTGCAGACTTGTAGTAACCACTGGGACCAGCGGAGCAAGATACAATAATGTGATAGTCTGCGGACTCATAGTAATCACTGGGAACTGTGGAGCAGGATACAAGGATGTGATAGTCTGTGGACTTGTATTAATCACTGGGAACAGTGGAGCAGGTTGCAAGGATGTGATAGTCTGCAGACTTGTAGTAGCCACTGGGACCAGCGGAGCAGAATACAATGGTGTGATAGTCTGTAGACTTGTAGTAACCACTGGAAACAGTGGAGCAGGATACAATGGTGTGATGGTGTGTGGACTTATTATAGCAACTGGGACCAGCAGAGCAGAAAACAATGGTGTGATAGTCTGTGGACTTGTAGTAAGCACTGGGAACTGCGGAGCAGGATACAAGGGTGTGATAGTCTGCTGACTTGTAGTAAGCACTGGGAGCAGCAGAGCAGGATACAATGATGTGATAGTCTGCAGACTTGTAGTAACCACTGGGACCAGCGGAGCAGGTTACAATAGTGTGATAGTCTGCGGACTCGTAGTAAGCACTGAGAACTGCAAAGCTGGATACAAGGATGTGATAGTATGCAGACTTGTAGTAACACTGGGAACAGCGCAGCAGGATACAATGTTGTGAAAGTCTGAAGATTTGTAGTAAGCACTGGGAACAGCGGAGCAGGATAAAATGGTGTGATAGACTGCGGAGCAGGATACAATGGTGCAAACAGGGGATTGTAAGCCGCTGCAGGGAAGAGCACAAGGAGCCACGTCTGAGCATTAGCAGGGAATCTGACATAAAGAACAGGCACCATTGACCTGCAACAGGTGCTTTAAATTATAAAGAGATCAAGTCTGCACATAAGCAGACCCGCATCCAACATGGTGGCTGGCAGAGAGGAGCTGCAGTGCTCAGCGTCAAAGGGGATTGCGGTGGTAAGTAGGTAAGTATGATATGAGAGACCATGGGTAGGGCGTGTGACATCTACTGAATAAACTACACTTAGTATTTTCCCATGCTGTCGTGGGAAACCAATAATACTATAAATAGATCTAGCGCATGCACTAAGTTCATTGCGTATCAGAACTTCTACCCGTAGAAGCTGTTTGCGGCGGCTCTCCTCTTTTTTTTTTTTTTCAAGCAAGCATGTGCCAGAGTGGATATTACAAATATGGGGCCCTTCTGACTGAAGAGAAGAAGACTTCAAGCAACAAGGGGGCCCTCCTGGCCAAGAAGAAATAAATACTGCAATCAACAAGGGGGGCTTTTTGCTCTCCTGAGAAAATCGCTGGATTTGCAAAATCTATATCAAACCTATCGTCCTGCAGGTCGGAGCGCTTCATCGTGAAGAAATTACTTTCCATGTGCTCCCATCTACCACTACTCCCATCATCTTGGAACTACCTTGGCTCCAGCAGCACTCTCCCCAGATAAATTGGTCCTCTTCTCAGATTCTCTCCTGGCGTTCCGAGTGCTTCCAGAAGTGTCTTACTCGAGTTCAACCTCTCCGAGCCATCTCTACTTCCTCAAAATCCAAACCCACGATCCTGCCCAAGCAATATCATTCCTTCTTGGACGTGTATATTACCCGGCCCTACATAAGCTATACGCTATAAGCTATGAATATAACTTTTCCTGCATCATAAACAAAATAGTTTCTCAACGGAACAACTGGAAACATATTAAGCTCACTTTATTGGGAAGAGTTGAGGTCATTAAGGGGGGTATTCAATTGACGGCGGGATCGCCGAAAATCCCGCGCTCGAAAAATATTACCGTTAATACAGTGATCCTGCGCATAAATACCGTTAATACGGTAATTTACTCGCTGGATTTCAGCTCGCAGCTCAGGGAGCCGCGAGCTGAAATCCAGCGAGATATTACCGTATTAACGGTAATATTTTTCGAGCGCGGGATTTTCGGCGATCCCACCGTCAATTGAATATGCCCCTAAGAGTAATATTCCCTATTCATATTACATTCAAATGCTTCCTATTATAATCAGCAAAGTAGATGCTTTTAAATGTACTACTATTTTAGCAAATTTATGTGCCAACAGAAAAATCCTTGAATAGTGAGTAATAGAATGTATCTACCAAAAACTCAAGGTGGAGTGTGCTTTCCTCATATATTGGCTTTCTCCAGGTCGACAATGTATTGATACATCTCAGATTGGTTCTTACGCCTTGAACATTTTACTAATAGAAGTAAAATGGAGACAGTGAATGAAGATTCGGGACTGGAAACAGAGGCTGGATACTCGGAAGCAGAAGCAGAGGAAGAAACTGGAGGCTCAAAACCAGGGACAGTGGCTAGAGATTCGGTACTGGAGACAATGGTAGGAGAATCAGGACTGGAGACAGCGGCAAGAGACTCAGGACTGGAAGTAGAGGCTGGCACCTCAGAACTGGATGGCAACTCAGAACTGGAAGCAGACAATGGCACCTCAGGATAGGCGACAAGAGCTGGCACCTCAGGAAAGGTGACAGGAGCTGGCACCTCAGGACAGACGATAGGAGCTGGCACCACAGGACAGGCAACAGGAGCTGGCACCTCTGGACTGGTGGCTGAAACTGGCACATCGAGACAGGTAACTGGAACTGGCACCTCTGGACTGGCGGACAATGACTGGCGTCTTGAGACAGGCAGCTGGAACTGGCACCTTGGGACTGGCATCCAAAACTGGCACCTCAAGACAAGCAGATGGAACTGGCACCTCAGGACAGGCGGATGGAGCTGGCGCCTCAGTACAGGCGGCTGGAACTGGCGCCTCAGGACAAGCGGATGGAACTGGTGCCTCAGGACAGGCGGATGGAACTGGCGGGCTAGACCTCATCCCAGGGAGCAGAACAGGCTGTAATGTGGGAATGGGCAGGAAGTAAAGCGCAAAAAAATCCACAATGAGAAAGGGAATAAACATAAGACGGTTCTGTAGGCTGTCATGGTCTGCGGAGAGGATCGTCTTGTAAAAAGTGTACATTACTGGCATAGTAGAGACATCATTTATTAGTTCTTCTGTGCCGCCGCTCCTCTTCGGTCAGATGGGCGTGTGGACCACCTGTGAACCTGGAGTTTGTTACACCATAGTTCTTGGTAAACAGTAAATTTGTAGTAGCACTATTAAGAATGAAGTTTGTACTGATTCAGCAGCAGAGAAGATTGGATGAGACAAATCAACAGCATCAGAACTGGGATAGACAAAATCTGACAGTCTCCACAGTGGGTCCATAAGTAAGGCAGAAAATTTAGCCAACTGACAGCGTAGTAAAATTATGTCTGCTTGTAGAGCCTGTAGCAATGGTAATTCAGTAATTTGTGAGGCAGACATGTTTCAAAAAGAAACAAATGAAAACCAATTGCAAAAGAGTCCAGGAGAAAATCTGAAACAGGATCTTTCACATGGCTCCAAAGCTGTCTTTTTGTCTGCTCATACTGTGACGCTTCAAAGTAAATAAAGCGTGACAGTATGAGCGGGATGTGATCAAGATGTGATGACAGTAAGTCTGGGATGTAATGAAGCATAAGGTGTTTATTGCTTAGAAAATACAGATAAATAGTACAAACCAAATATAGTTGAAACTGCACAGGGATTTCTGATAAGGCTGAATTCTGGTTGCAAGGAATACCGCAGACACAGGTATTAAGTTAAGTGGAGGGAGATCCAGAGAAGTGGTATTAGCAGCAAAATTTAAGGGTCCGAGGGTACAGGAGCAGCAGGAGAACAAAACCATTGGAAGGGCAACAAAACAACAATGACTGGCACAGGAGAGGGAGAGAGGCAGGTATAAGTAGGGAACACCCAGGTACAGGAGATAATTAGTGAGACAGGTTAACCCCCGGTTAACGGAGGTACTGCCAGATAAACATAATAAAACAAATCCAAAGTCTTGGAGGCAGAGGCTGCCAATAAGCAGCATGCAATGCAGAGGGCTGTAGGCAGATCCTGACAACGTGTTTCCTTGCAGATAGCCATGGATAACAGAGGAAGAACAATGATATCAAGCACCATCCTCCTTTTAAAGCATCCAGCCTGTTATTCTAACTCAATCAGCATTACAGAGTGATCTCCAGCCTTGTCCTCTTCAACACCATCATCTGTGTTAATGAGAGAATCACTGACCTGATGTCAGCTGGTCCTTTTGTGGCAGGGCTGAAATGTAGTGGAAATGTTGTTTGTGGGATAAAGTTCATTGTCATGGCAAAGAGGGACTTCAAAATTAATTGTAATTTATTTGATCACTCTTCATGACATTCTGGAGTATGTGCCATCATAAAAACTGAGGCAGCAGACTTTGTGAAAAATATTTGTGTCATTCTCCAATTTTTTAGCCATGACTGTACTATTGCACTACCAAAAATCTGCCTCCTCATTCCTCTCATTCCCTCCTTTAGCTGTTACAATGCTAGGTACTTTAACATTTGGTTTATAACAGATGGTATTAATGGGATAGTTACCCTTTTCCCTCAAAAACCCCTCCCCTTCCATCATTACATTTTCATTATTGTATTCTGTATTTTTCCTCTTGCTCTTTTACAATAAATAGATAAATAAAAAAAAGTTTGTGTTTTCTTTTGCCTGGCCTGGATTTTATTGTGTCACGAACATGGACATTTGTCCATACAATACCTTGCATGTCTGTCCTCTTCTTCCGGGACCGGACGCACTAGTGCGACTACTCGCACTGCCATTTCGATGCCAGCCATTTCTCTTACAAGCTTGAGGCCAATGGTCCCAGCTATGAACAACTTTGTTCATTTGAGGCCCCAGATAATGAATCCGGACAGTGGATGAACCTCCACGTCAGGCAGATTCTCACGGAACTACTTCTCAAGTATAATGGACATTTGTGAACCACTATCCAGTAGGGCAGTACATTTCTTTCCATTAATCAGGGCAGGCCCAACCGGTACTGGGCCTACTAGACCGGGAGGCACTGAATTCCATTTGGTATAAGAGGTCCTCACAGCGTTAATTTTCATAATATTATTTCCAGACGGCTTGTCTTGGGTGGGGGGGAGTTGTGTGATGACTCTCACATCTCGTTGGACACTGTTGGGTGAAGTGCCATACTCTATCACATTCATAGCTCCCCTGATTCTCATTTCCAGGGAAACAGGCTTTTTCAGGTGGCATTCATGGATTCCAACTATTAGGACACTTTCGGGCTATATTACTCACTTGTCCACAATCAAAGCACATCCTGGGGTCACCCCGCTTTTCTGGTCGACTGTAAGACGATAAAGGCGTGGGCCTTGGAGCCTCCCTGGCCAGTTGAATAGCTATCAACTGGTCAATTTGTTCTTTTTGCACATGGAAAACCTTTAGCAGATCCTCTTCTTTTACACTGGGTTCAGATTTCAAGCTGACCGCTTTGGCCATCTTGGTCACCCGATCTCTGATATCAACTAAAGCTTCTTCCTGCTTGGTGTTGTGTATCAATTGGTTGAATGTGGGTGCAGTTGTCCCAACACAACTACTTCATAGTCTTAAAGCTAAGGATAATGCCCCTCTTAGTAACTGTTGCATACAATTCTCATTCACTTCAGCAAAGGTTATTCCCTCTTCTGCTATGATGCGGTATATCAGTTTGTCTAATCAATATAAATATTTAGACAATCTCTCCCCCAACTCTTGACACATGTTTCTCATTTTGTATAGCAGGTTGGTAGCATCTTCAGATCTCCTGAACTCTCTCTCCAAAGATGATACATAGTCTCAGATGGTGGCTTGAGTATCGCTCCAGCAAGTAGCGTGTACAATTTACATCACTGGGACAAAAAGGTATTATACAGTATTCTGAAATTCTCTCCACTTGTTCCCTATCTGGCTTGTAACAGTACTCAATCAATAAGGAGAACATATGTTACTTATCCCCAGTGTTCTCCAGTATCTGGATCCAAGATGGCTCTCTGTTCAGGTGTTCGGTAAACTCTCTCATTGGGAAGTTTTTTTCACTCTCCCCTTGCGTCTCTTCCTCTCTGGGGTCTCACTTTCACTCTGACCTTCGTTCAGCTCTCCTGTTGTCTTGCTGCAGAGGACTCCCTCAGGATGTCTGTCTCCCTGAATCCCTCTCAGAATTCCAACTGCTGTTTGTAGCTGCTCCTTCACATGCTCCTCCTCTCCACAGCATGCTGGGAGATGTAGTTCTCTGCCTGCAGGGGAAGCATTCAAAGGGGCTCGGGTCACCAGCGCTAAATATATATCGCAGGGCTAGACAAATACCAGGAGGCAGGTAGCAAATGTGCATAAAAAAAAAGACTGCAGGCTTCAAACTTTTTTCAGTTCGTATTGATGTCAATGCAGTGGTCGAAGTGGGCTGGTATATGGTGGTATACCATACCACTTCTCCTACTGCTTTGATTGTAAAACTAGCGAATTACATTCACTTACATTCCCATAACATTTTCCATACCACCACTTCTAAAATTTCACTTTGACCACTGTGTCAATGAATGAATATCTTCCTGACTGACTCCTGAATTCTATGAAATTTTCTCCACCCCGTTGATATGAATTTCTGTGATAATGCATACTTTAAAAAATTATGAAATGCCTACTGAAGTTTTGGGAGCAATAGCTAAAATGGGTGAGCTAGAGGTCCATAAATGATATATTTTCCCTAAGCCCACCAATACTTTTAAACGTCCCTGTCCACTGATACAACATTTTACCACTTCGAATGATGCTTCATGCTCCCCACCTCATCCCCACTTTTACACAGTAACAACTGCTAATGGCAAATCACATAACTCCCTTTCATGGTGGGTGGGGCTGAAAGGGAGTCATATGACAATAATTGCCAACTTTTGGGAAAAAAAAATCAAGGTAACAAACTTAACAACATCAGCGTGCCAACGCGCAGTTCAGGACCACCAGATAGAAATTAAAGTACTCCGAGCAGCATGCAATCAGAGAGGTTTTGTGTATGGGTGGCACGTCGCCAGGGACCATATAATGTAGCATAGCTTAAAGAGCATGTTTTAAACATATACATTGTGAGCAGGGCCATCTTTCCGACTGGGCACGATGGGCAGTTGCACGGGGGCCCAGCGTACAAGGGGGCCAGAGGCAGGACTCCTATACCCGTTCAGGTCAGGTGATGATCCGGCTGGTCCCCTCTTCCGTGCTGCGCTCGCAGTGAATGTCAGGCCTATGCAGAAATTCGGAAAGCTTAGTCTGCTCTCCCGGGAGTCTCCCTTACACTACGGTAAAGTAGTCCAGTAAGCATAAGACAAACATCTCTATTGTGCATATTCCCTCCTGCACATTAGTGGAGTCATGAGGTGGATACCCACATAGGAGCTTTTCCTACTACTCATTAATTACAAGTCTCAATCATCTTACACTGTGACTCATCTGTGCTTGTGTTATTTCCAGTAAAAAAAAATTACTACAAAGAGGTGTCAGTAGTGGAATCTCACCAGCAGAATGTGTATATATATATATATATATATATATATATATATATACACACACACACACACACTGAAGGAGAAGTATTGAGAAACTTAATTCTGACAGAGATGTAAATTTCATCACTAACATTTTGAAAGCAATATTCCAAGCCCGGATGCAGCTGTTGGATGAGTGCCCAAAATGTCTATGATGAGCTTCTACTTCTGTGAATGGACTTATTCATTAAATATATGTATTCCTAAAACTGCATATTTGCTTCTTCCATTCAACCTATGCAGTTTGCTTTTAAAGTCTTACCCCAGTCATTTATTTAAAAGCAATACTTCAATCCTTTCATTAATTAACATAAAGGACTACTGTTATCTGGGATAATAGTAAAAGAAGGGTAGTGACACCTTTTGAGAAAAAAGTAAAACTAACTTTAAGAACATATTTTTGAAGCAGCGTTTCCTCCATAGCGACTCAGAGGTGTGACTTGAATGCCTGAAATGGAGAGGATTTATGTCTATAGCTCATGTTACACAGTATTTGTGTTCTAGGAGTTACATTTGGTCATAGTTTTCTTCTTATCCCCACATACACTCCAATTTCAGAGTTTATACCGGGTGACAAAGACACCTGTTTTACCGTACAGGGATAGTGCCTTAAAATGTTGTTGTTTTTTCAAAAAATTGTAAATTGTTTACTCCTCCTCTACCCTCTTTTTTATAATGTTAGTATTTCGACTTGTCTAGTTTCCGCTTCTAGATGTTCTCTAGCCACCAGCCCGTCCTTAATTAGAATCTTGCAATTGTACCAACATAAGAGACAGAAAAGATTGGTAATGGAAGCCTTTCCTAATATTCACAGTCAAATAAAGGTATCTGAGCTGATGTGAAGCATTGTAGCTGTCTTTCAGCAGCAATGTAGTATAATGTGGAGGTGTAGGATGGTATAATTAGAGCGGATGGTTTGCCTTTATGGTTAAAACTTTTAATTTCATACATTGATTATGGTTTATGGTATTTGTATAGTGGATACTGGTTTGGTGGATTCCCAGAACAGGAACAGTCTTTAGTGAAAAAGTGTACTGTACCCAGAAGCGGACTGGGCTGGGGGGCAGGGGGCATCTGCACCCCGGGCCTGTCCCATAGTCGGCTACCTTAGGCTGGCTCACTGGGCCACCTGCATTTTTTTCCCTTTAAAATAGGCAGCTGAGTCAAGTCTTGCCCCCCGAGCTGAAATTTGCCAGCCCTCGCCTGACTGTACCTTTCAGCACAGATAACCAAGGGTCCAGAGCCAGTGAAGTTAGTCGTCCAAGAGCCAGGAGTCAGAAGTCAAAGGAGGAAGTCATCCAAGCGCAACTAGTTAGGAGACAGAGTCGGTAGGTCTGCAAAAATCAGGGGCCAGAAAGGTAGTCATCTGTAGGGTAGGGATCAAAATATGGGAGAGCAGCAAGGAACATACAGTATTCAGATTGCTGTATCATAGAGATAACTGCAGGAAGAAGTTTATATGGGCCTAACGGTTGCAGCTCATTAAGAGTTATTGGTTGTTAATCCCCCTGTCCAGTCTAATTCTGCTCTGATTCATTGATAACATAATGCTGTAGAAAGGTATCGAGTGAACCTGTGGTTCACTGTCCAGAAGCTGCACTGGTATAACAGAGTTCACAGATCCAACTGCACCAGGGGTCAGGTGGCATACATGAACCTTGTGTCTGCGGCAGCAAAGCAGCAGTGCCAAGCAAAAGAGAAGAGGTGTGATTTTAAACAATGATTCCTGTGTCCTAAAAGTAAGGCTCTCAGTCCATATGAGGCTCACACAGCAGGGCTAATCATTGTACACCAGCACTGGATCTGACAATTACCTTAGATATCTGTACAAGTGTGACAGCTGTTTAAGACATATTGGTACAAATTAGTATTCAGACACGGCAGAATTGCTTCCTAATACAAATTAAGATGAACAGCCTAACTAAAACATAATTAAATTATTTTACCGGATTGGAGAACTATTGATATTAATGCCAACAATAATTGACATATTAAAAAACAACAAGTTTAAAATAAAATATATAATACTGTAACTCATTGTAGCCATTGTTTGTTCAAAGCAAAATAGCATTGAGGGAAAATCAAAACTTGTATATTTACATTTTCTAGTAAAACTGCTCAGAAATGGGTACTAAACATTTTACAATAGTTACATACATAGTTATATAGGGTGTAAAAGACACAGGTCCATCAAGTTCAAGAGCTTTTCGGTTGTCGCTTCTAAAATTAAGCTGAAACTTGGCTGTTCAGCATAATGAACAGATGTATCAGTGAGCAACTGGCCGCACGCATGTGGCGAAAGAGCAGTGACCTAGTTCAGGTTGTTATCTACCAGGCCAAACAACCGGATCCCAATGATTTGGATGTCCAAATGTACTGTCACTCACCTTTTTGCTAATTAGTATTCTTAAGTTCTTTTCCATCTCAGTTTTCAGTGAACTCTACCGAAAACTATTTTTAAATTTTGTACTGTAGCCGCTCACTAGTTGCAGTCTAACTTCAAGCTGATAATCAGAGAAATGTTATTGGGTACTGAGGAAATATTATATTTGTTAGCTCCAATATTTCTTTACAAAACATAAGGGATAACTTAAAACTGTATCCCAAAAGCAATGTGTTGTAAATATTCTCATGAAAGCAGCATAAACCAAAAAAATATATATTTTGATGTAGTTTTAGGCCCACCACCAGCAATCCCCTCAATGACCCTTCACCTGATTGTACTAACCGTGTGCACTCATGATAATTACATCCAGGGTTTCAATGCATGTTTATTTTTTAAAACATTTCTTGTCTTGGAAAGGTTTCAGCCACATCTACAACCACTTGTTCACATCTGAACTTGTGAAAGACAAATGCATTGCTAACACAGTCACTGGTGCGTTGACCCTGTGGTGCACATTCAGATGTTAAAGGTCAGGACCAGATGAATTCCTAATTCTTGAAAATCTTTTTATTGGCATTTCTAAATAAAAAAAGTATCAACATTTACCAACAACCACCAAATTACATACGATTTATGTAATAAATTACATGCGATCTATGTAATAATATAAAATGTTTAAACATTTTTTTTTTTTTAAAGACTGGGAGATATATTTACGAAGCAGCGGTTCTGATGAATCACCAGGGTCTGAGGAGATGCTAAGAAGAAATACAGAACACTAATGAGACCCGAACCACAGATACGGTGTATTTTATCTATAGTTTAACAGTGTCAGTAAGATGTTACATTTCCACAATATTTGACTTATTTTTAATATCAATAAATGCATACCTACCAACTGTTCCAATTTTAATGAGACATGATTTGCACCCTCTAAGCTTGAAGGGAACTAAGTTTCCATGACCTGTTTTGGAGAAAGCTCATTACTGGCACTCTGACTACACACGTGGGAGATAGAGGAATCCGGAGCGAGTGTGCCGGCTGAGACCTTCACGTTTGGGTAAGCAAATGCCCTCCTACGGGCTATACATCACCAACACAAACTTATATGTTCTCATATAAAGGAGGCCATTGTGAATGTTAACCAGAATTTACCATCATAGACGGACCTTATTCAGTTTAATCGGTCTAAGTGTGTCAATATCCAACTGTGACTTTATAACCGACGGCATTTACCCATCTGGATTATCTTCATTATTGTAATTAAATATACATCGATTGTTTGGAGACTCTCCGTATTCTGGATATTGATCTTATTTTGCTGTGTAGCATATTACATACAGTAAGCTTCCAGTAACATGTTTTAAATGGAAACAGATACCGCTAAATGTGGAGATAACATGCAAACTTCAATATAGGTGCACCTATTATCGATACTCACTAAAGATAGGGTTCTGTTGGTTTTGTATGCAACCTGAGAATTATCCATATTTGTAAATTTTAATTTTTAATTATTGATAATAATGTTTTAATAAATTGTTTTATATCAATCACATTGCATTTCCAGTTTCTTATAGAGGATCCAATACTCCACTGCAATTTGTTTTTGCGGAGCTTACACTACTGTGTACAGAGTTTCATCCAATAGTGGGTGTTTCTGGGCGGATTGGGTTTGGATTCCAGTAGATCGTGGTGGGAATTATTTTGTACTAATTTTGCATGTCTAAATGTTGGGAGGTATGATAAATGTACTTATGAAAATCGATAAAATGTCCAAATAGCTGATCTGGATATCCTATCCAATTGTTAGGTAAGTAGTTACAGCTGTTTATCGCCAGCTAATTAAGCAAACGTGCAAACAACAAAAGTGTAGCCTTACAGAAAAAAAATATTAAATGTCCCTGTTACTACTTAAAGGACATATTTATCCTTAGTGAACTCTCCATTAATTAAATATGCCCCTTCTGTTACTTGAAGCTGAGAGTGGGTTCACTTTAACTCATGCTCACTTTCGTTATATAGAAAACACATGCTGCAAACTGCCCATAGTTCTTAACCGAGCTCTATAGAAGATATGGTTTATGGAAATGGGTGTCTTTTTGCTATATGTGGGGGCATATTTTTTAAAAAAAATATATAAAAAAAATTAAATACAGTGCAAGAAGCAAAACACAATTACCAAATAATTACCAGAATAATAGTCATTGTACAAAGTAAACAAATTGAAGGCGTCAAGCCAGCGTAACTAGTGTAAACAATGCAAGAAAGTAAACATCAGTTTCTTGAAATATCCATTTGGAAAAACGAATGGTAAAAACGAGAAACATACAAAACTGAATATAAAAACAGTGAAAAAATGAACTCCTAGGCGCTAAGACAAACACAAAAAGACAAACACAAACCAAAAAACAAATGGTTGCAAATCAAAACAAATGTATTGCAGTGAACATAAAAACATAAAAAACATATCGCCTCTGGCCAGATAGCGGTGTATATGAATATATCAAAAGACACATACAAGGTAAAATAGTCCAGAAAAATTAATCCAGAAAGGAATCGATACAAAACATTTTCCTTGACTCCTTAAAATAAAAATATAAGTTGAAATAAAAACTAGAGAAAATCCAATTCGAATCCACAGATTACTTTGCCATCAAATTATACGTTTATACCAGCAAATAGTAACCATCATAGGAATTGGCTGAGTAATATTCCCAAGGGCCAGTTCAGGCGGATTAAACGTAATTGTACAGACAAAGAAGTTTTTGAAGATCAGGCTATGACCCTCAAAAATAGGTTTCTAGAGAGAAACTATGATGTAACCAGCATTGATACAGCTTATCAAGAAATTAGAGGAGTGGAAAGAGACACACTGTTTGCTTCAAAGGATAATAGAAAAACCAATGATTTCACTTGTCCCCTCTTTATCACACAGTTTAATAGTGACTCAAAAAAATTAGATTTTTTTTTAATAAGCACTGGTATACTCTTTTGAAGGATGACAAACTTTCTTCAATTTTACAAAAAAAAACAGTTGTGGTTTATAAGAAGGCCAATAACCTTAAGAACAAATTGGTTTCTAGCTTCCTACCATCTAATGTTGAAAATTCTTCAGAAACATGGTTAGGAGAAAGGAAAGGGGGTTTCTATTTTTGTAACCAATGTATAGCCTGTAGAACGACTAGGGAGAAAAACACTATTCCCACACAGTCCTTTAAGTCTCAGTCAACTAGTAAGGAATTCAAGATTAAAGAAAGAATCACCTGTAATTCAACTGGGGTCATTTATCTTATTGAATGCCCATGTGGCCTTCATTATGTAGGGCGTATTATTAGGGCCCTCCGTATTAGAATTTCTGAACATATACGGAATATTAGGAACCAATTAGAAACACATAGTATCCCGCAACATTTTACCAAGTTTCATAACCATGACCCTTCCCTGCTTAAGTTTGTAGGCATTAAGAAAATCTCAAAGGACTGGAGGGGTGGCAATTATGTCAGCAAAATTTCAAAAGAAGAGGCTCGCTGGATATATGATTTGGGCACCTTATCTCCCAGGGGTCTCAATGTTGATTTCGATTTGGGGACCTTTTTGTCTGGGGATAACTAAAGACCTCCTTTTGTGTGTTCTTATATTATTCCTTGTGCTTTTCTGGTTTATTTTTTATATTTTATTTTTTATGTTTATATTTTGAATTTCCCCCTCCTTGTTTGACAGCAGTATTTCATTTCAAACAATTTTATTAATCTGACAATACTCGACTTTACCCCTTTTATTATTACATCTCCTTTTTCCTCCTTTGGAAGAATGCACCTTTTTGGCTGAACTGCTTACCGTAGATCACAGAAGGGAGGATACTATATAAAACGTTTGTTGTCTACTATCATTATACATTCTGATCCCTGATGAAGCCGTGGGTATTTCCAGGTGAAACGCGTAGGTTTGGACTTTGCATTTCTTGTTTTATCGAGCATACACCTTTTTTGGTTTGTTTTTGTCTTTTTATGTTTGTCTAAGCGCCTAGGAGTTCATTTTTTCACTTTTCCTCTGTGCTCCTATTTGGCAGCTTGTTGGTCCACCTGTCCCTATGTTATAGGGAGCGCAGAATAGGATTTGTTTTATTTATCATTATTAACCTCTACCTATCTGCTGCATACCTATTGTTACAATGTTTCAAAACCTTAAAACAACGAGGCTTGCTAAGATGACTGAAATATTTTCAGAAAGTATAGAAGGGGATATTTCCCTAGTTGATGAAGGAAACTTTTGTTCAAATTTCCTCCGTTATGAAAAATTGCTTATAACTGAAACTAAACATTGGTGGGAGGTAACCACTCTTAAGAAATATATTGAATTTAATCTGATACCAAGAGGTTTGAGGTTATTTAAAAAACCTACTTTTGAGTCTGAACATAAGAATTTTCTTGTGAAATGGAACAAAGTATTAGATTCTTGTTCCGCTGAACTTATTAAACTAATTATTAAAGAAAGAGAAAATAAATTAAACCATATTGAAAAGGAGAGCAAGGTCATTCAGGACAGATTAAGACCATTAGAGCATTTAGAAGATTTTAAGAATCTTGAGACCCTCACAATGAATAAAATCAAACATAATGAGGATGAGATTACGCAAATTAAAAGTAAGAAGTTTAAAAGGAACAAGAAAGATCTTGAACTTGGCCATAGAGATCCACAACAGTTTAAGCCAAATAAGAAGAATTTTATTAGAAATCAGGGAATAAGGGATAGTAAGAAGCCAACTTGTTATCAGCGATTTAACTCTGATGGTAGTGATCAAGATCCCACATACCCCACCAGACCACCTCTGATTAAAGAATTGCCTACCCAGAAAAATGGTTCTAGAAGATACAAACCATTTAATCCATCTAACATGGTATATCGTGGAAAGAATTTTGACAATGAAAGGAGAGATAATACTGAGAGAGGAAGTCCCATGAGCTATAAACATAATGGTGAGGGAAAGCTATGATAAAGGGGTGGACATCATAGATAAAGATTTAGAACAAACTAGGAATCATTTGTTTGAAAACATCACTAGTACTCAGAATCTTACTGTACATGAAATGACACTTGAGGAAAATACCATTAAGAATTTGGAAGCTTTTTTAGAGACGTGCAGTCAAAGAACTTCACCTCCAAAACTGGATACTTCATACAGAAATATGACACCAAAATTAAATAGAAAACTAAACGACCTCGAGGAAAGCGTGGAGGACAGGGAATTAGGGGCAAGGCCCAAGATAAGAAAGTAGATATGGGAGGAATTTTTAATCTTAGTGACATGGAGCTTAGTACCCCACAAGTGGAACTACTTAGGAAGGGCTTGAAATTTGCTCCAAGTTCAAAGATGAATAAATTTGACACATACATTAATTGACTAAAGTTTATACGTAAACTTACTCTGAAAAAATACTTTCTGCACGATACAATAGGAAAATCTTCTTTCTCTAAAGCATTAGACGTTGGAGAAGATACACCATACAAACATTCAGAGTTAAAGAATAAATCTATCTTTTATCCTTACCATCTGAAGGGGCCTTTCATTGAAACCTTCCAGAAACTTGTGGAAGAGGATTTGGAAAAACTCCAATTGGGAAATAATAGAACTTCCCACAATCTCTCTAAGTTGGAAAATACAGCCCTTACTACATTAAGGAACGACAAGTCAATTGTTGTAAAACCAGCCGATAAAGGGGGAGGAGTTACTATCCTCAATAGAGTGGACTATGAAAAAGAATTAAATAACCAACTAGAGGACTCCACTACATATAAACAGCTAATGAACGACCCTACCAGTTTGTTCAATAAAGAACTTAAGGAACTCCTTTTAGGTGGTTTGCAAGAAGGAATCATTAATAAACAGGAGTTTGAATATCTGTTTAGGGAATATCCGAGGGTATCGGTCATCTATTGTCTCCCTAAAATTCATAAGAATTTGGAAAATCCTCCGGGACGGCCAATTGCTTTGGGCATAAATTCTCTTTCATCGAATTTGTCAGAATACATAGATCAATTTTTACAACCTTATGTGGTAAAGCAGAAAAGTTATATCAAGGATACTACAGATATTCTGAAAATTCTGAATGAACTCACCTGGGAAAAAGATTTTCTACTCCTAACGTGTGATGTGACATCACTCTACACGGTTATAGAGAATAACATTGGGTGTACGTATGTAAAAAATGTACTTACCTCTGCATCGGATTTGAAAGAAAAACAAATTGAGTTTATTATTGATGCCATGAAGTTTGTGCTGGAGAACAACAATTTTTGGTTTGGTGGCGACTTCTCTCTACAGATTCGTGGAACAGCGATGGGCAGTAAGTTTGCGCCGAGTTACGCTAATCTCTTCATGGTGGAATGGGAGGAATCCCAAATTTGGAACAATAATCCCTTCCTTAAAGACATTGTGCTTTGGCGCAGGTATAAAGATGACGTCGTCTGTGTTTGGAAGGGATCTCGGTGCGAACTTACTGCCTTCATTGAATATATTAATTCAAATGATCTGAATCTATGCTTTACTGTCCATATGAGTCAAGAATTGGTCCAATTCCTTGATTTGGAAATCTATGTGACAGCAGGTTCTTTGAAAACTAGGACTTATATTAAAAAAGTGGATTGTAATACGTTTATACCAGCAAATAGTAACCATCATAGGAATTGGCTGAGTAATATTCCCAAGGGCCAGTTCAGGTGGATTAAACGTAATTGTACAGACAAAGAAGTTTTTAAAGATCAGGCTATGACCCTCAAAAATAGGTTTCTAGAGAGAAACTATGATGTAACTAGCATTGATACAGTTTATCAAGAAATTAGAGGAGTGGAAAGAGACACACTGTTTGCTTCAAAGGATAATAGAAAAACCAATGATTTCACTTGTCCCCTCTTTATCACACAGTTTAATAGTGACTCAAATTTTTTTTTATCAAATAAGCACTGGTATACTGTTTTGAAGGATGACAAGTTACATAACCATGACCCTTCCCTGCTTAAGTTTGTAGGCATTAAGAAAATCTCAAAGGACTGGAGGGGTGGCAATTATGTCAGCAAAATTTCAAAAGAAGAGGCTCGCTGGATATATGATTTGGGCACCTTATCTCCCAGGGGTCTCAATGTGGATTTCGATTTGGGGACCTTTTTGTCTGGGGATAACTAAAGACCTCCTTTTGTGTGTTCTTATATTATTCCTTGTGCTTTTCTGGTTTATTTTTTATTTTTTGTATTTTATTTTTTATGTTTATATTTTGAATTTCCCCCTCCTTGTTTGACAGCAGTATTTCATTTCAAACAATTTTATTAATCTGACAATACTCGACTTTACCCCTTTTATTATTACATCTATTTTTTCCTCCTTTGGAAGAATGCACCTTTTTGGCTGAACTGCTTACCGTAGATCACAGAAGGGAGGATACTATATAAAACGTATGTTGTCTACTATCATTATACATTCTGATCCCTGATGAAGCCGTGGGTATTTCCAGGTGAAACGCGTAGGTTTGGACTTTGCATTTCTTGTGTTATCGAGCATACACCTTTTTTTCATTCATTTACACCGACAGTACTGTCTGTCCGGCATTGAGTCTGGAGGACGGCAGTTTACTACTATTGGATCGCTGGAACTTTTCAACATCAGCTGTGCCGGACGGCTGGTAACTGCATACAGGAGTACAACATATAGCAGGAGCAGCTAATTGTTTTTGTTACCGTTGTTCCGCTGGACTTCCGGAGGTATATGCCTAGGGGTATATTCTTTTGCTGGAAGGTTGGGGTGATGGTTTTCCCCTCTGTTGTTTAAATTTGATGGCAAAGTAATCTGTGGATTCGAATTGGATTTTCTCTAGTTTTTATTTCGACTTATATTTTTATTTTAAGGAGTCAAGGAAAATGTTTTGTATCGATTCCTTTCTGGATTAATTTTTCTGGACTATGTTTTACCTTGTATGTGTCTTTTGATATATTCATATACACCGCTATCTGGCCAGAGACTATATGTTTTTTATGTTTTTATGTTCACTGCAATACATTTGTTTTGATTTACAACCATTTGTTTTTGGTTTTTTGGTTTGTGTTTGTCTTTTTGTGTTTGTCTTAGCGCCTAGGAGTTCATTTTTTCACTTTACCTATAGAGAGGATTTGGGGTTTCCTCTATGCTCCTATTTGGCAGCTTGTTGGTCCACCTGTCCCTATGTTATAGGGAGCGCAGAATAGGATTTGTTTTATTGAATATAAAAACAAGTGCAACAGTATTTTAAGTGAGGGGGTAGGAAGGGAAGGGAAAGGAGGGGTGTGGGAGTTAGGGGAATGGGTAACTGAGACCAAAGGGCTATCATAGGGGAAGAGAAATATATTTATGAAGCAACAAAACCATACGACTGGCTGAGACTAAAAGAAAAGGTCCGAAAGATTTTGAGAAAGGTCTCTGAGGGTAGATGGGCTATTATAAAGAAACAAGCTCACCATATTTGGGAAAATTTATGGGTCTTATTTAAGCTCCATAGATGCTGCATACCAAATTTCATGATAAACTGTTATCTGGAGGGGGGGATCTGGACACTTCCATTGTTCTGCGACCAAGTATCTGACTGCATTGAGAAATTACATAGAGAGTTTCAGAGTATTTATCCAGCCCCTACTGAGGAGGTCAAGAAGGAAGGACCATGGACATTTAGAAATTGTGTGTTTAGTAATATCACTAATAAGGTTGGCTACAGTATCCCTGAACTGTGCAATCTTTGGGCAGGACCACCAGGTGTGGAGAAAAGATACCACCCCGCAGCCTTGATCAGAAGTTGTAACATAAATCCGTTTTAACGGTGTTGGAATCAGGTACAATCTAAAGTATACTATACAGGCATTCTGCTTGATAGGGGAAGAAATTGGGACTTTAAAGAATCTCTCCCTCACTGTGGTCCTCTTTGGTTGTCTGCCAAAATCAGTTTCCCAATTAAGTTTATGTTTGGGGATAGCAGCTTGTTTGGTGGAAACAATTAGATTATAAAGGATTGAGATAATGTCTTTTGAAGTAGAAATTTAGGATTGGGTGTATGGAAAATATATGTGAATGAAGTATGATAGATTGATTTTTTTTAAAACACTTGTCCTATCTGTGCCTGAATAAACCCACCCTCACAAAAAAAATATATTTGTGCATTTCCATCCTTCATTACTACTTTTTTAGTGTTTTATGGTGGCTGCATCCAGGCGCGGGCTGGGAGAGCTCGGCCCGGGGGGCACACAGGCGGCCGCATCACGTGACACGCGATGCGGCCGCGTCATTGATGACGCGGCCGCATCGCGTGTCATGTGATGCGGCCGTCTGCGTGCTGGACGCGGCCGTCTGCGTGCTGGACGCGGCCGCATCGCGTGTTTTGCGATGCGCCCGCGGATATTGTTATCCAAATTTGGCTTCCGGGGTAGTTGGGGCCGGCCCAAACAGGGGTCGGACTGAGCGGCCCGGGGGGCCGATGCCCCCTTGCCCCCCGGCCCAGCCCGCCCCTGGCTGCATCCCTCACGTTCCCATTCTTAAGCTGTCTCTGCCTTCACACTTTACCTTTTACCAATCTCCCTGCACCATCTCCTCCCCTGTTCCTCTCACACATCCCCCATACCATCTTATCCTCGATCTCTCTCACATATCCCCCTGCACCAAGAGTAACAAAGATGTGTGCTATGTCATTATATTTTGTAATTTTTGAATATGCACTACATTGTATATATTTATTATTAAGTATTTATCATTGACTATTGCACTTAATTGTATTTACTATTGAACATTATTGTAACATCAACTTCTATTTATTATAATATAAACACGTATTGTTTCCTTATTCATTTATTATATAGAGTTGTTATTTACAAATGATCATTAATGAAATTTGGTGATTCTGATATTGTTAATGCTATTTGGGGGTTCCGATACCGGTAATAATTTTAGTGGACATCAAAACGAGGCTAGGTTTTGTTTGTTTCTTACTTCCGTCTTTAGTGAGAAGATGAAATCGAGGCTTGTTACTTCCATCTTCATTGAGGAGATGAAATTGGGGCTTGGTATCTCCGTAATTAAAACTTTTGGCAATATCATACTTTTAACTTTTGCAAATTTTATACTTTTAGTCAAAATAGACTAGTCAACTATGTGTCACGGGCACTAGGAGTTTTGACCCAGAATTTACCAGATGTAGCTTTACTCACCAGAGGCGCAGAGTATAACACAGTGACTGGTCTTCTCCAGGAACTCCCGCAAGGAAGTATGGGTTTTAGCGGCTTCCACTGTGCAGGTCGTGGCCCTCTGGGGAGTATGGTAAATATGCGGGTACAGCTATGCACAATGAGAACACGGATCTCCTTGAGCTGATAGAAGGAATGCCAGAAGATATATATAGTCTCTAAGTAGTAGAAACAGCGAGTATGATGACCAGTAGTTATTGGAAATGAGAAGTTCCGAAGTGCCTAGCATGCAGGTAAACTTGAAACAGACAGATGCTTGACAACAGAAGAAAAGTCTATACGAGCAGTCAATAATACAGTGTAGTAGAGAAGTCAGCGACTAGCAGCTATCACTACAGATGCACAGTAGAAACTTAGTCCCGATAATAGATAACATACAATGTAGCTTGAAGTGGGCTGCGGCTGACAGGTATCAGGTATTACCACTGGCGTGGAGTAGAGACTTGTCCAGGTGCAGGTAAGATACGAGGTAGCATGGAGCGGTCTGCGGCTGACAGGTATTACCACTGGCGTGGAGTAGAGACTTGTCCAGGTGCGGGTAAGATACAAGGTAGCATGGAGCGGTCTGCGGCTGACAGGTATTACCACTGGCATGGAGTAGAGACTTGTCCAGGTGCAGGTAAGAAACGAGGTAGCATGAAGCGGTCTGCGGCTGACAGGTATTACCACTGGCGTGGAGTAGAGACTTGTCCAGGTGCAGGTAAGATACGAGGTAGCATGGAGCGGTCTGCAGCTGACAGGTATTACCACTGGCGTGGAGTAGAGACTTGTCCAGGTGCTGGTAAGATACGAGGTAGCATGGAGCGGTCTGCGGCTGACAGGTACTACCACTGGCGTGGAGTAGAGACTTGTCCAGGTGCAGGTAAGATACGCAGTAGCCTCCACAGCAAACAGGTACCATAAACAGTAACAGGGAACTCCTTGGTAACTCAGCAGAATGAGGACCAAGAACAGGCAAAGGTAGTAGGGCCGCAGGTGTCTTAAATAGTGAGAAGTAATTAATCATCCAATGAGGAGAGGAACAAGGTTTTAACAGTCGTAGGTCTGCACATGCGCAGACCCCTGGTCAAGATGGCGGGCGGCCGCGGCGCAAGACAGGCGCCGGCAAGACAGAGAGAGACCTAGGTCTTGAGCCAGAGGAACTAACAGTCCGGTGAGTGACACTATGTATATATTTTGGGCTAGTACAGGTAACTTTAGTTTTATTGTTGATCGTTTGGATGAAAATGTCAGTTGGTCAATTTACATCATGTCATCGGCCTTTCGGCTGCATAAATCATTTGGAATTTCACTGGATTACACTTACTTTGAAAAAGACCACCGGGTTGAAACGCGTTGGGTGAGCTATGTCATGTTGAAAGGATTCCGGGCATTTTCCTATACCATGAACATCTGACTTTGTAATCTGATCCAGCTGGTTCAGACCATTAAGATCTTTTACCTGTGATTATGTTTACATATGTCTAGTAGGAGTACCTGGTATCTCTGTTGAAGATGTAGAAGTAACTCTTTGGATATAACTTTTAAAGAAACTGATTAGAAGTCTATCATCAAGAATCCGTTGTGTAAGTGGAATACTAAAGGGGCTTGGGCAACATTGGAAGATCCTAGAATATTATGATTAAGCTTGTAATTATATTCACATTGTGAGTGAATTCACATAAAGGGGTTATAGTCCTCTAAACACTTGTGACATATATGAACTTTTGGAGGAATTCAACACTCATTTAACTAACATAAATTTATTTATTTAAATACTACACTATATTTGATTATTTTGATTATTTTTATTTTCACATTCATCAGTGCAGTTAAGTTGAAATAGTTTGTATTTGAAAATAAGTATCAATGTTATTATGCTGTGATCACTTTTAACACTGTTTTTCACGCATTGTTTTTTAGGCAATGTTTGTATATGGGAGATAAACAGCGCTAGCTAGCTCCATATTAGATATTTACTTGTGTTTTATGGTGGCTGCATCCCTGATGTTCTTATTCTTAAGATGTCTTTGCCTTCACACTTTACCTTTTACCTATCCCCCTGCACCATCTTCTCCCCTGTTTCTCACATATCCCCCTACAATATCTTCTCCCCCGTCTCTCTCACATATCCCCCTGCACAATCTTCTCCCCTGTCTCTCTCAGATATCCCCCTGCAACATCTTCTCCTCCTGTCTCTCTCAGATATCTCCCTGCAACATCTTCTCCCCCTGTCTCTCTCAGATATCCCCCTGCACCATCTTCTTCCCTGTCCCTCTCACATATCCTCCTGCACCATCTTCTCCCACATATCTCCCTTCACAATCCTTTCCCCTGTTTCTCTCACATATCTCCCTTCACCATATTTTTCTGTCTTTATCGCATATCCCCCTGCACCATCTTCTCCCCTGTCTCTCTCACATATCCCCCTGCACCACCTTCTCCCGTCTCTCTCACATATCCCCCTGCACCATCTTCTCCCCTGTCTCTCTCACAAATTCCCTGTATGATCTTCTCCCCTGTCTCTCTCACATATCCCCCTGCATCACCTTCTTACCTGTCTCTCACATATCCCCCTGCACCCCATTCTCCCGTCTCTCTCACATATCCCCCTGCACCATCTTCTCCCCTGTTTCGATTACCTATGCTCCTGAAGCTTTCTTCTCTCTCTCTTTTATTTTCCTTCTTCTGTTCATCACTTTTCTTTCTTTTGGTGACTTTTCTGATCACTCGGTAAGAGTGAATTGAAGGCATGTGGAACGCATACCTTCAGTTTCCTCTGCTGCTTAATACGGGAGCAGCAGAGCTACAAAAAGGCTAAAATGTCCAAAGCTACATACGGTGAATGGTACATCTGTGTAATGTGCGGCCACACTGCTGGGGGTGGGACGAAACGAGTTTGATAACACCTTAACCAGCCTGTCCCTTGTTTCTCTCAAAATGTGGATTATGACATGTACTTTTTATAGCCCTGGTTTTGTTCCCTAGCTCACCAGAGTACAACTGCAGTGTCTAATTACATGTGGATAAGGGAACATTGTAGCTCATTGGAAATAAGTATATTGTTTATTGTATATTGTTGATATTGCAGTGAAGCTGTTATTCATTGTTCTTAAAGTGAAGCCAGGTGGGTTATCAGTAACGATGAGATTCCAGGATACAGGAGAGAGAGCTGTAGCTATATACATTCTCCCCTTCCTTTCTCTCCAGGAAGCAAGGAACAGCTGGGGACCCAGTGACATCACAAAGTAGTGTAATGAGTTAATTTTAGAAGGGCCTGGCTGCTACCCTATCTTTGGAGGTGAGGGAGGCCAATTAGTATCCATTGTTCTCCATAAGACTAATCCAGACATTTTGTCTGCAATTCAGCTGGGGGCTTCTGTGGAACCACAGCTCATCTCCACTCACCCCTTCAACCCCCTGATCCAGCACCCACCAATGTCTAAAGAGGGAGAGAGCCAGGGGTTTGCCCAAGGAGGGGAAAGCATGGTGAAAATTTGACCCTGGATATAACGACCCTGGATATAAGGGAGGAGGGATATTCATTCTAAGAATTGATGGCTGGAAGTTGAAGGATGGCTGGTTTTTGAGTTGCTGTTCTCTATCAGTGGAATACATCGGCAGATCCATGGGTCGTCCAGTCAGGTCAGCCAGGTGACTGTAACACCTTAAGCTAGTGGGATAAGGGACAGATGATGTGGTAAACCTGCCTGGTATTTATTTACTGGTTGTATATAATATTCTACTGACTGATTTTATTACAATAAATGTACTGTTGTACTTTTCTAACTGCATTTGCCTGAGTGACTATACAAACCCTAGAAGTACTGGGTAGGCTTCCCTGGCATAGTAAGGCATCTCTGGGTGGCTAGCCAGCGTGTAGTGCCAGAAAACCTGGAATCGTCACAAGGGGAATGGGGGCGAGTGAACACACATTACTCAGCTATGACAGGAAGCACATTGGGTGCTAAATTGAAAGCAGTGGCAGTAGTGGCGGTATGGTATACTGTTGTATACTGGTACACTTTGACCACTGGAGAGGGTTATATATTCAGAAAGATTTGGGAGGAGTCAGAGACCTAGTAATATCAGGCTTAGGTAGAGAGTCTACAAAGTGCTTAACCTGTAGGTATGCAAACTGATGGGATGGAAAATCAAATTTTTCCTGTAGGCCAGAATCAATGACACCTCCAACCATCCTGTTACCTCTCTCATGTCAAGATAGGATGCGAGTGAGACATTGCTTTGGAGTGAGAGAACTGAAGTGGTCTTAAAATGAAATTTGAAGTGATGACAGGTAAAAGTAGTGACTGGGTGTGACCTCAACAAGGAGGGGCTACCACCAGCTAGAGTACCCAATGCTGAGGCCAGAGAGGGCATTCTACAGAAGAAGGATTCCAGGCCTACCAACCTCGGACCACGTTTCTTGCAAACCTAGCTAAGTCCTGACTCAGGAGAGTCGGAAGATAGTAGAGGTGGATGTCTAGAAAGACTTTCTGAAATTAAAGGTGGCCTATGCAAGGTAGAAATGCTGGTATGTGGGAGCTTTATGAACCTACATGAATGGTGAAAACCACTGTGTAATTGTGTCAAAACAGATCTAGGTACCTAGACTGGGAAGGTCTGGAAGAAGTAGAGCAGACGAGTCAGGACATCCATTTTGAGTCTTACAATTCATTCCTTACAGTAGGAATATGCACTACTAAATTACTAAATTTGCCATATATATATATTATGTTATGTAGAGACTAAAATCACTAAAGGAACGCAAGTAAAGCAGAGACATAGGCTACATTTTCAAACTTTATACCATCTGAAGCTTTCTGCTCACCGCTTTAATTTACCACTCAAGCATTAAAATGGTGTTCATATACTACACAATATGGAAATTGTCTAACCACTGGCATTTAACATACAAGAGGGTTTTCTAGTTGATACAGAGACCAATTTTGTCAGAGGGTCTTTCCTGGTTTCTGCTATTAAGTGTGGCGTCAGATCATACTGCCACTATTCATGTGCCAAAGATAAGGTTGCATTTGGAGATGTACTGTCCTAGACATTCTAAGTATGCCTTAAATTATTATTATTATTATTATTATTATCAATCAGTTGTAAGGCACCACAATGCTCCACAGCACTGGCAGTACGGAAAACAGAGCACACATAAAACATGGACATACGAGGTTGACAAAACAAATGCAGATATAAAAATAAAGGGTAGGGAGGGCCCTGCTCATGAGACAGCGTACTTTTTTTTTTCATCATCAACATCTTTTTTTACCTTTGAATTTTTTTTTTGTTGAGTTCATGTAGAAATACATAACAGACATAGCAATGGGTACTGGATACAATCCGTGATATAAAAAAGCTGTATCAACATTGCCGACATTTAACAAAAATACAGTGCGAAAGACATAAGACATAAACCAGAAATAGATGGGGGGGACAGTCCGGATAATATTCATACCACGGAAACCACTTAATCAGTGGAGAGGAAACTGATGTAGAGTATTTAAAGCCAATGGTTTCTATCACATAACTACGTTGTGTTTTGGCTATAATTTTAGAAAGGGGTGGAGGTAACAGAGACTTCCAGTTCTGGGCTATTGCAGCCCTAGTGGCGATGAGAATATGCCCGGTGACGTATATCCCAAACAATGAGTCTCTGTCACTATGAAATGCACTTATGGAGCTCGGTCTGCTAGGCTTATCCAGCCACTAAACGTTTGCTAATGGGAATGGGGAAGAACTATGATATTCAATGGCAGACAGCTTACATTTTAATTGGAAGAGTGCACAGCTGAAACAAGAGGTACATCTGTGGCTTAGAGTGGACATTGGGATGGTTGTGAGGGTGCTTTAGGGTAGAAGTAAGGTAAGTGTAATGTCCCCAGCATTACTATTATAAAGCCCACTCCAAGTGACAGCAGAGCAAGAGCAAAGAGCTGGCCTCAGGAGAAGATGGGTGAGGACACGGACAGCTGCACCACCATGAGAGCTTTGGTCAGCAGCTCAAAAGGCCTGATAGGTCCAGTGACATGGGAAACTGAATCTGTTATAGTGCTAGAGGAGAAAGTGGGCATTTGCAAGCCAGGACAAGGGAGGAAGAAGGGAGGTCCCAGGTCTTCAGCAAGGGGTGTTCGTGGCGGATGCCAAGAGGCATCATATAATGAAATCCCATAAGAGAGGGGCAGAGAACAGTGGGATTTCCCACCTTCAGGGGTACCCAATAGGATGCCACAAGAAGGGCTGGGTGTGTGGTGGCTGCCACAAGAGGACTATGAAGGGGAGGAAGAGCCTCTGACAGTTAAAGCACCATATCTACCGAGAGTCCTCAGAGATGAGAAGACCCCCCCATCTAAGCAAGTAAGGTGCCCATTTCAAGTGCCTCCATATAATGAGGGGGTTGCTGCATAAGCAGTGTGGCTTCATTACTCAGTTGCTGCACAGATTAAGACAGGAGGAGATTTACCATGAATAGGGGAGAGTAAGACCCCATGTAAAAAATCCCCCTGGAAAGTGTCCCCATAGAAGTGTAAAGTTACCCTGAATGAGGGGAATGTTTTCATCTGAGAACAGTCTGATAATTGTTTACAGTGAAAAAGTGTCCTCCATTCCAGTATGGTCACTAAGGCCTCCCTAGTATTAGATGTAAGGGAGTGGCAGAGTTACTGGATATTGGGACATTACATGTTTAGAGAAAGCGCTCTAGAGAGGGAAGCGCCAACAGCGGCAGTGTGGCAAATGAAGAAGAGGGTTCAGGGTCAAAGGGATTGTGTGCTCTAGAAGAGAGCATCTGGTGTAGGAGACAGCGTGCAAAAACTTATGATTCTCAGTCCACCGTGTGCTGCATGTGAGAGGAAAAGTGTCTTTCATTCTGTGGAACCTCTGCACCTAGCAACAACAGGTATGCAAATGTCATCTACTATGCTGCAATTGATTTAACAAAGAATGTAGAGACAGTGAGACATTACATAGCAGTTTACTTCTGTTAGAAATATGTTCTGGAGGAGTTTGCCGTGATGTGACTTTCTTTCATTGTAACCCTTAAGCTTAACATGGAGTTGGAGAACTGTAAATAAATAAGCTATAATAAAGAGATGGGTTTCAGAGTGTTTAACGATTTGAGAGATGTGGGAGAGTCGGCTTGGGAGTAGTAGGGAATTACATCAGTGCGTAGTGGCACATGAGAAGTCTTGTAGGTGGAAGTGTAGTGAGAGGCGGTTACCAGAGACGAGGTGAGACACAGGTCAGATATAGATCTAACAGGGCGAGGGTATTGTTTGATGAGATGTAAGATGCATGAATGGGTGGAGTTATTGAGGGCTTTGTAGGAAAGGGCGAGTAATTTGAAATGGATTCCGGAGGACACGAGAAGCCAAAGAAGGGATTTGCAAACCAGATGTGGAACGGCGAAAAGATCAAATCAGTAACTTTGTGCTCCATGCTGCACTATCCAAAACATGCATTTTATTGATGTGGTTGGTAAGTAGCAAAAGACAGAAAATTAAAAAAAAATAAAAAATTTACATACACAATTTCTATGTTGACCCCCTGAACATTGTTGCCCTAAGAATGTGTCTAGTTTGCCGAGCATAATAAGCATGCAAGGAAATGTGATCCCAAATAAATGTCTTAAGCAGCTAGTGGTATTAAACAAGCTATAAAGTTGGTGTACCATGCTACTCTAGTTTTCAGATTTGATTGCTGTAAAAGGTTGCATGATGTATCCTCAAAGGTGAAAGAAGACACAGGGACATCTGACAAGTACAATATCTTTCTTTATGTAGGTTATGTTATGCATGTCTCTGCTAAAGCACTGGGTTTGTGGGGCCTGCAATATAGGAGCAAACTTATTTGTCATCAGGTACTCATACCCATCGTGAGCAGCCCCGATGAGGAAAGTATAAGTTACCGAGTCTGTTACAGATCTTTCATATAATCATGTCTGCAGCATATATCAACCTGGACTTATACACAGGTCCCCCATCAGGGGACTACAGCAGTATTGGGCCCAACAGAGGTGGCATGTGCAGTGAATTAAGGGAGGCAGTGGGCATCATTTCTAGGCAGCTCCTGAGATGTGAGATGATGCGGCCGGATGCTTCTCAGCCACGTCCGTGGTAAACCTGCCTTCCGCTGTATGCTGTAGTGACCACTGCAGCTACAACATACATGCCAACTCTCCCGGAAAGTCCGGGAGACTCCCGAAATTCGGGTCAGTCTCCCGGGCTAGCTGGCATTTCTCCCGCATCCCAATCTCACCGAGAATCGCGTCATTTGACGCGATTCTCGGTGAATCACACCATTTTGGAGGGCGGGAGGGGGCGGGACGAGGCCAATTGCGTCATTTTGGCCCCGCCCCCACGACGCAATTACGTTTTCGCGGAGCAGGGCCAAAATGACGCGATTGGCCTCGTCCCGCCCCTTCTCTTGGAAACAAGTTTCCGGGAGTTGGTAAGTATGAGCTACAACTGTCATATATACCTGCTCACCTGAATATTCTTGTATATCTTCAGTTGTCTACTTTGATATCTAAGCTGTACTCTGTTGTTCTGCTGCACTCTCTTGAGGGCCGCAGAATGACGCCGCAAAACCCAAACCCTCTTGCGGGGGTCCCTGGAGACCAGTTGCTGCGTTAGACTTCGCGCCTCGAGAGTAGTGACAACAACTAGCAGAACTCTGGGTCAAGAACTCTAGTGACCGTGACAGCTACATTTGAATATATGCATTTTATTGCACCCATGAAAAAGTTGCTGTAAAACATACATAAAACTGGGCACAAAATTCAAGAAGATTATAGTCTATCTTTGATTGGCTGAGCAGTGTAAGAGACTGCTCTTAATTAGATGGCTAGAAATTAATTAGCCTCACCGGAGGCTAATGCATAGCATGCTCCTTGAAACAGTCTGTCCATACCATGTGCTTTTCTTTCCCATATGGATTACCATCTTCCCAAGTCGGACCAAGAAAAAATATTTCAGGCATGTATTTATTATGGAGGCAATATTTACTTATTAATTCTGGAGGAAATTAAATTATGTATTTAGGATGCAATATTAATTTATTCATTTCTAATTTATTTTTCTAACTGGTGCAACATTATCTTTTAATTCTATATGATGTAGAGCATCTAATAACCATGTAAAGGCTTCTTCTTGTGCTTGTAAATAAAGTTGCATGCCGAAAGTAAGAGCAGCAGGAAGCTGCAGAGGAGGTGCGGGCAAATAGAAGCTGGCGGCCGCCGGTGACGTTCCCTACACTGTGGTGTTGCTGGGCAGCAGTGGAGGCGGTACAGCGTGCGCGTGCCCGAGTGTGCCGAGGACGCGCGGCGTGTGCACATCCCCTGCGTGTTACTAGCTGGAAGTGGACCTTGCAGCCTGAGATACTAGCCCAGATCTACGTGACCCTCTCACCCACCGTCTGCTCCCGTGCCAGAGAGATGGGCTGTTTCTTCTCCAAGAAAGCTAAAAGGAAGGGGAGCTCCAAGGAGTCGGCACCCGCAGAGCTGCAGCAAGTAGATGGGGAGGAGAGCAAGCAGTACAGCTGGGATAAAAGGGAGAAGGTGACCACTTTATTTTGGCATGTACCTGTAACCTAGTGACAGCAATAATGGACGTGGCATATGGTTTCTATTTGTGATTATTATTGCAGTGGCTTCATTAATATGTGCTTGCAGCTGAGCAGTTCATTGAAAGATACCTAGATAGTGTGTGCATACACAACTAGGTGTGTCCATAATCACTGTATCAAGAAAACAAAGTACATGAATGTTGCATTGTGCGTTTGTCACTAGGCATTCATTTAATATTGGCTTGGTTTAGATAACAGTGGGAAAATCTCAGATTGGCATTCTAGCTTCAAACCTAGAGATAAACTTACTTCATATAACATGACATAGTGTAGTCTTGTGTTTCAGTGTTTGTCTTTAGACTGTGTATGAATTACATAGAATACTTTTTTCATACTGTGTAATCACCCCCAAGTAGAAATATCTATATTAATAATGTTAGTAGCTTCAACATGATCATCATCAAAAGTTATTTGTAAGGTCCCAGAAAACTCTGCACTGCTGGATGGTATGTATGAATTGTATATCAAAAGCAAATCATACTTTAAAACAGAATAGTACATATAAAATTGAAGAAAGTGTGGCTGTAATGAGAGTAGGAAGGGCCCTGGTCATGAGTGCTTACAATCGAGACCATCAATAGGCAATTTCATTTTGGTATGCGTTATAACACTTGATGTGTTAGAAAGTTAATATAGCAGGTTTTAGATTACTAAATTAGTTTAACAATGAGACAAATACAGTGAGTTTTTGTATACAGCTGCTCCCCCCCCCCCCATGCTATACACTAAACATTTTGCTCCACTTCTCACCCCAAACACCTCATCCCTTTCTGGACATAAGGTTATAAATAGATACACATGAAAAGGAAGTGCTAAATGCGCAGGGAAAGGCCCTGTAAAAAGTTTTTAATTCTAAGTATTTTTTTGTTGGAGAACTACTTGGCTATTGTATGAGCTGTGGAGGTCATGTTAATTTGGAGCCATTGCCCTTTCAGTCAACTACAGTCCTCTCACTACATCCAGGATCTTAAAAAAATTTGATAGTCCATATTTACCATGCCTGTACCTGGCGTGATCCAGTGAAGAGAAGGGCATTTTAGGCAGGTAAATGGAGCTATACTTATGTGAAAAGAAAAATCCAATCATTGACCAATACATGATGGTGCAAAAGGAAGAGAGAAGGAAAAATTACCCTGAAACCCAGCCCTTCCTTGATATAAATGCTAACATATATTAAAGTGCAAGCATTATGAAGAATTTAAAAGCTGTTGAAGAATAAAAAAAACCATGGAATGTTAGGAACCTATGCACACTTGCTGCCTATATTCCTTTATTTCATAATCAATGATTATAGTTTTACTAGTTGTTTTTCAGTGTAGAATTTTGCTACTTGATATGTTCCTCTGAATCATTCTACTCTCTAAAAAAAAAAAAAAAAAAAAAAAGGTCAAGGCTTATATGTTGCAGTCTATTTCGTGTATGCTTTTAATGTGTATGTAAAATTTAAAACATGTTTGAATATATGCTGGCATTCCATCTTCTGAGACTGAAGCCTTTTCCATGCAGAAATGCTCCTACACTTGTCCCTCAGAGCAACATAAAATGGATATTAAATGTGTGTGCAAATACATGTATGTTCTAGGTCCATTGATAAATTTTGCATTTTAGTGCCATATATACATAAACGTAGTACACTTCTTGCGTAATGTTAGGTGTTCTAAATACAATCTGTTAAGTAATTGTTTAGTAATGATTTTCCTATTGAGAAAAGCAGAACTGAATGTTTTTCCGTTTCGCACTTGTGATTTAGTCACAAGGTGCTTGACCAACTAATGGATTACTCACTTCTCTGACAAGGACACACCTTAATCCAAATATGGAACTAATGGTCAATGTTGGGCTATTATGACAATGACCTATAGAGCTGATCATGGTTTTTAATTTGGCTGCCTTTTTTTTTTTTTTGTTCCCCGTAATTTTTTCTTAGGCTGTTTCAAATGTAAGGTTGAAAAAGAGGGATAGGCTGCGCTTCCTCCAAATATATGAAGCAGCCAAATGCGAACCTGAGAGTGTGTGAGGGACCCCTAAACTCCCAACAATGTTAGATACGTATAAAAATAGTCAGGTTCTGGGCGCTTGTAAAGGAAAGATATATCAATTTAATATGGATAGGTCCACAATACGCTCCGGCCGGAACGAGACAGCTTAGATGTGTTAAACAATTAACATGCATCAATTGACACTGCCGAAAACAATGATAATGGTAAAAAACACTATAAACTCAGTGTGATTGAAAATATGGTTAGAGTGCACTTGCAAGCTACTAAAATATGAAATGACAATTGATATGAACCGCAAAAAGGGAATGTAAGGAAATGTAATGTCCAGAGTTGTAAAATAAAATGTTGGTGATGATGAAAAATGCAAGCAAAAATGAAATTGGTAGCCGTTACTCACATGAAGCAGGGATGTCTGGCTGTCTATAATGCAGACAGGCACTTAGTAGCGGTCCCAGAGTCTGTGCTGATGAAGTTAGATATAACGTTGATTTCAATGATAAAAAGCACCCAGCAGAATGCCAATTTTTAAAAAAAGAATGAGGAAGAAAGTTCTTCTAGTTCCTAAAGGGAAGTCCTCTCCTTGTTGAAAGAAAAAATGATCCCGCTCAAATAGCGTGTGCACGCTGCTGGATATCTTCGTGTTGAGATTAAATGTATGGATATCAAAATGCCTCCAATAATGGACAGGTACCCAGCAGAATATAGGTGGTGATGATCCAAATGTAGTCCTCCTAATCCCCAACGTAGTCTCTCTCTTTCTCATAAAGTTGAGGCTAAACAGGGGAAGCGGTAGTGCCGCTACGGATGAGCGCATACACGCTACAGGCTGGTCTCCGATGTGGATGTCTGTATATGGTAATGTAGGTTGCTAGCATGCTAGTAAGTTGAATAAAACTGAGTTGAGGGACAATCTCCAACGCGTTTCGCCCGGTGGCAATGGCCAGTGGGCTTCCTCAGGGATAGTAATCATTACATTACTATCCCTGAGGAAGCCCACTGGCCATTGCCACCGGGCGAAACGCGTTGGAGATTGTCCCTCAACTCAGTTTTATTCAACTTACTAGCATGCTAGCAACCTACATTACCATATACAGACATCCACATCGGAGACCAGCCTGTAGCGTGTATGCGCTCATCCGTAGCGGCACTACCGCTTCCCCTGTTTAGCCTCAACTTTATGAGAAAGAGAGAGACTACGTTGGGGATTAGGAGGACTACATTTGGATCATCACCACCTATATTCTGCTGGGTACCTGTCCATTATTGGAGGCATTTTGATATCCATACATTTAATCTCAACACGAAGATATCCAGCAGCGTGCACACGCTATTTGAGCGGGATCATTTTTTCTTTCAACAAGGAGAGGACTTCCCTTTAGGAACTAGAAGAACTTTCTTCCTCATTCTTTTTTTAAAAATTGGCATTCTGCTGGGTGCTTTTTATCATTGAAATCAACGTTATATCTAACTTCATCAGCACAGACTCTGGGACCGCTACTAAGTGCCTGTCTGCATTATAGACAGCCAGACATCCCTGCTTCATGTGAGTAACGGCTACCAATTTCATTTTTGCTTGCATTTTTCATCATCACCAACATTTTATTTTACAACTCTGGACATTACATTTCCTTACATTCCCTTTTTGCGGTTCATATCAATTGTCATTTCATATTTTAGTAGCTTGCAAGTGCACTCTAACCATATTTTCAATCACACTGAGTTTATAGTGTTTTTTACCATTATCATTGTTTTCGGCAGTGTCAATTGATGCATGTTAATTGTTTAACACATCTAAGCTGTCTCGTTCCGGCCGGAGCGTATTGTGGACCTATCCATATTAAATTGATATATCTTTCCTTTACAAGCGCCCAGAACCTGACTATTTTTATATGTTTCAAATGTAATATAAGTTTATTTTGTGTATTGGACTGTGTGATACTATTCCCACAAACAATCTCATTGTTGTGTAAAACACCTAATATCTTTTTTTTGTATAGGTAATGTTGTATTGAACAATAAAGAGTTTATGTAACTCCCCTTTCATAAATTCTTTGACATTTCAGACTAGTTGAATAACTTTCACAATGCTATCTATTGGTGTAAGCATCAGTATATAAGTGCAAAAGTATTTCTGAAATGGATGGTTTGTGTTAATACTTTTATAGAAATAGGAAATATTGTTTTTTTGTTTTGTTTTTTTGGATGATGGTCATGTTTGGGGTTTATAATGTCCCGTCTTTGTTTCGTGCTGTGTGTGATGAGAATTAGCCCTGTAGCTTAAATAATTTTGTACGAACATTAGCCATAATAGTTGTATTATATAGTTGCGAAGACATTTTAAAACACTCCTCCAATGCAGGGCAGCTACAGGTCAGTGGGGGGTAGTGAGTTTGTGACCAAAATAAATGTTTGCTTTCAGTTCAACATTGGTGCAATATGAATAATAGTGGTTAGCTCTTACTTGCATTAGAGTTTACCCACAAAAATGTGAGATACAAACTTTTTACTTACAGAGCACTATATCAGAAATGAATTACATTAATTTATTCAAATTGCATTGAGGGGATTTTTATATCTTTCAACATGCTGGGATTTATTTATATTTAATTTTTTTCCATGTTGAACAGTTTCACTCATCACTTGACTTCAGAGGCATAGTTTCCCTGTCATTTGAGGTTTAAATAATAATTTGAATGCCTGGGACAATAAGTAAGGATCTTACGCTGTGATCTTTTAACCAGGATCTCCAGTGGCATTGTAATTCAGACAGTATGTTTAGCCATATAATATCTTAGACATGATGTCATAGTTAACATAATTTACCTGTCATTTCTGTAGTTTTTACGATGACTGCTAGGATGTATGGACATTTCTGTCCATCTCGACAAGCAACCATGGTTCTAATGTGCTTAATCCTGGTTAATGGGCAACATTAAAAACTTGAGGGGTGAACCTGATTCTTGTATAAGAAGGGATTTGGCAACCATAGAAGCATTTCAGAACCGTGGTGACATTATCACAGAGGTTTCCTGAAGAAGAAGGGCTCCTTATTTGTAACATCTAACTCCCTTTGTTCCTAGTATTATGGCATGTAATCACTGAGTCTATGCTAATCTATGTCCACATGTTCCTTGGTAGTTGCAAATAAATAACCGTTAAAATTAAGCATGTGTATTTTTCATTTGGTCTACAAATGCAGACCAGACCTCTAGTAATACAGCATTTTATATCTCTCTAAATGTTATGTCAGAATAAAATTAGGAGTACATTTTAATGGTGGAATTATTTGTGTAATATCCATAAAATAAAAAAAATGTTGTAGCTTAAAAAACCTGGTATGTCCGATACGAACAATAAAAAAAGGATATTCTTGCTAAAAGTGACAAAGCATGAACATGTAAAATATGAATGCAGAATCAGCACAGGTCTTTGGTAGCGGTAGGGTTAAAGGAATTTAATCTCTTTAGAAGTATGGTCATTTCTCCCTTCTGTCTGTGCATATAGTATATGTGTGGGATTACTGACCCATGCTTGGCTTCCCAGCTACACAGTGCTGCATGAAATATTGTGTGTTGTGAAATAGTGACTGCAATTTCACCAGTGCTTCCTGTGAGAACCGATATATTTTGTGGATGTTAGTGGAATAACACATGGCCTGTAACTATGTCTATTGACTTATTGTAGCACCAATGTAACATTTATTGTTACACTCAACTGATGCCTTGGTATGTATGTATGCTGTGTGCACATATAACTAGTGCTGCCTATGCATGCCTTAGAGTAATCTTTTCCACTGCAGGTGTGTATATGAACTCCCATACTCTGACTTCTAGATATTGATATTTAATTCCGAAAGATTACATTTTGTCCACCTTGCTTTACAGTAGTAGGAAAATGATTAGTGCATATAAACATTTACTGTACATGTCACAGAGAGACCATAATGTTTTTTTCCCCTGTGTTGTCTCTACTGGCCAAATATTTGGCTAATGCACAGTTATTCCATTAGCTTTTGCTTGCAGCTCTTAGGTGGTGAATGTTGTCTTTATGACATTCAATCAGGGAGGTTGAAATTATGTGCAAAACACAGAGCTGCTGTTACAGATTCCCAATATCTGCAGCCTGAGTGTGTATATGGAGGATGGCAGCCAAGCTTGCTCAATAGGTGCTTTCTCATTTGCAAACCTCAAGTTTACAACTATTCATAGTTGTTTCCGCTGAATGAGGGCTATGAAGTAGATGATTTGGGGACAAAATGTAGAACTTTGTAAGAGCCATATAGTGCCAGTAACTACAGAAGCATAGTAAAAACAAAGTTAATCCCCAAATAATGCTATCATATTGTATAATAATATGCAGCATTTTTATTAATGTAAAACAAATCTCCTTTGCATGCTGCTGATGCAGTGATGCATTCATTTACTTCATACACATAATGTAGCTGCAAGCCTGATCTTACAGTTTAATGGGATGGCATCTATTTCGGTGACTCAGCCATTGCTGTTTATTTACCCACAATATAATTTTGAAATTGAATTAAATTTAGTTTGCTACTTGTAATTGTCCTCGGGCTGGAATTAATGAAGAGTGACTAACATGTTGGGCGAGGCCATGTCTAAAAATCCCCTGATATTTTTTATGTTGGGATTTTTTATGCCAAATCCTTCATAGCAGTCCTGTGTTAATTAAGAGGAAGTACTTTTTATAAATTAAAGTATTGTTTGCTTGTGGTGTACTGACATTTTAGGAGTAATTAACACTATAAAAGCTGTTACTGTATTGTAAATTAAACTGAATTTATAATGTAGTTCTGAAGAGTTTAACAACTGTGTGAGATATTGTATAGTTTTGGGGGGGGGGGGGGGGGGGAATTCCATATATAATGTCCTGGGACTGTGGGCATATTGTTGGCATCATTCGTTCATGGAGTAAGACAGAGATATGGATCCTGCAGGTCAACACCCAAAGTAGGTTTTCAGTATCTGTATTTGGGGTTTCTTGACAGATTTATAGTATGTTCTATTGTAAGCCACATATTTTGGTGTCCCAGCTAACCTAGGTCTAGGACCACAGTTCTAAGCCTCAGTGTCTTGGAATGTTGAAGATTCTAACCAGCTTTAGAGACTTCATCTGTGAGGGCAACTTTTTCTCAAGAGAAACTTGCGTAGCTATATTCAGTACTGTGAGTTATATACTCTGTGATGACGGCCTTGTTTAATGCAGTAATTTGAAAGGATGTGTGAGGTACTGTCTCAAAAATTCAAGCAGCCACGCTGTCGGCTGAACAATTCATTCAGTCTGTAACTTCACTAGGAAACTCTAAAATATGTGTGAGCAAAGTAACTGATGCATGTAACTCCGTGCATCTAAAACTGGTATTTATGCAAGTATAAATATTTAATTTCATGCTAGAAAATATTTTCACCCTTTTATTAATAACAGTACAATATTTTATTTGTAAAAAAAACAAAACAAAAAAAACTAGTGGTAACATAATTGCGCCCATCATATTCTCTCCAGTTGTCTGCCACCACAGAATAACTGGTTAAATTGGCATACAAATCTATTGTACCTAAATGGTTCCTTTTATCAAAATTGCAGGTTACCTGCTAGTTTTAATGTGTTTACTTTAAAAATAAGGGTTGTTGTAGACTTTTCTTACTGACGGTTCTTTCTTCATGTTGGTGTAAATGTGGACTGGGATAGTACCCTAATTTTAGTTGAAATACCTGATTGCTTTGGTCAAAATGCATTGCACGTTTTTTTTTATTGTAGCTTTGGAACAGTTTCTTACGGCAATTAAGCTTTCCATTCAGCTTGTGAAGATATCTATTTGTGTATTTAGGATTAGGTATACATATTGTTACTTTCATACTATTCTCTCCTTTTGCAACCCCACAGGTGGACCCAAAGGACTATATGTTTAATGGCTTGAAAGATCAAACTATAGGACGATTGCCAGATAAAGTTGCAGGCCAACAATTCGTTATACAGGAATGTGAGAACTGCAACATCTACATTTTTGATCATTCTGCCACCATCACTATTGATGACTGTACGAACTGCCGCATCTTCTTAGGGCCTGTAAAAGGCAGTGTGTTCTTCCGTGACTGTAAAGATTGTAAATGCATTGTGGCCAGCCAGCAGTTTCGCACCAGGGATTGCAGGAAAATGGATATATTCTTATGCTGTTCTACCCAACCAATCATTGAATCCTCCACTGGCATGAAGTTTGGATGTTTCCAGTTCTATTACCCAGAGCTGGCTTCCCAGCTTAAGGAAGCAGGGTTGAGTATCTTCAACAACACATGGAGCAACATCCATGACTTCACCCCAGTGTCAGGAGAGACAAACTGGAGTCTTCTTCCTAGTGATTGTGCCGTCCAAGATTATGTCCCCCTTCCAGACTCTGAAGAGCTGAAAGCAGTACGCGTTTCATCAGATGCTAACAGGAGCATAGTGCCAGTCACTTGGGGACAGCGACCGAAGAAAAGTGATGAGTCCTGCTTGGTGGTTTTCTTTGCAGGAGATTATACTATAGCAAATGCCAGAAAGATGATTGATGAGGTAATGAGCTAAAGCTCCTTGCAAGTAATGAATCTAAGATTCATGTGGTATTCATATAGCAATATTTGAAAAACTACTTTAGAAAACTTTCTGTTCATAAATACATACAAGTGTAGAATTGCAGATGTCTTAATGCTACATAAGGATTTAATTAACCATTCCAAATGGTGCTGTTTCATCATGTGTTTTTTTTTTTTTTTAGCAATTTTGAGCTTCTTGCACAATAGAGTTTTGTAGCTTCTATTGAGTGAGGAACACTTTCCCTTTTATAAGTCTACATTTAAGTGTAAGTGAAACTTTTCATGACATTTCTTCCTAATATGGAAGCTTTTGTTAAAGGAGAAGGTGGAAAGGCCAAGCCTCCTTCTCTCTGTCTTTACCTCACAATCACCTCTGGAACTGGCTCTAATGGGACAGGCAGCTATTCAAATTGTAGTCAAAGATAGTAGTGAAGTTAAAGCAGCACCAGATTGGAGGGGACTATCCCACCCAATCACAGCTATCTTAAAAAATATATTTTAAATGTCTCAAAATTAGGCATCTTCAGCATCCCTTATACGGTAAGGTTGAGGAGCCATGGAGGGGTACCCTATCAGAACGCTATTTGATCGATAAGAGAGGCTTTCTTTAGGGGACTTGAAACTTTTATTCTGTGGAGGTCACCTTTAACTCTAATAAGAATACATTGCCAGACTTTGTGTTTTACCAAACATTTTCACTTAGATGGCTATTTATGATTATTACCTACACAACTGACATTTAATGTACCCTGTTCATTCAAGTGTTGAACTTCCTTAATAATTTGTTTGTATAAAGCTGTTACTTTGTGTGGTTTAGTCACTAACCATTACCTCACAACTCACAATGCAGATGGTTGGCAAGAGCTTATCACTCATTCAGACTAAAGAAGTTGCAATGAAACCAGAAGATGCCAGAAGGGTTTTCAAAGACAGAGCCGCAGAGTTTATACCATTATTGGAGAAAGGTATGGCCTTTTACATATAGAAACTTGTATTACAAACGCTCAGTACATTTATCACAAAAGCAGCCAGTAAGATCACCAATATTAAAGCATCACCTTGACTTGGAGTGGTACTGCTCAATAGTTAATCTAGGATTTTATATATTTTTTTTTTTCCTTCATTTAAAATCTGTGTTATCACACTTTGGTGGGGGGAAAAAAGGGTGATATACTCTGGACACCCGTTCATCAGTCTTCTGCAGCAGGCCATATATCCTAGTACTTTCTCTATAATATAGACATTATTTATGTTTGGGATGTGCAGGTCAGTAACCATAGCGCAGTGAGCTGACTACTTGAGGGTCTGTGAAGGTATGTAAACCATTTAACTAATTCTTCAAAAACCATGCATTTAGAGTGCATTTGCATTTAGAGATTTGTTCATCTTTAAGATATGGGAGAGGCTTATGTCACTTTACTGTTTTGGTGTTTAGTTTTTTTTTTTTCTCATTGCTCAGTCTGATAATTAGATTAAGTTGTCAGTCATCAGGAGGAAGTATCTCAAAACTTCAGGGCAGCTAACTGAACGGAGCACTTGAATCCACAGGGGGTAGGGCCAGCATTTTCTTGTTTTGCTTTAAGGCTTGTGCTGATCACATAGCTAGGAAAGTATAGCTAGGATTCATAATTTTGTTTGCATAGTTCCTTTGACGTACAGCCAGCAGCCATTACCCTCTTATCTTTAGCAGTTAGTGAAGATGTTTTTATCTTTACAGTAAAGTGAATTAGGGGAAAACAGGAAGATTCATAATATGGCAAAATTACACTCCTCACAGAATTGGGATTAACATTGGTTAAGATATATAGATATATATAGATTTACAAATGATCAGTTCATACTTAAATAAGCAAACTAGAAAATTATGAACTAAAAAAGTTCCAGTTCTATATTGTGTATGTGACTAATATGTATAGAGAATCTTCCTTGAGCAACAGCTCACCACCTGCACATTCACAGCAAGTCTCTCTTCCTCCTCTCAGTAGTGTAATTAGCAGCTTTCAGTGTGCACTGTGGGGATTTGCAGTGTGTCTTATAGTAAGACATTTTTCAAAACTGCTTATAATTATGCAAGATTTTTTCACAGGGTTTAAATTATATAAAACTTTTCACATGTATAAAGATCTGATGTGATAGAATATTTAATCAATAGATTTTAGTAATTTTTTTTTTTTACATTTTATAATGCTACTCTATCTGAAAGGGATAACATCAAATGATAATAAAGTTAAGGTGATGCAGCTGGCATAAGTCAAGTCCTTAGGGATCGCAATGCCCAATTACTTCATCTGATATCTGGCTGATGATAAGGCAATGTGTTAAGGGAGTGGTACTTGTTCCCCTCATGTCACCCACAACACTGCTTATTTTGAATAGTTCATTCTTAACAAGAATGAACTATTCATTTAGAAATAAAGGTTATTATTATTAATTTTTATTTATAGGGCGCCACTAGGTATCCGTAGCGCCGTACAGGGACAAACAAAGTTACAATACAAAGGTGAGACAGCACGATACAGTAAACAAAATGCACAGTACCTCCGTGAGCTCAATGCACAGCTAGAGGGGAGGGGAGAGGGGAAGGTCCCGCATAAGGCGGAGCCCAAGGTTCTGTCAAGCTCATGAAATCCAAAATCTCAGAGAGAAAAAAAAAAGAGCAAGCTTACTCATTCTGAGAGCATGCTGCCTAAATGTATTCTCCTATATACTGTTCTCAGGGCTACCACAAGTGGCCTTATGACTTATTTGAAAAGTAGGTGAGAGAGAGAGAGAGAGAGAGAGAGAGAAAGCAGCCTTTCCTATATATTGTGGAACTAGGCAAGGAGTGAATATTGGCTGCAGGGAAAATGATGAAATCTGAGGGTAGTGTAGCAGGAACTGTAGAAACAGTATTTAGGAGGAGGCAAGGAAGTTCATAGAATATGACCTTTATTGTCAGAGGTGCAGGAATACGAACAACATCCTGCATTCAGTCAGGAACACAGCAAGCAAGTACTGTACATCAGATAACAGCAGAAGTTGGGATGTCCAGAACTAGATAATAGCACTAGACCAGGCAGAGTTTTTGCAAGAAGAAATACAGGCACATGTGGGTACTAGGAAAATATATATAATCTATAATATGTTATTTGCTACACTTGATATATCTAATGCAGCTATCCAAAAAGATACTGTAGTCTAAAAAAAAAAAAAAGTTGCAATAGTATTTTGTATGGCAGCACAAATTAGAACATCCAATTGTGTAAAATGAATATAGATAAACCAGTTGTATATGTGGACAATTACTTTTTAATTTTTTAATAAATGTATCAATTAGTGTTATTCCACCATTTAAAATGTAAAAAAACAGATCCATTATATTGCATTTGACAAATAGTTCATAACGTTGCAACAATGTTTAGGATATTTAGTACAAAAACTATTTTGTGGTAAAATAAGTCTTTTTAAACTACAAGAGTATCTTGGGGGGTAGTTTTAGCTAATGTGCACAGAAATTGGCTGGATCAAGGCATCTTTCCTTCTGATGAAACTGTCTGAAGTGAAACATGTTAAGGATCTCTAGACTATATCCAACTATATTCCTACTTTCCACATTGGAGATTTTACCTTCATTATGTTTTGGATCCCTACGGACACCGTTGATACTGTATCCTGGGAAAAAAGCATTATATATCTATAATAATTCCCCGTTTGTTTTTGTTTTAAAGGTTCTGTTGTTGCAATGGAGTTTAATGGTGATGGAGCTGTGCAGAGTTGCCAGGAGGCTGTTAGCAGCATCTTCAGTGGTACCCTGGTGAGTTCTAACATTTTACTTTTGGGTACGACCTTCCATTTCAGTGCATAGATGTGAACAAGGAGTGGTTGAAAAATGTATTCCAAGTAGAAAATAATGTTGGTGGAGGTTGTTTCTCCATTTTTGACAGGCATTTATAATCTTTAACCACAGTCATCTTGGTTTAGTGTGATGTAACCCCAACAGACAATGGTTTAAGTTTTTCTAAGTAAAATGAAATGGTTTATATGAGTGTGTGTAAACACAGTATGTCCATCTACCTCAAATTGTGTAAATTTTCTGTTGACAGCCTGAAGAATTTTTTATTTTTTTTTCTTGTAGATTTAACTAATCCATAGGGCAGATTCAGCCATTGAAAACTAATGGCACATCATTGACTATTCCCCTGCACAAGCAATGACTGACTTTGGATAAAATAAAATAAAAGAACATATTTGTCTAGTACACTCTGTAAGCACACATCCGAGTATAGTTTGCTGGAAAAGAAAAGATAGACACAATACTACAGCCATGTCACAGGTAGAACATCCCTACGACCTTTATACTGCAACCTGACCATATAACTCTTTGCAGTAAATGAAGCTGGATTTGTTTATGTTGTATTTAAATAACCTTGTTAGGTAGGAGTCTAGGATCTCATCCCAATTTTCCTCTGTAGGGCAAGTCCAGCATTCCACTTGCTCATGCAGGCTTGACGAGGATGTTTAAAGCTCTGAAATGTGGTGTAATAGTGTTTTCTGTTTTATTTTTAGTGAGACATGCACTAACCTATTTTGTTATGATTAGAGAAATAGTTATATTTTCTTTTCTCCTTTTTCCTGTTCAATAGGTATTTGTTTCGGAAAACAAGACATCCTCTTCTCATGATGTGGACAACTTTTATAACTTTGCCGATATGCAGATGGGAATGTAGAGTTTAAATTTTAGTATATTTGACTGAAACATTTGTCTGTTCTGCATAGTGCTTACAGTGATGCATTTTGTACAGAATATTTTGTCAAATCTATATTATCCATACAAAAAAACTGAGCACTTTTTTAAAAAATAATTGTGGATAAAGAAATGGCATACTTGTAATGCTTAGTGTGCTCTCACCACAGCATTTTTGTGGAAAACGCAAGGCTGGGAGCATATATTTTGGCTCTTTTTATAGCTGCAAAAAAACAGAAAATATTCATCCCTAAAAAGGTTAGGAGCAATGGACTATGTCTAGGAGCGCATAACCATTACTTGCATCTCTTACTTTTTTTTTTTTGAGAGTTGAAATTCTATTCATGAAAATGTGTAATATTCAACATTCCTGTGTCTTTGTTTTTATGTAAAGATAATTGCCACCACAAGGCTAAGCTTTTATCATGTTGATTTTGTATAATACTGTAAATGTAGGCTTGGTTAGTCAGGACTGGTAAAAAAAACCAAAATAATGAATAAAAATTTTACATTCCAGATGGTATAACACCATCTAGCTGGTTAATGATAGAAGAGTTAGAGTGAATTTAAATATATATTTTGTTCTAATATTTATTTTTAGATTTTACACAACATGCATTTATAGCATTCTACATTTTAACTTTTTTTTTGTTTTTTAAAATGCACTCAGAAATCAATATTTTATACTGTGAAAATGTAACTTTACAAACTTCTTGTAAATTGTTTTGTTGTCTTTCTGTGTTAGAAATGGTTAATAGGGTCTGCTACATGGCATTAAATACAATATTTAGATAATTGTATATTAGCAGATAAAAAGGTTACAGATTCATGCCTTCTCTAAACCAGAGAGAGTGTCATTATATATAACAGTTATGGCATAAGCCAGAGAGAAATCCATTTGTGCCATGTGGTGGTATAGATTTTTGTGAAGAATCCAAAACGTTGGTCATGAGACAATGCTCACTGACAATCCACATCTGTCAGTGCAATCACTATATGATTATAGTATGTGATTACAAATATTGCTTCTTCATAAATATTCGTGCAAAAGACATTTTGTTTCTTAGGGTTAGAAAATGTTTTGACAAATGCTAGGTACCTTCCTACACCTACAAGAGGTACAGAAGAAAATATACTAATATTCCTTTTGAAATGTTTACAATTGGATTATTCATACTTTTATACCAAAATCTGATACCTGTATGTATTTAAAAAAATAAATAAACATAGTCCACAGTGGTTTAGCTCATTGTTTCTTTTTCATCTGATAGTGTATGTTTTATCATGTTAATGAGATAATCCTGGAAAAACAAAACCTAAATGGTGAATTATCATGGCAATGTTTAAAATCAGTGAGTTTCATTACTCGTGTTCTTTTGAAAAACTTGTGTATTATAAAGATCAAAGCACCCCTACAGTAAATATTGTTTGCCCCCTTCTCTTGACTTTAATTTTATATGTTGGAAAATCATGTTCTTTCAAAGGGTATAGGGCCGTTGCTTATTTTAAAGTTTTAATTCATTTACATGTATCAAAGAAAGGCTTCTAAAAGACAGGGGCTGCAGAATTACACATTTGTACAGTAGAGATACAAGTGGAGGACTTGTGTGACAAAATAATAGTAAAGAGTTTTTATTGAACTTATATATATTGATGTGGTTTAAAAAGAACATTTTCCACAGCAAGCAGCAGCCTGACAGGATATGTCTCCAATCAAAACAGAGCACCTGCAACAAATTCCCTTTTAAAGGCAAAGTGGGAGTGTCCTCTGTCCATCAAGTTAGGGTGGTGGGAGGAGTGTAAACTATTTAAACCTGTCTGTTTCATTGCGAAGTTGTGACCGATGTCAGATAGTGGCCAGTGGCTGGGGAGCTGGTCTCTGTCTATCCTGCGTTAGGGTCGCAAGAAAGTGTGACGTTTTTGCTGTCAATTTAAAAAAAACAAGAAGGTGTTTGTGACAAGCACACTTCAGGTGATGCACACACAATGTTCAATTTTACTTACTTAATAAAACTGTTATCTGACATTTTAAATATATAAAACATGATGTATGTGAACTGAATTTTAAACATTAAATAAATGAAGTATGTATACCTGGCTGAATGATATAATACCATCTACAGTGAGTTGCTAACTGATCAGACTGACCTGCTACGTAGAAAGGAACTGTGTGGATTGAGTGATGTATATATTGCAGTCTCAGATTTTCCAATTTTATTAGAATCCATCGGAGCACTGTCCTCAAAATATGGGAGGGGCGTTAGCAATGCTATATCTGGACAATTCTGTACAGAGTATTTTACACAATATCTAGCTTTATTCATAAAACGATAGACTGCTGCTACATCTCTGATGCAACTAAAAACAGATAGCATTGATCCTTCGGAATGGCAATTTAAAACAAAAAAAAAAACAGGTGGGCCTGTTCACTTGTTTAAGCCATACACAAAAAAAAAATTATAGCCTTGTCTGATAAAGATCACAAGCACTGGTTTACCTGATGTATCTAAGATGTATCTTCCCCAGTTTAAAAGTAACAGGCTAACTTTAATTTTAAACTCAGAGTATATGCCAAGTTTAATTGCTTCCCTCTCATTTGCATAACATGTTTGAGGTATTAAGTGGCGCTGCTGGCAACAGAGGGGTAAATGGCTAAAACTGGTAAAACATTGTAGAATGAACTGATGGTTTGGATGTCACATTTGTACCAGCACAATGAGGAATATTGTTGTTTTGTTTCTACAAGCTTTAATGAATATATATTAGCACTATAACACTTAGCCAGGAGGTGATTTTAACAATGAAACTAAACGCCCTTCCTCCTTTTAATCACATCAAGGGCTACCCTTACTGAATCAAACAAGCTGTTCTAGCTAGCATACCATGTTTGAGATGGGCATGCCACAGGGGCTATGCACATGAATGAAGATAGCGTTCATTATTGCTGTTGGTTCCAAACACTTGCCAGGGCACTTAAACAGTGTTTTCCTTCAGGAAAGATAAGATTAAGGCAGACATTGAATAGTAGCAGCAGTTTTCTCTTCTATACACTTTTGTCCACTGCCTGTTGAGCATTACTTAAGGCATGGACAAAGGGAGTCGGTAGACTTTTTCTTTGTGTTTTTTTTTATTAGAGAAAATGCCTATATAAGTACATGTCTCCACAGGATAAAGGTCTTGTCATGGGACTGTTGAGTTAAAATATGAATCCATAACAGAAATAAACTGTTTGGGAACCTATGCCCCAGGGGACAATGTTTAGTATCCTGGGGTACCTGAAGTATAGGTCAGCTCCCCCCACTCTTAGAGCTCAGCGAAGTTTCAGGATTACTTGCTTTTTTTTCTTTTTAGCAAGCCTTCCATCCTCTACTGAGCTCTGCGTAATGAAGTATTATAAGATAGATATGAACTGGGGGTACACTGCTGGTAAGGTCTGCCATGGTTCCAGTTCAGCCTGGTAAAAGAGATAAAGGTGTCCAAAGTAATGGAGATGCAGAACTGTTTGAACCAGCCCATTCCCAGATTACCAAAAGAGCTGAGGGGGACCTGGTTCATGTTTGGGCGCCTCAATATTAAGGACTGAAAAACTTGCCAAAATTTTGAGTTTTCTTGGGCCGCATTCACATTCCCCACTCTGGTTTCACCTTTCCTTTCTTCTGAGGAAAGGTTTTACCATAAACTTGTCAGACACACATCGCAATAGTCTGACTGGCGTGGAGGAAAGTCATTTGTATTTTGGGGAATGTGTGGACTAAATACTTTTCATTCTTGGAAAGGTCTGAGGGATATGGCTTGCTGGTGGGTGCACACAGACCCTCTCCTGTGAGGATTGCAAGGTGGGATATGTGGGCTACAGAGCACTAGGAATCATTTATGGTTTCTGCATCAACTCATGATTTCCCATGGAAGGTGGCACAAAGCTACACATGTAATTGAGGTAGCCTTGTTGACCCACAAGTATTTTACCCTTACATTTATCATACATAGTTAGGATAAAAATAGAGTATACCCTTTTTCAAATCTGTGTTTGCACATATCAGGACATTATTGACAAGTCCTCTGCTCCTAATATTTTACAAATCTAGTCTAATTTGACAACCCACAACAGACATTGTTAATGTGTGACCAAGTACACACTTATCAATTCCATATGTAGCACAGGGTTATAAGAATTATAGGCTCTGCCCCTGGTGCAGCAGGTGAGGTCTCCAGGGGATGATGTTCCAGTGTAATGAGGCTAGTGCCTTGTGTAGCATAGCTCTGGTGAGGGGTCCCTGGAGGAAGCCGCACACTGCAAAAGCTCCAGCGCTGGCTTTGTGAGCTGTGTGATGAATGAAGCCGGGACCTGGGAAGGTGGGCGTGTGGTCCTGGGTCCCTGGCAAGAAAGGGTGCGAAGCCAATGTCATGAGGCCGTAGATGGAAAGAGCTCATGAAGGGGGGAATCCCTGTGGAGGTTGGAGACTACATGGCAGATGAGTTCCTGGAGAGTGGAGGTACTGAGGATCTTCAATTGTCTCTTTGCATGTTTGCGATTGGGTGAACTGAATCATTTGCAAATCCTGTGGTCTGTGCCTGTGAAACTACTGCTCCCAGCAGCAGCTGGTTTGTAACATACTGTTATTTTCTAAGTACTGTGCAGGAGTGTGATGAGCAGAGAAATTATTACCATCGGCTTAAGCAATATACAGACCTATACTGCCGTTTTAAATGAAATGTGAGCATATTTGCAACCATTATGCTTTTCTGTGCTGGAGGAAGAGGAGTTTATAAGTGTGTTTCCTGTTTCAAACGGAAATGGCCTGTGGGCCAATATTATTGTTATTTCACCACCTAAACACTAGTGTCCACTCAACATCATGATTGTGTTACACACCTGTTCCTCTTCTATTGGTTGTCCATAAAATTATTTACCAGTCTCTGTGAACACTAAATATTAGTGTGTGACTGTACCATCAATAAAAGTCAAAAGTAGAAAGTTTCTTATCTACATTTAATTTATTGTAGTATGGCTTAGATTTGCAAATTTACATCTGAATGAAACACAAGACGTTTGGAACAATATCCACTGATCAAGACCAAAGAGGATGTGTAAAAATGAACAAGAAGTAACTAAATAAATAACAAGGCCCTGCTGGCCTCAGCTCTTATTATTTGCTTTCTGCCCCTCGGAGCTTAACCTCAACCTCAGGGGCGGGCTGGGCCAGGGGGGCATCTGCTGCCTGTTCAGGCCGCAGCCCCCACCACCCCCTGCGGCTGTTGATGAATGACGCGGCCGTATCGAGTGTCATGGGATGCAACCGCCTGTGCGCTGGGTAGTATTATGTATATGCGGACGGCACCGCATATACAGTAATAAAATGGATTCTCAACAATGCTACAGGGCTCCTCCCCTAGCCTTCAGGAGCCTTGTAGCAGCAAGTCACTGAGGGCCAGGGTGTCAGATTGACACTCTGTGCCCTGCCTCTCCACCCCCTTTAGTACAGCCCTCCAGATATGATTGGGGCAGTCCCAATCAATCATATATATGGGAACCTCAATCTCACTAGGAGGCTCCCATGAAGGAAGTAAAAATAAATATAAATAAATTATATATTAAAAAATATATATATATATATATATAGCCCACTGCATATGGGCCAGTGCTATGTGCTTGCCCCCCGGGTTAAAATTTGCCAGCCCCTTCCTGCTCAACCTGAAGCCCCAGCTCCTATTAAATAAGAGTGTGTCAGTGAAGAGATTATAAAACTGAACATGAACTTATTCTTTTCCAGGAGCAGCCAACTTACACATCATGTAACCTCTACCACACAATGCAGGGTTGTCACTCAATGCAGCAGCACATCTAAGGTCAAAGGAGGGATGTATAGCCAGCACCACATATCTCTCCTTCCTTCTTGAGAATAGGCTCATTGATTCCTGTTTCATTAGGATAAGAAAAGCAATTTTTAGGCAGGCACTGTAACATCATTGTGCATTCACTACCATCTCTACTGATATGTTATTACTTGATTAAACATAATTTGTGGCCTTTTTAAGATCAGAAGGTGGCACATGCAGCCCTTGAAGAGTATCAGGTTGCCCAAATTTGCCTTTCCTGGTATTCTCAGTTATATATTTAATTAAAAACATACAAGATGTTCAAAACACAAAAGAGCTAAACTAAATACAACCCTCTCTTTTTATATAACCTCCTTTATAATGTCGCCCTTGCTTCATTATATAACATCCTCTCTCTAATGCCACCATCACTGTAACACCAGAATTGTCCTGACTTTTAAGCTGGCATTATAAAGCAGGAGCACTGTACATAGTAACTTGCAGTTTGAGTGTGCATCTGACCTAACACTGGCAATACATACATAAAAATAGTTTAGGGAAATAAACTTAAACAATTCATTGGGGAAAAAGGTACAGGACAGTGTTTAGATCAGGACTTCTCAGCCTCTGGAGTGCGTAACACAAGAGGACCTCAGATTGGTTGAAATGGTACTTCAGCCTTTTATAGTGTACCTATTAATAAAAATAATGCAAAATATACAACACAAGGGGCTGCGTATGAAAGTTTACTCATATATAATAAGGAACTAGGTAGACATTTACTTGGTATGAAAAAATATTAGAAACCTGGTATTGCTAGCACAAAGCAAGACATCTGTCACTATATTAGAAAGTGTGTTTATCACTTGAAGAAACCATGTGGAACAGAGTATTAGACAGCATATACTTTGCATGAGTGGAGACAATAAAGTGGAAAGCACCGCTTGTCAATTTAATAGAAGGTGCAGACTGGAAGACATGAAGGAGGCGGATGAGTATACTGCATAGTCCGATGTCAGACCTGTGGGCAGTGGATGCCCAGCAGCACATGGCAGGAGTGCCGGGACCAGGCACATCATCTGCCGTGTGTGCGGGGAGGGGAGGAAGGGATGCAGGGAAGGAAGTGGAAGAGGAGGAGCGTGGGAAGCCAGCGAGCAGTGTCAATACAATAGGCTTCTTGTGTGTGGATGTGTGCGCCTGCTGGAAGGCTGCAGATAGGGAGGAAAGATTGAGGCAAGCTGCCTGCAGCTCGGTGAGAGTGGCCGGGCTTCATCTGCCGTCTCCGGGCAGCGCGGCTCAGGAATGCACAGGCCCCGCTATCACGACTGAGAGGGACGTGCTGCTGCACCGAGGCTGAAGGCAGAGCAGCTGCAGAGAAGGTGAGAGATGGTGTGGTCCCCAGGCCCTGCATACCGGGCAGGATGCTGGGTGTCCTGCCTGTCGGTCTCAGGGCGGCTCTGTGTCCTGAAGGAGCATAGTGTGAGTGTGTGTGCCCTGCAGATCCATGCTTTGTGCTAGTGCTGGGTGTGTATCCTGACACACTCCTCCTCCAGCCGCCCCTGGACGATACAGTCTGGTCTCCCTCCGTTGTGCAATGGGGACATACAGTGTGTGGAAAGGTGACTATGTCTCCAGTCATTCTCCCGGTTATGGGGGTCTCGGTGTAGACATGTAGCCCCTGCCCTCTGTGTGTGTCACCTCATCCGGCGAGTCCTCCTCTCACTCGCCACTACACTGAAATTTGGCGCCAAGGCTACCCCAGGACAACTCCTGTCAGGGTTACAGTCGTACATGTCCTGCGTCATCCCATCTCCTCAGTGACACCCAGTTATATTGTCACTAACTTATTCCACTCTCCAAGTATCTCTCTGCACAGTCACACAGTGATTGTAACTGTTAATGTGTCATTCATTTTGCTAAATACAATGTTGCATCTCTAATTAGGATGGGTGATACATTGGTATAGTTTTAAAGTTGATGTAAATGGCAGTTTCTCAGGACTGTATGATGTGAGCCTTTTACTTTTTTGTTACATTATTTTAATCCATAACATTTTTCTTATTTTGTAATATTTTTACTTAACCAATTACGCAGTTTGATAGAATTCCCTCAATTTGATACAAAGCTAATATTCCAACTTGTAGGTTTAATTTTCATTTTGTAGGTTTCACAAAATGAAATGGTAATTTTAATATTACAGTTAATTTATATTGCTTTACTTAGCTAGGTAACTAGGGATTTTTTTAGTAGCATATTAGAATAAATCTTTTTTTATTTTATGAATAAATAGAATAGTTTTCCAGTATTCTTTCCATAGTGTAGATTGTAAGCTCCTTTTGGCAGAACCATAGTTGCCTTCTGTTTTATGTCATTTTATGTCATTTCTTGTGTAATGGTCCCCTCAATGCACATTATAATTAAAAGGGTGTAATCCCAGGTATTCATACTAATATATTGGATATTTCTTCACAGTGTGGCGATATAAAAAATGTGTACTAAAGTAAAGATCTGACGTCATTTTAAGGGTCAGAAAACATTGTACACATTTTAGTGTTTTTATGTTTTAACATTTATCAGCGATGCTGGTTCCAGCACTGCAAATTTCTGTGTGACCCACAAATGGTTAATCAGTTGATCGCTAGCTCGGAAATTGTAATTTATCCTCCTGGGCTAAAACACATGGAGGTTTAAAATTTGACTTGTGTGTATGCCTGATAACCTAGAACCACCAGTACCTGATAGAAATTTGGATGTCAACAAATTGGCTTGAGACAAACTAAATAGATATAATGGTAACACTTTCTACTTGTCTAATTTATCATCCCATCATTTGAAAGCAAGCCCATAAAAAGTGAGGTGTGTTTTGTTTTTGTTTTTTTAATATAAATCTCTGTGCCAGGCTGCAAGATTTAGCTTGGTAATTACTATTTTTCTTGTTTTGTTTTTTAGGTTGCTATTAATGATTAATAATTCTGCAGCGCTTCCACAATGTCATGTGACTACCATGGCAACCACAGTCACATGGCATGTGATGTAGCGCGCATAGAGGCTTTGGAATGCCCCTCTGAACTTTGTCTGCAATGTAAAATACACCCTCCTTCTTCCCTCCTCTGCTTTCACATGACATACTGAAAGCTGTGAGTCTGTGTGTTACTGGCAGCCATATTTGTCTGTCCCCCAGCCAGATTTTGAAAATGAGACACTGATTTGCATGACAGCTAAGAAAAATGACTACCCAGATCCATGCTTAAAAGGTATTCAACTTGCTATTTAAAATAATAAAAAAAAAAATCTGTTTGGGATTGCAACTTTAAATTATTTCATTATTGTCCCCTTTCTGCCTTTATTATTATTTCTTTTTCTACGGTGCATTTTTTTATATTGTGTTTGTTTGAATTGCTTCTCGTCCTAGTGATTTGCCACTGTGGAAAGAAATCTGCTCCACAGTATCGAGAATACTATTCGCAAAGCTATAGAGGCTGAAATAGTATTTTTAATGTCCTTTTAACAATTCTTATAATATAGAATTAGCTATAATGTTTTGTCATAGTAGTTTTTAGGTTTTGCTAATTTCATTCTGATTTTTCACTATTAATTGTAACAGTAAATAATTCATTTACTCAGGTCTTTGAAGTTTCAGTAGTTCTGTTGTGACACGCCCAGTGTGATTTTGTTTACATTTCTACATTTAAAAGTCCCATATAGTCTGTTTGTGGACATTAGTTGCTGTACTTATTTATTTGTTCAATCCTTACAACTTGGGAGGGCGCGGTTGGGGAGGTCTTGTTGCCTAGGCCCTTTCTATTACATTTTAGTTTTACTCTGTATTGCTGTTTTAGGAAGAATGGGAACAGCAAAATAATCCTTATGGGCCAATATAGCAAATATCAATGTCTGCATATAGTACAGCAGGACTTGTACAGGAGCACCTGTAATGTTGCTGATTATGGCAGCAGCTAGATTGAACATGTCATTAAGCGTAAGGGGTCATCGGCATTCGTATTTTAGCTGTTGACTCCTGAACGTAAATTGAATGGATGGACCTATTGAGATCACTGAGCTTTATGGTAGAAACACTGTTTGTGCACAGTGGTCCTTCTTTTTTTTTTTTTTTTAAAGCAACAAAGAAAAAGATTTTGGATAATACTGGGCACTTCTGTGGAATCCTAATAGGGGATTTCATTTATAACTTCTTATAATAGTTTAAACAAATCAAAAAATATATATAAAGCAATTCTAAAATAGCCACAAATCAATAAACTTGGTAATAATTGCTGCTCTTATATGGGATTATTGTGTATCAATCCCTAAAAACTTACAAGTGAGGAAATCAATTTTCAAAAGTGCAAAACACTGTGTTCATACTACCACAGATCCAAAGAATATCATATAAATGACTTTTTTAAAAACATAGTAAATCTAGCAAATTATGCCACTAAATTCAAAAAAGAAAAAAAAAATATACACTGGCCTACAGCACCTGGTATTCCCAGGTGGTCTCCCATCCAAGTACTAACCAGGCTCAACCCTGCATAGCTTCCAGGATCAGATGCAATTGGGTTTGTTCAAGGTGGTGTGGCTCTAGGCAATACATAAAAAAATAAATACGATAAAAAGTTCAACAGAATTGCAATTAATAAGAACCAAATATGTATTTATTGATCGTCTATTAACGCATCATACAGCAGTGTTTGCTAACCTGTGACACTCCAGGTGTTGTGAAACTACAAGTCCCAGCATGCTTTGCCAATATATAGCAGCTTATTGCAGGAAGGGTGTGCTGGGACTTGTAGTTTCACAACACCTGGAGTGTCACAGGTTGGCCAACACTGTCCTACAGTGCACTTGTAGGGAGAAGCTTCCATCTATGTAATTTTACATTTTCTGCCTCCAAATGATAGTGGGGACAACTAAAGAGGATAATATAGTCACTCTTATGTCTCCATTTTGTATGGGAACTAATCCACTGCTGGTACCCGGAAAAAAGTATTAAAGTAATTTTTTATTGCTTACCAATAAAACATTGTCCGCTGCGATCAATGTGGTTCCAACCACAAAGATATTTAATAGCAAGATGCAACAAATAACAATTCAATAAATAAGGTACAGCCGATGGATACGCAAGCACTTTGGATCCAGTATACAGTCATTCAGTCCTGAAGTCTGTGGTCTAGTAGACTGTATTATGGTCTCAGTGCCTGGTTTATATACAGGTTGCGGTACATAAAAACAGTAGTGATGTCATGGCATGTTTCCATTGGTTCAGGATTCAGGGCAGTCCAGTGTAATTCAGGTCATAGGTCGGTTCAAACAATGCCCTCCAAGGGTGGGGGTCAACTCTCCAACAGCTACATAAGTGTCTTCCCTCCAAAAAGGGGGTTTAAACTGGTCTATTTGCATTACACACACAATATCATTTTGACCATTATTTCTTCTATCATCCATAACTTACATACGCAAGATGCGATCGTTTAGCCGATAGTAGCGGATGTCTGATGGTGAAAAGTAGATTAGAATGACACTAAACATGATCTGTTTCCTATATCCGAACCTTGGATATTATCAAAGTGGTTTTCACATTATTGTATTAAACTATTAAATCTATTACATTCGATTTTTAAAGACTGTGTGTTGAAACTTTATTAAGGTGAACTATTTACAAATGAATGTGTGAGTGTAAAATGTATATAGAAGTGTTTGCATGTGTTTTACTAAATACGCTGTAGCATGCTATTCTCATATTTTCTGATAAAGACAATTAAATTGATGGTTATTAATTTGATACAACTTCATCCAATTATTCGACTTCCACACAAGTATTTTGCTTCCTGGGGAAGAAATTGACAGTGTCACCTGGCAGGCTGTAACGGCGGTTAGGTTCCCTACCAGCTGTAACACGCCTCCGATCCCTAACCACACACAGTAGTCTTTGTTCCCAATTTCAGAATCGGATTAGTGAAGTCCACAGTTTGTTTATTTGCAGACTTCTTCCAGTTGTTATTGCGCCAGAGTGTTCTGATGGTCCTTATAAAATAGTAAGATCTTACACTTTTCTCCAGATGCAGTGTAGTTTCCTTACATCTCTGAGGAGCCACCCTTTGCTTTTAAAATAGCATCAATGCATCAATTCTTCTAGGTACTCTTGCACACAGTTTTTGAAGGATCTCTGCAGGAAGGTTGTTCCAAACAACTTGGAGAACTAACCACACATCTCCTGTTGATGTAGGCTTGCTCAAATCCTTCTCTTCATGTAATCCCAGACAGACTTGATAATGTTGAGATCAAGGCTCTGTGGGGGCCATATCCTCACCTCCAGGACTCCTTGTTCTTCTTTACAATGTTCTTAATGACATTGGCTGTATGTTTGGGGTCGTTGTCTTGCTGCAGTATAAATTTGGAGCCAATCGGACACCTCTCTGATGGTATAGCATGATGGATAAGTACCTGCCTGTATTTCTCAGCATTGAGAACGCCATTAATCCCGACCAAATCCCCAACTCTGTTTGCTGAAATGCAGCCCCAAACTTGCAAGGAACCTCCATTATGCTTCACTGTTGCCTACAGACACTCATTATTGTACCACTCTCCAGTCCTTTGGTAAACAAACTGCCTACTATTACATCCAAATATTTAACATTTTGGCTCGTCAGTCCAGAGCACCTGCTGCCATTTTTCTGTACCCCAGTTCCTATGTTTTCGTGCATAGTTGAGTCACATAACGTTGTTTCCACGTCGAAGGTTGGCTTTTTGGCCTCAATTACTCCATGAAGACAGGTTAGGATTAATGGTGTCCTCAATGTTGAGAAATACAGGCAGGTACTTATCCATAATGCAATACCTTCAGGGAAGCGTCTGATTGGCTTCAAATTTATTCTGCAGCAGGACAAGGATACCAAACATACAGCCAATGTCATTAAGAATTATCTTCATCGTAAAGAAGAACAAGGAGTCCTGCAAGTGATGGTATGGCCCCCACAGAGCCCTCATCATCATCATCATCATCATTTTATATAGCGCCACTAATTCCACAGCACAGTACAGAGAACTCGCTCACATCAGTCCCTGCTCCAATGGAGCTTACAGTCTAAATTTCCTAACATACACACAGACAGACTAGGGCCAATTTGATAGCAGCTAATTAACCTACTAGTATGTTTTTGGAGTGTGGAGTACACCCATGGAGAACATACAAACTCCACACAGATAAGGCCATGGTCAGGAATTGAACTCATAACCTCAGTGCTGTGGGGCTAACCACTTAGCCACTGTGCTGCCCATGTCAACATCATCGAGTCTGTCTGGGATTACATAAAGAGGCAGAAGGCAAGCCTACATCCACAGAAGATCTGTGGTTAGTTCTCCGATATGTTTGGAACAACTCCCCTGCCGAGTTCCTTCAAAAACTGTGTGCAAGTGTACGTAGAAGAACTGATGCTGTTTTGAAAGCAAAGGGTGGTTACACCAAATTTTGAGTTTTTTTTATAAGTATTCTTACTTTGCAGCATTTTTTCCACACCTGCCTAAAACTTTTGCACAGTATTGTATATATCTGTAGAGGTTTGCTATTGTAAGGTTTCCATAAGAGGAGATTATATACATATATGAAGTAGTGCGTGGTATACATCTTGGAAGCACCAGTACACGCATCTCATTTTTTGTTTGTAATGATTGGAGTGTGTAGGCTCTTGTGTATAGATGTATGCAGCTGTGCATGTTTGTGAATCACCTGAGAAGATCCATTTTTGCACAACATATTTCTCAGGTACTTTTCAGGCAATTGTCCATCTGTTGCACGCCAAAACACAATTCAAAGGTTTTTTCACCAATGACATTTTTCTTTGTTCCTATCTAGTCACTTCTTCTATGAAGCTTTCTGACTTGCTCCGCCAATTGGACACTTGCTGGTGATGCCTTGAAAAGCTTATGTTCAAGCAAGTGTATAACCTGATTTAAGTAACAACTTGTTTGACTCTCTTAAATAACCTTGTTACAAGCTGGGGTGGGTTTAGTTACAAGATGTCTTGTGTTGGGCAACACCACCCTTTCCTTTGGTCCAGTGTTTGTGCATATTTATGAGCAGCCAGTGTATTCAAATATGTTAGGCTTAAGTAAAACAGTCTGACCTTAAGTAGTTTAACTGACTGTAAAATTGCAGAAACGTAAATAGAATCATGCAGTCTGAGGCAATTTTTCTGTGGCAGCAATTGTACCTGCCTCCTGGCTGCTGCACTACATGCCCCTCACTGCAGGGTGGAGTGCAGTGACTGTCAAATGCAGAGGAGTTGGGGCAGGAGAGAGAGAGAGAATACTTTATTTCCATCTCGAGTGACTATTCCTCTCACTGTGTCAGTCATCCCACTACAGTGATTATAGAAACGACCCCAGGAGACTTGTGTAACCCTTCTGGAATCAATTACTGTAAAGGGGGATTGATATCTTTAGGGGTCAGGAGATGGGTGGGAATTTTTATTCATATTTTATTGTTTGTTTTATTACTAAATTCTTTTTAACTTTTAAGTGGGGCTTTATTTTGTGTGTTTTATGCTCACTGCTTCTCAATGCTTGCTTGTAGTATAAAACTATATTGTGTAATATTTGGTATAAATATTTAATGCAGACTGTGACATTTGTGGAGAAACATTGGCTTAAAAAACAGTGTTGTAGATTTGAAACCACAGGGCTGCGTTTTTCATAATTAATTAACCTGTGCCATAATTCTACCATTGTACAGTCTGTAGTTAGACATCCTAGAACAGCGGTGGGCTGCATGAAGTCCTTTGAGCCTTCACCTGCAGCCCCCAACTCTTTCATGGTTTACTGTTAGATTTGTTTTATAGTTTAACATGCCTGCTGGTACTATTACAGATAGGTGTCCCTTTCTTTGTTTAAATGTATTATTTTAAGTTATTACTGAGATTAAGGGTACTGTGTGGCCCTTTTGAAGGTTAGAGCGCAGCACAATGTGGCCCCTGAGGTGTATCCAGTTGCACATCACTGTCCTAGAATAACATAACTTGTCCTTTCAGATAAGAAGTAGAATTCCATCTTTTTAAATTCATAACATGTTTACAAATCTCAAAGCTTTGTTTAAAATGGTATTTTGCATTGCATAGCTAAATAGTTTTGAGATATGCTCTGCAGATGGATGCAAGTCTAAGGGTACTCCGACAGGCTTAGTCACTTGACTGAAAATGTTACGTTTGATGCAGATCAAATTTAAATGTAGACTTATAGCTAAAGTCATAATTTTAAAAATTTTCAACACATGGCACTTGTATTATGATCAAACATTTGACAGTTTAGTATATCGGCCACAGCTGTCTTGAACGTGTATTTGACAATTTACAATAATTCTTGTGTTGCATACTATGGCTGAATGACTGCTTAGGGCGTTACCTTTTATATTATCATGTTCTTAGCCTTTAAAGGAGCCTACTTGACAAGGAAAACAGCAGTTTTTCTATTATTACAAGTGCAATTTCTTAACCAAATTACTATAGTCCATGGTCATATCACTTGAAACTGTTTTGCCGATATGGTTTTTATATTAACTGATTTTGGCTAAAAACAACTAGTTAAGATATTTAGCTGCTTCTTAGTTATTGTAATAAAAATTGGCTGTTGTACATTTTGTTAGTGCTGTACTAACAAATGTTAGAAATTCTCTCTCTGGTTATACAACATTTTAAAATATGTAATTTTATAATACAGAGAATAAACAATTTTATTTATGATATGACCCTACAGCCAAAAGTTAGCAGCCAACAATTTTTCTAAGGAAAAACTTGTTATGTGGTGATGGGACTATGCAATCTAGTGGATGCATCTGTCTTTTTTTTTTTTTTTTTTTTTTTTTTTATATGGGTTTCCTTTCATTTATGACACAGAATAATAACATACCATCATACCTAACAATTGCCAGCATATAACTGCCATACATATTATGTTTATTTGTCCAAATGCCCAGCATACTATACCCAACAATACTCAGTATACACTAGCGTATGCCTAACACATTATGGTATTCTAGCTGCTCAGATATGTGTTTTGTTTTGTTTTTTCTGGGAATGGATGACTAAAGCACCTTTTTAAACATTTTCATTGCACCAGGGTGGAGGAGATCGGGTCTCATCTATACCTTAGATTGGACAAGTGCACCATCCAGTTACACTTTAGCAGAAAGCCTAGTTACTGTTAGACCAATGTAAGAAACACACAAAATTGACACACAATAAAGGCAGTTCTGATGTCCCTTCAATTTTATGATTAATGTAGACATAAATAAGTCTAAATCAAGCAGTAATGTAGGGACAGTCCTTAAGTTATAGTAATTGTTCTTTGAAGTCACGTTTCACTCTTGGCTCCATAAACGTTTTACAGGTTGATCCATAAAGCTAGGTACAGATTGCTTTGCATGAGCAGATCAAAGGACTGTGAAGTGGGTGTGCACTTTGGAGAAGCGGACAGACTTGTGCAAATAAACCCTTAGTATGGGTCTGCCTTTTTATTTTTGTGGTTTAAATTTGAGTCTTGATTCATCATTGTAACTACTGCTCCCTTGATAGAAATGTAAGCACTGTTATTCTCCTTGGTGGTCTGCAGAGGGTGAAATATTTTCTTGAATTAGACATATATATATATATATATATATATATATATATATATATATATATATATATATATATATATATATATATATATATAGATATAATAATGCCAACAACATTTTTCTTTATCTCCACTGAATCTTTTTTCTGTTACAGGAGGTTTTACACTTTTGGAGAGAGGGAGTAGATGAGGAGAATCCATACACAAACCAGCCATTCACTTTGCTATTGCAACGGATGAGCTTTCACTATGTCAGCCTACTAACTACGCTGCTCACACCACTTTAATCTGTTGCTGGCTAAACAGATGGACCTCTCACTAACCATTATTCACAAAATATACCCACACGCCCTGACACATACTACAATTACTACTCCTAGTCCTTTCAACTTTGTCTCTTCTGACATCATTACTGTTAAATTGACAGCAAATATTAAGGGGCATTTATAAAACTCTTGTGTTTGAAATCATTGAAACTTGAAACTTTGCTATACTTGCATAGCAAAGTGTGCAGAAAATACTTGCTGCCTAGCAGGAGTGGAGCTTATAGGTGGACTGTGGTGCAATGTTTTATAACAATGTATGAAATGTCATTCAGGGGACATTTTATTAAAATGCACTACAGATTTTAAAGATGTAGGTCATTTTTTCACGTTAACTATTTCTTTTTTTCCACAATATTTTTCTGTGATCCTTTTTTTAGAAAGGTAAATCATTGTGTTGTTTGATTAACATAACAAAAGTATGTATTAAAGTGGTTCTCAGCCTTTTGACAACCTAGCATAATCCTCTAAACTATTCTTTGACCTTTTTTAGTAGAGAAAATTAGTTCATGATTTTTATGTCCTCAGCCCCCACAGATCTAATTTTAAATTGCACCAAACCTAAATAATTGTGTCAGTGCTCTGTGGAATTGTCCAGCTGATTCTGTGTTCCTAATGTAGATGCTGGCCTTGTTATGGTTACCCAGTGCGAAGTAAAACAGACAATATTAAAAAGATTGAAGGAAGACTGTGTCAGGCAATTGTTTGGAGACTAATCCTGAAGCTCTTCCAATGGCATAATCCAAACTACCTAGTGCAGATGGCCACAAATTGTTCATATTGGCCACTGGTAACATATTTCAGCTATATAAAAAAAAACTGCCAAAGATATGTTCTGAATTAACCTGTTAATATTTCTTGCTCACTTTAAAAATAAATAAATAAAATTAAAATAAAATATGCAAAAATAGACTGCACACAACACATGAACGTTCGTACTGTTTGTTTTGGCTATTTTGTCAAAAATCATAATGGGTGCACCGCAAATACATGCTGTGTAGAGATAAATCTTGATAGGGTATATTTACATGATCCATCAATATTTATCTCTACACAGCATTCACCTAACTTAGTCTGGATGATTGGCAGCTAGGCTGGTCCCTGGACACTATTTGATACAGTATATTCTTCATTCTATATTCTGGATACTTTATGAATTTACAGTGAACATGCTTCGCTCCAGTGATATACTTGGATTTCCTTCCATTTATTATTATGTATGGTTTTTAGCATGCCACCTTATGGCAGTATTAACTGAAGGTATGGTCTGAGTTCACTAGCACCTCGGTGTTTAGTAGTTTATTCCACTTTTTAATGTTTTGTAGGTTTTAAATTTCTTATTAATAAATACCATTTATTGAAAATATCTATTGCCGCAGTCTATTTATCGGATTTAGGTACAACACATACTATTGCACATTTATTCATTTGTGCACTGTTTTTTGGGGCTTGCAGACCCCACGCATATTAGTGTGGTTATTGTACTAGCCTATCAAGCCCAGGGGGTTATTTTGTTGTATTTTATTATGCAGGTTCTGATGACTGGTAAAGTAAATTGTTAGCAACGTCAATAGACTTGGGAAAAAACCGCAATGATATTCAATGTAATTTTAAGTGCTATGTAATTACATAGTTACACTGGTTAGACCTTTTTTTTTTATAAATTCTAATTGTATTGATCCAGAGACTCCAATATCGCCTCAGAGGGGCAAAAATTGTCTTTTTATTCTCTTAAAAATTGCTGCTGCTTCTCTTGTTTTTTTTCTCTTTGTGAGGTTGCTCGTCTCTGAACAGACTCTAGTTCTCCCATGTTCTTACAATGAGGTTTGCACCACCTGCATTTATCGTCCTTTTTAAACATGCAACGATTTTATTTGCCTTTGCTTCAGCTGCCTAGTTCTTTGAGCTTTTACTCAGATTTCTGTCAGTTGTATTCCAGAGTGCTTTTTCCATGACAATTTCTTAAATTGTATTCTATTTAATATGTAAATAACTTAGTTATTATCTTATTATTATTATTATTATCTTGGATGCATAGCCCCACATTTATGTACAGTGAAGTTAGTTTGCCATCTCACACTTGCTATTTTCTCAATTTTTCTGCTGCAAGTTATTATCATGCTGTTTGTATTAAACATGCATAATTATCTTTATCAACAAATATGTTCAACTTGTTTTCTAGGCCATCTACAAGATCAGTTTACAAAGATTAAAAGGTACTAGGGCTCCATACTGATTCCTGTGGTGCACCACTAATAACTTTAGCTCAGTTTGGATATGTTTCATTATAACTATAGATTGGAAACCTGCCAGTTTACCTCTTAATCTTTTTTAATTACACTTTGCTACATATTGTAAATCTGTGTGGATGGTGGCGAGTTTTATAAATGTTACCCTTCATCTTCAATCCTTCAACCATTTCTCTGTACATGTACAAAAGTTTCCCTAGACCTAGTATCAGACTGTTATGTTGAACAGCATTGAGCACGTTTTGGAAATATATTGCATCATTTATTTCAATCTCCTCATAAACCCCTCCTCAAATAAACGTATCATACTTGTTAGTCATGCGCAATCCTTCATCCAACCATTCTGACACGGTCATAACATTAAATTCCGTGTTCAAATTGTGTTCTCTTGATAAAGAATGGTACCATCTGCTTTCAGTCAATCTTGTGGCACAGATTGTCATCAGGGTTTCCATTAAAAAAAAAGTCAATTACTGCATTGTCCTTTAGCTCATGGATGCCAGGTGCTTTATCTGTGTTAATCTTGTTTAGGCATACCTGTAACTTCTCCTGTATTGGACAAGTAACATGAAATGGGGATGCATAGGCTGCTACTACACAACCTATGTCCTGGCATTTCCTCTTTGTGAATACAGATGCAAGAGAATGATTATCTTTATCTTAAAAAATGAGTGGATATTCCTTATCGTAATGGCCGCAATGTGCGTAGCAGGACACTATGGTGGTGTTCACAGGCAAGTAAATCTCCCCTAAGGTTAATGCGTGTACCTTTGGAAGAAAGGTACACGCCGTACATGCAGTACCTGATGTATATCGGGTTGCCATACACTGCCATACAGTATTCACTTGCAACAGAACTAAAAATACCTTTTAGAGCTAGTTTCTGGGCTTTTATTTAAAGAACTGCCTTTTATCGCACTAAAGCAAAAAAAAACAACTTTTAATGGGGATTTCAGAGCTTTGTATGTTGAGGATCCCCATGATGTTACAGTACGTAAGCATTGCTGATTTAGAGGTGTCAGAAAAAAAATCAACAATGCTTTACGTGTATTACCTGAAAGGGTGCGTAGACCCGCATTACAGGAGGTTCAGATGAGAATTTGCACAATTGATCTCCCCCCATCCCCCTTAGTGTTTAATACACCCCTAATAATTGTCCTACATTTGCAGATTACTTGAAAATAGATGTGTTTATTGATTGCATCTGTACATGTGATATGTGGCTATGGAGCTTATCTTGCTACCCAAAATTTCCCTAACTGCTTCCCTCAACAAGCTATGTTTTAAAACAATTCCAATATGCCAACTCTTTTGTTTGTTAGATTATAGCTGTGCTGGAGCAGTCAGTGGGAGACTAAACAAGACTTGTAAATTTGTACTGTTTACAAAAGGACTATTTGACAGCAATAAATGTTTTTGTTTGTTTGTGACTTTCTCAGCACACAGAAAATAGGAACAGATTCTTAGAATTACATACGACATACAGATGCCAAATTGCACAGGGCAATTTAAAATTCAGTTGCACCAACACTAAGTGATTGAAACAAAGTCTCCCAGACTGACCATCTAAATAGTTCAAATAGCAACCAATGGGATACATGGGAAATGGTTTAAAATGACTTTATTTTCTTTTTGGTTTGCTGATCCTACTATTCAGACTTGACAGAGTCAATGAGAGTCTTTATGTTGTTCAATCAATACAGGTGTATGCTAGAGATTTGTGTCTTGGGATATTTTTTTGATTTTTGAACATTAAAAGCTACAAAATTGCATTCTGAAGCAACCTAGTCACAGTACTATACTACTGTATAAAGTTGCTTATTAATGTAGGTGTTGGTAGTATTAAATACATGCAGTTCACTCTCAAATGTGGTATTTGACTGTTAAACTGAGTTTGTTGTGTTTTATGGTAAGGAGCTTACAACTGTAAATATGTTGCTGTAACCGTTTTTTTGCTGTACGATAATAGTAAAGCACCAACTGTTGAAAACAGCATGCATACAGTCAAAATGTGGTTTTATATATTGTCATTGTACAGTGAGCTCTTCAGAAATGCTTACTATGCTATAAACCTTTCCACAAAGATGGAATATGTGCTGATTGATGTGTTGCATGCACTCACCACATTGACGGTCGTGAGTGCATGCAAACTGCAGAATTGGAATGACGTTGTTCCATCGTTTAACAACATTTTTAGTCCGGTTTAAAAATCACATCAAACGATACAATGTCCTTTGGAACGATATTTGTTCATTGTTGCAGGGTACACACTAATGTGATATTGGGCCGAAAGGTTGTTTATCGTTTGATTGGCCCAGTAACCGTCTGAAAACACTGTAATGTGTGCCCAGCCTTATTTGAGGAGTTCTTGTTGTCACTTGGCTTTTCTACATTACTTGTGTTTAATGCAATTTTGTAATAATGCACCAGACTGTAAAGTAGAATATTGTCTTGTTCTGTATAAGGTATTTTTAGATTGGATCCCATTACTACATGAATGAGTAGATGCATCTGCCTTTTTCATTCTACTGACTGACATTCAGGTAGGTATTCATCATCACCATCTATTTATATAGCGCCACTGATTCCGCAGCGCTGTACAGAGAACTCATTTACATCAGTCCCTGCCCCATTGGAGCTTAGTCTAAATTCCCTAATATACATACACACACAGACAGAGAGAGAAAGAAAGACTAGGGTCAATTTTTTAATAGCAGCCAATTAACCTACCAGTATGTTTTTGGAGTGTAGGAGGAAACCGGAGCACCCGGAGGAAACCCACGCAAACACGGGGAACATACAAACTCCACACAGATAAGGCCATGGTCGGGAATTGAACTTATGAACCCAGTGCTGTAAGGCAGAAGTGCTAACCACTGAGCCAGCGTAAAAATATTGCATTATCACTTAGGGCACTTGCTTAATATTGCTTGTATTTGTAATGTTGTTGGACATGCACAGAACAGAATAGTAAAATACAAGATTTTTTTGTATTCTCAAAAATAAAATGCTCTAGTAAAAGTCTGCGCATTTTGAGATGTGTTGTATGTTGGTAAATGTTAAGTTGCCGTCCAATTTTAGCTATTAATATTGTAAAACTTTTCAATGGGTAGGTCATTAATACACACATGATACTTTTCATAAAATATGTGTACATGGCTTGTACAGCCCGATGTTTGTTTCTGGACATTCACAGGCTGTAAACCCAACAGAACAATTTCACCACATTTTTGCACTCGTGAAGTAATAAAATGCCCTTTGAGGGCATTAGCCAATACGTAGCACATTTCATATTATCAATGGCCATGACTTCTCTTTCTGCACAGTAGATTATTTTACATCCTTGCAATGGTTCAAGTTTTAAGCTTGTAAATTTTTTTTGTATACATGATCTACAAAGACCTGATGATGATCTTTTTAATTTCAGATGACATTTAGCACACATTTAAGACAGAAATGGAGAAAATAGATGGTTTACGAACATTCTCAATAGTTTCAGCAGTTTAGAACTTTAGTGCCATGGTCACACATTAACAAACTTATCATACATAATTTAATGTCTTAACACAAAAATTAGAATATGTTCCATTGTATATAATTCTATTATATGAAACGTATTGTTTGGAATACTTTGGACCTTCGTTTATTTTATTTTTTCTGTATCTGGGTATGTTCTGTACTTTGGAGCACGCTGTTTAAATTTGGTAAAACTTTAACAAACCTTCCTGACATTCCACTCTTAATTGAATGACAGAGCTCCTCATGGTCTCACAGTAAGTATAGGAAGCAGTGGCAGAACAAGCATCTCTGGGCCACATACTGGCTGCATCTTCTGTAGTACCACCAGTGACGGGAAGAACATTTAAAGCACTTCTGGCCATAGATCTGTCTCCGTTTGCACTCCGACTGAGAGGGATCTCTTCGTTGCACCTCTCTGCGTCTATCGAGGTGGAACGGGGGAAGTAGTGGCCAAGTCTATCAATGTAAAGGTGTGTTAACGCACTTTACATGCTATTTTGAGTTGAAAGCAACCGCAGATAGGTCTCTAGCAGACATATCTTTTGCTGGTACATTCAGCTGGTGCAAGAGACCTTGATGTATTAAAAAACAAAGTAAAAAAATTATTAAATTTTAAAAAAAATGCATCGCAGTTTGAGGGGGAAAGAACAATTATTTTTTTTTTAACATTCTTAATTTAATTATCTGCCTTACAGGTCGCTGTGCATGACACACTTGCACAGTATTCCATAAGTCTCACGGATCTAAACACTGTGTAAATTATGGGATGCAATTTACACTTACGATTGCAGTGTAAATATTGTCAGACTCTAAATGGACAGCACGGTGGCTTAGTGGTTAGCACTTCTGCCTTACAGCACTGGGCTCATGAGTTCGATTCCCGACCATGGCCTTATCTGTGAGGAGTTTGTATGTTCTCCCCGTGTCTGCGTGGGTTTCCTCCAGGTGCTCCGGTTTCCTCCCACACTCCAAAAACATACTGGTAGGTTAATTGGCTGCTAACAAATTGACCCTAATCTGTCTTTGTGTGTGTTATGGAATTTAGACTGTAAGCCCCAATGGGGCAGGGACTGATGTGAGAGTTCTCTGTACAGTGCTGCGGAATTTGTGGCGCTATATAAATAAATGATGATGATGAAATGAGGCCCTTACTGATTCTTTTCATATGACGAAATCACTGAAATGCAGCATTAACTTTTTTTTGCATCAATATGAAATGCAGAATTAACTTTTATGCTTTCCACATTTGAAACTTTCTGGTTTCTGGGTAATAGATCCCATACCATACTAGCTTTGCAAGTTACTGGAATTGCACTGCTTTAATCTGGCATTCTTTAAAAAAACCCAAAACAAACAAAAACGTTTAAGAATGACAGTGCTAAAATATGCTATTCATGTAACAATATGGTAAACACAACAAAATAAAGCATACTTTAAAATTACATTTGCAAATATTATTTTTGTAGATTTATTTTTATTTCTTTTTAACTTATTTTATGGGGATGGGGAAGGTTCTAAACTTGGGGGGGCGTGCGCCAAAGGTGAGATGGATAGGAAGTGGGAAGGTGGAATATAGCTCAAAAGGGGTGGGAATGTTTACCCAAGTATCCAAAACTGCTTTCTCTAAGCCTTCTGTTGTCATTATATCCTATAATGTTTATTGGACAGTAATGGTCAAGATGTGTAATTCCATAGTGAGTGTTATAGTATAACAGTCTTCTGAATTTTAAGTCAATCATGGATCCCATATTGGAATGTATTTATCTCCTTTGTCATGTAAACAAGTTGGTCTTTTCCATTGAGGTAGGTTATAAACCATTTTTTATTACTACAGCTTGTGTAGATTATTTCCAAAATTTTGCAATCCTACATTTTGCTGTGTAGAACATGAAATGATGATGTATCTGAACATCTATTTAGATTGGAGAAAATTTTTAACTTCTCTTCAAAAAATAACTGTCAAATATTATTATAGTTGCCTTTTTGATTACATCCTGGCAAACACAGAGAAGTGAATGGGTAAAACTTAAGTCTAACAGGGACCAAATACCATGTCATATATACTTTAAAAGAATTAGGTTTAATTAAAGTGGAGATAGAAGCCTTAGCCACTCTTTATCTTCCTTTTGGCTTACATTGCATCACCAGTCCATCTAATGTTTCAATAGGGATTCTGAGTTACTTGATTGTAGTATGTTAAAGAGTATTGAGGTTATAACCTTTCTTATGGGGTAGTTGGAACATATTCTCTCAAGGGAAGTAAGTGGTCTGAGCAGTTTATCCTTTGGTATCATTTACAGATATGAACATGCTATAATAAGTTGAACAGCTTAGACCTAGGATATGTTGAGTGTTTCAGGTAGTGAAGCTAGAGTGTGGCACGATATTCCATCAACTAAGTAATAGGCTAATTTAATTGCCTCAGTTTCTTCCAAAAATTAGATTTTATGTGAGATAAGATGGAGGGAAAAGTCTGGTACTATTAGCATGGGGATAGAGTTGACCAATATGTAGTTGAATAAAATTATCTAAAGCTGGTGGGAGAATGTGAGAATAGGATTATCCGGGTACATGAATTCCTTATTAGTCATGTCCCAATCTGGAACCAGTTCAGAGTTCATAATTGTGGGAAACATGCCAAGAGCTGGCTCGTATGGGTAGCGTAATAGTATTTCTTTATTACCAGCAGACTCCATTACTGGTGATTCTGATTAGGATATATTCTGTGTAAATAGAGCTGTACTGACAGGTTATTGAATATGGAGTAAGTTGTTTGAACTACACTTTCAAGTGACTCAAGCTTGTTTAAATGGCCATGAACCAACCTATTGACAGATTTTTAAAGAAATTTGCAATTGTCTAAGCCAGTCATACTACAAATTATTCTACCTCCAAAATACCTTTTTATGTCTTTTAAAATGCTTCATCCTAAAGCACTATAACCATCTATGTAGGCTAATGTCTATTTATGCTATAGATTTTTTTCTGTTTATGCTGCATATTTAATATTTTAATTTCAATTTCTGATATTATTGGACAATAATGTTATAACTATAGTGTAATTTTAGTTTTGAAATCATGAAGACACATCTGTTTTGCAATTTTATTCACCTAGCCTAGAGAAACAGGAACTGCTCCAGCAATGTGTGAATTGTGACTTTCATTCTGTCTTGCTCCAGTTAATCTATTTTGAGCAGTTAACGGTTTTCTAGATGTCATTTAGGTTTAGATTTGATGTCTGCTAAAACATCATTTACTAGTCTATAGTTGATCTTATATGAAACACTTGTATGTAGATACAGTCAAACAGAAAAGAAGATGGACACTCTATCTTGTCCTAACAACATTGTGGATGATTTGCTTTCTTTATATAAACTTCATATGAAATGTAATACGTAGGTTGGGGTGTATTTTATCTGTTAACACTGCTCAAATAAATTATCTTAATTGAACACAGTTGATGTTTTGGATCAGGAACTAGTGTATTATCTTAGGAACAAATGTCCTGAAAAGAATATATTGCTAAGGCATTATTCTAATGCTGGTTATGCTATTTTTATGTGCATTTTAAAGTTTATAGCGGCTTCTCTCTTAATCTGACCAGTTCTATAGAGGATAATATATACTTTGCTTATTATTTGTTTACTACATATTCCACTTGCTTATTAGCTGATTGCTTGCTTTAGTGCATAAACTTTGCATAATTTGTATTGCCATAATTTCTGCATACATTTTAGGATTCACAGTTATGTATTTGATCATCTTTTAGGTTTTATTGCTGCTGAGGGCTCATACTCGTGTGATGTTACGTGTACAATGTACATTCTTAACTTGATAACAGATAGTCCAATAATATAAACTAATGGATTAATACACACACACTTTCTTTGTCAATGTCAGTGTTGCCTACATCGCTCTAGTGTTAATGCACTATACAATGTAATGGAAATATATGAGAACACTCATTAAGTACGTAGCACATTATGTTGGAGGGGACAAGTACTAGGTTTTGTACGTGTTGATTTTCAGACCCATATCTACCAGCCTAATCAGCATTTTGTATGTGATGCTATATTTTGTATGTTGATAATTTGTTTTATCAATAGACTTTTTATGGCCTTTATTACTCATCTTTTAGGTTTTAAATCTCTTGGTCTTGACGCAGACAACATGATGTTACATTTATTCTGCTGTTACATTGTTGCAGCCTTGTGTTATTAGTTTGTAACATTTGTTTGGCAAATGTTATCGGCTGCTGTATCTGCACCACTCTTACAATATTTTCAGAACCAAGATGAAATTGTTCTGTAAGAGATATGTCTTCTATAGTCCTCTCAGCTGGTCCAACCATAAGTGAGAGGATTGAGAAGATCCCATATTACACCCTGCTCACTGGTAGACCATCTTGGGGGTTTTTTTCCACTCCCTTCTAAAATATCCATTCTTAGGATTTCTGGCGTGCGTGAACCTACAGAGTATTGGGCTTTCAGGAGCAATGAGGGCACAACTGTTAACTCTTGAGTGAAGTTTCCTTGGGGGGGTTGGCTATATTTGGGTAATTGGTGGAGTCTCCCTGAGCAGACATCTAAGGTTTCACGATGCTTCAAAACTGAGTAAATATAGAAAAGCTCCTAGTTACATACTGTAATTCTGTATGCTGATTGTCTTCTCCCCTGATATTACGATTGTTGACAGAATTAATTTGTTACAGCATTCAATGGTTGTGCCTGTAGCTCTTCACATGCTGTGTCGTTTTTTGCTGCTAAATGGGTGTGGGCTTAGACCTCACTGAGCAAGGTCACGCAGCTGTTTTAGAGTGCCACATTTTTCAGTTACTCATTCAGCACAACATTAAAGTAAATGGAGAATGCTGTTGCTGTCACCAGAATGTTTGTGCTGTCAGTCACCCGTATGATTTGCCTATCTGCAGTTCTCTGCTAACTACTCGCCTGCACAATTTCAGCTTGATGCGTTAGGGTCAAGGACTAGGTGACTATGGCCATTATTAGTTGCAAGATATGAGGAAGAGACTACACTGGCAATTTACAGAATGGTGTGCTTTTTAAACGGTGTAAAAAACAGCCTGAATGTGCTCTGCATGACTGACAATACATTTTGAACAGTTTTTTAATCACTTAGCCACTTAAACACTGGAGTATCTTTTTAAGTATTGCCTGCATCGTTTTGGGAAATTGTTAAAATGACTAATTGCAAATGCTGTTAGAGTGAAATCCATATTATTTATAGTATACTGTAGACACACAATTTTTTTTATTGCTTGGTAGTATGATTACTCAATTCTGTTACTTTATCTCCACCAGTGAAAATCAGGTGATTAATCTCTTCCATAGAAATTAATGGTGACTTGCTAATTTCAAATAGAAATACAAGAAGTTTTTATTCTTTTGTTGATTATGAAAAAAATAACCTTTTTACAGCTTGGGCTTGGAACTGTGCATAGCAATCAGTGGGGTTCAGGAAAAAAACCACAGTTGTAAGATAACAATGAATAAGAAGTGTACAAAACAAAACAGTTAATCTGTGATGGAAGGATAAAAAAGAAAATAACTTGAAAATACCTTGGTTGAAGTTTTTGTTCTAATTCTTTTTTTCAGTGGTCGCTTATGTTTGCACTGGCTTTTTCGGAAAAGACTATTAAATTGGCATTCTAAATTTTTTCTTTTTGTGTTTTGTTGTTTCTTATCAGGTTGGTTTGAGACTGGACTATACAGTAAAAGCACATCAACATAATCTGCACAATTCACTATTTTTTGACTTTTTGTATACTAGACATGTTTTGAACAATGTGCACTCTGACTCCTTGCATATATTATCTTTTATGCTGACTGTGGTGTGGCTTTGTTTTGTGCACATCGGCACATTACACATCACATTGAAGAGCTATTTCCTATTGTTTTTGTGATAAAATCCCATAATATGAAAGCATTGATCGGATCAACTCTCTTTATTCAAAGTTTAGTAGATAATATCTAGAGATGAGCGCACTCGGATTTCTGAAATCCGAGCCCACCCGAACGTTGCCGATCCTAGACAGATCCGGGTATTCCCGTCAATTGCAAAACTGAAATCGAGGCTCTGATTCCTAATCCCGCTGTCGGATTTTGCGATACTCTGATCCTATAAATTCCCCGCTATCTTCACTCGGGCATTGATCAGGGTAGAGGGAGGGTGTGTTAGGTGGTCCTCTGTCCTGCTATATCTCGTGCTGTTCAGTTCTGTGCTGTGCTCTGTGTTCTGCTCAGTCCAGTGGTGCTGTGTCCTGTGCTCTGTCCTTCTAAGGGCATTGTTATTTCACAATTATTCTCAAATTATAAAAAATTTCAAAAAAGTTATAAAAAAAATTACAAAAAAAGTAATTATAAAAAAATAAAAATAAATCCCAAAACAATCCTGCAGTATAAGTCCATTGGTACTGCTATATTACAAAGTTCACTCATTCTGCAGTATAAGTCTATTGGTACTGCAATATTACAAAGTTCACTCATTCTGCAGTATAAGTCCAGTGGTACTGCAATATTACAAAGTTCACTCATTCTGCAGTATAAGTCCAGTGGTACTGCTATATTACAAAGTTCACTCATTCTGCAGTATAAGTCCATTGGTACTGCCATATTACAAATTTCACTGATTCTGCAGTATAAGTCCAGTGGTACTCTCCTGTGCCGCAGATAATTTGTAAAAGCTTTGCCGAGTGTGTGTAGTTATGTATCACAGGTTTTAAGAAGACGCACAACACTGACAACCTGTTGGAGAAACTGAGGGAAATAATCTCTCTGTGGCTCACCCCACTTAGACTCTCCTGGGGATTCGAATAACTGCCATTTCTAGTACTACCTTCTTTCTTTCTATATTTAAAAAAACAAAAAACTGTAATTTCTATTACTACGTTAATTGTTTGTGCAGTCACAAAAAAGAGGAACTGCGCCCTTAACTGCTATGTTGGTTTTAGACGTCCATCCGGTGTCCGCCATCTGTGCACTGGAATTGAGACCAGTTGAGGGTTTTATTATTATATTGTGGCCCCGGTATCAAATTGGGTACCGGGGCCACTCCACTACGCAGTCCAGATACTTTTTTGGTGGAATTGAGACCAGTTGAGGGTGATATATTGTGGCCCCGATACCAAATTGGGTACCGGGACCACTCCACTATGCAGTCCAGAAAGCTACCTCGGTGAAACGTTTTGGACTAAAAACAATATTGTGAGGTGTGAGGGTGTTCAGAATAGACTGGAAATTAGTGGAAATGATTGTTATTGAATGTTATTGAGGTTAATAATAGCGTAGGAGTGAAAATAAGCCCAAAAACTTGATTTTGGAACTTTTTATGCTTTTTTCAAAATAAATCCGAATCCAAAACCTTAAATCCGAACCAAAACCTTTTGACAGGTGTTTTGCGAAACAAATCCGAACCCAAAACATCAAGCAAATCCAAACACAAAACACGAGACCCCAAAAGTGGCCTGTGCACATCCCTAATAATATCCAATAAGGATGTTATCAAGACAATAAATATATAAGCATTCAAATATAATAGCAATAAGTGTTAAATACGATTTGTAGTGAATAAGAATGAGGGAACATTGACATGGTATTGAATCTGCAATTAAAAGTTCTATAGTAGTAGGTGCTGAACATTTTGTTTCCATTGAAGGAAAAAAAGAGTTTTTAGATAAGAGTGGTGTGGCGTGCTGCTATGAAGAAATAGGGAAAAAGAAAGGGGGAAAAAAAGAGAAGAAAGAGAAGGGGTGAAGGGTGGGATAAGGGGTAGGAGGGAGGATCAGGACCAAAAGTTTAAATAATTGTTAAGCAGGGATTTTGGATATGGAAGTAGGAAGCCCATAGTGCCCATACTTTGTTAAACGATTTAGACGTATTAAGAATGCTGGTCGTATATTTCATTTTATATGTGTACCAAATTCTATCAATAATCTTTTGTATTGTCGGAACGTTAGTTTCCTTCCAATCAGTGGTTATTTGACATAAGGCAGATGAAGCAATATGTCTGAACACTTTTTTTTTTTTTGATGGACAGTACCAGATGGTATCCCAAGTGGTAAGAGGAAAAACCTGGTGGAGAGGGGGATGACAATTTGCAATATTTGGGATGCAAAGTTTCGGAGCTCCAGCCAGAACGTTCTCAATTTGGGGAATTGTCACCATCTTCAAAAATGCTTCCACAGTGCAGAACTGCTCTGGAGAAAGTAACGCACTTACGCTGACTTCCTCCACTTCAAGTTCATACTTGCCTCTTTTTTTTTTTTTTTTTGAAAGTAATTTTTAGTAGGGTTTTTTTTTCAAAACAAAACAATGAGTTTGAAACATGCCAAGAGAATGTATAAACATACTGTATACATATGAAACATACTTGCCTCTTTTATAGTTCGACCCTATCCTCTCTAAACAATTCTCCTTTAAAGCTCTCATTTCTTCCCAATCCTCCAACCCCTGTCGGCCTTATGCCACCTTCAACTCCCATCAGGGCCCGGGACAGAGGATGATTTGATCGCTGATATTGTTTCTTCCTGTGTGATGTCAGTGGTCAGAAAGGTACAGTTAGCATTTGAAAGATGTGGTAAAGAGAGTGAGGACAAAAACGATGTGGTCTCAGCTTTCAGAGAGTAGGCAGAAGACGGAGTGACAGGGAGATTGTATAGTGTTTTATAATAATTGTGGAATTCTTGTGCGATCTGCACTGGGTCATACACTGATTGATTATTGTGGGTCTGTTTAGTTTTTGCAATCAATCTTTGGGCCCTTTTCTGAGGCAGTTTGACAAGCATTAGTCGGCCTTATCATAAAATTGTTGTAATATTTTTAAAGTATTTGCTGCTCTGCCTGCTAGAATTGTGTTTAATTGACCTTTTAAGTGTGATAATTTGGGTCAAGAGTGTCGAAAAAGGGTGTTTGTGTTGGGACAGTAGTAAATCAATCTTTTCCTCAAGGAGGTAATTTCTTGAGGCAAGTCTCTTAATAAAGTAACACGCTCAACTATGGACGCTAGTAGGATCAACAGTTTCCGATTATATAGCTAGTTTCCTGCAGCTTCCACTTGGCAACCTGCTGCAGTTGCTCCTTGAAAAATCCAAAATAAAACAAATAGGGAAGCGCTGAAAAAATAGCAATTATATGGTTTATTAAGATAATATCACATTAAAAAACCTATATAGGTATATATACACAATAAAACAGCAATGAATACATTCATTCACAATCAATTAACCCACAGCTCAAGGTCATCAATTAAGGCAAGATATTACTAGGCTGATCAGCATCCAGATTGTGAACGGATAGCTACAATCTCTAGTAGCCTATTAAAGATGCTGGTGTATATGTAAATTCTAATATGTTGGTTATGCGCATAACATAATTAGATTCATTCAATAGATATCCTATGATCACAAAGAAGCAGCTTGTTAGAAGGCCGATATAATTAGTTTACAAATTCCAATAGTAAACTTATACATCATCTTGTTGTTATGGATTTAGGACACAATGGTATCCATAATGATATTTCTCTATTGAATAGCAAATAATTGATCTTGTAAAACGCAACCAACTTCGAATGTAATAGTCCCGAGGACATCTATATCCTCCAAATAAAAATCAAAGCCTTAGCTTGCAAGCGTCTTCTGTGTATAGACGTCCGCTGTATCAGCCTCTTAATAGCTGAAGCTTTACTTATCAACTTGCCTCAAAAGGTAGCCTGTATCCGGTGTATTAAATTCAAAATATTCTATGATTGTATCCTTGATCTTGTGATTATTCGTCGGAGACAATAAGAGAGTTGTCAAGACGCCATCGACGAGATCGCGGGGCTAATTTAATCAGATCAAAGATGATATAAACTCCTACATGATTTGTCCAGTGGAGCAATCCCAGCGTCAATAACGGTTTGTGTGAGAGAATGAGAGTCAATACGAGAGTAACTGCAGGGAGGGAATGAATAGTGTATAAAGTCTTTAGCATCCGCGTTTTTAATGTGCCAGGTGTCATGAAGAGCCAAGTTATGTATACATTTCAAAAGAGATTGTGAATCCTTTGAGGGGGATAAAGAAGTTCTGTCATCAGTGGTTTTAGACGATCTGTCCAATGTCAGATTTAATATTGTGTTAAAATCTCCTGCAATAAGTATATGACCCTGTGCAAGGTGCTCAATATGTTTAAATGTTTCTATGAAAAGGGTATTTTTATTTTCAGTAGGTGCATAAAGAGAGATGAGTGTAACTTGTTCAAATCGAAGGATGCCGATCAAAATTAGATAGCGGCCGTATGGGTTGGTATATGATTTGATCAAACCGAAAGGGACTATATTGTGTATCAAAATTAGCAAGGGCAAGAGAGGGGAGGATAGAGAAAATGGCTAGAGAGGGAGGGGAGGGAAGAGAGACCACGAAAGCATTAGTCATCTGCAACAATGTTAAACTTGATGCACACATCAAAAACACCTATTATGCTATGAATGTTTTAATTGTAATAATTCCTTTGTTTGCAGTATTCATTTCCATATTAGAACCCATAACAAATATCCAGTACCTAACTGCAGGAGCTCTTATAGCAGTTACCTGTATGATGTACTGGTGGTAGTCAGTTTTCCGGCCGTGGAAAACCCGACAGTGCGACTGACTGAAATGAATGACAGCTTACAAGGATGACTTTTCTCAATTGCGGCCTCTGAAGAAGCCGGAATTGTTCAGGTAATAATTTAAGGAGTCAACGCGTGTACAAGGTACAGCCGGGGTAAGCACTGTCGGGTTTTTCCACAGCCGGAAAATGGTACCCAACCCACGATGTACATAAGAGTGTTTTTGTTGCACAGCTAATGGGACATCCCAATTACACAGAAGACCACAGTTTAGTATTTTGTAATGAGAAAGAAGATTGTAAAATTAATAGTTATATGCAAACCGGAAATGATTGGTTGTTTTTAGCATGTCTGTATGGGATATTCTAACTGCATATGTTGGAATCTCTTCACAATTGGGCTTGGATGTAATGAATTTTATAAAAAAAAATTAACATTAAGTAACCTGGTCCTTTCAGCCACTCTGAAGTCTTAAGTTGGTTACACAATTCTACAGAAAGGTCGTAGTGACAATTTATAATGATGTGCTTTCTTATTTGCATATGCTGTGGTTTTCTTTAAAGCAGAAAAAAAAAGCTGTCTTTAAGGACAGGTACTCATTGGCGTTTAACAATGTAAGCTCAAACTGCATGTCGAACGTATAGATCTGTTCAAGGAAGTCAAAAAGGGTTACTCAGTTGACCTCAATTTGCATTGAATGCAAAACATAGAGCATCTGAAAGACCTCAATGCAATGCTGTCTTACGCAAGTACAAGCCCAATTGGGTATGGTGACATTGGAAAACAGTTTCCAGGTATTACAAGAATACTACTTTAATTAAAAACGCAGGTAAACGCGTGTATATCGATGCATACTGTGAGATCTGTTACAGCAAATCATTCACTTGAAAATGATAATTAACTATTTGTAAAATATATAGGTGGTGTTTTTTTTTTCTTTGTATAAAATCTTTGTATAAAATCTAGTCCTTGGTTTGATATCAGTAAAAACGAAAGACCACCAATGCCAAGTTATTAAACGGATTCTTCCTCTCTCTTCCTCTCTCTTCCTCTCTCTACCTCTCTCTACCTCTCTCTACCTCTCTCTACCTCTCTCTACCTCTCTCTACCTCTCTCTTCCTCTCTCTTCCTCTCTCTTCCTCTCTCTTCCTCTCTCTTCCTCTCTCTTCCTCTCTCTTCCTCTCTCTTCCTCTCTCTTCCTCTCTCTTCCTCTCTCTTCCTCTCTCTTCCTCTCTCTTCCTCTCTCTTCCTCTCTCTTCCTCTCTCTTCCTCTCTCTTCCTCTCTCTTCCTCTCTCTTCCTCTCTCTTCCTCTCTAGTTAGGGATACTGAAACGTTCGTTGGTTATTGCTAGATTACAGTATTTAACAAATGTTTATAACAATTAGGTCTTATATATATATATATATATATATATATATATATATATAGTTATATTGCCCCACAGCTTAAGATATTTCAAGGTGGCAACTGTCAGCAAAAGGGCAATTATTTCACCCAGCCATCCAAACACATAATAAAATAATAATTTTTAAACCTTTTTTTTATGTTTTTTGAGACTTGGGAAAGTTATATTGATATTCTACCCTCCCAACCACGAAACCAACTTTATGAATGCTTTCACCAGACACTGTGGTATGAAACAATGGTACTTCTTCGAGACCCTCCAATTTTTGTATGAGATGATGGGGCGGGCCTGTCCTCTCCCTCTGGTCCCTCCGCACCCTGAGGATGGGTTGGGAGTGGGGAAACTGCAATGATGCGAACGCTCCTCTCATTGAGGGGGGTGACATATTTGTTCTCATCACCAATGTTATCCTATTATAGTAATGTCCTGCTTCATGCTACAGTCCTATAATAGACTAATATCAGATATATATATCCTGGAATATATGTAGCGAGGTATTGTCAAACCTCCTCAAGTAGAACCTATAAAAAATGTAACAATATCTATGTACATGTATGTTGATTGTATTTACAATTGAATGCTTCTTTTTCTTTATGAAACAAACTATATTGTATGATTGATGTCTGGACATCTTCAATAAAAATGTTTTAAAAACCTTTTTTATGTATTGAATTCTATAATTGTTAATTATACAGGCGCACCTTGGAAAAAAATAACCCTATCTGTTCGGTTATCTTTGACTGCTGCTCCTGGATGGAGAGCAGAGTATGAGGTACAGCGGGGACTTGGGTGGGGTGATTCTATATTTTAAAAAAAGTGGGGAGGGAGTAAGACTGCTACAGAACCCTGAGGAAGACATTGCTTCTTCCTTCTCTAGCCTGCGTGAACTCTAGCTTAGCAACCTGGAACTTCCAACGTCTAAGACTCAAAACAATGAGTTCACCGCAGAGAGGAAGTCTGAGTAGTATGTCATAGAAGTATTTTTGGGAGAGGAATTGGTGGACATCCACCTGTCCTTCCAAGGATTTGGTTATCTTGAACAAGCTGCATGTTTTCTCAGTTGTCTTCTATATTAATAAAAAGTATCTTGCCCGCTCCTCCAACGTCTTAGCAACAGAGAGTGCTTCTTTCTTTTGTTGTTTGAGAACCCCTTCTCATCTCTACTCTGCACATTTAAATATTTCTGATTCACCTACAACCTAATACTGTCCATATTATGTTACATAGAAGCAACACATCAGTTTCCAGATTTAAGTCCCCGCTAACTGCAGGCATCACAGACATTAAGGAATCTAATACCTGCTTTATCAGCCCCAGGATCAGCAGACCCTACAAAGACAGAAAACTCTTTGGCTGCTACATTAACAAGTAAAGAAGATTTAGCCACATTACGTCATAGCAAATCAGTAGGGATCCCTACCCCCGTTTTTACATAATCACTGCCTCTTCACGTCATTTTGAAACTGAGGAAAATGCATATTTGAGTGTGGTTCAGTCATCCTTCCACCTGAGATGTACACTGTACTGTAACACACATCCCAATCTATACTACCTGTTCGCTAATAATGATGCCCCCATCATGATAATTGAACATTGTTGCCCCTGGCATAATTAAATTATTATTGTTGCAATATAAATCAAATATTATTGCCCCATAATAAAATAATATAGTAATATTGCCCATAATAAAATAGTATATTAATTTTGACTTAGTTTCCTTATTTATTTTGTTAGTAAGATATTTCTACAATATCAACATCCAGTATTACATTTAAGCCACAGTTGGATGACTACTCTGTCGGTCTGGTAAAACATTTATAAATGATGCAGCTGGCTTATTGATCTTTTGCTTTGCAACAGGTGCCATGCCCCTTCTTCAAACAGCATGGCACAGTTCAACCAGTTGTTTAAAATGCATCAAGCCATAAACAGTTCTTAGCGCTGCAGTTTGGTGCTGCACATTACATTGTTCCATGTAATATCAGATTTCTATATTTCTAGTCTGCTTCTCAGATAATATGGATTTAAACAGATGCCTTTTTAAACTTAAGTTCTATTTTGATGAATACACTAAAGCTACTGTTTGAAGCTATTACATAATTTATTCACTTTCATGCTCTACATAGGTGACCTTGTTAGAGATGTTGGTGTGCTCACACTGTGTAGATGGCAGTTTAGTCTAGGTTTGTATGGTGTCTTGTCAACAGCTTGTGTAGCCTGCTATAAATTAATCTACTGCTTCATGCTGGTGCTCTGATCTGATTATGTGATCTGATGCTTCTTCACAAGAACAATAAATAAAACCTTGTCGGGCATCTGTTAGGCTCCTTAAAAATTTGATGTTGTCAATCAACTTGTCTACATTATTAGGGATGTAACATAGTTGATGAGGTTGAAAAAAGACACCAGTCCATCAAGTTCAACCTATTTTGGATCTCCTGCGATCCTGCACTTATATTTGAAATTGATCCATAGTAAGCAATCACCAATATGTTTCAATTGTGAAAATCCCCCCAGATATTGCAGTCCTATTTTTACCCTATATCCACTACTATCCTTCATTTTAATTAACGGTCGTATCCCTGGATACACTTTTCAGCAAAAAATTTGTCTTAACTCTTAAACATATCTATTGAATCTGCCATCACAACCTTCCCTGGCAGTGAATTTCATATCTTGACTACCCTTAGTGTAAAGAACCCCTTCCTTTGCTGGTTGTGAAATTTCCTCTCCTCTAACCTTAGGGGGTGACCGCGTATCCTGTGTATAGTCCTTGCAGTAAATAGTTTCCATGCAAGTTCTCTGTATTGACCCTTAATGTATTTGTACATAGTAATCATATCTTCTCTTAGACGCTTGTTTTCTAAAGTAAACATTCTTA